>NC_042533.1:3945109-4546047 GCF_900963305.1 Echeneis naucrates
GTCAGCGTAGATGAATTCCTTTGTCTCCTCAAACTGTGAAACTGTTGCACTGTTGTGGGCAAACGATGTGTTTTTGAGGGGGCACTTTGACGGGGTGGGGGTGGATGGCAGGAGATGGCTCCTGGTCGTGCAAAGCGAGGCCAACTTTTTCCTCCTGACTAAGTTTACTGGCGCGGTGACATCAGCGCGTCGAGTCTGGATGCGCCTCTCCACCAGTCAACCAAGGTGAGGCTATTTCACACTTTCTTGGACTTCAAAGCTGACGCCTGGGAGCAGCTTCGATGTGCTCGCTCGCTTTTCAGTGTCTCTCTGCAGTTGATTTTTAACTGGAAGGGCAAACCCGTGGCAGTCTGCATCTCCCTTTTGAAACAATTTTTATTGACTCTCTTATTCATCTTCACTCCCTTTATCACGTTCTTCTGTAGCTCACTAACTTCTGGTTCTCTTTTTAGTTCCCTATCACACTAGAAACTAATTTATGTGTTCAGAAAACAGCTACTCTCTTTTAGTGGTAGACTAGATTGAAAGAGGAAAGGTCTTTTGGCATTGCATCCTATTTGGCAGATCAATGATGTACGGGGGGGGGGCTGCGGCACACAGCTGCTAAATTACCAGGAAGATGGTTTGCTGAATTTGTAGAAGTTATGATAGCTTGTATGAATGTGTGTGTATTAAAAGTGATTTGTACCTGCAGTTCATTTTCTCCATGTCTACCATCCACATTTAACCCCGTTGTCAGTTTGGGGTGTTGTGATTTGTTCTGATCTTTAGGAAACACCCATGTTGCCTCTTAATTGAGGGGGTTTATTAGTCACACTTAGCGTGTAACCCTTTTCTCAAAGAAGACAAAAACTGCATTAGCTACAGTTACATGTGTAAGCTTAAATACTATCGTGTAGAGAATTCAATTTTATTTACAATGAAAACAAGAAAGCCTACCAGCATAGGACTCTGATTGATCTATTTCAGTGTTAAGTCATTATAAACACGTCCTCATTGGCTTTATTAGGCAAGCAAAGCCTTTCCAGTTGCTCTTTTAAAATTGCCGTGGCTGGAAATGAATATATAAACAGCCCCGTTTGAAGATTAGTATGTTTCTTCTAGAAATATATAGAAACAAGGACACAGAGGAGAAGGGAGGGAAATGGCCCGAGAGTGGAGAATGTGAAAGAGGGTGGAAGAAAAATGACTCAACAAAGAACCAACTGAAAGGAAGGCGCGAGAGGAGGGACAAGCTGGGTGAATGTCATTACACAGCTGAGTCAAAACAGTGACTGGTTTTGAAGTTTAATTCAATAATATGCATTACTGGCAGGCTGCTGCAGAGGTTGAGGCAGTTAAAAGCCTGGGCAGGTGGCCTGATGCAGCTTTAAGTGACAGGGAGCAGATCCAGAGTCTGAGACAACAGTTAGTGAATGACATGCGGACCGGAGAGAATACAGGCTTTCCAAAGAGAGTCAGGACACGTGACAGGAGTGAATTAGGATGTTATCGTTCAATAACGTCTGCCATTCTGTTGATGTGTTGAATGTGTCTTACTTCCTGGATTCATCACAGGCAGGAAAAGGAAAACATTCCTAGTCTTCATTGGACATCACCTCTGATGTGTGAACGGCAGGTCAATCGACTAATTTGCTCATTACAGCCGAGAGGGGCTGACTTTGGCACAATCACTGACTGTAAATCCTCCAAGGATGGAGGTGAATACTCTGGAGGCTGGCAGTTTCAGCTCGTAACAGTGTGTGATGTTCTTTTTATAGAAAACAGGAACGTGAGGCAGAATTGAAGAACGGCTGTGAGCCTCAGGTTTCCTCTAAAGGGCAACCCCACAGGGAAAAGGTGCTTTGAATCTCTCAATATCCAATTTAAAAAGAAAAGAGGATTTGAAGTGCGTAGTGGTTAGGTTGTAAGGTCAGAGAGTTAGAGGCACAGACAGCATTTAAACAGAAGGATAATGTTGTTAAAGTGGAATCGGGACGTTGGCCCTCGCACAGAGTAACCTTTAAGTCGACACCAGAGAGGAAGGGAATAAAGCTAGATGAGCACAGAGTGCCTCTCAGCCAAAGCAGGGTCAGATGATGATATGAGGTAAAGTGTGGGGTAAAAGGGCTGGAAAGATTCATGTCAGGTGCAACCTTCAGTCCACTTCCATATTCCCAGAGTTTCGCTTGGTGAGCAAGCAACAACTCTTTGCGGTATGAAACAAGCCTTTCTCAGAGGTGATGTACCTGGAGACATAACCGCCTGCTGGAGTACTTAGCAGCAGCCAGTGCCTTTTAGGTAAAACTATACTGCCAGTCAGGCCAGTGAGCGGAGCCGGATTTAGCTCTCCCGCTCTGGCTCTCTTAGAAGCTCAAATGTATTTTAGTTGTTGGGATGGAAAGTGATTTTAGCTTTTCAGCGGTTCAGCTGACGTTCCCTAAGACGGCACAGCCTCACTTTTACTGTAAAGGCCAGTGAGAGGAAGACACATCATCTAACACTGCTGTGGTGATTGATGTCTTTCCTTAGGTGTCCACCACTACAATTTAAAATGTTTTACTTTGGACTATTGAAGATAGTTACAGCTTTGAAATTCAACAGAAGCAAAAGTTGGTCAGTAAAATTTTATCTCTACCTTTTAATGATTTTTAAAGGTCCTATATTGTACAAAGTGAGCTTTCCATTTCTGTGTCAGGTTGATACTGTGAAAGTATTCAAGCTCTCAATCCACAGAGAAATGCACACAGCCTGTATTCAGCCTTAAAATGAGTCGTCAGGTTCTTTATGGAACTTTGTGATTTCACAACAAAGCATCTCCAGCTCCAAAGAGCAGATGTAAAACCGCAAATGCTCCGTTTTTATGGTTATCAACGCTTCAAATGAAACGCCTTTAAGGAAACATATTTTTAGAAATGAAGTAATGCGTGCTATTTTGAAACTTTTGGCAAACCAAATATTATGGGTTTTAATTTTAATACAGACCTGGTATTAAAATGTGATCTGCATGTGAATATCTTACCGGAGCAGACTAACATTTAAGTGCCAGGTAGCATTGCTCACATGGTACATCAACATTGTTTCTGTGACTACAGTCAGACTCCCCAGTGTGTTCTCACTCATAAATGATACAGTAGCTGGATCAACAGCTGTAATCCTGTTCTGTGCTTGTATGCAAGTCACAGCTGCTGCCCACCCAATAGCGTAAATGCATGCAAATGAGTTTCCACCGTGGAGGATGAGCACTTTGTGTAATCACATGTTTTGATGAGAACCAGGTTCAGATGAAGTTCGGCCAACTCTCTGAGTGCACCAAACACCAGATACAGATGTGAGGACATGCAAAAAAGCCGCACTGAGCTCCAACACATAAAATCAGTATGCCCTTGCTGTCCTATTGAGTCAGATGCCACATTCACCTCAGCTTTAAATTCATTCATTAGAACAAAAAATAATATCAACTCAAGGCGTTCTGCATCACGGTGAACAGCAAAATAATTTGCTTCAGTAGATCCCCGTCCAGGAAGCAAATGTGGACACAGAGCACATTTTGATAGGTATAAATGGAAGCATATGTGATTGAAAATATGGCAGGTTCATTGATGTGAGGTAGCAGTCTGCTTTATCAGGCCATCCCCCATCAATCTACTGCTTAGCGTGGCCGGTGGAAGGAAAGATGGCACCTGAAGGACATTTTCCATTTCCTTCTCCTGCAGCGCTATCAGAGTCCCATTCCCGGGTTAAAATAGATCGGGCCTTCTGCCGCCACAAGACAGATGCTGCACATCAGAAAACGCACACACATGCCCGCACACGCTCGCATGCAGCTGGTGGGCCAAGTGAATTTTCATGGCAATGGGTGATCTGCGGATGGTCAGCATAAAGCAGCCGAAGAAAGGTGGTGTACGTAATCACCTGTGGGATTATGAAAGCTGGACAGACTGTGTGTGGGTGTGAGTGTTTCAGGCTAGTGCTCTTTAATTTCGGGAAATGTGAAGAATCTCTTATCAGGAAAATAAAACCCTTTTTTTTTTCTTTTTTTTTTCTGGTGTAAACATTTAATGGAGGCACAACTAGAAACAGGCAATGTAGGCCTTTGAGTTTTCTTCTTAATCAAGTTCTACAAATCAGTCAACAATGGTGGACTTAAATGGTGATTAGGTGGGAAGCAATAAATTAAGTCCTCTGTTTTCTTAATCTGTCCACTCTGATCCTCTTTTTTGGGTCTATAATTACTTAACAGTGACAGTTCAATCAGCCATTAGGAGTGTGATACTTGAACCAATTTAGTTTTCTCACTTGTTCTGAAGCAGATGTTGGATTTACTGATAGAAACCTTTTCAGCAAATTCTTCCGTTTAAACAATTCTGATGGTTTTGTTTTGGTTTTTTTGGGTTTTTTTTTTTTTTTTTTTTTTCCATGTCTTTCATTAGTTTTGATTCATCTCTGTACAAAAGCCCATCACAATGAGCAGTTCTTTGACTGCTGTGGAGTCAGGCGGGTTATGGGCTTACTGGTCTCTGCTCTTTGAAATGGATGTAAATCAATGGCTGACTGGAAAGCTTCGTAAAAATTCATGTTCATTAAAATGAACATACACATCATTTGTAAGATTGGTAGCGTCCTAACAACAAAAATCCTTTTCATGTTATGATGATGAGCAAAACAAAAGAGAACATGCGAGTGTGTGTTAGTCTTTCTGAACGCCAGTTGGCGTGAATTGACTCCGGCACTTTGACCGCAGACTTGGCATCGTGCATGTTCATTGAAGGCTCATCAAGAGAGCACAGCGTGTCTGGTTTTGAGTGCATCCTGAACTTTTAATTAGTCTGATTATCTCAACAGCTGTCTGCCGGTGCAGCCTCTGCCTTAAACGCACAGCGTGATAATGCTACATACGTGGGTGCCGTCGCTCACCCTCGGAGCAGAAGGTGATAAATATTGTGTGTGGCTCTGGTGACAGCACACCAAGCTCAGGCTGACTGTCAGCACTTCCTCCATGCTGGATTTTTCTTGATATTAAGTCAAGAATTTTTAGGCTGCTGGAGACTGAGACTTTGATGGGGATGCTACCGAAGCTTTTGTTTTATGCTTTAAATGTCTTATGTGTGCACATGCTCTGCATTTATGCCCGTCATGATGGCGATGAGGGCTTCTTCTTCTTCAGATGCATTTAAGTAAAAAAAAATTTGTCATCTCTTATAGCTAACTCAGTGGCTGCAAAACAATTATCCCGTGAACCGGATCCCGGTTTGTACTGCGGGTGATCACCATTGTGTGATTCTATAAATGTAGATTCATTAAGTTATGTTGGAGGAACTGGAGAGCAGCTGAATCATTTATTCAGCTCCTAATGACTGACAAAAGAGATGCTTGGTTGAATAAAAGAAACGAATGTGATGCTACTATCAGTTACATTTGGTTTCAAAAAGTTTGATATTTCAGTTATCTCTTTCAGCATTTCAACGTTTCAACATTGCGACATCTATTTACTTTGCAATTATTCAGGGCATCCAGGCAAACAGCATATTTCCAAACTGCCATGTTTTCAGTCAGATTTCTGGGTTTGGATTTCAGTCAGAGCAAAAAAACAAAAAAGAAGCGGGCATAAAATGAGGCGGAAACACACAAAGGGGCACGTCACGCAAAACAAAGGTTCTCTGGCTGATATATTCCATTCACATCCACGCAGCAGGTGATGTGGGAGTGATGTTCCTTTGGTGCCAACAAATTATAGTTTTTACCTTTAAACCGAGACTCGATAGACTTTGAATAATTTATTACACCAGCAAACATGATTTACTTTAATGACAGCTGAACGGATTGCAGGAACAACAGCTGTGTATTTAGATTGAACATCTCTTTAAGGCTGAGTGCTGGTCTTCGCAGCGGTCGTCAGTGCCCCTCTATGGGCTCCGGGTTGGAGGCAGTTAGCCGTTACAGCACCTCTCTTCCTGCAGGAACCAGCTGCTCTCGTTTCTCAGCTCTCTACAGGCTGTTATTTCTCCTCTTCCCAGGGGATTTTCCAAGGCACCTGCTCAGCTCCTAAATGGTGGATTCTTTTCTTTCAGGCAGAAAAACAACAATTTTCCTTCACTCATGTCTTTGGGACACAGTTGTCACACCTAGTTGTGGCTCTAACACTGCTGGAAAATAATTCCTCGAATGCAAAGTTGAAGGATGCATTTCTGTTGCCTATTTTCGAGGTTAAAGAGAAAAATACCAGCTTCAGCAGCATTAGCTGCCTCTTCCTGTATCTCTACCTCTTTTCTGTTCTCTCCATGCTCCCTCCATCACTCATCTTTCCCTCATAGTAGCTGTAGCTGATGGAAAAAAAAAGAAAACACCAACGCACAGAGAACCTGAGCATCACATTTGTTTAATGACCTCCTTAAGCCTCAAAAACCAGACCAGTAGAGCTATCGCTCCAATCTGACCTTTACTGCACACACACATCTATTTTTAGACACACCTCCAAATATTGGGCCATATCTAGAATATTGCAGTCACCTCTGTGTGTGAGTGAGACAGCGTGTGCTCTTATTCTAACTTGTTTCTTTTGCCATCTTAGTCACTCGGCTCCTTGTGATATCCACGGGCCGATAACATAAGTTGGTTAGCGGAAAAATTAACAATTTCAGAATTGACTGATTGTTTAAATCTGTCATCCCCAAACTGGTGGAACAGGAGAAATATCACCAGAGTGAACAGTGACGGTGGTTCGTCTGTAGCCATAGTGAGACTCTGAGGAGCCGCGTGAAGGAGTCGGGTTCATTTAGAGAGTAACATGACAGAATTTATGATGGACTGATTTTTGAGAGGGAAGAGAAGAAACTAGTGATGCTTGTCAAACATACGAGTTAAATCTGAAATATGGTGAAGGCTTTCCTGCTCTCAAAAGTTCAAAGGTGTTTTTCTCTAAACTCTCAGTGGAATATCAGAGGGTTTGTCATTTCTGGCCTGTTTTTAACAAAGTTTTCTGATGTTTTCACTGAAATACAATTGATTCCTCTTTCCTGTGCTTCATATCCTATAAACTGAATATATATTTGCTTTATTTTTTTTTTTACTGTGGTTCACGTGAAACAAGATACGGCCTTGGGCTACATGACATTTGGACCCACAAACGTATAGAAAGAAAGCTCAAGTCCACATTATTATGAATATTTCAGTATGTGACATAAAATGGCATGACAGAACAGTGTGTCAAACGTCTGCTCATGCTTTTGTAGTTCCCTGTTTATCTACTTGTCGAGATCAAACTTGTTGAGTTGCATTTAGATGAAGCAGCCGTTAAATTCAAGATGCCTTTAAATGTCTTTGCAAGTACACGGATGTAGAAAAGTACATGTGACTAATGCAGCCCGAATGTGACTAAGATGTGACTAATAAAGGGATCAGGGATGAGCAGGATTTCTGACACAGACGAATGGCCGCGCACTGCTGATGATCGAGTAAATCTACAAGGTGAGGAGCGAAACAAAGATATTGTGTCTCATTCTCACACATTTAGTGAAATACTGGAAGATGCGCAGGACAGGCCGTGTGCCTTGAGCTGGTGTGTTTGTGTGATGGCTTTTAATCTGGAAACATGCAGTGCCCCGCGCTGCAGACGGGGGGCGTTAAAGGACGTGAGAATCTGGAGGGATCCGAGAGGAAGAGGGATCTCAGTGCGATAGGTCCCCACCGCCGGAGCCACGCTCCAACAGTCGCTCTCTCTCACTCTAAGCAACACAGACTCTCTTCCACACACACTTTTCCCCCTCTCCTCCTCTTTCCCTCTCTCTCTCTCTCACACACACACACACACACACACACACTCTCTCTCTCTCTCTCTGTCTTTGCCTCGGTGCCACTCATTCTGCTGCGCTCTCCTGTCTCATCTCTCCCACCGTGGAGTGCAGAGAGAGGTGATTTGGCTCCCGGTGCTGCCAGGCAGTGGAGAGATTGGGACAAACAGGGACAGTGTTGGGGACCTGAGGGACAGGACAGGACAGGACAGGACTGTGTCTGTGGATGGGGGGAGGGGGGCTCCAGTGGCCAAGATCGGACGCAAGATTTCCTCCAGCGGAGATTATTTGCATCACAAAACCTGTGGAAAGAGGAGCCTGACACTCCACTGGCTGCACAACCACTGTCCGCGCAAGAGGTGCTATTTAGTGTGTTAATATGTGTTTGTGTGTGTCCATGTATGTGGTTGTGGGTCTGCTCACCTTTTTAGTATGCAGATTCATTTGCTTGGCTTCTTTTCTCATGCAAATATAAATTGGCTAGTTGTGCTGCTCCACATCTCTGACAGAGACACAGATGGTCTCAGTAATTCAGGTTTGCATGATTATAATACAACCCTCCACAAATTAGTTCAGCTCTTACGGATTAGGGCATGTTAGTGTGTGTGTTTGTGTGTGACATTATTCCAAGAACACACGATTCAAGATTTCCCCAATATGACGGAAAACTTCCGACCTAGGTTGTCCACAAATTCATTCATTTCCACCAATGTCATCCACCTTCTGTCCGAGTGTGTGTGTGTGTGTGTTTGTGTGTGTTGGGCTTCATCTGCCTCTTCATGTGTCTGATGCTGATGTGTGCGCCCTCAAACATATCATGCCTTGCGATGGGGGGGTTGAAGAAGGGGGAGCTAAATGCTGTGTGGCGCCGTGCCAAGTTGCTGCTTTAAAGAGGATGTTGAAGGTTAGACGAATGTCTTTTCAGCCTGTGCACCCCCCCCCCCCCATCACACACAGACACACACACACACCCTCTGCCCCCTATTTCCCATCTGTGTCTCTGCTTCTTTGCCTCCACAGGAGGTAACTAGAACAAGTGCGTCGGTCCAGCCGGCATCATGAGGAATCCCTTAAGTAATGTCAACTTGATTCCCCCCCCCCCCCCCCCCCACCCCCCGCTTCAAGCCTCCCTCTCCTGTGTATGGCAGAGCAGATAGATGGAGTATTTGTTGGGGAGGGGGTCATGGAGCTGGTGCTTATTTTAGCTTGCTGTCCTCTCTACTCCCCCATGGGATTTGTCCTTGCCTTCCGTCCCTCTTATCCCCTTCCTCTGTCTCTCTGTCACTACCTACATCGCTGTTTTTTAAATACTCTTTATATATCTTCTTTCCTGCTGAGCCAGCAAGATGCACTGGTTTTAAGTGGAAGTCCGTTCAAGCAAACAGGGACTGCTAGAGAGACAAAGGGGTGGGGGGGGCACTCAGGTGAGCGTTATGGAGGGGAGAGTGGGAGTAAAAACAGCTCCCAGGGGGAGTTGGCGGGTGATTTATGTGTAGACATTTCTCCGCACGTGTTTGGCCACCACTCCAATTAACACTTCCACCAATCCGTGGCTGCACTTGACAGATGCTGAAGCTGAGGGAGAGGGCAGAGCATATTCATTAGTGTTGGCTGTGTTTGTTTGGAGGGATTTAGAAAATTCAGATAGTTAGTTTTCCCGTGACCTGGAAAGAGTAAAGCAGTAGATGATGGAGTTTGTTCTATTTTCCGATGATTTCTGTCATCTATTACTGCTGTGTTTGGAGTTTGTTTGGTCCGGAAGTTTGGAAATTGCACGTAAAACACCAGTGAGATGCAGGCAGTGTTTTCTGGGTAATTCACAAAACACATTCATTGAGGCCTCACAATATCTGTAGCTCTGCAGGACCAAACGTGTACAGCCCTTCAGAACAGATTGATTGATTTGCTGATTACTGTCCCTTGTGTTCCTCCAGGGGGCGTGATAGGCAAGGACCTGCGTCACTACCTCAACCTGCGCTTCCAGAAAGGCTCGGTGGACCACGAGCTGCAGCAGATCATCCGGGACAACCTCTACCTCCGCACCGTCCCCTGTGAGTCACCACCCTCCCTTTACACACTTGTTACTTCCAATATTCTGCTTGAATTAAACACTTTACTTTATTTTTTCTGCTATTATTAAATTAGCATTAAAGCACTGTGGGCAGCTGCATGTGTCTTTGCCCTCCAGGTTCTACATTAGAACTTTGTTGGTTCCTTTGAGTCTTTAAAAATGTTTCTTCAGAGGTTAAGCACAGTTTCTGGATCTTGCTCTCAATAGTGACCCTTCCCACTTCTTTTAAACCCCCCAGCACCAGCTTTGCTATACGAGTTTGCTCTGTACCCCACTCCAGAATAACCTTAATGACATCACTGTGACATCATCAGGATCATTCACTCAAATGTCCCTCCAAAGCCACGGGAGACATCGACAGCTATTCTAACAAGCTGAGATCTTTACATATAAACAATGAAGCGCACCTTTAAAGAAATGAAAAGACACGGGGCTCAGGAGTCATTGTTTGTTTTTGCTTTAGCCCCTCATCATTTCAATATGCACGCTCACACATTTAAAAATACAGTGCGTCATATTGACTCAATTGATGAATCGGTCTCAAATTGAGGACCATTCATTGACTTGTTCGGCCTATTAGACGCTCTCGAGATGCTCAGAATCGGGAAAGCCACTTTTCCACAGCAACTGTGCAAATCTGCTAATGACTACAATTTGATATGGTCTGCAGCGAGCTCCCAGTGCAGCTGGAGTTGAAATTCATTTGTCATCTGCTGGTTTCAAGGACAGAATTGAGCTGTCCATGGACACAGAACCGTCCAGGTAAGATGCTAGCTAGGAGCAGTGGTCACTATCCAGGGCTCAGAAAGCTGGGGGGTTGCGGGGTGTCAGTGGGGCCGTATGTTCTGGATTTATTAAATTTCCAATGTGAGAAGAGTGTGCGATTCGAGGCTTGTTTTTCCTTTCCTTCTGGCTTCAGTCCCACATCTCCCAACGATCTGTCTGCGGCTGTAATTGATTACCTGCTGGAGTGTTAGTTTGGCGGGGGGGGGTTGGTCTGGAAGTTCAACCCTTTAAAGTGAAGTGTTGACTGCAGCTCTCAGTGTCTAATCAGCTTCATTAAATGTGTTGCAAGAGCACACAATTTACCAAGTGTTGTGTAGACAGTCAAAGACGGGCTTTGGGTAGCTTCAAGTTACTGATACCTGGTGTTTCTAATTCAGGGCATCGTTTCAAACTCACTGCTTGGCCGGGTCATCTGCGGTGTGTGTGCACGGCCTTTATCAGCCTTTTTAAGCTCACAGTGCTTAAATAGGCTCAGACTTACTGATGCTTAATCCATATTCTTCTGACTTCTGTTTGCCATTTGTTTTCTGAATATGTGCGTATTGCCATCACTGAATAGGTTGTGGTATTAACCGTTCTACATTGACACATCCAGTGAATAAGTGCTTTTGCCCATTTTTCCAGAACACTTAAACCCTTCAGTATCCAGCAGTTTACAGTATGTCGAAAGGATGTATTGATGGTTAACAACGAAGGATTGGATTCTGCAATTTCCGGCGACAGCATGACTGGAACATCCGTAATGACCCCTTCTTGGTTATGAATTGCAACCGCAGCTTTCAGAAGCCACTGGCATTTCTGTGATAGAGCAAACATTTGTGAACTTACAGTAATTCGAATTGTGGTGGCCGCTGGTGACACATTTGGTTTAGAAGGGTTAAAGGGTGTCTCTTCATGTGTGTACAAGCTGTTACCTGGATACAGTATGCCTTAGCCTTTCCATGCCTGTCGGCCCAGCTGTCTGGTGGCTAGCTCTCCCCTGACTCTTTGATGGAGGTGCATTCCTCAAGACCAGGAGCTGGTGGATTTCACTGGAGTCAGAGACAAAAAAAAAGAAGAAAGAAAGAGCAATTTGTTTACTATAGAGGTGTAATTTTCCCTGATAACCATTCACAGAGCTGGTGCCACTGAGGCATTGGAGATAAAGAGGTGAACAGTAAGGAGGACAAGTAGAGAGAGACAAACAAAAGGAAACGGTTGGGAGGGAGGGGCGAAGGCTTGATGATAGGAAAGGCAATGATAATCACATAAGTAAATGGACTGCAGATAAACTGAAAGAGAGGGAAGGGGAGGTTAACTCGTGCATTAACAAAGCTTCAACAATGGGGCTCACTGCTGCTGCTGTGGGGGGGTGAGCTTTTTATATCTGGATGGATGGATGGATGGATGAAGTACATATACTGATAGATGGTGTAAGTGCACTCGTTGCTCAGTTATGGCCTGGTAGCTGTGTTTGTTTGTGCGTTATAAGTGCGCTGGCATTTTGAACACCATTTGATTCTCTTGGAAATTAGATCTAGATCACAAGAGACATTTTGTTCAACTAAAAGGTCAAATGACAAAATATGATCGCTGGCATGACGCAACCTTTAACATGATGACAACTGATGGTCTGATGGAAGGACCTACTGTAAGGCTGATTAGCTGCTTGATGCTTTAATGGACGGCCTGCGACCCTGACAAACAAATGAGCCTGCAAATAGGTTGTAGAAGTACTGTTGAAGTGGAAACCTTTAGATTTTTATGCACTGTAGGAAGCTTGGCTTAACTTGAGGACCGGTTGGACCAGCTGTAAATTGGGCTTTGGTTTCAATAACACTGAATGAAGGCGGGAGAGTACGAAGGAAAACTCTTATCTGCAACCAAGAAACTGAGAGCTACATTGGAGCCTGATCCGTGATAAGTGATAAATCTAAAGGAGACTACGGGGTAAGAGAGAAAAGAGAATTATAAGTGATGGATCTGAAGTAGTTCATCACAGCAATTTAAACATAACCCTTGAGTGGTAAAGAAAAGACATTTTTCTCGGGGATGGAGGCTGACGGGCAGACAGCGGGAGAGTTACTGCCACTCATACCAATCGTGGAGCTCGGACGGAGTCAGCCAGGGCAGCGAAGGCTGTGCCAGCTCTTAGACAAATTGCCTGGTCGAAATCCAAGGTCAGAGCGTTAATAGCCTGAGCCCATGTGAAATCAGGCCTATCGTCTGGTAATCCACAAAGATTTGGTGTGGGAGATGGAGAGGGGAGAGGGCTAAGCGTGTGTAGACCAGTTGCAAGGCCTAAGTAGGCTACACTTGAATGGCTGAATTATTTAGGAAAAATTGAACTGAAAAACATGGCAATAAAATATATGGCTGTTTCTAATAGGACTTTCGCACAGTTTCAGACGTGCTCATTTACAGGCAGAGTGTACACTTTGATTTGGAGACCCCAGAGCGGAGGGGGAAAAAATATTCTAAACATTTTTAAACGTTTGAATTAATTTCTGAGCATTTGACTCGGCTCGCATATATTTAGAGTACACTCAAACATTTAAAGTAAATAACTTGAAGGTTGGATACACCAACTGAAAAATGGGGTTGGGGGGGGGGCTCTCATGTTTTTCTCCAAACACTAAATCTAATTTAAATATGTTGACTGCCTCTGCTGCAGGGAGTTCAGAATTCAAAATCAAAAAGAAGGTCATTGGGATTATATGACTCAAGCCACTGAGTCTTTAATGCACTCATTACCTTTGTTTCTTTCCTCTTCTTCCTTCCTTCCTTTACACAGTCACACTCACACTCGTTCCTGTCGTTCTCAGCTGAGTGGACACAGTAAAGCACTTAGTGATAAGTGAGCGAGGTCTCTGAATAATAGAGCTGATGATCAGGTCAACCTCGGGTGAAAAGATGCTTTGTCAGTTTCTGACATGCTCTTTCAGGTTGCTTCACTGTTGCATTTCAGATGAGTACATCTGAAGTATTTGGAGTAGGCTGTGTAGCCATTACACTGACTCCACCTAAACATGGATTGTTGGGCAGGCATCCTCTCTTCATTCCTTTTTCAGAGCCGGTCTTGTTCTATAGCACGAGCATGGTGCAGTTAAAACTGTTGATCACAATCTGGATTTATTCCAGGACACACCTCTCTCTCATTAGAGAGCACTAAAAGAAGAGAAGGGGCTGAGCTCAGACACAGATGTAGCATTACTGCTATTAGTAAAGTTGGCATTTAACATTTGTATAATTACTCTCACTGCCAGAAGGGGGAGACAGAATTTGTGCACTGCAAATGCATTTTGTCTAATGGCAGATATGGTCCAACCCCAATGGTTACCATTAACCTAGACCATAATACTTATGGGAACACTTGCTGCATTGATAATAGCTGAACAACTGTGTAAAGAAGGAAGAAGTGGTTTCATAGCCGAAGAGGGACTCTTAAACAGCTCATCCCCGAGAAAAAAAATCCACCATCCACAAATGGACACTTAAAGGTTATGGAGGGTGTGATTGCATGTTCTCACATCTGTCTTTAAAGTGTGCAAGTCCGTATCAGTTTTACTGCTTCGTAAACTTGCAAGCCCCTTCGCGTTTATGTCCACGTGTTTTTGTGTGTTTTAGCTTTTACACATGTGCACAAACAACATATGCCTTGATAGCAGGAAGTAGTGGTGGAGGCTGTGAGTTAATGGGGAGTTTGATGCCCTTAGGGGCATGGAGTTTGTGTTAATGGCTTGGGCAACTGTGCGCAATACTGATGGTGTTTACTAATGAGAGAGAGACAGAAAGCCTGCAAGTCCATCTGTCTATCCACCGTTCTGAGTTTGGTTGTCTTACAGCAAAGCAGGAAATCTGAGTCCCACACTTTCTGTCCTGCTGCTCCACTGCACGTTCCTTATCTTTACTTCCTCCTTTCATTGGCAGTTTTATCTCACTGGAACCTATTTTCTTTTCTTCCTTTTACTGTTCATCAGAGTGGTGAATGGAGTTACAAACCAGATGTCTGTCTCAGTATTTAAATGCATTCCCTCTCACAACATATTGCACAACTCTGAACCTCTGCAGGACTCTGAGGGCATCTGTAACTGGCCCTTCTCTCGCTCTCCGTAGTCTGTCACATCTTTAACATCCTATCTGGTTCACAGAAATAATCTGGATAATAAAAGCTTTTATTATGTAGCATCTCTGTGAAAAACCCAGGGTTGGGATAAGCGTGAGCGTCGAGCGGGAGCCCACCAGACTTGAGGTCATGGTGCATCGTATGTTGTTGTTGTTATTTTTTATTTATTAATTTTTTTTTTTTTGGGGGGGGGGGCGTTGTGTCGCTGAAGAAACAAGAAAGCTTGCTGCCTGTTTGTTTGCGTATTAATTTGTCTCCTCATATTTCTCTTCCTCACAAAGGTTAGGTAGATCAGACACACACCTTTAATGAGAAATACACTTTCTCTCATCCCTCCATGTCCTCTCTGTTCTCTCTCGCTCCTCTCACTCACACATTGATTCGTTGGAGGCAGGGTGGGGTTTCCATGGCAACTGCTTCCACTCCCCGTCTGCGTCAAAGACTCGACTCCCCTTCAACTCTCAGCCCACTTTCTTCCCTCCTGGTCAATTCCTCCTCCGCTTACTACTTCCCATTTTCTGCGAATCCAAGGCCTACATGTTAGAACAGCCGAGAAATACAGGCCAGATAGCAACACTGCCCGAGCCCATGGCAGGAATGGAGAGGTGTGTGTGTGTGTGTGTGTGTGTGTGTTTTTTTTTGGGGGGGGTTGAGTGACACAGCGAGGAACAGATGTGGATGTGCCGAAGGAGAAGCGTGACACAATGCCCGACACAATGCGACAGATGCGGTCTACTGACGTGTCAAGGAAAGGTGTGGAATTTGCTCCCTAATTGGTCCTCATCAGACAAAGACAGCCCCCCCCCCAACTCAGACTCAGCCTGTCCTCTAACCTTGTCAGTAATTGAATGGTCATTAATAGACAAATCGGTCAGGTGACCTGTCTGTGGCCACCTCGCCACGGTTCTGTCACGGGAGCTTCCTGCATCGCCTTTGGTTGGTCCTCCATCGATGGAGGAGGAAATGCAAAATCTTCCTTCAGAGATCTGACAGTGTTGTATCTGACAAGGCTGAAGCTTCACATAATGTAAGCTGTTATCTACAAACCGACTTGTTTAAAAACATTGTTGACACCTGAAGCCACACGGAGCAGCTTCCAATGCTGCACCTGGATAATTGTTCTGAATTAGAGCGAAGGCGTTGATGGTGTTGACATCAGTAAGGTGCCGGTGATAGAAAATGGCAGCTCCTTAAAGTATGAAGCAGGAAGGAAGATAATCAAAACTGGAGAGGAAGAAAGTAAAAAATGGACCTTGGTTTTTTAATTGTGTCCATGAGGAGAAGTTTAGTTATGTCTTGTTCACACATTGCTGTCAGCACAGAGCCTTGGGTGGGAAGAGGCAGCTCAGCCAATCACAGGTGGGACATAATCAGGTAGAGTTGGGCGTGTCCTACAAATCACATAGTGATCTGTGCGTAATAGATAAAGGAAGGTGTTATTTAGTAGTTTTGAATGTGAAGACTGAACCTGAAACTCTTCATTCTCACACCTTCGCTATAATTTTTCACACTATCGTCTCACATTTAGAAAGAATAATATTCCATTACAATAAGTGCGCCGTGGGACTTAAAGCAAGCGATGCCTCCCAGTCCTGACACTTGAACTTTGCCGCCACTCGTTCAGGCTGATCGCTGTTATTTCCTTGAACCTGTCGAAAAAACTCATCAAACCAACAGGTAGAGAAATCCCTTTTCATGAAACGTTCCTAGAGTGGAGTGTTTTTAATCCCAAAAGTCTCCACTGTGCATTTCCACGCTTCCCTCCCAGCACTATCTTTCCTCTAAACGCTCCGTATCCATTTGGCAAGACAGCGCCGAGAAATGCACTCCATAAACTGCAGTTTAGCACCAAGCTGAGAGTGTGCCGGCCTTATCTCGGGAAAGGTAAATGGAACTGCAAACCCTGAGACATCACTTTAACCCTCCTGTCTGACAAAACAGTTTTCACCTCCTTGTTTTTAAACAATGACACAGCGGAGATTAGAATTTGGGGGTTTTATCAGGAACAACGGCAGTTTGTGTAGAGGTGGTGCCACTGGACTCTGACAAATATAAGATGCTCACTGAGGCGGGGTTTTGCTTTTTCATCCCTACAACAGCAGGCAGCTGAAGCACATGTGAAATGGCCAACATAGACACCACAGTGTTTTCGTTTTTGTCTGTCTGCCTTCAGGTGTGTGATTCTGAGTGGTGAGCATTTAAGAAAATGGGAAGATTTCACTTTCCCTCTCTTTTTCCTCCTGAAATCACATCTATCAATACTTGATGTTGCAAGATAGCAATTAAGCCAATGTTAGCTTCATGAAGTTATTGAAAATCAACTTTTTAATTTCTCCCTCTGACTCTCAAAACTCTCTCTGGTCTTAAATATGCACTTCATTAAGTATATTTTATTTTGGGCTTTTTATGCCTTTATTTGCACTAAGTGGGAGAGAGGCCGACATGAAACAGGGAGAAAGACAGAGGTCTGAGGCTGCAACCGAACCCAGGACGGCGAGATAACGTGGCGTGCTTTCTAACCACTCGTGGGTGATGCTCGTCCATCAATATGGAGATGAGAACGGTCGTGAGAACACGTGAACTCCTGCCCAAATACCTGCCTGCGGTAGTTCCTGCGACAGTTGGTGTCTCCAGGTCTGAATTCTTCCGAGTTAACTCACCAGGTGAACACAACATCAGTCACACGATGTTGTGATTTTTCTAAATTGGCCTTGTGCGCCATTTGAGGTTGTCTGGCAGCCTCCTTCCATCCCTGCGTGACCAGTTGTGCAGGTCACTGTCGGTAGACTGAGGAAAGAGAGGTGTGCTCGGGACACACCGACCTGAACAATTAATGGCCGGAGCCTTGGTAGTCAAAAGGGCGTTTCCTCGGCCTGCCGTGGGGCAGATCCTTCCTTCTGAGCCTCAGCCGGGAGAACGGTTACTCCACATTTACATGCAGTCTGATAATTTGATTATGCCCACAGGAAGGGAGTACTCTGATTACAGCAACTGTCATGTAAACATCCTAATCATGTTACCTCCCCCATATCAAGGTCATAATGAGAGGAGGCATAACTTGATTAACAAACCTTGGTTATTCTTCAGTCCGCAGCATGAACTCTTCCAGGTAAACGGCTCAGTATTGTGAATTTAAACCAGACTGAGATTTGATTGGTGCACCTTTAAATGCTTTAAAACTACATTTCTATATATTTCTACAGCTGATGTGTAATATGAAAAGGTGTTGCTCATACTAAACGCTTTTTACCGTAACTGTGGAGCATTTTAGTATCTCTCAGCTCGTTATTGTGGTTACACAACTCCACAGTATCCATCTATTACTACTCCTTTCTGCTGAATGTGTAAATAAGTAGCTTAAATCATATTAACTGTATAAAATAGAACTATTTGTGTTATTATTCTCTAAAAACATTTATAAATATTCCCCACAATCATTTTGCGTGTGACTCTGTGTGTTTAAAGCAAAAAAAGGCCTGTCTAGGATTGTTGTTCCATCCGCCAGCCCCCCCCCAACTGGTGCATGATGGGTTTTAAAATGACACAGTTTCCATTGTAGCGATTAGCACCATCCATCGTAGCGACTGGAGAGTCAGCCAGGCCAGAAACGAGAGGAGAGAATCCCCCGGATCTGTCTCATTAGAGACAGTCTCCCTGTCACAGTTCTCCAGTCTGAGCAGGGTTAGCCTTCACCATCATGTTAATTACTGGGGCTATGTGAGTAATTGGCTCCTCTTGGATGCTGAAGCTCAGGCAATGGATGCAACTGAGTCAGGGAAGGAACAAGAAAACGCAGAGTTCAAGGTCCAAACACATTACAGGTTTTCTCTCTTAAGTGAATTCACAAGCTTATTTTCATGTTTCACGAATTGAGCTTCAGTGTTTGAGGCAAAGATTAGAGACGGCTCTCTCTCATATCTGGTTTCTCACAAAACCTGTGTCCCCCAGCCATTTCTGTTCATTTTTGGAGATATTTGTTCTTTTCTTTATCCTTCCCCCTCCTGTGTTTTTTCCATCAAGTCTGAGCAAATGAGCAGGGGCACGGCATCCAGCAGTAGCGTGTTCAGTCACCCAGGCTGACCGTGAACGATGCCCAGAGGGTTGTCGAAGATATTGCTAAAAACTTGGAGAAAAAAATGTGCCGCAGCTCGGAGCTGATTTTGTCCCGGTAACAGACGACCGTTAATTTAGTCTGGGAGGTCTCTGCAATCGCAGATCTGATCTGTGTAGCTGCTGATATCTGTTCCTTAAGATAATATCAAGACAACTGCTTCAGTCTGCTCAGCCAACGTGGTCACAGATGTATCAGAGCTCTGATTCTGTTTATCCAAACTCCTAATGAACTATTCCATCATTGCCACAGCAATGGGAGGGAGAATTGAATGTGCTAACTCAAACTGCGACCCGCTAAATGAAAGAGAGGCCTGATTGCCTGTATCCGTTATGTGCTTCCATCAAATAAGCTTAACACTACGAGTACTCAATTTAAAAGGTAATGATATTACACCCGAACCTGAAACAGCGCGATGCAGTGAGGTGGTCAGATTGCAACTTGTGGAACCTTATTTGATGCCGAAGCTCAATGTCTCCATTGGACACAGTGGAACAGCTTTTCAAGGTGTTTCATAAGAAACCCACAGGCTGGAAAAAATTAAATCCCATATGTGAGATGCTGGTCTCTTTTATTCTAAAGTGGATGGTGCAATGCAGCAAAAGTCGTGGTCAACCCTCTCAGTCGCTCCAAAAAAAAGACCAATCCTTACCGAGAACAGTCTCCGCATCAGAGTTTTTTTTTTTTGGATTAATGCCACAATGGAGAACATTTTCATGCTGTTTAATTGCTTTTCTATATTGTTTTTCGCTCATATATTTCATTATCAGCACCTTTTTGTTGCTGCGCTTGCCAAATGAAGAGATCAAAGTTTGATCTTGTGCGGGACCTCCCTCACAGGGTAAAATGATTTGAGTTCCACCAGCTGTGACAATCTGACCTTTTTAGGGTTTCATTTTCCAAAATTGTTAAGAAAAGTGATTTTTATTTATTTACTATCAACGCTGCTTCGACAGTTTTGTCTGTAATTTGAACTGTTGGAGAACAGATGTGCTTCATATAATGAAAAGAGTGTGTTCATATTTGCCAACTTACAGAGCAGTAAAAACGAGCACCGCCTAAATATTCTTTAAATTAAGTGGTGATCTTCAGGTTAAAGAGGCCATTTGAGCACAGCACGTCTGAGCTGATGCAGCCATCATACCGAGAACTGCTCGACCAGAGTTTTATATAGATAGTCTTTATTCGTGTCTGAGGAAACTGAATCAACTAAATAGGATAAATGATTTAAATAATCTAAAACATTTTTTTTGAAGGGATGCTTTTGTTTCTCTTGATTCTTGTTGCTTCCGCAGGATGCTGTCATGTACTTTAAACACTTTAAAAAGGGGTGGAAGAAAAAAAAAAAAAAAAACAGGCGTCTGTTGAATTTTCATGTTATCACCCAATTCCACAAAGTGCATGCCAGCACTTTGTGGGATCCTTACACACAAACACACAAACACACAAACGCTCACACACAATATTTCGCAGCATCATTTTTATTCGTGGTTGCTCTGATAAACAGCACTTTCTTCCACCTGAGAAAACTTTGGCTCTTTTCTCATTTTCTGCTTCTACCTATCAGTTTACAGAAGGTAAAAAAAAAAAAAAAACAAGCGGTTAATATACAGCTCAGCTCTTGTGTGCCCCCCCCCCCACACACACAAAGACACACACCTCCCTTACCCCCCCCTCCCTCCACTCTTTTATATTTGCTTTGTTTTGCAATGCGCTCCACTGCACAGGAAGATGCTTTGGTTGCTCAAGGTTAGATTGTTGTACTGTTCAACAAAGACCAAGTGCATGTTTCCCTTTGTTTGACACGAGCCACACACCTCCCCAGATAAACATAACAACACACTTAACACACAGATGTACACGCAAATGTGCGTCAAAGTCAAAGACAGTCAGCTATTCACTGCGGGGCGAACATAGAACATCGTCCAAACACAGTGTTGGTGTTCTGAAAACTGGTCCAGTCTTTGATCCGGTTCCAGTTTGGCGTTATAATCAGATCTGCTTAGAGACAAACCTTCAAATCAAATCCATCTCTTTGCTCCTTTTATTTTGTATAGAAAACACTGAGATAACACATTGCTCGACAATAACAAGAAACTTTGCTTCGAAAATAAATAAATTCATTCATCCTGAAACTTGGTTGCTGAGCGCTGTTCATGCTCCAATAAAAGGACTCCAATAAAAGTGGCTTTTTAGGAAATCAAAACTTCATCATCCCTCCACAGTCGTGACTGGACTCATTTCTTTCTTTCTTCACCATGTTGACCGAGCAAAGATCTGGTGTTTTCTGTCACATCTTCAAAGATTGGGAAATGTTCCAGGAAAACTTGATATCATGCTAATTTTGCTTATTATAGCAACAATGGGAGGCAGCAGAAACTTTATTACCGGCTTTTGGTGAATGTGCTGCAAGCATGGTGAAACTAGCATCCGCGTTTTGCTTCGTGTTGGTCTCGTCCAGCTCATGGGCAAAGAATCCAGCTTTGTTCTACTTCCATTCTGTTTCCGGGTAATCACCATTCACTCGCCTAAAACTGCGGACGCTTTTCTGTTCATAAACCAACCCTTATGTTAGGAGATCATGCGTGTAGTGTGTGTCTGTGTGGTGTTTGTGGATATTTGTTGTGTATATGTGTGAGACAATACCAGAGATTAGACCAAATCAGCCAGCGTTTGAGATGTCTGGCAGTAACGTGAGGCTCGAGTGATGACATCTGTAGGGACTTCACGAGAGCCAATTATGAGCCAATTATGCTGATTAATGGGATTACAGCTAGTACCATTTATGGAAGATATTCTCACTTGTAAATAGATCGTTTCCTTCTCAAACTGGAGCAGATAAATGAAATTTCATTTCCAGCCCTCCTCCTCCACTCCAACAATTCATGCCCTGTGTAACTAAGAAAAGCTGCTATGTCAATGAAATTAACATTTTTTTTGAAGATGAGCTCCAAGGAGAGGTTTTTTTATTATTATTTTCTTTGAACAAAAAGGTCTAAAGGATTAGTAAACACCTTCTGGCTGTTCTCTGTTCTCTGACTTTGCTGCATCTCAGTGCTTCAGAAGCCTCAAACATAGACGTTTTCTGGCGGGCATTAGAGGCTCTGCTCACGTCCGGAAGTGAAGCTCGCTGACAGAGAAACAAGGACAGCAAAGAGTGACCCTGTCTTCACATCTCCTCCGCCCACTCTCATCTCCCCAGAGTCTGCTTGAGAGAAATGAGCTCTCAAGCCGAGTCTCACTCATGTCGAGAGACCTCTCGCTGTGTCTTACCTGTCCGTTTCAGTTTATGCAGCTAGTGCAGACGTATTGTTCAAGTCTGTGCTGCTTCATTTCTAATGTATGTTTGTGCCAGTGAGAGCGATATGTGACCCGCTCTGCTGCCGACGCCCATGTGTCCATCAGCTGACGTCCAAAGTTCCTCCACTCACACTGCCCCCTGCAATGTTTGTGAGACAGGAAAAACACAAACAAAAAAGTGTGAGAATGGAATGGAAACAGGAACTTGATGAAATGTTTGCGAGCAGTTTTGTGTGTCTGTATAATCGAGCCTGTGCTCAGCGTGTGTATTTCCCCCCTGTATAAATATGTACAGCATACTGACGAAAGCCTCCGACGACTGCAGGTTTTCATTTGGAAAAAGTGGCACTACCTGGGATGCATTTCACCTGCTATTCCACTTCCACTAAAAGAAAAAATGTCACAGTATGGACTGATAAAATGGACCCATCGGACACCAAAGCTGCTTTGTTTCACTACAGTAGAGAAGCTCCACACCTTCCTCCTCTGAAGACAGGAAAGACTAAACTGAAATGATACGTTCTGCTCTGTGGAGGATTTATTTCTCCTGTTTATCTGTTTGCATGCGAAGCAGCCTCTATAACAGGACAGGCTTGTTGCGCTATGATGAAATCCGTCTACAAACACAGCCAGGATGCAGCCCATCCATTAAGACACAAGTTCAAACCCAGGATTATGAGCCGTGAACTTACTGCATCGCGGAAATACCAAGTCATGGCTTATAAGGCAGAAAAAATAAATGTCAGGCTCATAGGCATCTATTTGCCTGAGGATTTTTGTTATTGTCAGAGCGATCCAGCAAAGATTCTGAGGCGGAGCTGAGATAGGAAACCAGAGAGAGTTTGGATCAAGACTTCCATCCCGTCAGCGATGGCAAGACCAGCTGTCAAACAGGAGGACACACAGACCTGAATGAGTTCAGTTCAAGTTGTCTGGAGCTGAAGTCGACCAGATTGGGATAAAGTTGTTAAGCAAGAAAAAAGGAGCCTGGGACCTTTTAAAATCTGTAGTATCGCTGTGTTATACACCCAGAGGCCATTTGATTAGGAACATCTTTATTGTCTTACAGTTCAATACTATACCAGTGTATAAGTAAGACTCCTGTTCTGATGACACAGTTCGAAAGATACAAATAAAAAAGTGACAATTTTGCACATCTGCTTTTGGACAGATTAGATACAGATTTAAAAGATCCCGTGTCGCTCATTTAAATGAATTATAATTATGTATTTGTCTAATGGACCTGCCACATTCGGACCAAAGTGGCTTCACATCTCGTCTCCCGGGCTTCTTTCTGGAGCTCTGCTAACAGGTTGAGCTTTTTCATTTGTTTCGATGGAGATGGACTCGTAGTGGTTGACACACGTCTTAAATACTGCAGCAGAGCAACAGATCAGCGGCATGCAGACTCCAGCCATGAGCATTGTCAAAGGCATAACAGGGCGTTAGGCCACAGGCTACATTTATTATTGATGCATACCTGATGGCATGGCACCTCTCAGTGGGAGTCAGGTGACCTCTGGCCTCAGACACGCAGATTTACAAAGGTAGATGGGAGTGTTTCAGTGTACGACATCCAGATTTACACCTGAATATATTTCAGGTGTATTTTGCCCGTCTGGAGAACATTTATACTGGTCTGCTTTCCGTGTGTGGGTGTGCGCTCTCTATTTCTTTGAGAGACGTCGTAACCACAGTGTGACTCATTTAGGCGCCGGGCAGCTCAGTGCACACACTCTCTCTAAACTCCGCTCTCCCAGAGGAGAGAAAATGTCTGCTGTTAGCCAATTAGAGCGCTGGGACTGCATTAGGTGGGCAACAGTGGTGCTATGGGAACAGCGGTGGTAGAAGTTGGACAAATATGAATTGTGTACATGCTATAAAACTAGACACATACACATTATAAACTCTTTATTCACCCACGCATAAGAATTCCAACAATGAAATAAAAAAGTCCCATGAATAAGGCGGCCTGAAGTGCAGCAACTCCAAATGCAGGGGGTGTTGTTTCTATAAAGAAAGGCCAACAAAGCAGCTGAATCAAGCTCAACTTTCCTCGCGGCGAAGGAGAAGCACTTTGATAAACCGGCCCAAGTGTTTGGTGCTGTAAACAGGTACAGCTGAATTCCCTATCCCCCCCTAGAAATGGAAACATAATGGTCCGTACGTCAGAGGCTGTTAGCAGACGGCTGATATCTGGAGCGAGCGCAGGTAAAAAAAAAAAAGCGTCGGAGGCAGCGAAGACGTGCAGCAGTCAAATGGTTTGTGATGCCAAGCAGACCACCGTTTTCTGTTTGCTTTGCTTCCTCAGCTTGATCTCTGTCTCAGCTAATTATGTCACGTTCTTTTATTTCTTTGTCTTGTCTCCTTCCCTCTCCGCCTCTTTCCTCCTCTCTTTTTTTTTTTTTTTTTTGTGTGTGTGTGTGGATTGAAATCAAAAAAGAAAGCGCTTTGATAATTCTGCCTCTCCTCGTCTCCTCCTTCTCCCCAATGCCTATATTTAGTTGGGTGACTTAAATAAGCAAATAGGTCAGAGCTGTTGAGAAATACACAGGATCACAGAGTAGGATTTCTCACAACTGCTCTGCTGGCTTAAGCCAAACCTGAGTGTGTTTCCTTTCCTGTACCACACGTGTCACATGTGGAGTGGATACAGGGTGCAGACGTAAATCTCTTTGAATGGAACTGTATAGGTAACATAATCTCTGTCATTAAATCCTCGTGTCCTAACAGCTGCCAAGATGCACAGTGAAAAGCAGCCAGAAATGACAGACGAAGGAAGACTGGTGTCCTGGAACGGCCCAGTCGGTGCCTCGACCTTCATCTGGTGCAGCTCCGTCATGTCTCTCCTGTGAGGCAGAGAAACATTAGATACTACGACGGCGATGGCTGATTTCCAAAGTGGAGTCGCAAAAGGTTTAATAAATAAACACGCGGCTAACTTCTGTCAACAGTGAAGCGCGGCGCGTTGTGCTTCCAGTTATGTGTTCTGCTTTTGTGCTGTACTTGTTTAAATAGCCAGTGCCTGTTATTAAGTTTAAAGTGAATTAGATGGGTTCTTAAAAGGTGAACTCATCCACATTCATAAGGCTGCTGTGTATTTTTTGCACAGCTATTGTTGCAGTTGTAAAGGTGGTAAAAAAAAAAAAAAGACAGGTGGGAAATAGCTTTTTATCAGCGATATGTTTCTTTTTGATTTGTCTGCTTCTTTTGCTCCACCTGCCCCTCACAGTAGCATTTCATCTACATTCAGGTCTCAATTAAACACACAGGTACTATATCACAGGCTTACAGACCTCATATTGGCATTCATAACTGAGGAAAAGCAAAATAATGGAAGTCTTGAGTTTTATTCAAACTTTTTCTATATAGTTGTTGACATTTACAGCATGTGCACAGATTGTGCTTAGTCAATAATGTCTGTGCTCCAGAAAACAGCCAATTACTTGTGCATCCAAAATAATGCAAGATCAGAGTCGGATCACCGGTTTTCTGCACCCTCATGTCTCTATTCTCGCTACTGAAAAGACAGCTGTTAATTTCTGCGCAGGGAGGCTTTCTCGAATCTGCCTCAAACCTCAAACCAAACAAAACACACATCATCAGGAGAGCCTCATTTGCAGGGTCAGGATGCGTGCCTGACAAATATGATTGTAGGTTTTAGGGAGAGCCGTTTTCAGATTTTGTTGAAGAACAAATGCCGGCTAAATATTACTCTCACTTACATAAACAAATATTTGTAACCTTTTTGTCAACAACGATCATCATCTTCATTAATTACTCTTAAGCCTTGCGGCGGTAAGAGGGAACGTGTTTAAAATGTTTGAAAGACCCAAAAGGAGCAAATCCAAATTTGACCACAGCTCACGGGTGTATTGTTCTTTTAGGTGTGAAACTGACATAGAGCAGCAAATGTCAGATTTGAGGAGAGGTTATCACATTTCTGTTTTCCCCTTTCCCTTCCCCTTCCTCACTGTGGTGTCCTCCTCTCGCTGCTGTCTGCTCTTCATGGAGGGAGCAGCCTGAAGCTTTGGTCCAATAGGCTTTAATGTCACCATTGGCTCTGGTGACATTTGTGCTCAAAGGCTATTTTTCACTTGATACCGACTGACTGTTGACAAAACTGAGAGAGACACCGTGGCAGCAGGCTCTCCGCCGACTAGTGTGTGTGTGTGTGTGTGTGTGTGAGCGCGCACACGCCTGCCTGTCCATCTAGAGCCACAGATATTAGTATTCAGAGCTGGTAGCTTCCTGACACTATGTTCCTTCACGCCTCTCCTAGAGGATTTCCGACACTCTCTTTCTCTCTGTCTGTCTCTCTCTATCTCTGTCTCTCTTCCTCGCCTCGCGCGGCTCGATTCCAGACACCAGCAGCCTACCTTTCTTTCCACATTGCCATGGAGACAGACGTGATGTCAGTGCCGGTCTGTGGAGCTTTTTCAGAATCTAAACTCTTTCCATCTCTGTAATCAGCATCAGCCTGAAGATTATGAAAGTGCACATTACCTATCCACACTACCTGGTGAAAAACAACAAAAAATGCTTTTTCTCAAGGACTCACAATCAATAAACTTCCAGATAGAACAGGAGATCTTATTTGGTTACCTTTAACGGCACAGGGGGAGCCAGGCGTTGGTCACTTGTTTTAAAAATGTCATGGGAAATGGTGATTTGCAGCAAGCAGGAGGTGGTGGAGCATTATGTTCGATTCCGGGGAACCGAAGGCCGCAGAGGCACAACAGGACTGAACAGGCTCCTTTTAGTCTCATTCATTTTTATTGTACTGCTGCAGAACTTCACACACTTCACAAGAATTCAACCTTAGAGGTTACACACTGAATAATACACAGATAAAAAAAATAAATCAAAAAATTCTTGTGTTTTCTCTTGTTGAATTGCATAAAGACACAGTCTGTCTAAGCAATAACCCATTTTGACAGCAGCATTCCAGGAAGCAAACAGTGAAACAGCAACACACAGGTTGGATGTAACTGATGTGAATCCAGTCTGGCCTCACAGTGCGAACAATCCGCTGAGTGTCAAGGCAATCGTGACAACGAGAGTTTTTATTTCCACACAAGATCTCTGGAGCCATCAGTTTTTTGTTGTTTTTTTTTTTGGTAACTTCTCTTACAAAGTCAGGCTTCTGCTTGAGCTAAACTTTTTCAACTTAATAACTATGGAGGTCGCTGCAGTGGAAACCGTCAGGACCATCCTGATATCTGTCCCTGTTCTCGGAGCTCTGCAGGCAGGTCCTTCCGCTCAATGGCTTGGTTTTTGTGTTGATATGCATTGCCAGCTTTACCTTTTACCTTCAGTTGAATGGACCCCAAATTGAGCTAAAGTGAGGTTGTTGGTTTAATTTCTGGCTCCTCCACTCCATCAGTCTTTGGGCGAGATTCTGACCCCCAAACTGCCTCTTTATCAGCTCATCAATAAGCGTTTGAAAGGAGGCAGAGGCGGCCGTGACATCACAGAAACAACATCCACCGTCATGTACAGCCTCTGAGCCTACTACTTCTAATGTGCCTTCTTTTCTGGAAGCTCCATCTAAATATTTCCTGAATCATCAGACAATAGTGATGAATTAATGTGAGTGCAGAAAAACAGCACTTTTTACTGATGTGTGTAATTTCGCAGTGAAACTGAAAGAGTGTTTTTTTTTTTTTTAAACAACTCTGACCTTCATTCTCTCCTCTTGTGCGTAATTGAACAATTGACCAGCTTTTAGTGGAGGAGCACGTTGTGTGTCCGCACAGGAGTTATAAAATCAATCACACATCAAGCTATTAGTTGTTCACGATTAAAGCTTTTATGTTCTTGCACTGCAAATTCTCTTGCAGCTCTTTCTCCCCCAGAAACCAAAACCTCCGTCTGAGCTTTAAAAATTAGTCATGATGGCCAAACAGTGGGTCAAATCAGCTGAAATGCCATGTAATGTCTCCCCGACCCCCCACTGATGGGTGTCAGGTGCTAAAGTAAAGAAGTAAAGATGCTACCTCAGTGCAGAGGCAGAAGCAATACACTCAAGATAGATTTAGGAGTCTGAAGCAAAAAAAAAGAAGAAGGAGAGCTTTGACGCTGTTACATGACAGTTTGGACAAACTGCTCCTTGATTTATCCTTAATCATCCAACATCTAACGTAATATTTATCCAACTCTGCCAGCTGTCTGTATTCAGCCTGAAAAAAAGCTGTGCACAGCGTGAAACTGACCTCAGTCAGAGAATTTAGATCAAACTCGTGCAATCTTCCAGGGCAATTTGTAAACATTTCGAAGGAAAATTAATTAGACAACGAGTGACATTTCCCCTGCAGATGAACATATATTAGAATTGTAAATATCCCCCCAAGTTGCAGTTAAAATGTGCGCAATTTTTTAAGTGTGCCACGGATGACACTGATATTAATGCTGTTAACATGCACATATCACCTAGCCATTAAATGTCAAAGTGACGCTGTGGTTCCTTGTGTTTGTTTAATGGGATCAGAGGTGTGCAGCAGCGGCAGCAGGGTTGTTAACTAAACAAAATGGTACAAGCTATACATACAGAGTGCCAACTTGTACAACACATAGATAATGGACTGAGAGTGTTCCCGCTGGAGAAGCAGCACCTTTGGTAGCTTGTTTAAATGTTTTCAGTGAACCGTGCATCCGTTCAGGAGCAAAGCTGCGAGTAGCTGCTTTGTGCCTCTTGTCATTTTGTTATGATTATTGTTGTTCTGAAAATATTATAGCACGAAATTGCACGAAAATACGTTATATTAAGTTGTGGTGGCTAGATTATTATTTACCATACTTTTTCTTAAAAGCAGTTGTTAAAAAAAAAAAAAAAATATATATATATATATATATATATATATATATATATATATATTAAGAGAGACTGCGAAGTTAAATGTACGAACATCACACACTCTGAGGAGGAATTTAGGCCATTGCCATAGTGATGTCGACCGCTGACTGACCAAAGACGACTCTGAGGATTACGACTCAGAAAAAGTCCCACTGGTAACAGCATGTACATGAGCGGTTCAGGCTTTTTGTGTATTTGTATGTATGTGTGTGTGTGTGTGTGTACCTGAGTGTCTGTGTGGTGTTCCGCGTTAGAAGCTAATGAGGAATGTCTGCTGCACTTCACAGCTCTTGTGAGTTGATTCAACCTGCTGCTGTTCTTTGATGAGCCCACATGATACACTTGCACTTTTATTGTTTCTCTCTCCTTAAGTGTCTCTCTCTCACTCTCTCTCTCTCTCTCTCTCTCTCTTTCTATAACACACATACACAAACACATTTTCTTACTGCACACATTGGCTTATGTTCCGACTCAAGGTAAATGCAGACAGGTGAAAATCTACACAAGCTGAATCCTCCAGGATCTTTGGCCGGCTTCCAGTACAGAGGAAACCTGACGGTGCTGCTTGATGCCGTATTACTGTCATTACTATCACACAGTTACCGTACTGATGTGATTGTTGGACCGGTGTTTGTAGTAGCCTTCAAAAGGGGAAAGCATAGTCGCGCCGCGATGTGAGCTTTTACCCTTATATTTAACTGTTGTACTTAAATGAAACAGGACACAACCATTACACATGAAGCATCACGAGAAAAGCAGTTAAAAGCATCCATTCTTCATCATTATGCTATAAATGTCGAGCAATTTGATATTTCCTCCCCGTTGCTGCTGGCGCTGCATCTGTCCCCACAACAGACACCAGAAATTCTCAGTTTTATTGATGTGGAGAAACCTGGAAATTAAACATGAGCATGATGTCCAGTGCTCTCGTCAGCCTTCGCCTGATAACACGATCGTGGTGTCAACACATGACTACAGGGCCGGAAGGTGTACAACAATTTATTGTGCAAACAGAGGAGAAAAGCTTGGAGGGAAAAAAAAAAAACATGAAATGCAGAGCCAGGGGTGGAAGATTATATAATATCTTGGCTGAAAACTCCATTTTCAAGATTTGAGGGATGAGTGTAATTTCAACTGTGAGATTAAAACGGTAATTTGTCATAATATCCATTACGGTAGTGTTCCTGAATGCCTCAGGACTGAAACCCAGCCAAAACTCCCCTACATTCAGCATATTACAAATTCTCCATAATTCATTCCCCATTCGATTAAAACTTATTCAATCTTCCTCTGACTTCCCTTGCAGAGTCGAGCCTATTTATGGCAAGCATGGTCCTTAATGCAGTCTCCAATTAAAAACCAGGCTAGCCCCACAGTAACAGAGATTGCATAACAGCCAGGCTCCGTCATTATGTAATACAATGCAGATGAAACGGAGTGCCACACAGTGTGACACGATTACTGGCACAGATGTCTTGCTGTACTTTGCACAGTCATGAATCCAAGGCTAGGAGAGGGTCTTCTCACTTTTAATGCATTTCTTCTTCTGTCATTCATTTTTGCGTAGCTACATAATTTCATCTAAAAAATAATCAATTATTTCATTATTTCCTGAAACGTTATCACTGTTGTCTGTTTTTGGACTGCTTGCATAAAGGCCTTAAGCTGGATGCTCTTTACTTGATGAAAAGCGGAAATGTGAGCTGGTCTTTGTGGTTTTGCTCAAAATAATGGGAATGGTTTGGGTTTAATGCATGCTGTAGCCTTGCAGAAACCCCAAAGGAAGTCCCGGTCTGTCAGGGATTAGAGGCGCGGCTCGTGTTTGCTGTCATTGCTTCTGTTTGGAAGTTCAACTTTTCCAGAGAGGCCCGGTCTGCACACGGCCTTCCTCCATCCACTCCCTCATCAGAGAAACGTGCTCTGGCCTCCAGCACCTCCGGAGTCTTACCTGTCTGTGTGAGTTTATGTGCAGGCTCGCTGGTCAGGCCTGAGCTTCATTTCTAATGTATTTTGTGCCAGTGTGAGGATGTTAGGGCAGTGATATGTGCTGTGTCATGCTGCCAAACCTCAGCAGGCCAGCCAGCAGCCACGGGTCCATCAACCAACACTCAAGGCTGTTGGCTTGCACTGCTTATTCCAATATTTATGAGAGAAGGAAGCCTGCCTTTAAAACCCTGTAAACTGCCTTTATTAGCGTTGGCACGTATGTGCTACAAAGCACCTGAACCCTGGAGAGCGAATCTCAGAGGTCAGCTGTTATCTCCAGCTCTTTGTCAGTCCAACATCAGAGTTGGATGTGTGAACATTTCTGGATCGATAAATGGAATACCGTTTGTTTTATTACTACTTGTTGTCGTGTCAAATACAACACATTATCGTTGGGATAGCATAAGTCGGTCATGCAGACAATTAAAAATAGGATTTACTATTAAACATGTTTTGAATTATATATTTTTAAACTTTTATAACTTTTTTTAAAGAGCTAGGAGCCAGAAATAGTTCTGAAACTAGAAATTTAATTTTGGATACAAAACAAAATTTTCTGGTGCAACCTTGTCCAACGTGTTTACTTGAGTCAGTTTTTTCTTTTGGTGTTTTTATTAAGAACAGGCATGAAAAAAAAAAAAGATGCATACCTTGATCAGATATTCGAGCAAAAAGAACAAGTGACGCACACAACTGCTGTGTAATAGCCACCATGATTCATTGTGCTGTAGTTGTTTTTACTTTATTTTATTTATTTATTAATTTTTTTTTGTTTTTTTCAATCCAAAACGTGAAGTTGTGCCCTGAAGGGGGTGCTGGGGACAAATCCAACAGCAGAAAAATACTCCTATTACTGTGTTCACTGTTGAGTGTAAAGTCTCAGTGGTGCTTGAAGCACCACTGACAGAAAAACAAGGAAGAAAAAACATTTTCACCTGCCGCAACTCAAAACTAATTCTTAATGTAGAAACAGGACTGAAATGACTGTCACTGAAAATCCACGATTGGAAATCTTTCATCCATCCTTTAGCTAAAATACCAGGTTCGATTTATAGTGTATGTTTATATTTTTATAAATATGAAAAAAATAATAATAATGCAGAGCAGTCAGAGGAGAATCGTTTTTGAAAACTGACTTTTGCTCAACTCAACTCAGCCAAAAGATTCACCAGATCCACAGTCGTTTGAGGACGACGTAATGTTAAAGGTGCTGCCATCGTAACAAGGCTGAGACGATCCGAGTGAATACTGCCGCTCATCAGCAGTTAATCCAAATGAAACTGGTTTAAAAAAGCCTTATTAAATATCGCATTGCATCATCGTTAGTCGCATTTTGTGTGTGTGTGTGTGTGTGTGTGTGCGCGTTGGTTAATTTTTGTATGCAGCTGCAACACCGCTAAAAGAGGCTTCGGAGTTGAGTTCTTGCTGCTGCTCACTTCATGTCTTTCTTGTGGTTGAGAGCCACTTGAGGGAGGAGACGAGCAGGTAATAACAGTGATGGCAGATTGAGTTTCTCTGTTGTTCTGCTTCTTCAAATCATTAGATATTCTGCTCAAAGGCAGCCAGACTTTGCTCAATGACTGTCAAGGTTGGAGCACTGACGTAAAGGGACACCACAGCGAGGACTATAAATACGGACATCCTGATAACTGTCGTAGGAGTTCTGTGAAATTTCTCTCTGTTTTTCCTTCCTTCCTCCTCGTCATCTGCTCTGTCTCTGTTTCGTTCAGCCGCCTCGTGTCTTGTTCTGGGATTCAAATAAAAGAAGCTCCTGGGCCATCAGGGACTTTGTGAACAAAGTGCAACATGAACATGTGTTTTTCCCTAACCCAAAGGCAGACACACACATATGTAGTATCTAACCCTCAGCACCTGCTAAACAATTCTATTTAAGAGCGGCTCACAAAAGAAACCCAAGCAGTGACTCGCTTTGTCTCGAGCCCAGGTTGGTTTCCACAAGGTCAGCTGCTGTGAGCAAACCAATGCCGTTTGTGTTAACAGACAAACAAAGCAAAGACGTGCACGCCATCACGTTTCCCCGCCGAGGCTCAGAGCCAGTAAGCTGCAGCTCAAGATGTATGGGAGCATTACGGCGCACTTAGACAAAACCCAGGAGTTCAGTTTGTTTATTTGAACAACGTGTGTATCTGTGTGTTTCTGTCTCTTTTGTGTGCATTGGCATCCCTCTCTTTGTGTTCACGTATGCTGTATGTGTGTATGTGGGTGTAAGTTTCTTTGATTAATCTCTTTATTTTGGCAAAAGGAAATATCCCTCAAACAATCATTGTGTATTCACGAGGAGAAGCTAATGCTACATAATACAAAGTAGCTGCCGGTGAGGAGGAAAAAAAAAGGCCGAGGAGTGAGCAGTCGTGTCGGTCTGGAAGAAATGAGCGAGGAGATGATACATTTATCATAAACAGGCATTTATGTGGCGCTCTTTCAGCGACTGCGGCTGTGAACTGTGAAAATTAAACGAATACATTGAATTTACTGTAGCTCTTTCAGCTTGTTAGGTGCATAAATATGTAATCACATTTTATCTATGTTCTGCTGCTGACAGTTTGCCCCAATGGCAAACAATATATTAAAAACGGTGACTGGATATGGGAAGATGGAGGTGGAAATAGAAGTAAGTGGTCGTTTCAGCAGCTGGACCTAATACATAGTTCTCTGTCCGCAGCCAGAGTTGAGCCCAGCGCTCTGATAAAACTCTCTTCCTCTTGTTTAGGTCTGCAAGATGCAAATGAACACAACAGATGAACGATTTTAATCACTAAGGGATTAAATCTAAAACCAACAGCATGAGGGTCATTAAGAATAGTTGTAAAAGATGATCACATTTCCACGCAGGGGGAGCGTAGAGAAGGTTACAGGACGCTTTTTCATTCATTTATGTACCTTTGCTGCTCCCTTCACTTTCTCCTCGTCTTTGCTCTCCGTTATTTCTCTTTTTTGAATCCTGCTTGTCTTTAATCTTATTCTCTGTTGAGTCTGTCCAGTCAGTCCACACAGACCCCTTTAAGGAGCTCGTCTTTTGTCTGAGCTTCTTTTGCAGCTTGCTCTCCGTCTTGCCTCTCCCTATTTTCTGGGAGGTTACCTTGCTCCTTTAGAGCCTTTATTTTCCTCTTGGAGAGACTTTATCTTAGTGATTGCAGAGCAGAGGGCGTCGAAAGGCCTGTACAATGGTGGTTTGAGAGAGCTGGACTGTGAACTGGAGTTGCACTCCACCACTATACTGCTTTGAGTCCCCCCACTTAACTATATTGGACCAAATGTGTGAAAAATAGCAGCTTACATCTTTGAGTATGGGGGCCATAAACCACAGGTTGGGAACCAACGCACTATCAAAGGTCTTGCATTTGCCAACTTTTGCAAATTAATTGTGTTTATCTAAATGAATGTGTGTCTGGGTGCAAAGGCTGCGTTTCACACATTTTGACATCTGCAATTTTATTGTGCACTTTGGTCCTGTGCTTGTTAGCCATCATTACAAAACAGATTTGAAAAAAATCTGCCTAAAATAGTCAATTTGTAATTTCGGAGTGGATGAATGAGGTCTTTGCTGTTGTGTAAGATCGGTTGTCTCCCATGTGTGCTGTTTCAAGAGCATCAGTCACAGTGATCGGATCCCAGCCTGCTTGAATAACTGACTGACTGCACTGCTGAGAGGGGTGTGCAGCAGGTGTGTGTTATGTGTTTGTGCGTGTCCAGATTTGTGTGTTTGTATTAAACAGAAGAGAAAAAAAGCTAAAAGAAACTTGCGAGAAAGCAGAATGAAGCTGGCAAAGCAACAAGGGAGAAACGAGATGGTAAATGAAGTGAACAAAGAGGCAAGTTAGTTGGCCGCAGAGGGAAAGTTTAAAAAAAAAAAAAAAAAGCTGGATGTCCATTGAAGAGGTGGATGAAGGGAAAGGAAGATACTTTTAGCAGCTAAAGGGAAAGAAAGAGGGCCAAAAATATAAACTAAACAGTCTGAGTATCGGTTCCAAGGGACCCACAGTTAGAGGTTCATATTCTTTCCTTATGGCACCACACGGACGTCCAAAGCCGAACTTCGGCCGAAGCATCAATGGAAGCAGCAGTTCCATTTTTAGAGGTTGTTTTTTAGTACATTTAGCACATTTCCCTGCCTGATCGGCTGCACACTGGGAGCTAAAGAAACTGACGGCTTATAACCAGAGTAAGGACACTTACTTTGTGTGAAACCATGTCTAGACGTTCAATAGTATAAATGAATTTGTATCTGAATCTGATAAAGATAAAAGATTAACACCAGCAGACAGCGGCAGAACAATCTGCCCTGTTAAAGACAAAGCTGGGCACTCATTCTCCTGAGGTGAGAAATCAGGACACGTTTTTCTCCCGAAGAGATTAGCACCTTAGTAATGTCACAGTTCCTGATGTGGGTTTTTTTTATTACGCCTATGTTAGACGGTGTGGAGGAAAGAGATGTGGAATGGCTACTAATCAAAGAAATGTGCACAAAACGGGATACGAATCAGGGAAGCGGTGGATCGTAGTGGACGGCAAGGCCAGCAAGACGACCCCCAATGACACAGTCTTACAGGCATATATCTTTTCTAGCTTTCAAAAATGTAAAATTTCATGTTTCTTCCTGATAAAATCTCATAAATCAACAGCAACAGGTCTGTCGAGCTACATGTTTCATATGTGGAAAGACCAATACTCTCACAACTTTAAAGGAAAGGTACCACAATCCTTCATCATTTATTGATCAGCATCCTGGAGGGCGCTCCGGTGGCTGCCTGGGCAGAAAGAGCATGCCCCCCACTTTCTCCCCATTTCCTTTAAGAACTAATTAATCAGCATTTAATCTTTATTTTGTCAGGACTTGGTTTGGATCTGAGTCAAAATACTTTGAAACAACTTTAATTTAAATTAGCACTGTATCACTTTTGCTAATCAGCGGCCACTGTGCAAATGACAATTATGGGATGCATTTAAATACTAATCTACAATATAGCAGTTAGCCGAGATCAGAAGGGTCGTAAAGTCAATGAACTGACTCAGTAATGTGAATAATACAGCAGTATTTACTGGCGGTGGTGCCAAACCAAACCTCCTTCAAACCTTAACATCTTGCTTTTCGTGCTGTGGAGTCCTCCACGTTGTGTCCAATGATCCCTGCCTGTTTTAATGACTGCTTTGCTGTTTACCTGCTGCTTTTGTCCCATCTGATGGAGTGCAGCAGGTTTTCTCGAATCAGTGCTCTGCCGAGAAAATCCATTGTGATGAAAAGACCTGTGAAGTTCTTCAAGCACAGTGTGACCCAGTATATGAATATTTCCATCAGACAGACAGACGGAGAGAGAAAAAGGCACGGGCTAAGAATGAGAGTGGAAAGGAGGCGAAAATAAGGAAAGAGATGAGAATGCAAGTGAACCAAAAAAAAAAAAAAAAAAGGAATCAAAATGTGTGAAAAAGGAGGAAGGTTATTACACCTGGATGTCTGCTCCAGCTGAATCCATTTAAAGATAGTCAGCCAGATGTGTGACAGATGATAGACAGAAGGAGGGGAAAGAGAAACTGGAGGCTGAACTGTTGCATCCAAAAATCCAAACATATTTTTGGCTCTGCATCAATATCTCTTGATGTGAGCGGCTGAGATATATAAAAAAGATTTGACAGTTCATAAGAAGTGTTGATAAACGGAGAGGAAACCTTCATTAATATGCCGTCTGAGCATCAGAGCTTCCATCTCCTGCGTTATGCTCTGACAGCACCCAGTATGGCATCATTTAGGCCGGGCATCACCACCAAAGTTCCCGTGTTCGCACTGAAATGATGAAGAACATATTTTAACAAATTTATCTTCATTAGTGCTTATAATATTATGAAAAGTTTAGGAGTTATAATCACATTTTACCACCGCGACAGAAAGAACAATGAACCTCATTAACCAAATAATGTCTAAAGAGACTTTTCTATAAATCCTGTTTTGACCTTTACATATGAAAATTGAGCTTCACCAGGTTTTTTTTTTTTTTTTCAAGTCTGACTTGTTTGAATTTAATTATATTGTCATTCTGAAACATTATTAAATGTCACTGATGAAAAACGGTCTTCAACCAAAAAAAAAAAAAAAAAAAAGTAAAATTTTAAACAGACTTTGCAATGAAAATATCACTGACAGGCGACAGAGCCGCTCACGTGGTGTCTTGCAGGTCAGCGGCTGGAATGATAAGCTGAGAGATAAAATCAGGCAATGAAAAGAAAATTAATTGGCAATTATTTCAAACAATTTGATTACGTTAAAAATGAAAGTTTGTCAAAAGTAGCATATTTCTGAAACAGTGACTATGTGGAGGTGCTACCAAATAAAGGCTAAATCGGTAACGTATAACCTTAAACCAGATCCGGTTCTGATTAGCAAAACCGATCTGATCACTGTGGTCGGTCAGCTCTTGGAGGATTTCCTTTTATTCAGCCTCCTGCTCTTGTTGAGAATTGCTTTTTCATTTTTCTTTCTTTCAGGTCTAATGTCAAATCATTTTTTCTCTACACTGTAATTTGTCCCCAGATTTTTATCTGTGAGCACAGCAGGGAGTCCGGCGGTGTGGCTGCTCAGTAAATCGTCAGGGTGAAGTGTTTCTTCAGTCTCACCTCTGCTGTCCCAACTCATCTGCTTTTTTGATGCTGTTTTGTTTGTGGTAGTTCTGCTTAGATTTTTTTTTTTTCTCTATTATTGTTATTATTATTTTTATTATTAGTGGGCTCATCAATGAAAATGTTAGGTGTGGAGGTTACAAAAAGTTATTTCCTATTGGGCTTCAATAACACACAAACAGTGAACTAACTTCACATCTTATTTGTTTATGCTTGAACATGACAAATGTCGCCACTGCAAGTGTTTCTTTTCATGTGAACGTTGATCCTTTGATCGAATGTGCTTCAGCCTCTTCTGTCACTCTGCCCCGTCTTTCCGAGGAGTTTTCTTTTATCTCGAGCCTTGGTGGTACATGCGGCAGCCATCTTCATTAGGCCGTCACGAAACAGTTACGAAAACATGGCGCGTTTCATCAACACAGGGGAGCGACTGAGGCCATACGCACAATGTAACTTCTTCAGCTTGCATGGGGAGAAAAACACTGTCAACAAAAGAGCAATTGTGATTTTAGTTTAATAAGCACTTCTGTCTTTCATCCATTTTAACCTCAGAGGGATCGTGAACTGAAGGGCTAATGGAGAGACTTCATCAAGAGAAAACAGTTTTTAACAGTTTTTTCTTTTAACAGTCTTCATCTACTTCTTTTTTTTTTTTTTGTTTTTTTGTTTTTTTAACAAAGCCTGTTGTCATCAGAAAATTGTAGTCAGAAGGTTACCAGGATTCTCAGCGCTGTCATGCAGTGAATGCCTTTTTCATTATGCTGTGATGTATTGGTGCCTGTTGAAACGGTCGGGTGTTGATTCACCCGTGGACTCTTAAGGACGAAGGGGTGAAAATGTTTAGGCTGGAAACATAAAATAACAACAGAAAGATTGCATCTGAAATCGCTCACTCGTTCTTTATTCAACGCTCCATATTAAGGACTACACAGCGAGCCATCCATCCATTATTTATCCATACTGCTTATCCATGCAGGGTCACTGGAACCAATCCCTGCTGACATTGGCCAAGGGCAGGGGTGCGTCCTGGAGAGGTTGCTAGTGTGCTGAGAGACATTTAGCCCATCTGCAAAATGAAAAAGCGCATTGGGAAACTAAACCTGCCATTTTTGGATCTTTTGTTTCTGCTCAAGCACAATGCATGATGGTCTTTACTGCTTTTACTTCTTTTCCTAATGCATGGCAGGAAACTCCGAGTCCACTCTTTGGGGTGTAATAGGATATAGGTTGTAAGTGATTTTAGAGAATATCCCATCTTGTTTGCCTTTTTAACACGTGACTCTTTGGATCATTCAACCAAGTCTGTTATAATCCCCTCTAAACCTCTTACATCCACATCCAAACAACAAAGGCAACGTTTTCAGAAATCTTCTTTCTGTCCCAAAAATCATCTCACATCTGTAATGTCATTTACAGTCATATGTCAACTACAGGGTCCATTTTTCAATCGATTTTTAGGTAAAAATAGGAACTTCTATCCCAAACAGTAGTCACATTAGCAGCTCTAAATCTTAGAGCTGCCCGTCGACCTTCATGAGGTCCACAGTCATAAACTAAATTGCAGGAGATATCAGGGGGTCAGAGACGGCATAATATCAGCTCTGTAATAACAGTTCAATATTGAAACTCAACCATTCAAGGAAACAGTCATCAATCATTAATCTCATCAGTCTTTTAAGTAATCACATTGTTCCTGTTGTTATATTTATCATGAGACCGGAGAGAGCAGCATTAACCCGCCATGATGAATCGTGTTGGGTATCGCTCATAAATCAGAATTACTAATGAATCGCGGTCGATGGCTCAAAAATTTACCTGTAATTTTACATGTCAATGATCGAACAGCTAATGAGGATTATTGCCTCTTTCAGATCACACAAAGCTCCAAAGGGAGATTTACGTTCCTGGGTTGAAACTGGTCATGAAATTGTAAATCAGTCTCTGTTTTGGTACTTCGTCACGGAGAAGTCTCTCTTTTTTTTTTTCCCTTCTGGCAACTTTTCTTTTGTCGGACCAACTGCGTCATTCTTGAAAATGATGAGGCCGTTCCACGGGCAGCAACAGGTTCAGGTTTTATCACGCGGAGCCTGTGGGGGTGAGTCAGTCGCCCAGCAGGTGCATTATCCAAGTGATGAGATTATCCTGATCTTTCACCTCACTTCCTGCGCTCTCATCGCTCTGGAATTGTTTTGTAGGAGCTGCCAATCTTTCTCTTGTGCTTCTCACTGTCAAATTTGGCTGAGACTCAGCCGTACAGAAGGGAAAACATGCAGAAGGTAATGAGATCCTCCTACAAAGCTTGTACTCTGTTCTACCCCCAAGTTATAATTACTACTGTGTTCATAAAGCTTAAAATAAGCAGCCATAGTAGATACTGTTGTGGGTTGTCAGTCACATCAACACGTTCTCTCTCCTTGCCAAAGCAATTATGACGCAAAGTTTGACCGTTGCTGCTGTTTCCACCACTCCTCCAGGAAGTCGAACTTAAGTAGCAAAGCGTCCACTTCCTGGCTGCACATAAGGGAGAGGTACTTGTCCTTTTCATTACTTAAAGCAGAGATAAGAGCACGTGCACAATTCTGTTTGTCTCTGTATTTTGGACCATATGCTTTCGCTGCGGCAGAAGGTCAGAAGTTTAGAAAACTCAATAACCGTCATCAGGTTGTGTCTGCAGGTGCAGCGAGCGGCCAGATTCGCAGAATGAAATCATTGAGTGAGCAGACTTCAAGCCCCTGTAGAGCCAGGGCTTTATAAAACAGTGGGGATCTCACCTGTCAGACATTACAGCTAATAATTATCACTTTATCGGGTTGTGTGTGGTAGCTTTTCTTAAAAACAGCTACATGTGGGAGAAGTATTGGGAATTTTCCATTTGCCATGTGCTGCATGCAACAACAATATTTCTTGACAACATGTTACTAGTTTACATATTTTTGGAAATTGCACAGGGTAAGGTGTCGAGATACAGAAGATAACTCTGTAGTCTCCTCGGACACAATGAAACATGGAGCCTATAATCACCTATTGATTTTTCTCCCCCTTTGTAACTGTGTTCCAACAGAATTTTTAATCTAATTCGCTCCAGAACGGCTTTCATGTCTAAAAACACGAGAGCCCGATGAACTGCTCTCCTTAAACCCTCATTAGTTGCACTGAACGCACAACATTTGATATGAATTCAAAAGAAGGAAGAACAGATGGATAATCAGTGACCTCTTTCTGACATATTTTCACTGAACTTTTCTATTTTTAGAGCGGGTTTATCAGTGTCATCAGACGAGGATCTGAGGCAGAAATCACAGTTACGATGTATGTGACTGCATCTGTGACTTTGTCACTTTGTTGAAGGAATGGACTCATTTCTTTTTCAGTAAATAGATGTCAAAACGTCCAAATGTTCAAAGCTGTTACTAATTAATCTTGAAAAAGAAGAGCCACGTAACATGTGACAACACGTAGTTGTCTACATCAAACTACATGTCAAAGCTTAAATTAATTATCTCAGTGAGCTCCTGCTTAAAAAAACAACAACAATATATAAATAGTTCCTTTAAGTGGAGGGAACAGACTACTTCTGCTTCGATAAAGGAAATCTTTTCACCTTTTCTTCTCTTTAACCAAAGAGCTGTGAGTGCCTAAACAGAACCGTAAAAAAGGTTTACTCTTGCTGTAGTCACAAAAGTAGATATCACAGTGAAAGATGACATATTCTGGTGGGAAACAAATACACTGTGAACATTTTACAGACAGGTTCACACATTCAGCATTTCAGACTTTCCATATACATCACTAAACATACAGGCCCTGGCTGTGTAAATGGAAAATTTACGCTGGCTGTAGTCGCAGTCCAAAACATTTACTGGTGCAATTTAGTTGTATTTCTCTGCAGCGCGTTGATGAAAGTGTGTTTACAGGTCTTGTAGAGTCGGATACTACTGCAGTTGTGAAAAAAGTTAGTAGCACCTCTGTAGCCCTGCTCTTCATCTCTGCTTGGTGCCAGCAGCTTAAGGCTACATTAACCGGCTTCCTCTCCGGTTCTGCTGCCTTAATTTTTATCTAGCTTTTGAACTCTCTGTCATGGTACACACAGAAATGAGAAATGCTCAGTCTGTTGAGGTCCCTGCTCACTGTTTGTGGTCAGGTTCAGTCAAAAATCAGCCATATTTGACTAACAGATGCATCTGTGTCAGTGCACCAGATCTGAATCCAGTAGAAAACCTTTGGGAAGGACAGGAGACTGGCAGCGTACATGTGCAGCTGACAAATGTGCACAAATCATGTGCTGCGGTCAAGTCAACACGGAGATGAAACCTCCATGGAACGGCTTCAGTTTTTGTAGAAACCAGAAAAGAAATTTTAGAGCAAACGGAGGAACTACGCTGTGTTAATGCTCGCTAAGTGTAATTTTCAATCCACCTGGATCGTTGCGGTTCAGCAGCAGCTGTGATTACTAGAAGTCATGAATAGATGTTGAGAGTCCTCTCATTATACAAACTGCGTTATTGCGAGTCTAAAAGCCACGGCGTCCTTCAAATTTTCGTACTTGTTCATTTTATTATTCATTGCACTCCTCACAGAGTCTCAGTTTTGCAAGTTTCCCTCTGTGTGCATGTTTTTTCATCCTTTACATCTTCCCCCTCCGTCGCCTCCCGGACATCTTTCCTACAGGGATTATGTGAAGTTCGGATTGATCTACGGCGCACGCTGTGTGGTCAGTCCCATAGGAGATGTTTGTGTAATGGCTTCTGTACGAACGCTGTCAAAGCATATGATGATCCGGCAGCTCCCAGTTGCCAGTTTGAACGCTGTCGACAAGCCCCAGCAGGAAACACTAAGCCTCCCCCCTTTTAACCCCTGCTGCTTTGTTACTTCCACTGGCTCTTCTCATTAATTCAACATGAAACCTCAGCTTCGAGTGGCCAAAAGTATGATGTGGCTCTTAGCAGAAGCATGGATGAAATATGAATGCGAGGGTATTAAAGCCATGACTTGTGTATGAGCGCTACGCTCTATGAATGTTTTAAATGTAAAGCTCAGAGTTCATCAGTCAATGGCCTCATCTCACATACACATCTTCTTCTTCTCACTTCTTCGACTTCAGACTTCCTTTTTCTTTCCCCTCACTCCGCATCTCTAGATTCAGAAATCTCCAATGCCTAGCTGCGTACTCGCCGTGCTGAATCATGGTGGCAGCAGGACATGAAAACACTTATTGTGACCAATGCCCCCCCATCGTCATCCTCTAATGTCCCATTTCTCATCTGCGATGCAGCCAAGTCTTCCTCTCTCTTTTGAACTGCCACATTTGTGGTTCTTTCGTCCCGTTTTCTTTGGTCTTCCCGGTCTGCTTGAAGTCGATGGTAATATGCCAGAGAAGTCTTGCCTCGGCCCCGTCCGTCACTCCACGTCAAAGCTTTGCTTGTTCTCCAGCTCCCTTTTCTTCATGGTCTATTACTCCACCCTCTCTTGTTGACAGAGAGACGCTGTTCAGTGTGTGTGTGTATGCATACAAGGTTAAGGGGAATTCTCCATCTTCATTTGCATCCCCTGAAGGACCAGTCCCCAGACTTCACGAGATGTTTTGCTTCCACAGCCAACAGTGGACTTCGCCTCGTAGCAGCGGAAGACAAAGGGCGAAATGGCAATCAGTCGAAATTGCTTTTCAAGGCAATGTTGCTTTTGGAGACGCAAGTTTCTCATTCGGTTGAGTCGGAGAGAGGACTGTGTGTAGTCAGCACGCTTTGAGGCTTTCATTAGTTTTCCCTGACCTCGTTCAGACCAAACAAAAATGAAAGCAAACATGGGTGTGTGGTAAAGGAGAGGCAGCTGGGGTGGAACCAGGCTTTTTTTTTTTTTTTTTTTTGGTGTCGTCCTCCCAGCATAATTCATGCTTTCGTGAAATCTAGGACATAATCTTCCACTCTTTTCAGCCTCAGCAGTTCCACATCGAGGCATATTTACAGCTTTACCAAGCAGGAGTTACAACAATGTCCAAGTCAGGAGAGAACGTCACCTTGGTAGTCTGGTCCCAGCATTTTTTCATTGCAGAAATAAATCTCCAAAGTGTTTTTGTTCCACGTCCAAAACTAAGCTAAATGTGACACTGGCAAACTGCACTCACTGCAAATCCTGGAACGAGGCAGACGACGCTAGTAAACAGTAAAAAAAAATGCACCTGCATAAGAAATGTGTGAAGCGTTCGTGGCTATTTTTGTAGCTTTGCATGCAGTTTTACAAGCTGGTAATTTCCTCACCTTGAAAAACACATTGACAGTTCAATTCAATTCACGCTGCATATGGCGCAGGATTTGAGTGAAGCCACAATGAATTATGGATAGAAAATGTGAAACTGGATTTTCAATATCTCCAGAATTTTGCATTCCACTTGTGCTGCCACATGATTGGTCTTTTGGTGACATGGTTGTGTTGTACTTTTTATTTTTTTTATCCATATTTACATTCTGCCACAGATGATGTGTAAAGCGTTGAGGTAAACAAAATTCTACTCAACTCTTTTGTTTCCAGTTTTCTTCGACCTTTCGTAGCTCTGCCATATTCTGAGTGAATATAAAAGAAATGGATCTCCATATTCTTAATGCACTTGGCTGGAAAACATTGTCTACATTGTTTAATTCTGGGTGATATTTGACAATATCACTATCATTTCCATAATATCTGTTTTTTTTTTCTAACAACGTTTGGGGTTTTTGATATAACAGTAAATTTGTATGTTAATATGTTATATATATAACATATATAATAATATGTTTTCTCAAATGTTTTGGCCATAATTTCATTCCTTCTCCAGCTAAATGCTGTTTTCTTACTGCTAAAATAACAGTCACACCCCTGCCTGTCGTTCTTTGACATCTAAATTTGATGACATGTTAAGAACATTAAGAACCTACCAGCCTGTTGGAAGTCTCCATGGAAAGCTGGAAAAAGGGAAAATATGCAGATTCGCTCATCGAACGTGATCAAGTAACTACGTGCAACTTGAAAACTTTGAAAACTTTTTTTTTTCCTTTGTGCCACTTTTGTTTTATTCAAACCAGCGGCAGGTTGCGGTTTATGTTACTTCACCTGTAACTGTATGAAATTGCCCCTCACAGACAGATGAAGCCAAATAACAGATAATGTTGATCCATCTGTCCGACCTCGCTGAGGTAATGACCGCTCTTTATTACAACCTGGAGGGCTTTAATAAGGTTAACCACCACACCTTAGAAAACAACCCCAGATGTCATTGTCCTCGGTAGTCCGCCAACTGAAGCTAATTGGCTAATGTGGATCTATTTCTCTCCAGGGCCTGTTTCTCTCTTTCAGCATCTAATGTCACAGATCTCTCTGCCCCCCCACTTGGAGAGTCTGACCCATGTGGGTTGAATGGGGACAGTGCTCCATAATGGGGGCTCATTGGTGCATCAAAGATGGCCCATCAGGGTATTTTAAGTGTTTCGTCATTTGTGACGGGTCAAAAATAGTCAAAGCCCATCACCTGCACCCCCCCCCCCCCCGTTTTCTCCGCAAATGTTGCATCTGCCATCCAGATGTTCTGCCCTGAGCTTGTCTGGCTGACTGACTTTTAGCAAATCTCCAGCATTCAATGGTAACTCCGCCCACATGCCATTTTAAGGTTCGGTGATCACGGGCATCGCGCTTCTCTGAACAGAGGTACGCCGCGGAATGACACGCTGGCCCCTCAGCTCCTGGAGCGATTTTGCATAATCCTTTCTTTGAAAGCAGATACTCATCAAAGAGAGGCGGATAATGAACGGCGGCCTCGTCGAGCAGTAAAGCCCCCAAAAAAGCCCACACTTCTCTTTGACTCTCATTTTTTATGTTATACAGCTCAGCAGGGTGATGGTGCCATGAAGGACGAACAAAGTTTCCATTTCTTCTTCCCACCTTCCTTTCTCTGATACATCTATAGAAAACATGATTTCCTCTGTAAGTCACTGTGTGTGTCTATATGTCAGTTCATGTGCAGAACACGTGCAATGATGCAGCTGTAGCTGGAGAGGCGGGAGTCTTTTCTTTGGGATTGAAAGTTTTAATAATATCGGCAAGGGGGTTTATATTTTATATTCCCCAAAATGTCTTACTTTGTGCCTCTGCAATGTGAACATTTTCTCTACTTCTCTGTTTTATGTGATTGTCAATTCAACATTTTTGGGCCTCAGATGATATTTCCTCCCACGCCTTCATCGATATAAGTGGAGAAAAGCCACTCGAATCATCTAAATAAGCTGGAGCCAATATTGTGCGTTTGATTTGATAAATATTGATGAAATGGGCTGAATATTGCATTACCAGATTGAAAATTGTTCTCTATTAATTGAATATATCAAAATTAAATACAATTACCTTGTTTCCTACAGACAACAGGATGCTCCGCCAAATGTGGAGAATTTCTTTTTAAATTGTGTTTTGCTGGTCTGGTTCCGGAGACGGCTGCCAAGACATTCCCAAATGCATAAGCTGCATTCTGTTGTTAGTTTCTCGCTATTTTATTAACATTCACGGGAAAGTTGCACACACACACACAAATTTAAGCATATTTTTCCAAAGCTGGCCCTCGCACTTCCACGCTGGCGCACTTGATAGCAAAAACAGACGGCTAATGAAGAGTTGTTTAACTTTGCTCATGAAGTCGTGCGGCATGTCAGAAGGAGTAGTTGTATTGTTCTTAAGAATGAACGTGCACACACACACACACACTTTCTCTCACACTGAGTTATCATGGCAGAAGCAGGCCCACACTGACACAGCTTGTTAAAATAGTGACGACAGATGCTCTCCAAGGAGCAGACGTTGTGTACAAATGAAGACCAGCGTTGTGTAAAAGCTCCTGAAAGCACCCAGTGGCACTCCTTTCACGAGGGGGGTGGCTTATCACGGTTGTAGGAACGGATTAGATTTATGAAATTGGGTTGTGGAGTGAGATGTGCAGTAGGTTTTGGAGCAGATAGGTCTCTTCCTCCCACTCCACCTCTGTCTTTTATACGTCTTACTCACTTACCCAACATGTCCCGTTTCCAAACACAGTCTTCAGCTTCATCTTCACATCTTCTGCTAATTAAGAGATCAAAAAGAGGGGAAGAGATGACAAACCATTTCTCCTCCCCTGTTTGTTTCTCTCTTTCTACCCCTCTCTCCAAGGTTGTTTGTGTGTCTCTCCTTGGCAGTGCTTGTGTGTGCAGCCTCTCCCATGACACAGTGTGTGTAATACAAAGCCTTTAGCCTGATGTAGATTAATGGAAAATAATGAGAATTGGGGCATAAATATGCATTGCCATCCTGTTGGGACAACCATAATATTTTTGTGGGTTTTTGCGTGTGTGTAATTAGATTTTTTTTACGTTTTTCATGCAGTAATGCCACGCTTACTCCACATTAGTGCCAAACAATCAGATGTTGATCATCAGAAAGTGAATTGTCAACAGCAGGTCGATTCTTATGATACTTGGCAGAGAGAGAGGTTTCAACGCCGTCTCCCAGAAATTACATTTACATACAAACAAAGTGCACCATAGTCACCGGGAGGTGGGGTGGTTGGTGTATGTAGCTGGGGTTTCGTGTTTCGTGACATTAATGGATCGATAAGATTAAAGGTGATTTGATCTTGTTTGTATGTTCAGTCGAAACAAACCATCTTGCGCTCATCTAAAGTGTATTTCCCGTGTAGTTGCCTTTTAATGTAACAGTTAGCTGGTCCGGCTGCTAACACACATTTTTTCTTGTTGTTGTGCTGCTGTTGTGTTCTCTTCTCTGTGAACTGGTGTTAAGGTACGATGACAGACGGTTTGAAGTGAATGCCGACTCCGGCCTCTCTCCTGCACTCACTTGTTTCTGCTCCTCTTTCATCTCCCCACGTATATCCCACAATTTGTCCTAATTAGCCTCCGCTGTTATTCCGGCCTTTTGTCTGACTTTTGTGTTGGTAAGCAATCAGCGCAGAGCAGAGACAAGGAGTCACCGCAGGAAGAGGGATAAAAACCCAACATCAAGGCCAAGATGTCAAACACAAGATGCAAACAACAGGCGCACAAATTAGACTCCGCGCAGGTTTTCATTAATTTGAGTGCTTGTCGTGCATATTGGGTCCTCCTTTTAGTTTATTCATCCCCTCAGTTTCTTTACTCTGTGCTTCTCCTTATTTGTGTGAGAAAACAAACATGCACTCACTTTAATAACATGCACACATTATCCATCTTCAAAATATGCTAACTTAATTTCAAAGAGTTCACCCTCTTTAAGTAATGAGAGAAATCCCGTAATTAGACTGGAAACATTATGTCTCATTTACCTGATTTTTATTTTTTCGTTTTTGGTTCGGTAAATATATTTATTTAAATGTGTGTGATTTTCATGCTCATATTCACATTTTTAAAATAAAGGAAGACTGAAAATGTAGCCCTTATCTTATGGATACAAACACTTCATAAGGTGCTTTGCTTAATTTTTACTAAAATGTCAAGTACACATATATCAAAGTAACACCACCTGTTAGAGGAAGGTTGATAAATGCATTCCTTCATCTGGTAACTTCACTTCCAAGCTTTCACTTAAACCAGTTTCTCAACGTGCCCTGTGGGGGTGACTGTTCAGCTATTTTTCCCACCTTTCTATCTTTTTTTTTTTTTTTTTAAGGACCATTCCCATCTGTCACTCAAACAGACAGCCACCCATCACGACACTTTGTCACTCTCCCCCGACCCGGCTCATATTCTCTGGATAAACAGTCCAGGTGTGCAGGCAGGATGTTGTATTTTCACACCTCCCCCTGTCTCTCCATCACTTGCCTTGAGCCATCACTATAGATTTGGCGGGGGGGGGGCGCGTTGTGGCGTCTGCAGAAGTGATGACACCATAGTTCAGTTTCCCTTCACTCCGCCGTCATTCTGTTGATGAAGCTGACTGTTGTTATTTTCATCAGTGATGAGCTAAATGGAGTTGTTGGCAGGAGCCCCTTACTGACGTCCCTCCTGTGAAGCTCAATAGTTTACAGGAAGTACACAGACCCTTAAAATATCAAAACGCCTTTTTGGTATGTTTGTGGTCTCCCTGTGACTGCTGGGTTCCCTGCAGGTTGTCTCTGTGTATCGGCCCTGCAATAAATTAGACAACCTGTCCGGGGTGTATCTCATCCCGTCCCAATGCCAACCCTGCTCTGATTAATGTTATCACTGACGGATGGATCGTATGTGCAGGTTCTGTTTGGATATAAATATAATGTTGCCATTATTGTTGAGTAGACGAGAGGCTAGCTGTCCCCAGTTTTCAGTTTTTTAGCAGAACTAATATTTATTTTAGCATACAATTAAAAGAATGCTATCAATCAGTGTTTTCCCAAAAGATGAATGAATCAGCAATTAGAAGACCACCAAACGACCTCCTCCTGCAGGATTTGAGGTCGGAACTTTTCCATGGTCACTGTATTACGTGCAGTGGATTCAGATCAATGAGCTTCAGTTTTAGAGAAGCCGCCACCTCAAGCTGAGTGATGTGCTGCTGAGGACGGCGACAGCCAATAAAGCATATTTTAGCCATTTCCAAACAAGCCTGCAGATTAAAGCTGTCAGTTTAAGTGAATGCTATATTTGGAATATTTTCTCTGCTTTATCTTGCCGTCAAACAGCCGGTTTTTAATATATAGATATATATATATTCAGCTCACCCCCCCTTCTCTTCTCTGTCCCTTCACACTCTCTCTTCTTTTAATGTCAAAAACACTGATTGTGTCTGCTGGAGAGAAATCATCAGGTCTTGTGAGCCCTTTCATTTCCTGGCCAGCAGAATCTCTCCTTGTTAGCATCCTTCGTTTTCTCTCTCGTGGTTTTTGTTTTGTTTTTGCTTGCCTTGCCTTCCTGTCTCTGGGGACTCGAGGAGATTGTGTTTCACGATGGATGGTAAAGGAAATGCCTGAGTGACCCCTCTTCCTTTCTGACACTTGCCCACAAGAGCGAGTTGCTGCATCATCAGACCTCATTCTTACGTGCAGACAGTAAGTGGGTTTTTACTTTCCCACGACAGTCATTTGTCACTGCCCCCCTCCCCCTCTTCGTTTCCTCCATGTCTTTCTTAAGGACTTGGTTTGTTTTATTCAGTTCCTTTTCAAGTTCCTTCTCCCACCCGGCTCCTAAGTATCATCCCTCTATAATCCCCCAAGTCTCTCTATAGCCCCCTTTCATTTTTACATATCCAAGACATTGAGGTCCAAGCAGGCACACTCATTAACAAACAAGAATGCATGCCACATCTCCCCCGAAAAAACACACACGCACCGGTTTCTTGGAGCATTTCTTTTCTTCCTTCTCTGCGTATATTATTTTTTTCTGCCTCACTTTTCTGCAGGCGGTTGGGTTGAGGGATGCGGGGCTCTGAAGGTCGGTGATAAGGGGCTTCCATCGGCTCCACGTAGGAACTGGCGAGATAGGTGAATACTAAGCTGCACGATGCATGGTTATCTACCGACACACACACACACGCGCGCACAAACACACACACAGACCTAGTTTACATGCAAAAAACAGAAGCACTGGTATGCACACATGTATTTTTTGTCATGTATGCAACTTAATACATGAAATCAGAGCTAATTATTCATGTTTTTAATCAAAACTTTAATTGGAGTTCATTTAAATAGTTGACAAACCTTTTGTGAAAATAAACATTAGACATTTTCTGCACCACTTTCTGTTATTGGTAGCACTTTCCAACCTGTATCTGTTGTTAGATGACCTCATTAAGTGTAAACTACAAACGCTTGGAGAGCATACTTTTTCTTTTCTCTAGCTGTGGTTGTTGGTGGTGGTTTATTTTCCAAATAAATTGAGCTCCAGGCTCATTTCCTCAGCCTCATTAATTTATTTTGCCTTGCAACTAGATTAAAGGCATTACATTCACACATCCGCAGTGAGGAGGTACAATGCAGAGTGAACTGCGTGTACAGTTAACTTCAGAAAGCATTGTTTTTGTTGCACAGTTAGTTATAAATGGATGATAATTTTTTATCCTGTGGTTGATTTACAATCACTAACAAAGACAAAATAAAAACACCTTTTTATTTATGTTATTTAATTCTTAATCACAAACTGTAGTCCGGTGGGTCTTCTAAAAACTAACTGTGAAAAATCTGTCTACAGTTGAATATCATTCATCTTCTTCTATTCTTGTTATTTATAAATAATATTAATCATCATCATAACAATAATAATGGTCCCCAGTGTTTACCCGAGCTTCAGTCCACTGGACAGATGGGAGAACCATATGGAAGAATGATCATCCCAGAAGCAGATCGTCAATCAGCCTTTATGGCAGCCTCTTTGAGTAAAAGGCAAAAAAATTCTCTGGTCTGATGAGACTAAAATTGAACTCCAGGGACACCAGACTATCCATCCCGATACTGAAGCGCGGCAGTGGCAGCACTGTGTCATCCACAAAACAACCCGAGACTGAGGCCGCAGCTCACAGCCCAGAGCCAAGACAACACTGAACTGGCTGGGACAGATCTCTGACTGTCCTTGAGCAGCCCAGCCAAAGCTCACACATAAACCCCCGAGAACATCTGTGGAGAAGGATTCCCATCCAATACGACAAATCTTGAGAGGATCCGCAGGGAAGAATGGGATGAAGTGGCCCAATCCAGGTGTGCAAAGTTTGCACAGACTTAACCAAGAAGCTTCAAGCTGTAGTTGCTGCCAAAAGCGGCTTCGACATAATAACGGAGCTGAATATATTTTTATGTTGGAGTGTCGGCAATTACAACTAAGCTGAAATAAATTATATGCCAATACATACTAAAACACTTCCTTTGAGTCATACTTAACTTTTATGACCCGTTTGTACGGCCGCTCTGTTTGGAAGTGTGTTTCACGTGCTCGACATGTGCAGCCCACGCTCTCCATCCAGCCACAAAGAGGCAGATTAATGCTGGAGGTTTCTGGCAGGTGGGCCGCGGCGGAAAGGTTAACACAACAGAAGTGATGGATGAATCACTTTGGGCACCGTTGTTTAGTTACACCCTGCCATAATAATCATAATGATGGTTTGTGCCACTCAGAAATTGTCCTTTATTCTTAATCAAAATTGATTTTATTTTTGAGTCGCCCTCGCTGCCAAACTGCTGTGGCATATGAATGTGTTGCATATGTTCAAATCTGATTACGTGCATTAAATGAAGCCTCGGCCAGATGGTAGAGCCGGTGATTTTAGGCCACCTTATGTTTTATTGTATAGATTATAACCGTATAATGCATTTCAGGGTTGTGACGTGAATGTGAATATTTATAGACGCTTCGCTAATTTGACCTTCACTTTGTAAAATGGTGCATTTAGAGATTTTGACACCAGAGTTTTTAGGTTACATAACACGAATCTCACCTCACACCTGAGGTTAGAGGGCACACGTATTAAATGTGACATCACAAACTGCACAGGCCGATGATGATCCATCACCAAAGTGTGTTGTGGAAATTTACATCTTATTTCCAGCAGTGAAGCTTTTGAAATTAACAGTATTTGCATATTCATAGATTCTTCAGATTAAATTTAACAAGGTTGTCTGTGAAGGTACTTTAACAAGGTTCCAAGTCGTTAACTGTCGTTAACTGAACTAATTTGGGGGGAGAAAAAAACAAATTATTATTCAGTGTGGTATTTCAAAGTCTGAAAAATTAATGTTGGACACGTTTCATTAAAAATACCCATCAGATTTTCTCATCACTGGACAATATTGCTGTCAGACATTTGTTCCATACGTCGAAGAAAAGCAGCAGATCTGTCTAATTTGGATTTTTACACTTTATTTGAAGTTGTGATGTCTTTGCAAAGAAGTATTTGTGGCTGACCAAGAATAAAACCACCGGCGATGTCAGTGAGCTTCCACGCCACTGAACAAGGACGATACTTGATACAGGAATATTTAGTGGCATTATTTTTCATGTCCTGAACAGACGACATAACTGCCAGCCTTTTCAGACACTGTCAAATTATCTGTTTGGATCATCTCAGGAACAAATGTGGCATCAAAGTGCACTAGATGTCTGTATTCAACAGGAACTCCTCATTCAATGACATGAGTGCAGCATCAGGTCTGTTTTGGAAAAATATGTTTGGCCTCATCATTTGGCCTTGGTGGAGACTGATGGACTACCCGAGTGTTTTTTCAGTGGCAGCTATTTTTAAGTACGAGATGATCAGTCTTCAGGACAAACACATTTAGGAATTGACTTTCAGGTGTAAACAAATACTTTTTTTTTTTTTTTTTTAACCTATGAAGTATGAAGTGTCAGAGCAGTCACCCAGAATTACTGAATGTCCTTCCTCACCTGGACAGCAGAGTGACCCATTAATCTACTGTTTGTCCGTGCTGCCAGTGTAACGTCGCTTTTTAATCCTCACTCTCTCCTCTCTCCTTCAGTACTCTCTCAATCCCCTCGGGGGTGTGTCTCTTTGTATTTATTGTCATTAAGCTGCTTACTGTTCTCCCATCATCCATTCATCCATTCATCTCTGTGACTGCGCCAGTGCCTTCTGATAGAGTGCTTATACATATATTATTCATTTGATTGACTCCCTCTAATCGCCTCACAAGTGGCAGAAATTAATCATTCTTGAAATCCCGTCATTTGCATTCTGCTCCGGGAGTTTCGTCGCCGCCGTTCACCAGATCGAGGTTGTTTTCCACTCCTTCGTTTTAAGCGAAAGGTCTGAAAGAGGCCGGGGGATCCGGTTGGAGATGGTCAAATAGAGAGATGTCTGAGAGCATCTGAGGTCCCCTTTGCTTACAGCAAAAAAATCAATGAGGCTGCATATTCAACACTACTGTATGGTTTTTATGGTGGCCCATAAAAACCCCATTGACAAAGTATATATGGCATGAGATGATTTCTCTGTGGGTGAAATTGGATTAAGCCTTGTGTAAAACGAAGAGTCTGGCCTTTTTCCCTCTCTCTCTATCTGTCTTTCTCTGTGCCCTCCCCCTTCTCTCACCCCTTACTTGACTCACCCATCCCACAGCCATTAAACTCTATAGGAAGTGAAACCTAATTACATGGCTGAAAGTGGCCATAGTGAGCACTATTAAAAGGATCCAATTAAAGTTTGTGAGACACTGGCAGCGGCATTCTGGTGACGGATTATTTGTGGAGGTGGAATTTGATCTGTTGCACAGAGAGAGTCGTTCATTGGCTGAGCTGTCGCAGACGGGTGGCGGGGGGGGAGGGGCTATTGAGGAATGCGAGTAATTGGATCCTGAATTAACGGACAGTTGGATCAGAGAGGGAATAAGAGAAAAAGACAGTGAGGGAGAGATAGAAATGTGGTGGGGAAGGCAGAAAAACAACTCCAACTTTGATTTTATTTAGCAGCTGTAGCGCTTCTGCAGAGAAAGTCATGTTTGACTTGTGTTTCCCGCCATATGTGTGATTGGATTAGCATGAAATTTGGTAGACAGATTGGGGCCAGGGAGGAACTGCAGCTTTTGGTGGTAATCCAAAGTGGAGTTTCATCTACTGAAGCAACACAAACATGTGAGACAAACACAAGAAAAGAGTTTGATAGTTTGGATTCAGTATTTTAACTCCAGTTTATTACAATATGTGTTTTATTTGTAGATCAGAGTTAAAAAGAGATCAGTCTGTTTCATATGAAGCTACAGCCAGTTGAGCTTTCATCCTATTTTCAGCTTATATCATCTTTTAACAATGTTTTTATCATCGTTCAAGTCCAGACTCCAACCTGAAAATTCAAGATTTTTCGGACTCCCATATATATATATATATATATATATATATATATATATATATATATATATATATATATATATGTATGTGTGTGTGTGTTTCCCTTTCATGCTCAGGAGATCAATGGCTAACTCCCCCACCCCCCCTTACTTCAGTCCACCTTCACAGAAGACGGTCTATTTAAACACAATTATTAGTTTTTATGGAAACATTTTCTGCACCCCATTATTTTATCGAAGGATGTTACTCTGGAAGCTCCCGGGAGCAACACTGTTTTTTTTCTCGCCTTCAGCAACAAAACATAGCAGGATAGAAATCATGAATAATTTGTAGTTGTTTTTTTTTTTTTTTTTTTTTTTAAATACCTTTCATTATTAATGCCTTTGTGTTGATTTAGATGCCAAAAAAAAAAATAATAATCTTTCAGACAGACACCTTTTGAGTGGATTTTAGTTAAAGCTGATAACTTGAATGAAAGACTGACAGTAAACTCAGTGCTTGTTCTTAAAAGTCACAGCTTTGTTCCAAGAGTTTGCATTCCCTCGTTTCACACAGTGTGCACAACCAAACAGGCGCACAGCTGCCTAACAATGTGCTATCGTGCCCAAAATTTAATTTCAGGTGAACGACATGTCGTCGATTACTGACAGATGGTAATATTTCTTTGTTTTTAAGTCGTGTTGTTCAAGGCAGCTAAATTCTAAATGCTGTGTTGACACATTAATACAGACGTTCCAGTCGTAACCTAAACTCAGCATCTGCTAAATGTCTCAACGTCAATCTGCTCTCATTGTGTTTTGATGTAAACCTGATTTTCACGCCCAAAACACAATTTGCTCAACACCTGAGTAATTGGAGAGTTCATCAAGTTTTTGTTGTCTTGTCTCTGCGGGAAAAACGGCACCTCTGGATGAAAATGAACATCCCAGCTTGAATCTTCTTCCGCGCCTGAAGTCAGTCTCCTCATCGTTTTAACTGCCACAGTGTAATTGCAGAACAGGAGAAACGACTGGCGACTGAGCTGCAGGCTGTGTGGCTCTGTAGCCACTGCCGTCCAGGATGATGACATTTGTGAAAAGCCAGAGTCATTGTGGAAATGGCGTGCCTCGCAGAGACATGCCATAATGGGACGCAAAACAGCTTTGTGGCTGAAAGGGCAATGTGCACATGTGCAGCAGAAAACACAGGCACTTCCATGGGAGGCCCCTTGTTGTTCTAACAGTCGAGCTGAAGTGCTCTTACACACATCTTGCACACGGAGCTCTGTCGGTCCAATAGCAGGGAAGGGCAGAGGTGATGTCTGTATGAGATGGCTCAGCGTCTGGTATTAAAGGGCCAAGAGGTCTCAGTGTGAGGTGATTACCATCATGTGGAGTGTGATGATTATTCCTGCCTCTCTGACCCAGAGGGCTTTTGGTTCAAATCCGTCACTTGATCCAAAGAGGTTAGTAGAAACACACAAAATTGGCTCTTTTGACGTTTGTGGTTGTTGAGGCTGGAGAACTGGGCGGGTGGATTGAGTCGGGTTGGAGCAGGGGCTGATGGGATCCACGTCAGGTTGTTGTTCTGGTAGAACGGATAGTCTGAGCCTCCCGGCTCTGCAGTCATGACAGGGTGTTATGAATGAATAAAAGCAGAGCGGGGCGTCCTGACAAACAGATTGTGTCACTGGGTGGTAATGTGCTGGAGCCACTGTGGCCCTGGCTGGGGGGGATTAGGCTGACGCAGCAGCACGTTCCCATCCCCGATCACTGCACGCACACACACACACACACACACACACACACACCCTGAAAAACTCCCAGCCCTCGGCCACATATCCAAACGGATGACATCAGCTTTCCCTTAATCTCTCTATATCTCTGGCCTCTTCTTTCTCTTCGCTCTTCTTCTTTGGCTCTATTCACACCTGCCTGTTGTCAGCTATGTATGTCACAATGCAAGAGTCCTCTGTGGATTCAGAGAAAAAATTGGAGGAGTTGCAGAGAAAATGAAACGGCCATCTTGTATTTTCTATTCTATAATTTTTTTCGGGATCTCTGGCGTGAACACTCACTCTCTTGGCTGCTGGCTGTCAAGACTGTCCTCAACAATTCTTTAAATTATTTTTAGGGTGTGCGCCTTTTCTTTTCTTTTTTTTTCTTTTCACTTTCAACCTCCTCCTGCAAACACGGTGGAAGTTGAGATGCGGAGCAAGACCAAAGGCGATCTCTTTTAGTGGCATGCTGCAGGAACAAGAAGAAATTGAGGGAGGCTTGAGATGTGATGAAAGGAGCCATTCACATCTTCCCACAAGAGACACGGATACGTGTTCTGATTCAAGTCTCAATGATAACAGATATCACGATGACATCCCTGTGTAGGGGTAGGTTGTTTTTACACTGTGTATATTTATCTTGGCTGCGCGCTGTATAACGTGTGGGATAGGCCTACAATTGCTTTCATGTGAGTAACATCATGCACGTCAGGCTGACTTGTTGCTGCCAACCTTTAGGGATTCACAACCACATCCTGTCCCAAATGTGTTGGATACAGGATTAAATCAATATTGTGAGAGCTCTTTGCAATAACAAGCCGATCTGTCACTGTCGCAAACTCTCTGGTAGTTTATCACTCTTTTGCGTGCTCGACCGCTGTGCTTGGGCTCCAGAGTAACATCTGCACCAAGCTGAGGATTTAATATTCAGGCGTCATCAACAGATGAAGATGAAGGTGTCAGGACTGACCATTAACTAGAAGATAAGATGTTTTTTTTTTGTTTTTTTTTCCATCTTCCTGCCTCATTATTTACATCGAGGACAGGGATACAACTGGGGATTGCTTTGATTAGAATAATGTGCGTATGATCTTGGATGAAAATTGTGGGAAAAGGCCCGTCCCTCCCTTAAGATGCAGGTGGTGCTTGTTTTGCTTGTCCAAAACTCAAACACCCTGCATTCATTAAAAATCTTTAAGTTGGACATATTGAGCTTTTTTGCTGTAAAATAGACTTTAATCATTCAGTCAATTGTCGTTATAGCTGCCAATTAATTCTCAGTTCATTGTCAGCCTCAATTTTTCTGCTTGCTATTTCTGAGCTTATTAAAAATGTAATTCAGAAAATTCACTGTATTCACATCTCATTAATCTCATATTTAACATACTCAAGAAGTCACACAAAATAATTATTCCTGCTATCAATCAATTCTTTCATTAATAAAATATCTTTTGAAAAAAAAAAAAAAAAAGGAAAGATTTTGCACAGCTTTGCCTCTCAAGTAATTTTCAATGTAATAGAAGCTTCAGCTCTCTTCATACACTGATTAGGTAGTAATTTTCTAATTAAATGTACCCTGTGGATCGATGTCTTGTTGAACACGTCCTCATTTGGTGCTGGCTGGATCGTTAAACAAAACAAAGAGGAAGGCAGTTTTGTAAACATGGATGTAAGTAAGGTTGAATTATTAGTTATACCCATTCATGCATGTTTAGAAAGTGAAGCCATAATCTTGTGGAAATACTATCCAGTCACTCCTTATAAAGTTGGTTCTTGGCTTATTAATGCAGCACATGCATTAATATTTTTTGGCCAATTCACGGGGAACTCATTACATTTCGAGGGGGTATTAGATTATCAGATGCTCCAAGTTGTAGTTTGGCCGGATTTCGATGCTCCTGCTGCAGCTTCACACCAACATGTGCGCCTGAATAAATTAGATTTTGAGGAGCCCCACCTGATCTTCTTCCACAAGCTTTCAGCACAACGGCGTCGCTGGGATTTTTCATGTCGTTTGCTTTGGGAGTTGTATTTGCAGCTTTTAAACGATCTGAGGAGGTGAATACTCTTCTGGATATTTGAGCAACATTGACTCGGTTCAGAAAAGGCCCACTGAGAATGGCTTTGGAAGAACACATAATTGTTCATGTTGGCTACTGTGAATTGATAAGCAATGAGGGAATATCGTGTAAAATGCTTCACGGAGAGCAAAACTCAAGTGACCCTGTGCTTGGAGGAAGCATTGCATGCCAATGATTTCTTAAATTAAGGATACTAAAGAAGTAAATAGCTTTTGCATTCCGCTTAATCTCTCTTAGTTTGTCTAGTTAATGTCCATTAAGTTCTGTATATTTAAAGGGGGCTTTTCAAACGTTGCAGGAGAGGAATTTGGATTTTAAGCGGGTATAGATTCAGTCCCACAGTGAATATGTTGTGGTTAGTATTTGCTCTGCAGTCTGTGGTGTATTTATGTGTTTTCATCCTTTGTAGTGAAAGTAAACCGGCCGGGAGATTCATCCTTTTTAAAATACAGGCCTCTTTCATGATTCTCCGTCTGCATTCCCCGTTTTACCACCTCTTTATCTCTTTATCGGCCCTCTCCACTCTCTCCTGTACCCCTATGGGAGGAGGATGTCATCAATATCTCTGGCTGTGTTACAGGCGGTCCACCCTGCACCTCCTGGAGGGCAGAGCTATTAATGGAATTCAGGGGAGGGCGGCAGAGGGCCAACAGGCAGGGGAGTGTGGTTCACTGCCTGCCTTTCTCCAATCTATCCCACATTACTGGCTGTCAATAAGCAGGAGAGCGACACAGTCATTCCCACTGAACTCGGATGAACCTGAAATCTCATTAAATTGTTTCGAAGGCACAAAACTACCTGATCTTTGGTCAAGAAGCACGAGTTAGTGTTTGGATCTGTGCTTTGCCAGCGATGCCAAACATTCCCAGCCAGTGTGATAAGATTACAGTGCAACAATATTCACTTCCATCTCCGGTTAACTCCTCTGCTCTCCCCGCTCAGTGGACTGTACTGCAGTTTAAATGATATGTAATCACAGCTGATTAAGATCTCGCTGTAGATCAGCGGTGGAAACATCGAACCGGCGCATCGCCACGCTTGCTGTCTGTGACGGCAAAGTGCAGCCAAAGCAGCTTTGGGTGGGCGCACTGCAGCGCTTCTCTGTCCTCCGTCAGTCCGTTTGCCCGCAGGCAGCAGACAGGCGCTGAATGGCAATCTAATCCATTCCTCTAATGCAAGGGCATTACAGCTGCTCATCACTTCCTAATTTGTTAATGGCGAGATTAGGGCGGCTACAATAGGTCGTGCTGACGCTGTCTTGGCCAGTCATAACAGAGGCGTTAGGGTGAAAAGGCCAAGACCTCCCTGATACCTCCGGCCTGGCCTATTGTCCGCAGCACCGGACTCTTTTAAAAGCATGGAAAGAGATGGTGTAAGCTCACTTCCCTGCTCATCCTGGCTCCTGGCAGATATTCTTTTGGAGTTGTGACAGAACCAGGACTCACACACCTGAACTTGATAGGTTTCTTTTATAATAAAGCAGCTGCTGTCAAACATGAATCCAAGCAGATGAGTTTGAGAACGGATTTCAAACTTCACCACCACCTGGTATTGTTGAAGAAAGGTCTGCTACTCAATAGCCAAATGAAATAGCTTTTTCTCTGCGTTTGAAATTTGGCCAGAGTCGAAGATGAAAGGAGTCGAGCCAGAGGAGGGAAAGAGGAGAGAGCCGAGACTTCAGCGAAGATGGTGCAGCAGATAGATGAATAGACTCTTGTTCTTTACTGTGGCTGCTGCCTAGATAACTTATTTTCTGATACACCACATTCAGACTAACACAGCAATTCATTCAAGACAAGCCTTCAATGAATGGCTAACAAGGCCTGTATTTTATGTGTGAAAGAACGTGTGTTTTTTAAACCAGAAGGCAGAATATGGACACATCAAGTTAACGATCCCAACAAGCTGCTGAGTGTTTACGGCCACCCCGAGCTACAATAATAGTTAAGTAGTATATGCTCCTGTTGTTAGACTCAATTAAATATAGTATTGCTGGCAGGAGTTGTCAAAACTTCAGGGAAAACACTCACCTGTTGCTGAACTCTGCTAAATGCTAAAGCGGTGGAACAACTTTTTTTTTTTTTTTTTTTTTTTTTGGGGGGGGGGTCACTTTTCAGAGGTGTGTTGTGTTTTCACGTTGAAAACAACCAAATGATAGACTTCCTGTGCAGTATTCCCTGCGCAGCTCAGTGCGACGGAGTTTAGCAAGTCTAACGAGCTAATTAATTAGCCTATCGGTCGCACATCAAAGGAAACCCGCAAAAACATCAACAACTGTTCGGAACGGAGCACAACACCGACCTCAGCACTTTAACAAGCCCGCAGTGACAATGCTAACAAGGTGATGTTTAGCATGTGTTGTATTTGCCATCTTCTAATTCGGCATGTTTGGATTATCGGTATCCAAATCAGAAATTGTTTATTAATCCCCGGAGAGAAATTCTGCAAATACGTGTTTGTGTGTGACAGAAATGAAAGCAAAACAAGCTTTGAATATGTAGCAAGAGAAAAAATGAGTTCAACTGAGGTGATGGCAACAAGTTAATTTTACAGGTGACAAACCGAAGTATTGGACAAATTAGAAATTTCTCTGGATGGCGCTTTTTGCTGTTTATTCTGAATATCTGAACCAAATTGAGGTCGTTAAGCTGTTAAGTAGATATTTAACTCAATTTTTATTTTATTAAATTTTTTTCAAAAAAGGATTTAGCATCTGGGCTCCATGAATGTCTGAGATTCAACCAGGAGTTGGGACCAAAGGGATGGAGCACACAACCGAATACACCATGTTTCTCCTTTCAACGATAATTCCTTGCACCCTGAATGTGCTCACATCAGGTGCTGTTGTGGGTAAAGTCAGTGATGACAAAGGTGTCATGTCTTCAACCGGCGTCACGACGGGACGCAATGACCCGAGAGAAGAAGCACACTCTGTCCCATCGCTCCCAGGACTGCCAAACACTTTCCAGCCTGTGAAAGTGCACTCACATCGTACCTCTCCTTGCTGAGCATGCCATCATGTCTCTTCCTGTCTCTATTTAGTAAAAGGACATTATTACACTTTCCATGGTGGGTTTTTTTCACATATATACATTGTGTAAATGTGGAGATTTCAGAGGTTGTGCGTTTTATTGGCTTGTACAGCTTAGAGCCAAGTAAATGCAATCTGTATGAGCACTAGTGTCTGTGTGAAAGCACTACATGCCATCGGAGCGGCTGATGGTGCTCAGCTGCACAGTTGAGAGTTGGACTTGTGACCTGTAGTTGTGGAATTAAATGTGACTCGAGGACGTGCGGGAGAAGAGCAAAGTGGCTGTAGGCTACAAGAGCCCCCTCTTATCCATGACATGTGCCGCCTCTTCATACATCCCTTGTTCTACCTGTGCTCACCCCCCCCCCCATTATTCTCTGATCTGTTTGTGTTACACTGTTTACCGAAGACCGGTGTAGGCTGCAGTGAGGTCTAAAGGCGGATTTATACTTCTGCTCAACAGCACGCGGCGGCTCTGCTGTCGATGCCTGAAGCGCAGGAATCGATTTGGAATTTACACTCAGATTTCATCCGTTAATGGTGCCACAGCTGTCTGTCGCACAATATTATGCTACTCCGTACCTAAACTATACAGTATAGCCTGAAGTAGTTGTTTACATAAAGGATTTTGATAGGAAGGTTGGTTTTGTATAAGCAAGAGACAGCTGATGGCTGAAGCAACAATAAGATATTATAGTTTTAGAGTTATCAATGGAAAGAGTATGATTATAAAATGTACTGATCGAACAAAGTGAGACACATAAATTCAGTGTGCCTTAAGTGGGTTGTGTTGTTCTGTGGATAGGCCAAGTGCTTAAAGAGGAGGAGCGAAAGCAAAAGAACATAAATCAGAACAAACTGTAAAAAAAAAAAAAAAAATACCTGGAACATCCAGCCAGCATCCAACCTGGGCCAGTGCCGAGTCAGGATAGGTGGGCTGACTGGGCAGCTCCAAGAAAAGAACCTGGAAATGATGGTGGAAAATAAAGGGGACGCTCTGAGGAGTCAGTCGCACAATTCCTCAGGGCGTCCAGCTCAGTGCCTGTGTTCATGAAACAGCCTCCATTTGCACCCTTGAATCATAAAGGGATAATACAATCACACCTGAGTCTGCATTTTGTTGGCGTGTTGCATCTCGACTAATTACTAATTTTTGGAGGCAAAGAAATTTTTATGTGAAGAGGCAACGTGCCGGGATTCAGTTAAATAATTCTGTTTTTTGAATACAAGCCTCAGTATTCGAGTCAAAGTGGCACATGCATCAATCACTGGTTGCAGGAAAACAGACTTTGAGCAGCTGCTGTGTTTGTTGTTCAGTCATGACAGATGTGAAATATTCTTCTTTATGAATCAGTGCAGCCGTATATTTGTATTGACACACAAATTCGCTTCCTCATTAAAGGCCCCAGTGCGTGACATATGATGATGTACACAAATCGTGTGTGTGTGTGATCCAGATTATATATGTGTAGTCTCCTGCAGATCCCCAGTGCATACACATAGATTTAAATGCAGCGTAGGAAGCTCAGAGCTCGACACTCAACACAAACTGCACTACACAGAACTAAAAAATGTAAATACACGTCTGGAAACGAAACGGCACACGCCAGCGACTGACATTGGGGGTATTAAGCACCGGCGTACGTTGAGGTTTGATGTTTGACAGGAATGAATGAATTTGGGATTTATTACCTTGAAATTGAAATTGTGTTTGTGTTTGTTTCTTGGACCGTTGACTATGATCTGAATATCAGTGGATGTGCAGCCCGCAACGGAAAATGAGATGACTATTAAAGCCTCCAACATCTCCCATGATATCTACAATGCAGAGCTACTATAGAATTAACAAGGTTACTTTTCTGAGGGGGTGGCCATGACCCCCGCTGTGCGGAGACTCCGCAGCTTCACCAGAACTTCCTCACACACTGTTGTAAATCCATCTTAATAATGGTTAAGTGCTGACAAGAGCTGTAGCCATCTTTAGCTCATTGTATCGTGTTGTTAATTGTTTCGACTGTTTTGCTTGTTGGCTTGTTTTGCTGCTGTCTCTTTGCAGCTAATTTGTAGATATTGTCCGTTCTCACACTGTACATCACAATCAATGCATTTCAGCACAGTGTATTGTTCTTCTTTCATATCAATAGTTTATTCTGGGATTTATGATAATGAAAGCCGACTATTTTAACCACACAGGAGTGTCATCATCCCTGTTGTCGAAATAAATTAACTACATCAAAAACAAAACAAAAAAAATATGGTCCACAGAGTTTATTAGATTAGATTAAAAGTCTTTATTGTGCCCGAGAGGCACTGCGGTTTACAACAGCTGTCAACACAACCAGTACATAAAATGAATTAAAATAATAGAATAAATTCAGGAAGCCCGATATAATATGGTAGATTTCTTAATAAGAAAGATCAACAACAACTTACCTCCTTCTAGTGTCTGCAAAAAGGCCTCTGAGCAGCTCTAACTTCATATCTAGTGACATTACTGTGTTCCTCTACGGGAACAATTGTAGCTTAAAACTGTTTTAGCGAGAGCTTCCCTCACTCCACATGGCCCGGATCCAGAAATGCACCTGAGAATCCAGGCTGCTGTCGGCTGACAGAATAATGGAAGCACTGTTTAACCTTAATGGGTTTCTCAATTTTGAGTAGTCAAGGCATTATAAATAATGATCATGTGCCTTCCTAAAAATATCCACCATTATTCTACCTGTTTCTGAGAGAAGCCGCTGTAGTGTGAGAATGGTTGATTTGCTCTGCAGGCTCATGACCCACATACAAAAGGACCAAAAATCCAGAGGCATTGGGATTTTTCCTCCTTTTGGATATTGTCACCAGACAGAGGTCCCCACAAGAAGAAGATGCTGCTAAATATAGTTCTGCGACATCAAAGGCTCTCTTTGAAACGTGTGTGTGTGTGTGTGTGTGTCACTCAGTGAGAGAGGCTAATCTAACGGGTACACAAGCCCACATGCAGACAGACACAATCACGAAACGCTCCACTGGAGGTGCAACAAGAAAAATGTGCACACGCTGACACAACCACTCACACAGTCTTTCCAGCAAATAACAGAGTTTCCCCGCTGCTCATTTGCTTTTAAGAAGCTCTGTCAGCAGGTTGCAGTCGGATGTTGGTGGCTCTGAAGGTCGTCGGCTGGAAATTTCTGCCTGCAGGTCGCCGCACGCTTTGTTCCATATGATAGTTGGATTTGACAATGTGATTGCCGTAGAAAAAGAAAATGACTGTTGTGGCTGAGCCGTGCGTAAACAAAAAAGCGGAGTCCAGTGGCGGCAGTTCCCATCCGATGAGCGAAAGAGAAAAAGCCTTGCGTGGGTTATTTTCTCCATCTAAGGGCCAGTTAATCAGCACGTTAACAAGACAACATTAGAAAAGCTTGGCAAGCAGCTTAATGTCCTCATTTGGATTCATTCTCTATTCATGACATTTCTTCATGCTCTCCGGAGTTCTATATATATTTGGACAAGAGTCGTGATTAAAGATGTTTGGCTCTTCTGTGAAACAACTTTTTCTCTTTTTCTCTCTCTGTTGTTTGTTTCTGTTATAATTTGATGCCAGTATTTGACAGTGCCAGTAGAGAGTAGAGAAATCGGGCCAATGGCAAACCAGTCTCCAGCTGAATGAAAACGCAGAACCATTACAGTTCATGATCAGTGCCTGAACCCTCGACAACAATTCAGAAAAGGAGTCTCCTGTAACGAACTGTCTTTTCAGATAAATCATCAAAAGCTGCAAAATCTTTGAAAGTTTGTTTTGTGCATTCCTGTTCTTCCAGAAAGTCCTGAGCAAGACTTTTCTCCATTTTAGGACTAAAGAAGTTTTGGGTTGTTTGTTGGTTGTTTTTTTTTTTTTTTTTTTTTTTTTTTTTTTAATCTCTCACAGATGAAACTACTCATCTTCTGGTGCAGTGATGTGAATTCTGCTTTCCATAAACGTCAAACTGCCTCAGATATTTGATGCTGAAGACAGCGAGCAGCATCAACATATCGTAACAGCACTTACTCTCAGACCAAGACCCAAGCTGATCTGAGAGCCAGGGCACAGCAGAACAAGGTCGTATGACGTGATGCCAGGTTCACTAACATTTATTTGATGTGGCAGAGACACATAACTGAACAGGAAGTCATATTTTTTCTGGAGACAGCATTATTTGAATTGACTGACAACATCCAGATTATGTTGGTCAGAGGCTTGATAGTTCCTTAAAAGTAGGTCTGATACTTCTTTGGTAAATTTGTCCAGCTCTGGGTATATATTTGGTAAAGATGGATCCATTAGGAAGCGGGCTCGTGAAAAGAGAGAAAATATGATAATATGACACAAATGTTACAGCGAAGCACAAAGGAAATGGGAACTTGTCGGACGAACTCCATTAATGTTCATTTCTAGGGAAAGAAAGATGAAGAAAGACAGATGATCCCCTCTGGTTTCTCCTTATTTTTTAACTGAGCCAAGAAAAATTATTGATTTTTATCTTCTCTGCTCTTAAATGTGTCCAACTTCCAGCTCATTTCAGCGATAAGTGGTGTTTGTGGAGTTCAAAGTGTCCTAATCAACATTTACAGAAACTGAAACCTCCACATTGTGGGCTGTCTGCATCCCACATCACGACAGACACAGGAACGTTTACAGTTTTCCAACCTGCGTGTCACGATGCAGGAGTGATGTCAGGTCGGCCTTTAAAAAGTCACATCGCACTGTGCCATCTCGCGGTGACAGTTTTTCCGCTGCTGACATTAAAACACACAGATGGATGCTTTATATGCCTCGGTGAGGGTCTAACAAGTATGTTTTACGTGCTCCTCTCTTTAGAGCGAACATCCTTCGCTCAGATGTGAAAACCCATTCAGCACCTCAGAGGCAGAGTGGCAGCGTGTTATCACGGCCAAGATCAGCTTTAACAAGTCCAATTAGCAGACTGTGATCGGGAAGCGTTTGAGAAGTCATTTGTTTCTTGGTTTAACGTTATAAACATGTTGTTGTTGCGACTGGAGGACAGATGACGGTCATGTCGCTGTCATTCCAGGGTGAATTGTTTTCATCGCTACCTGTGTTGCAGTCAGCTGGCTCCTGTCAGGGTGTCGCTCCTGACAGCTCCATGCAGATTGACTTGATTTCTCCTCTCTGTGTCCAAATTGCATCACTTAGCTCCTGTAACGATGCTGCCGCCCTCCCCCCACCCATCTTCCACCCTAACCCAAACACACATACAGCATACTGCTCAAATATTTGGCCTCCGCTGTGCATGCAGGAAAAGGACAAAAAATAAAGAGGGCACTTAATGAAGAGAAGCCGTTCAGGGTCAACGATGTTTCAGCTCTGCTCTGCTCTGACCTCCCACGAAAATACTGACAACAAAAAATGTCTTCTCCTTTATCTCCTGCAGGCACAACCAGGCAGCCCAAAGAAGGAGAGGTCCCGGGGGTGGATTATAATTTTGTGACTGTTGAACGGTTTATGGAATTGGAGAAAAGTGGAGCCCTGCTAGAGAGCGGAACATATGAAGGTAAGGATTTAGTCGAAATCACGCTAAACAACACGTGTGATTGTGGTCATCCCTCTTTGTGCTGTTTCTATTTTTTTATATGTAATTCATGCATAATTTTTCCTCTGTGTGAGAGTGACAGTAGTGTGCACGAACGTTGGCACACTCATATATATATACACACACACACACACACACACACACACAATCAGTCGCCATCCATCCATCTTTTGGATCTGCAGAAACAAGAGTGTCATCTGTCATGAAGGACAGTGAAAGCAGTCTTCTGTAAATTCTGGATGAAGCAACGCCAGCACACTGACACATACACACACTTCAATCCGTACAGTACCTTCATGTTGGCTCTCTCTTGGCTCAGTCCTTTAGTATGAGCTGCACTGGCCGCTCAGTTGCCTAATCAAAACAAACAGACACTCTCTATCTTCTCTCTCCTGTGGTCAGTCAGGCCCGAGGCTTGGATTTTAAAACCCTGCTCAAAAAATGCATCTCCTGGTTTGCCCGGACAAGCCCAGCTCTCAGGAGAACCCTGTCATTATATAGATAACACATAGCAGCAAACTTCCCTCTCTCCCACCTGATTCTAGTCTCCGTCAGCCCGCCGCCATCAGTGCAGGAAGGAGGAGGAGAGGAGAGAAAAAAAATTGCAGATGGCCAATTTAACGGTCGGTTGCCAGAAGCAATGTTAGATCCTCTCGCCAATGGGAGCTGCTTCACACAGGGGAGCGGGAGATGGAGTTTCTTCTGCGTGATCGCTCGGCCATCTTAGGCATTTTTATACATTTTAATCATTTAATGGCCAATTAGATGTGGAGGAGGGAGGAAGGGGTGAAATTCAAAGGGAGACAGTCAGCACTGAGGTTCAGCTCCTGATACACAATGAAGTCCCACCTCCTCCAACTGAAATACATTTTAGGAGTTAAATTGATCCATCAAGTGAGGAGCTGTTTGTGTTGTTGTTGTCGTCTCGATGTGAATTCCCAGATTTTCTCTGCAGATCAGAGGTAATCCAATCACTCACCCCTCTTGAATCTTTCTGTGCCTCAGGTCAACTAAAGGGTTGTTAGTTCGGCTGTTTGTGTTGACAGGCTGCACTGATTTGACTCTAAAATAAGAGGAATCTAAATTGTAAAAATGAAATTGTTGAGAAGCTTAATTTAGCACTATATTCCCTCCACACAGGAAAGGTCGGGGAGCTCATGAAACGATCATACAGGTCGACTCTGCACTCCGGGCCGGGAGTTTGACACTAAAACTTCAGCTGCTGTTGCAATAAAAAATTTTAAAACTCAGAATGAAACAAAACCAGATACGGCACCATAGTTGCTGAACTCATCTCCCTTCAATCATCAAATTTCTACAAGCAACAGAATTTGGAGCTTAATGACCGATGCACCTTGGGAAGCAGCAGTGTCTCCTTTTGTTCTGGAGAATGAAAATGTAATGGTGGTTTGATCACCTTTCAAGACACCTAATATAATCTGCAGAATCCTGAGCTGTTTCCATTAGTAGATTCTGTAAAATGTTGTCGTTTATTTAGTTTTATAAACTCTCACATGTGAAGGAGTTTATTTCAACTTGAAAAACTAGGTTTCTATAAATGTAGCTGAGCCGTGACAAGTTGAAATACGCTGGATGTTTCCTCTGTGCAGGTATCAGTTTCATATATATCGGATAGGCTTTTATTGACTATGAAAATGAAAAGGACTTTCATTCACTGAACCCTGAAAGCCCAGAATAATAAAACCATCGGGCAAAATATGCCTGGAAATGGTCATTTCAATCACACGTAGATTTAGGCCTTTCCTCGAGTTTGGCTTGAATTTATTTTTTCTGAAGGTATTGTCAGCAGGAGACTCAAATCGGATGTGACACCGATTCCATCACTCACTCAAACTTCAAAGTCCAGGTTTGTGTGATGCTGCAGGTTATTTAAGTTCAGTGGAGGAGCCAGTTTTCTTTTGGAGACAAATCTCCAGCTCGTTAAGGCTCCAGGATTTGTGTCTGTGGTTCGGAGGTTCTAATCCCAGCAGTCCGCCTAATCTTTTTACAGCTGCTCTCCTACATTTTTCATCGCAGCCCACATGTTTCCCAGAGTGTGAACATGATTTTTCAATAGGTCTCCACAACATGGAAGAAGAGGACACCAACTTATGTTTTTTTTAAATCTCTTTGGCCGTTCCTCTTGTTCCTTGGCAGTCAGCGCTGTGGTTCGTCTCTAACGCTTGAGCCCGGTGCATTAGAATAATCTTTGTGGATTTTCACACACTTCGTCTGGAGCTGTGGGGCTGTAAACTAATCTAAGAGAAAAACTTACGGGAGTTGCTCCAAACCTAAACTAAAGCTAATGTCCTTTTCTGCACCGTGGCTCTAACCACAAAGATCTTCAGCTGTCTTTCAAGCTCGGGTTTAAACAAAAGCCTTTAAAGGCAAGTGACGTCAGATCTGGCGACAACGAACATCCCTCCCAAACAGAAATGGATAAAATCATTTCAGGATTAGGTGTGTGCTTGTGGTAGTGTTTGCTTTGCAGATATACTTAGCTCTCTTAACTTGCAATATTGTAAGACATGATGCAATGTTGAGAACACAGCTTGAGTGTTCACGGATCAGCTGGTTTCAACATGGAGCAGCATGTCAGGTGCACAGGAGACCTCGTCCTCCCTGTAGAGGCTGCACTGGAGTCTGTTCCCACATCTTTCATCCTCACTCTGTTTACTCTGTCGGCCTCTCTCGCCGTGTATTCACTTCCAGATTATGCACATTCAATTTAACTTTATGGCTCCTTTTATTGAAATTTTAACATAAATGTTATTCAGGAGCTTTTATGTCCTCCATCCCTCCTGGGTCTGAGTGTGAGGCTGCACCACAGTGCTCGTTTCAATTCGGTGCTCATATCGGGATGCTAACTTTCAAGGTGTAACGTCTTCACCATCTTAGTTCAGTGACAAAGTACATTGTGGACAATGAGAATGCATTGGTCGAGATGATTTGTAAGGTCAAGAGGTGGTATTAAAAGTGACCACAGCTCATCCTGTGGTCACTTTTGTGAATATTATGAATACATTTCATGGCACTCTACAGCAGTATTGGTAAATATTTCACTCATAAAAAAAATAAACTCTGTGTCATATTGCAGTCCAAGAAAGTTTGGGGGATGACCAAGACATTTACTGAATCCTCTGGGGATGATGAATGTCTGTATGTGATAATTCTTATTCTAGTCGTTGAGTTATTAAAGCTACAATGGACCGCAGAGGAGCAGCCAGCCAACAGACATCATCTTGCCTACAGCCATGCCACTAGCAAAGTTTAAAGTACAAGGTGTAAGCACTTTGCATATAAAATGACTTTGGTTTTAATGTCGCCCACCTCATCCTCTTTTTTCTGCTCCAGATAACTTTTACGGCACCCCGAAGCCTCCGGCTAAGCCCAGCGCTCTGCTGCTAAATGTAACGGACCAACTGCTGCCGGGCGCCAGACCCAGCTCTGAGGGCAAGAGGAAGCGTAACAAGTCAGTCAGCAACATGGAGAAAGCCAGCATCGAGCCCCCCGAAGAGGAGGAGGAGGAGAGACCCGTAGTCAACGGCAACGGCATCGCCGTCACCCCAGGTCAGCCCCACGACAACAACTCCACAGACACATTACAACTTGGTTCGAGGTCACACTGGATCAAGCTGAGCTGCTGGAGCAGATGTTAAAGTTGCAGTAGCAGTGTCTTTGGGGATGGTTGCTCGGCAACAGAGACAATAGCAGATTGGTTTTACGGGGACATAAAATTATTGTGCAGCAGCTCATTGCCGTTCATTGGTTGCATAGACATTTCCCATTTTATGAATGAACACATATGTAAACTTTTTCTCTGCAGCCCAGACTGGTGATGATTAAAACATTACTGCAGCTGCTCTCCAGAATGTGAAATGTTTCATTAGGCTTCGTTATGAAGTAGTGTCTGAGGCCAGATCGCCAGAGGGAGTACGCATGCACAACAGGAGCCTGCAGGCTCCTCAAGATCAACAAAGACTTTTTTTTTCTTTTTTTTTTAAGTGTTTTCTCCCGCCGAGAATTAGCCCTGTCCAAACTGGTGTTACTCTCTTTAAATTCTGAAACTAGGCAGAAGTGACATTTAACATAGCAGGAAGCAAGGCCAAAGCTCTTGAGGCAGTTCTCATTCATAAAATAGTGCAAAGACATTTCATTTGTTTCCTCCTCGGCAGCGTCAGAACGCACCTCCAGCCATTCAGATATACGCGTGTACGCAAGCACATACACAAACCGCTTTTTGAATGCATCACATGAAAGGACAATCATAAAGGAGGCATTATGAGTTTGATTTTTGTGATTCTAAATCTAAAACCATGCTCAAGTCCTGTGACTTTTCTAAGCTGGCTTTATGGCCTCGGGAAAGACAAATCTCTCACAGCACGGCAGCACACATAACAACTTGAAAAATTTCTGTCACTGATCCCAGTTAGTGCCTGCAGTTGCTTTCATACTCTGTTTACCGTTTTTGGGGACATTTGTACAACCTTTAAGGGACTGTGGTGCTTTGAGTGAAGCGGTTTGGTAAGAGGATGAGATTTTGGTTTTCCTATCACAAGGAGCTCAAGCAAGGTAGGACTCAAAACTTAGAAAAATCCAAAAATTCCTTTGGTGGCACAGTTTAGATCCTGCAGAATAATGATTACTCTAAAACGCTACTTAACATCCTTAATTTCTTCACAGGATAAGAGGATAAGAAAAAAAATCTACATTAGATGCAAGAAATGAAAACGTAAGATATGTTAAAATGCAAATGTAAAAGGCTTTACATGAATATTTAATGAACCATAATGTACATTATACAGCAGTGGTTTACATAAAGCTTTAAGGGAAAGAGTCATAAACGAGCTCATTCAGTTGGGAAAGCGAAGAAAAGAAGATATCATAAATGTTAAAGTAAAACAAAAAGATAGTGATTAAAAAATAACAAAATAAAAGTGGTTTACAGACACAACAAGAAACAGAATCACATGAAGCTCAGTTATTAAAGTGAATTTTGTTTTGTTTTGATACAAGTCTTTTTTCCTCATTCTTTTGTTAATTGTGTTTAAAATGTTAGAATTGTAATAATAGTGATAGTTGAATTTTTAAATAATATTTTATGTCTTTTCTTCTGACTTTCTGAAAATGTAAAAGAAAAGAAAGAAAGTTAGATTAAGGATCCGCTGTGCTGCAAACTTTGTTGAAGGGGATGTTATACAGAAATTTGTGTTTGAACAAACTGTTGTAAAACTCCTGCAACTCTCCTCCGGGGAGGGAGGGAGAGATATATCGCTGATATAGAGTCATCCAATTTATTTTGCTATTTCATTTCAACTGGACTCCACAAACCGCAGTAATTCTCTTACAGGTAGATGTTATATATTTTTGAGGCTCAGGTGTCTCCAGGAGGCTAATCAAACTGTCTCAGTTAGTTTCCAAAGCCCTGACAGTCTTAATGGCAAAAACACAATCACTGCAAAGCATTAAAATTGATTTAGGAAGAACTAGTGAGGATTTATTTTAATGAAAGTACGAAGGAACCATCAAAATGTACATTTGAGATCTAGATCTGCTCTAAAGGATGCTGGTGACTGATTAAAACAGGGACAAGAAACATTTGGGGCTGATTGTGATGGGTGGGGCTGAGATGCTCGATGGCTTCGGGGTCTGAGCTGCTCACTAAACCATGTTGGATGCAAAAGTGTGCTGCTGCTCTCAGCTCAGGGGGGGGTTTGGTCTGTGTGAGCAGACAGACGGTGGGCTGACCAGGAGAGCTGAAGGGGAATCAATAGAGCGCAGCAGGCTCTGTGATCTAAGCAGATAGTCGCCTCGCTCTTTCCTTTCCAAAGATTATCTCTCAATCCCCTGCACTCATTTGTCCCCTCTCCACTTCCCTCCAGCAGCCTCTCTCCTCTGGGAAGTGCACACACTTGCAGTTTCTTTCTGCTTTCTTCCACACACGCCCATTTCCCTCACTCTTTAGCACATTTACACACAGCCATAAGTCAGACTGGGGCATCACACCTTCCTCTGTCTCAGTCTCTAACATCTCCTCCACTCTCTGTCTTGTTAACCTCAATCATTCCCTTCATCACGCTCCTGCTTTTCCTGAGTCACTGCTTGCCCTCACTTTTTTATAATTACTTTCCTTTTTTTTTCTGCCTCCACCCCATCACTGAGTCTCAATCAATGTCTTCCCCACCGGCACCTACATCTCCTTTTCCTCACTTCACCTCCCTTGCCCTTTACTCTCGTCTTACTCCCCCCCTTACATACCCGAGCGATATTGCCGTACCTGACTCCTCTCACACTCTTGTCACCTCAGAGTTGAACGAGCATGAGGACAAGAGCACAGACGCTTCGGGGGACGCCGCCCCACAGAGCAACCCAGCAGAGGCTACCACTGAGGCGCAGAAAGATGATGGACAGTCCCCGAAGACTACAGTGCCCAAACCGGAGGAGAATGATGAGCTAGGGCCCCTGCCGGACAACTGGGAGATGGCTTACACCGAGAAAGGAGAGGTCTACTTTATAGAGTAAGTGCCACAGTTCTCATGTTCAGACATCTGTGTCTCTGACAAACCCCTAAAGATTAAAGTTAAAAATACATATTTGAACGTGGGAGATAAGAAATTTCAAAGTTGCGGGGAAAAGTGCAAAGTAAAGAACGAATAGATTTACTTGATACTGCCGGAAGAAGTTTTACAACAATTCCACAAATAGACACATTTTAATGGAAAAAATGAATTGTGATCTTAAATACTACTTTTTTTTTTTTTTTATCTTTCTCTGGAGTCTCTCTTGTTTTTATTGACTATAATGGAAGACATTTTCCATCACATGACAATTTGCACGTACCTTTTAAGAAGGTTGTGTTTTGTGCCTCGCTCCGGCAGGTCTTGCCTCAGAACACCTGAGTGACATAACAGCTCTTCTGTATGTTCCCACCTGTACATATTCTCACTCACACAGGGACCATTATTGATGCTTCGTGGTTTAATGAGATTTGGAGAGATATCTTGCTGCACTGAACTCTGTTACACAAGCTCAAAGTTTAATTTATCGGAGTTGTTAGTTTTTACAGCTGCAGTAAAAGCGCAGAGGTGCGTCTTCATTACATCAGAATGATGGCGCTTCCTTGTGTGTTGTTGCGGAGGAAATTCTATGTGCACGCATTTTTCTTACTTTTTTTGAATTGCGTCATTTGATCAGTAGGTCAAATTTCCCCTCAGCATCCGTTGAACCCCGACGTGGTTGAATGCACACTCAGCTGCCAGAAGCTGCACGGCAACACCGGACTGAGAAATGCGTCGGGGCTGTCACGCAGCCAGGCACATGTTGCTTCTTCATGTCTATTAGCCACAGAGGCAGACTTTTAATTCCTTCCACTGCAGACGAATCACCATATGCCTCCTCCCCCAAACCTCATGCTCCCACATCCATCAAACACAGTGCGCAGCTAATTCAGTTAGCCCACTGAATTTGCAGCTTCAAGTGTTTGTTTCTTTTTTTTTTTTTTTTTCCTGGCGGTAAGTGATGCCATGCCAAAGTGATCGCAGTTACAGAGAGGATGCTTGCCTTTGACTGGCCTCCATATGAGACCAGTTCCTTTACCTGCTGCCCTTTAGTGAGGCGGCTGAGGAGAGGAGAAGAAGAGACTGAGTGATAGTGATTAAAAATAGTAAAGAGTGAAAAAAGAGAAGGTGAGAGGGAGTGCACAAAGGAGGGAGAAGTAGTAGATTTCCATACTATAAATAGAAGTAGAAGGCAACAGAGGAGAGGCGAGGAAAACAGAATGAGGAGGGTTGATGGGGTTGAATCAAAGCAGAGCCAAACAGTTTACCTCACCTTGAACTGCCCTTTATTTGGCTCAGCTTTAATCTTTCACTTTTATCTGCATGTGTGCTCACGATCTCTCTTGAGCCCCAAGAGAGGAAGCTTTGGACCGTTCGATGTTTTTGTGCAGACCGAAACATCTCAACAACAACAACAACTTGATGGATTGCCGTGAGATTATTTTACAAACGGTCATGGTTTCTGAAGGATCAATCTATAAATGCACATTAATCTTGTAACAGAGTCAGGGCTCAAGTTGTTTTTCGTTAGGGTTATTTGTAAAAAGGTGACTTAACTAGTTAGTAAGTGTCAGCGTTGCGTTTTTAGCTTCTTCCTCCGACTGAATGTAGCTGTGCGATGTGAATATTTCAGTTTTTTTGACCACAGTTGGTGGCCGTTAGAGCTTCCCTGTGTCCTCTGTACTGAGTGTGCTCGACGTGCTGTTCAAAAAATTTCCTTTGAAAAAAGAAATAAGTAAAGTACTGAAACTCCTCGCTGCCCCCTGTTTGACTGTTGGCCTTTCAGCCCCCCCCACACCTCCTCCTGAGCTTCATTTTAGGCTGTGGTGATACATGGAGGTTCTCTGGCGCATCCTCATAACTGATCTAGAAACAGTTTTTCGTCTGAAACTCTGGATCAATCTGCCAAGCCCACAGCTGTTCCCCTCCATACCCTCCCGCCCTCCCTGCTCCATCCTTTTCCGTCACTTGTCCTCCCCTCCTCCTCTGCCTGCTAAGGAGAGACAGTAAGCAAATTAAAAGTATTGATTGCCATTATGTTAACCTAATGCTTTTTTTTTTTTTTCCTTTCCCCACCTTTTTAGAGATCCAACAAACAAGTTAGCCTCGTCTCTCCTCTCTGAAATCATCCCAGAACTGAATTAAGAATCCACCAACCTCCTTCCCTCTTTCTGCCAAGTCTCCTCTCTCGCTCTTCTATCACGCTCCCTCTCACTCACTCCCTCTCTCTATCTGTCGTCTCTTCACAGCCACAACACCAAGACAACATCGTGGCTGGACCCGAGGCTAGCCAAGAAGGCAAAGCCGCCGGAGGAATGCAAAGAGGATGGTGAGTGCTGCGTCTCTATCTTCTGTTTTTCTCCTCCACTTTTCTGCTTCTCACATTCATTCATTTTAATTACTTAAGTTGCCAGCTGCATTTATTATTTATTAAGATTCGGGGCTTGCCTGTTGATCTGACAAGAAGCAGGATGATTTTATCCGAGATGGCACTCCTCTGTAGGAACATTTAGTGATTTCTCGTTGCCAATGTTGGATTTCTATTTATGAGGAGTTGCACGGTGGCAATGCCCATATATGTGTCAGCCCCGGCTTCGAATAGGAAGTCCCATGATGTGTGCTTAAAAGCCCAGGTCCACAGGGACTGATGGTTACAAAGACTTCTTTATTCTCCACAGAGAGAGATGTGGAATGTCCTTTACTCGCCCACACACACACACACACGCGCACACACACACACACACACACACACACACACGCACACACACACACATGCATGCACGCACACAGCAAAAAAAAAAAAGAAAAAAAGAAAGGAGAGCGATGAATGTCAATGCAGCAACCGTTTTATAGTCGAGCAACATATATACAAGTGTGTCATCTATCTCTCTAGGCCTCACACCCCCCTCCCCAACTTCCCCATTTGTCTTTTCTCAATGTGTGCAACCGAGGGGATATTAATGGTCTGAGTAATAGACAGGGAGCTGAGGAGAAGAGCTGGAGATGGACACAGACAACAAATGAGAAATGGCTGTCACTCATTTTTCTGGTGTGTGTGTGTGTGTGTGTTGGTCACATGGCAGGAAGGGAAGGTCTGTGGGGTGGGGGGGCATATATTCCTGGTTGATCTCATTACCACATGGATAGAGTTTCTCTAAAAATACATCCAGCAGTCAGACACATACGCAGACAAACAGAGAGACAGACAAACAACTACACTCCTGGGTCGAACTGTGCTTTCAATTTCACTCTTTGGATTTGCCTTCTGCGCTGTTGATGTGGGACGTTAGCACATTTTGGTGAGTCAGGTTGAAAGAACTATCATGTCAGTTATCAGTTAAGCTGTGTAGAAGCTTTTTCTGACTTCGCAGACTGAGAGGCGACGTCCTCCACCTGCCTATTTAATCTAACGACTCATATGTAGCCAGTCCACACTGAAATTTCTCATCTTTTTTGGGGTGGTTTGCTTTGGTTCATTAATTCATGGCTCCCAAACAATGAATCCTAATGACTTTGGGGATTTGCTGACTCTTTCTGCTGCCCCTCAATTAGGCTGACACTCCTTATATTTTCACTATGGAGGAATTATTTCCTACATTCATGTTTCCTTCAAGGTGTCCTGTGATAAATCCAGTGACTCTGCAGCTGGTACCATCATGGGCTCAGAATTAAAATTGGTCCAATACTGATGATATCAAGTGTCGTTGAGATAAACTAGCAAATGTTAGCATTCTAACTCTCTGAACTACAATGTGACCAAAGAAAACAGGCTCAGCTACCAGTTAGGACCAAACTCACGTAACGACGGACAGAGCTGCTGTTTGTTTGGACAACAAATTGACTAATCATCACTGTGAACAGAAAGTTCAACTAAATCTGAGAGGATGTCAGTGTCAGTTAAGATGTGAACAAATCTGAACCTGCAGAAAAAGACTTTATTTGAATTACATGAAATAAATGTTAAGATGTATTGACTCCAGCCAGACAAAGTGGGAGAAGGAGGAATGACACCTGCTCTGAAAATCTTTGCACTGTGCATGGTGGCATTAAACATAACAAGGCCAATGTTTTCTTCACAGTGACACTGTTTCAGCTTTATGCAATCGAACTTTGTGTTCGCTGGAGCTATCAGTCACATAAAATTCATCCGAAGAAATGTGTTCAGGAACAGGGACAGCAGTCTGTAGCTACTTGGAGCTAACTGCTAACAGCAAACTTCTTGCACAGTCTCTGAACCTCCCCATTCCCTCTTTGTGTTTCCATTTAACGTCTCAGAGAGGATCACCTGACACAGAGGAAAAAGACAGAGACGCCTGTGAGGAATTTGTCAAAATGTGACTGCGCTTTTTCCTCCGGCACTTCTAATCCTGTTTTATCCACTGGGGACGAGCACAAAAGGAGATGTGCTGATGTTTGTAAGGACTTTTATTGATCCTGTTGGGCGACTCATTCAGTTATTTAGTCCCAGTTGAGGGGATCACGAAGGCTGAATATGTTGTTCGCTTTATCTCAGTAACACAGCGGGAGCTCCTTCATATTTTTCACTTTAATTTGGATTTAAGGATGAATTGATTTCATTGCAATGGCCAAAGGTCAAAGGCATAGTTCACAATGACACAATGTCCAGTTGGAGTGAAGGAGTGTGAATTTTGTGTGTGAATTCACAAAATAAAAGGTTTTGGCTGACAAATAAAATCATAAGCTAATTATGAAAAGTTTTATATCAACTGAGTCACAGTTCAACTTCAACATGATATTATATTCCACAAGCACATTACATCATGGGACATTATGTTTAAGCATATATAACCAAAAGGCAGTAATTGAAATTTTTATTTTTTTTGTGCACAAATTGAAGCACAGATTAGTAAGACATTTAACAAATGCCTGTTTCTTCTTTGGTACACTGATATTCATGGCTTCATGGCAATTAGGGGGTTTGTTTGTGAGCTTCTCATTCTGCAGTCCAACTCTTCTTGAGTGTGTTGTGTTGCTGTGTGGATTTGCTAAGTTTTGCAGGATGTGCTCCTTTTTGACTGTCAGGACTAAAGGATCTGTGTTTGCCGGGGGAAATGGTAAAGAAGACTTTTTAGGTTTCAGAAATTTAGTTTGTTTCCACCTTAAGGGGTTTGTGTTGTTCACTCCAAACAACCACAGCCTGGTGGCGCCTGCTGCCCCCTGGGAGCTGAGCTCAGTTAAGGACAGAAAGGCTGCCTCTGTAAATTTGATATTGATTGGTAGAAAAGGTAAGTGTGTTTGGGGGGGTTGTATAAAAGTGTGTCTGTGGGTGCTGTTTGGACCTGAACAGGATCGTGGGGCTGAATCTGTGAGCTGTGTCGGGACAACAGGCTGAAACGACAGTATTAAGTGGGATTTTGAGAAGAAGTGGTCTTCAGATCCTTGAATGGCAAAATGAGTTTTGTATTCAGGATTGTTTTTGTAGTCACTTCAAAGTTGAGTGTAGGATTTTGGTTGCAAATTTGTTGTTTCTGCTAATTGGGATTGAACAAAGACCAACTTCCTCAGATAATCAGACAACCAACACGTTTTTCTGGTTCTAAGCTGCTTTTTTTTACTGGCAGTAAAACCAGAAATGAGAAAACCCAAAATGTCAGCAAGACAAATACTTAATTGGAGTTATTGGTGTCATCACTGGCATAAGGAACAGCAAACCTCTATTATTCAGGGTGAAGCATGACACTGGGTTAAAAAATAAAAAATAAAAAAAATAAAAAACAACTGTATCACTGAGCTGCTGTGGGACTAATATTTAAATAATCAATTGTTTCTGAATTAGTGTGCTTGCTGACGGCTGCTTTGAGTGGCCGCATTGTTCAAACCTCACAGTCTAACTCTGTGGCATTTATCATAAATCAATAAATCTGACTCGATATAAGAGATAGAAATGATTTTTGACTCCATGAAAATGAGGCCCAAAATGTAATCCACTGTCTTTACTGGATTTGTTCATTTAATTTCACTTATATAGTCTAGCTGGCCGAGGAGGAGCCGATTTTACTTTGTTGAGTTTGGTGTCTGACCTTAGGATCTAATAGTATCATCAGTGAAATGTGGTTAATGCTGAATAATGGCCCTGTAAATGGCACACTATTACATACAGTGTGATTTGGTAATTATTACTGAGCATTCATGTGTAATTAGTGTTTTACTGTTGTCGAGGTCAGGTGGTGTTACGGTGGTGATACGTTTTGTGTTCAATGTCGTCGTCTCTGAATGAGCCGGATGTCACGGAGTCAAAGGTGTGATATATCTGATATATTCCCTGAAATGTGGCGGAGCAGATATATAGAACCCGAAATGGGAAAAATAAAAATGAAATACTTACGTTTGAGTAAATGTTTTCACTGCTGGCAAAGACAGCTTGTTTCCTCTTATGTTTTAAGTCGGTGGCAACACTTACAACCAGAATCTGTCAAAATATGCAGGGAGATGTGTGTTTCGCTTTGGAGCGTTCGTTCCCGTGTGTTCAAAGAGGCGTCGGCTTCAGTGAAGTCAGTTGACATCACAGGCGCCTTGTTACGTAACTTACTCTGAATTTCTCTCCCTCTCTCTGCCTCTGGCTTCCTCAGGTCCTCTCTCTCCACCTCCGTATCCGTCTTTGTCCCCCTCCCTCTTTCCATCCCATCAACACTCCCTCCTGTCCTGCTGTCTCAGTTTTTTTTATGTTGGTAGACAAAAAGAAGTAGGACAGGCTCTTTGCACGGTCTCCCTGTTTGCTTTGAACACCCTCACCCTCTTAAAGTTTTGGTTTTTTTGTTTTTTTTTTTCAGTCCTGCCAAATATTTGTTGGCTGGGAAAGAAAAAGAAGCAGAGGGGTCCCGTTGTTGCCACGATTGATTCTTTACTTCTTCAGCCAATTTTGTATTTTTTTTTCCCATCTCAGGTGTACCAAGGCAGCAGTCGTGAATCTACCTGACAAGTGAATTAAAGAGCAAGACAAATAAACTGTCATTTGTCAGTATTTCGGCACATTTCATCAGACGGCAGTGTGTTCCACTCTGAGCGGCTGAGGACATACAACACAGGACGTACAGTATGTGAATATAGACGCATTGGCAGCAGGCGGTGGAATTATAATGTCCACGATGCTCAGGTTAGAGGGATTGTGATAGAAATTACAATGCTTCTTTGTGTCCTGCCTCTGTGGATCCCAGCAGATGCTGGTGTCCATGCAGAAAGGAGCAAATGCACACACAGAATTGCATTCTGGTCATGTGAGATTCATGGACAAAGAGACAAAGTTCTTATCATTTCTCACAGCTGAGCTCTCACTCCTTTATTTCTCCTCTCTCCTGGGGAAATACTGTTGCAGGACTGGTGTTTTTGTTTTGTTTTGTTTTTTTCTTTTATCATCCTCCTGTGCAGGTGTGTGTGTGTCTTTGTAGTACTCCATCACACCTGTCCAGGTGGATGCCTCTGCAGCCTAGAAAATGCTTCCTCTCCAGCCAGCTTTGTTGTCCTCTGAGGCCGGCCTGCGTGACCATGCAGGTAGATTTTTTGTGGGATGCGGGAAGATGTGTTTTTATTTAAGGGGGCGCCGAGTGTGAGCACGCACTCTTCACCCTGCCGCGTGCACACAGCCCCACAGGTGAGTTATTGCAGTCGGAGAGACGCAGCGCCCTCTTTCACCTCGAGACTCTTGCAGCGGTCGCAAGCAGAGAGGCGGGGAGGTTGGGAGGGGTGTGAGTAGCTGTCTGCGGCAAGATTGATGGGTGTATTTTGAGAACATCCCCAGCAGAGAAAGCCTGAGGCCTGGAGATTGGAAGGAGAATTCAAAAGACTGCGTGGCAGGTGTGTGACATGTGCCGGGTGAATTAACTGTCAGTGTGTGTCTGTGTGTGTGTGTGTGTGTGTGTGTGCGTGTGCGTCAGCTCCTAAGTAAAGAAGCTGATCTGCTTAGTAAATTAATACAGTATTAATACTGTTATGTCTTAATGTCTAAATCTTTGTCGTGGTCTTTCAGTCTGGGTGAAGTTCTTTAACCAAACTGGTCATTCTGTGTCCAAACCCCGTGAGAAGATTCAACCAATATATTATTGTTATTATTATTATTGTTATTGTTATTATTATTATTATTATTATTATTATTACTATTATTATTATTATTATTGCCTGCGTATAAGCTCGATATAGTTTATCCTTCTGTGTTCATTAGCAAACTATATAAAACACACAAACGAGCCCAGTGTGACTTCTCTATCGCTGTAGTTTATTTTGAATTAATCCCATTTTCACCCTCCTCCTGCTGGAAATGCTCACCAAACTGTGTATAAGCTAAAAGTAACATGGTATGAATCGTTATATTATAATTACACAAATTTATTGAGCTTAGTATAGAAGTATACCTGCGTGGTATGTGGGACAGGGGGCATTGAATGACATGGACTCCACCCAGCAGGTTTGTGATTAGTTAAGGTTTCTTATCTGTTCCATCTAAAATAAGACATTTTAGTGTTTTCTGCTGTGAACGCACTCAAATCTGTTACCAAACAATTATCATAAGGTTTCTGTTGAAATGCTTTAAAGAATAAAACGCTGACTTTCCTCAAATTTTAAAGAGATCTGGAGCAGATTTTATGGACATATGTAAAGGGTTTTATGTATTTTAAGTCTAAAGCTCTGTGTGTGACCTTACTCTTATTATTTTGGATCACACTTCCCAGTGCAAGTAGCAACATTAGTCAGTGAATTGAATTCCACTGAATCTGAAGCTCTGAAGCAGGTTTTGTCCATCCTGAGATTTTCTCTGTTGAGTCATGTTTACCCATCAACAGACTCAGCTGGCCTCAGGAAAATATTGCATCTGACAAGGCCGGCAAGATCACATCAAAGCGCACTGCGTCCTTTTCTTTACAACTTTCCTCACAACCGTGCTGCTGATTGTGACAGACAGAGTGGTGATTATCAGTACAGAAACTCAAAATTGTCTTCCTTGCTGAGCTTTTGAATTATAGGTTATGTTGTTAGAGGAAATATTGATGCTGAGTTCATCAGCGCCTTCTTTGAATGCAGCTTAGTCACAGTCATTTTAGCATTGTTAACATGTTACAGTTGGTTTCTGAGAAAAATAACAACAGTGATGAGTACAAAAAGATAAAAGATTGTCGGTGAGGAGTTTAATTGAGCACTTCTCAGAGCACACACGAGTTTGGGTAAAGATATTTGGATAAATAAACAGCTTACTTTAAACTCACATATGGCCCTGGTGTGTTAAAGTTGAGTTGGACAGAAGTGTCTGTCGCTGTATCATCAAATGACTTATTCCACAACAGCTCAGCAGTAAACAGAAAAAAATACTATCGTAACAGACAAAAAATAAATGCAACAGGTCTCATCTTCCATATAATAGATGCTGATTCCTGTGATGAAAAAACGGAGTGTGTTTCTTTGGCTGCACTGTGAGCAGACTGTACAAACAATTGGTTGGTTTCTGCTGCATTTCCCATCCCTAATTTAATCTTTGAATCATGGGAGTTGAAAATGTGTAACCTACAGTAAAGGTCATTTTAGCTCGTGGGTTAAATTATTTCATTTGAGTATATATATCTGTGAATTCAGTGACATTTCAGAATGGCAACTCAGATCATTAAGGCCAGCAGTCTAACTTTGTCTGTGGTGGCATTTGACAGACTTTCCAGCTAAAGTTTGAGGTTTAGATAATTCAGGTCAGATTAAAGTACCTCAGTTTCTACCTTAGCAAACTCAACATCATTTATTTGTTAAGAAGCCCATATATTGAAGCTGCTAATTGTGTGTTCTGAAATCACAGTTGGGTTCTGTGTTGGTTCTGACAAGAAGAAACACTCATTAATCACTTTGTGGAAGTTTTTCTGCAGCAGCCTCAGTGCCCAAATGAGCGCCGCATTCAAAGGTGACATGATAAATGAAGGCCAGTACAGGGCATGAAAGGACTTTAATTTTTGGTGACTACTAAAGGCTCAAGGCGCTGAAAATAATTTGGTTCAACTGGTTTGCTCCTCAAAAGATGGAAGAAGAGAAAGAATGAAGAAAGGAATCAGGACTTGTGTAAATCCCCGGGGAGTCTCAGGGGTGTGTGTGGTTTGCCTCCCTGTTGCACAGACCACATCAGAAAAAACTGAATAAAAAATGTACAAGCTTGTGCGCATGAAAGTTCACTTCAAAAAAGACTTTTTTTTTTTGGGGGGGGGGGGGGCGGGCTGAGTACGAGAGCATCAGATGAAAGGATATTTTACGAAAGAAGAAGCAGAGTTGGAAGGAGAGGAGGAAAAGAAGAAGAAGAAGTAAGGGGGGGGGCGGCGGTGAAGAAAGAGAGGGGTATTTAAAATGAGGAAATATGGGGAAGATGACAGGATGCCTCCTGCCGGCAGCGAGTGGCCCTCCACCTCTGGTGACAGGAATGAATGTTGGGGTGTGACGACAGGTTGTAAACATTGTTCCGATCACCTCGGGTTTCCATCACAGGAGCTCCTACCTGAATATTTCACACCCGCTTGATATTTTCTTCTTACACGGCTCCAGGACGGCAGCGATAGGCAGTATCAACTTCATACAGTATCGCAAACAAACAGACTGCACTTTCTTTCCCTCCTTGTCCCAGGGAGTTAGCACTCCATCTCAGGCTGCTGACAGAGAGGTTATAGATGGCACTCAATGGAGGCTGACAAAAGAGCAAGCAAAGAGACAATCCTCTGAGTCCAGCATTATCAGCACACTGCTCAGTGAATGCTCAGCGAGCCTCTGTGCGTCTCTGATTGTGTCTGTGGGGCCCTGCCGACATGACACCTTCTGCTGTGGTGTTAGCGTTAGCAACCAGAGCCATGACTTCACCAAATTATAGCGCCGCAGCTTGGCTCTGCCCTGAAGCATTGATGTCTGTGCGGAATGATAACACAGGAATCATCTATCACATCTGGTTGGACCTTTTTTGAATCTCAGATGACCAATTTTCATGTCCGAGTTGGTGTTCTCACAGGTGCCACATCGTCTGTTTGACAGTGTCGGTTAATGATGCATCTGATGGTGTGACTTGCTGTTATCCTTCACTGGTTGGCTCTAAGCATACAGCTCCCACCAGGAGGGTTCGGCTTAGCTTCACTCAAAGACTAGAAGCGGGAAGAAGCAGCTAATCAAGGTTCAAAGTTCATTTATTGTCATTCGCATGTTTGCACATGAAATAAGATTTTATGGCTCCAGCCAAAGTTTTAAAACAGTCATGAATTAACACCATCAGATGCTTGTCGGCACGTTTTCTACCTCTTCGGGGAGGGAGGCGTGCTAGATGTTTGCCCCTGCTTCCAGTCTTTTTCTGGGTTGAGCTAATCACATTTTGGTTTAAGCTCCGTGTTTAACCGGGAGATGCGAGCATGGTATCAGCTCTCTCGTCTAACTCTTGCCAGAAAAGCAACACATATTTCCCAAAACGAGGATCTAAGAACAGAGTGACACAGCTTTAAAAAAAAAAAAAAGTCCAACAGAGAAAGTGGAAGTCGTGTTTTGGCAACCGTTTCGGATGATCTCACTTTTCAGTTTTGCCTGCAAACCAAAGAGGTTTAGATAATCTCGCTTCTTCACAACTTCTGGATGCTCTTGTGATGATGATGATGAGGACTGATGTCACCTAATTATCCTTCAAGTTTGTTGTGAAGCTTGATTTGTAGACTTTTCTCTGTCTGAGTCATTTTCTGGCTTCCTGCAGCTCTTTCAGCGGATGTTGTAGTAGAAAAGCTTTTAATTAGAAGACCGCTGAGATTCATGACAGCCCTTTGATCTCCTCTATTTGTGTGCGTCTGTTTTTGTGCGTATGCAAAATGACAGAGGATGTGTCTGTGACTGTTAAGTAACATAATGTGTGTGTGTGTGCATGTGTGTAAAGGTGAGGAACATGAAACGCTCTCTTTCATATTTAATGACTGGAGATGGGGGCAAAGAGATGTTGCAGTGTTCACAGGAGGTATTCCCACGGGCTGTCAAACTGCTCACAGCACTCTGTTCCATCACTCACAAACACGTGTGTGTGTGTGTCTGTTTGTCGTAAGTAGACGTTTTAGTGGGTGTGCAGGCGAAAAATAGTGCATCCCACTGAAAATTTAATCATTTGTTTTGAGGGGATGGGGGCAGGGGTTGGTAGAAGCATATGGCACGTGCATGAGCATTGCACCAGCATTGTTTAGATATTTCTGCTCCGCGTAGGAGGGATGGGAGAGTGCAGCGCACTGTACTGAGTCTGTAAACTAGGCCAAGGAAAATCATCACACGTGTGCGGTGACCATACAGAACAGTATCGGTGGTGGTACGACTCTCCAAGTGCGTTTCTCTGGAGTTGCGGCCGTGCCTTTAACCAGCCCAACGGTCTCGGAGAGCACGAGGCCCATTTTCTCTGCTGTTATCTCCGCTCTCATCCTGATTAACTTTGCATTGTCACTAATCAAAGCTTGTGTGATTCTCAGCAGAGCTGCACTGGAACGCGCTGTCCCCGAGCTCTGTGCTAGATTCAGCTAGATTCATGTTTTGTTTTTTTAAACAAGAGCCTCTCAGTATTGTGCTACAACACCACAGTTTACACGTGGGAATATGCTGTAATTGCTAATTGTTCATATCCTTAAAAGCAAAGAAAAAGCCCTTCTATACATATTTTTAAGAGCCTTTGTGTCAGCGAGCTGTGGGCAGAGGAGGGAAAAGAGGGCAGCCTGTCCAGGGTGACAGACGCCTGTCAGGGGTTGGGAGGCAGATTGTTTTTCGTACACTGGGTACACAAGCAGCAAGTTTTGCATGACAATGCGTGCGCACAAATAGACTGAGAGAGCAGAAACATTTCTGAGTTTGCATTCGTACAGGACTGTTTGAAAGTTAGAGGCCATTTTGAAAATGCTAAGTTGAAAGCTCTTTTCTCCGCTTGGGCACATTGCTTTTAGCCACGTAGGCAGAATTTGCTCCAGGTGTGTCAGTGCCGTTTGGCCCGGACTCTCAAAGATATCTCAAAGAATGCTTGATGGATTTCCGGGAATTTTGAAGCGGACTTCAGTTCCCACTTTTAGAGGAATCTTGATTCCTTGATCCAGCGACTTTTCATGCTGTGACAGATGAAATGCTCATCAATCTTACTCACATTGTGTTCCGCTTGGTTAATATCTTCACGTTGGCATGTTAGAAAACTAGTATTCAGACCTAAGTGATGCCATTTTGGGGAATTTGTTATTCGCTTTTTTTAGCATTTTCACTAGAAATTCTGAGAATATTTTCTGTTCACTCCGACTAAAACATCAGCGGTGGTAATTTGAAATAAAGATAAAAAATGTCTCAAAACTGCACCTGGACTTCCACCTAAGGTTTTCTGAGGGATGCAGACGCACTCCGGGGATGTAGAACCTGAAAAGTTGCCGTGGAAACAACCGCTCTGTCAGTGATGCTGTGGGATATTTACTGACCGGCCACTGTCACTGACAATGCGCTTCACTTGGTCACTTAATAAAATGACAGTTCACTCTCTTTCTCATTTTTCAATTTAATTAATTAAGATGTGAATTGAAAAGGCAAATGCAAAGAAAACTTTGAATTCACCAGTCGTAGCGAGAGCTAACATCAATTTCAATTTGTGATGTAGCAATCTTGCGAGCTGCTGGAATGAGGTCTGGGAGACTCAGATGTCTTAAGCAGAAGCATCGTATTGATATTCGATACGTTGAGGAGGAGAGGTATTTGACAGGTTTATTGTTTTGAAGAAGTCCTTGTGATGACATGTTAGATGCCATGAAAGCATCATTTATTACGGAGCTATGTTTTACTCAGTTTTAGTTTTTTTTTTTTTTTTTTTTTCACAGAGAAAAGCAAATATACCACATTCAAAAACTGATCCTGAGGATGACCCGTCAGGGCTTCGGTAAAGCAACCCATCAGAAGAGACGCTCAGATTCTCTTCTCTGAGAAAAGAGATAAGAAACTACATTCAGATGGTTTGTGGTTTGTAAAACCACAAATATATCTTATTACAACAGAAAAGTGTGAAGTATGGGCCCTTTAATGGAAGCAGTGAAAACTCTTCTTTGTTTCACATCATTGTGCACACTTGATAATTTTGCTCTATATAAATCAATTTTAAACCTTTATGTGTCATCCAAATCGTCCTCACAACAGTGGTTGTGTTTGATCTGTGTGTCATTTTACAGTAATTGACTGTCATGTGTTATTTGTCGTTGACTGTGTTCAGTCTTTAGCTCGTAACATTTGAAGTCAAGCTGTTATACATCGACAGAAATATCCGCCAGTTGATACTGTTAAGGTTTGCCACCCTGAGGACTCGTGCTTGTTCTAGTTCAAGCTGTTCATCTAAGTTCCCACATCAAAACCAATATTTTGCAGCCTGGAGAAGATGCTGGGAATAAATATTTAACCGATCTGAATCCATTCAATATTTGGTGTTATTTTGCAACTTTATTTTCTTGGAGAGGGATGTATTTGATGCACAACATTAAAGGGCCAGTAGCCTCTTTAAATCAATCAGTGTGACAAGCTGCTGAGAAAACACACAGTTTTTGTTTTTTGTTTTTTTTTATCTCATGTCTTGTCACCATCAAATTTTTATAAAAGACGAGGGTTCACAATATTCACAAGCCTGAATATGCTCGGGGAAAACAGCAGTCCCACCAGTCAACATGTTGGCGGCACCAGAGAAACTCTGGTAATTACCAACAGTAAATTAGCTAATTCTGCCACAAAGATGTTTTCGTGCAAGATCAATATGCTTTCTGCACGATCACAGAATAAATAAATCCTTCATTATTGCTGTCTCACTTCTCTTGCGTTTTTTGTTGTTTTGTTTTTTGCAGAGCTTCCGTACGGCTGGGAGAAAATTGATGACCCCATTTACGGCAGCTACTATGTGGAGTAAGTCGGGTACATCTTTAATATGTAGTAGCTTGCTTTTGATATTCAATGTTGCCTGCTGGTGCTGTATTAATCATATTTATTCGGAGCAGTCTGGTGCTGCAGCCAGGAAGCAGTTCCTCCCTTTTCTGCCTGCTGATGGCTCACTGTTTGCTTGCAGGTGGGGGGGGGGGTTGTTTATCTGTGTGAGCTTATCTATATTTCTGTGTTATCACGGCGTCTGAAACACTCACAGTGCATCAATATCAGTAGATTAGCTCATGAGTATCTCTCTTTAAACATTCTGCATGTCTCCTCATCCACATCCACGGCTGTGTATCTACGCTGCCACTGCTGCAGGAGTCTGCACTCTATTGAACTGTATCTCTGCTCGTGTTCAGAGGTGTCATTGCTTTGCTTGGATGCTCTCCTCTCTGGGGCGGAGGGACCAGGCTTTATTTTTAGACAGTCAGGGGGGAGTCATTTGGCTCAACTTTGCTTAAGAAAGCCTTCCAGAATGACACTTATCTAACACTCTGTCTTACATGCTGCACTCCCCCACTCCCTCTCTGGAGACAGACTCTTATTGCGTTGCTTGGTCGACATGTAAATAACATGAAAGAAGTTGCCAGGCTTTCAAAATATGTAATTATGCACAAAAAATATGCTCAAGCTGTTTTGTTATTATCTGTAATCATGTAAAGATAAGGAGGAGAGGGGAGATAGACTGTGTGTGTGAGAGCGAGCACAATGCAGAAAGTATCTAATGATGACTAATTATTTCACACTGGCAAATCACAGTATTTGTATTTGTTGACTACCTTTCCTCTCGCAAACTAAATTAAGAACGACGTGGGACGTTAAAGGAAGTGACTGATTCATGTGCAGGTTCCCTCCCAGTCATTGATTCACATATTTCTGGTTATGAGGTCCAAGAAAAGCTGCGATTCAGTCGTTTGTTCTTTTCTCCTTAGCAAAGTCATTCTGCAGCTCTGTTGCATAATCTGGGGAACGGCCATTTAATTAATCATCATAGCCGAAGCTGCTGGAGTGCCTGTGAGTTTTAGATGTGGTCTCTGATGAAAGTGGGGGCCACGTTAAGCTCCAGCAGGACTTTGTGAAAACTGACATCTTTTTTTTTTTTTCATTGTTTGTTTTGTTTTGTTTTGTTTTGTTTTTTTTATTATATATTTGAAACATCATAGTCATATAAATAGAAGGACCCAGTTTGAGAACCCAGTCCTGGAGGCTAAGAGGAGACTCCAGCAGCAGCAGCAGATGCAAAGCCAGGGCCTGTCCTCACTGCCCCTCCCCACCATCTACAGAGGTAAGACCGCCTCACACCTGGCTCAGGCTTTTAAAAAGACAAACCCACCTGATTGCTCATGATGTGTAGTCATGCTTACGGTCTCTCTGGGTCCTCACTGACAATAATCACCTTATCTGTTCATTCTTGTGTCTCAATACTGAATATTTAGTCGTTCGCTTCAAATATAGGTTTGTCACACATTTTTTCTTCATTTATAACCAGTGCTGCTTCAGAATAAAGACTTGTTTTTTTAGTAATTTGGTTTCCTTAAAATCTTTCTCTTTAAATCACGGTTCCGAAACTCTGTTAATTACCGTTCTGTCTCCAATGAATAACACTAAATAGCACAATGTAATTTCACGAGCTGTTCTGAATTCTTTTACTAAGACTGTGTGGTGCATAGAGCTATGGGCTTACAAGACACCACAGATCCAGCTACTTGAAACGTTTCAAATTAACTAAAGAAAAGCAACTTGACGAGAATTCAGAACAAATACAAACCAAAGTGAGCCTTTCCTGTTTTCCAGACTTCAACCTTCAACACATAAAAACGTTGAATAATTTCATGTCATAAACAGAATAATGTGTCAAGCTGAATGTAGTTATTGTTGAGCTGACTCACATGAAGAACTGCTGTTGCGTTGATTGACGGCGGGATACAGCCGCCGCTGTCTTTAGGTGGGACCGATCTCATTAATAGTTCTCATCCTGTGTGAGCACGTGGCTTTGAATGTTGTTCACTGTTTTGTTTAATGACTGGTTTGTTGCCACCTGATTCCAGTGTTCACTCTGCACCAGCCACAGCAGTCGGATGTACTGCTACAAAAAAAACACACACAAAAAAAAAAAAAAGCCCATCTGGACTGGTGAAGCGGAGGTTTGTTTCCGTAGTAACGTAGTAGTCCACCACTCTGAGTCGAGAGCCTGTCTCCGTGGTTACACTCTGTGTACAATCCATTGAGGTTGTCCCCCCCCGTTCTACCTCCCCCCACCTCTCCTACCTCCACTTCCTTTTTCTGTCCAAACTTCGATGCCAGTGGAGGATGTCACGCCCGCCGGGCCGCCCCTCGTGCAGGTGGGCCAGGTGCCCGAGCGCTGCCACAGCCTCAGCGACCTCTCCCGCTCGCCTACTCTGTGTCGCAGGGCCGCCGCGTACGCTACGTCCTCCTCCTTGGCCGATGTCTCCCCGCTCCGCCGCGTTCTGACTCGGCGGATGAACATGTGCCCCCATCACCACCAGCAGCAGCAGCAGCAGCCTCTTCACACCTCCGCCTGCGCTGTGGTGCTAGAGCAGCCTGTCTGTAGCCCCCTCTCGCTGTGGCACTTTGTCAGTAAGTAGGCCAAGAGCGGCGCAGAGGAGGCTGACTGTCATTCTCATGGCTGCCTGCGCTCTTTCTGACTTACTGTAAGCATGCTAGCTCGTGAGCAAGCTTTCCTGTTAAGACACTTGAAGGATTTGTGTGACGAACATGTACCATGACATGTGCTATCAGCCGGCAGGAGCAGGCAGAGGGTGTAATCACTCCGTCTGTCTGGCCCAGTGATGGCAAACAAAGGATGTTAACTAGCACACTAACCACGTCTCCTTTCCGAGGTGAAAAGATGGGAGACTTGGTTAAGCGTGACTGAGCTTGTTGGCTGAGATCCTCTCATTCCCACACGAACGTCTCCCAGCTCTCCCTCCTCCCAGTTCTTCCCTTCACCCTCCCAAGCCTCGTCTCTTGGAACTGAGTCCTGACTGACAGCATGTCGTTTGCCGTTTTTTGCTACTTTTCTTTTTGGTGGCCCCCGGGGCGGTACTGAAGGCCTGCAGCGCCGATGCTCTCTGCACCCTTTCTGTCCCCCGTATCCCAGCATGGGAGGAGCGCAGCAGATGATGATTTTGTGCTTTTTTTTTTTTGGGATGTGCCAGGAGCGACTCTTATTTTTTTACCTTGCGCTGGAGCCCAAATTGTTGAACCACGCCTGCATCTTTCAGCACCATAGACTCACCTCTGCAACTAAGACCATACCCTGCCAGTTTTCCTGTGGCTACACCCATTTCTTACTGGATAAGCTTTACCCATGCCCCCACCCTGTGATCACTGCCCCGCACCAGGTCCTTTCAGTCTGTGCTTTGAAGCCTGTTAAGTTCTGATGTTTCCATTTGGCTAATTCATGTGGTAATGTGTCCTCTTATAGAGAAGCCGTTGTTCACGCGGGACCCCACTCAACTGAAGGGCAGTTTCTTGTCCACGTCGCTCCAGAAGAGCAACATGGGCTTCGGCTTCACGATCATCGGAGGCGACGAGCCGGACGAATTCCTCCAGGTCAAGAGTGTCATCCCTGATGGGCCTGCTGCAGCTGATGGAAAGATGGCCACAGGTCAGAGAGCCGAAATGCAACGCAGAATACTTAAAAGACGAGAGCAGTCAGATAGGAGGCTTCATGCAATCATCTGTATGGGGTCATAGTTTAAACACCTGTATGCACGTAGCAAAAACATAATTTCTAGCTAGTAATTTGTTGCAGTGAATGCCAGCATAACAACTACATTTCATTTTTTTTTTAATCTGGTCCATTTATTAGTGCACAGTAAAAAAAAAAAAAATGAGGTCAAGTTCTCAAAACACATTTTTCCTATTTATCTTTTTAAATGCAGCTGAGGCAACACATTCAGACACACACTAATATGCAGTTTAAACAGGGGTGTGTGTAGCTTTGTCTGTAAGATGAAACAACCGTGTTTAAAGTTTCAAACACACTAACAAATAATTTGGATTTGTGTACAGTGTGCATTCGCAGGTGCAGTTTGCCGAGTTTGTACTGTTTTCTCACAAAGCATGTGCACCAGCTGCAGAATTTAGTTCTTCCATTAATCATGAAAAGGACTTTGAGCCCCATGACGCCTGGTAGTGGTCGCATGGGGGTGGGACTGCAGCTCATGAGCACTGATACAGACACACACTCTGAGAGAGACCAGCTGTGATAAACATCGAGTGAATGGAAGTATGGTGGTCATGGTTTCGTCACTTCTCTCAGCATGCATTGATGTTTCTCTCTGTAAATGTGGGAGTACATACTCAAGTCGTAGTGGCCATTTGTCACAGGAAGTCAGCAGGGACGTTCCTCTTTTCTGAAGCTTCTGGTCTGCTGTGGTTGTGTTTAGCTCAAACATTCATTTGGACTCGAGGATGAACTTCACATCACAAAGGAGATGCATCCAGACCATTTTCATGACTTAAGAGATGTCCTCATGGACTCGAGAATGAGCTGTAGGAGTTAAAGGTCAAAGGACACCGTGAGCACAGAAAGCATGTTTTAGGCCGTACTTCAACGGTTCATGTGCTAATTAGTACAAGACAAGGCTGCAAGCTCACGACCACAGAGCCGTAATTCAACCTTATATAATCTGTCAATGACTAATAAAGATTATCCTGGCAATATGAAAAAAGCACATGGAACCTTTTCTCCCCCCCCCCATCCTAGAATTCCCTTCTCTCTTTTGCCACATACCCCCTGAGAAATAATTAAGAAATCCCCCCCACTTCTCCATTTCTTCACCTCTTGTCTCTGCGCCACTGCTATCTCCCATCAGCTCCTCTCTGTCTCTGCCTCGCCATCCATCCTCCCCCTCCCCCTCCGAGCCTCCCCAGACTTTGTGTCCTACTTCTGCAGTAGCGAAACCGGCACAATCACAGAGCCCACACTGAGGAAACCCAGGCCTGCAGAGGTGTGAAATTCCCAACTCCAGATAGATCATTTGTGTGGCTTTCTCCTGCATGAACCCTCTTGGCTGTCTCTACTACATGATTACACAAACATTTGAAACACCTATTATTAGGAGTAGTAGTAAGAGTTTTATTATCATTATTATTATTATTATTGTTATTATTAGGGACATCTCAAATACAGGTAGTGCAGTTAAGCAGTGTTTTTTGTTCATTAGCCACAATGTTTTTGTGGGATCCAGAGCAAAGAGTAACATTAGCTTAAAGTGGAAGGGCTTAATTTGGATGCCAGAGGCAGCCTTTAATGAAATATCAAGATGCTGTTAGTACGGTATGTCTCAGACTGCATTCATTCAGCACCAGAGGGTTACTGTGTTGAATTGTATCCATAAACTGCAGCATGTGTTCAGTTTGGAAAAGATAAGACACTGAAAAAGCACATTTTTTTAGAGATTCAGTGGCAATTTATTCAGTTTATTCTACATTTTATGGAAACATATGGTTGGGATGAACAAATATGTGAACTCCTAAAGGTTTAGTTTAGAACAGGATTTACTCAAATTCGCACAAAAAAAATACATGTATTGAAATTTCAATATAAAGAGTTATTATAGAGATATTTTAGAAAGTTGGTCTTTGATTTCAGACAAAAAAGAAGAGAGAAGCTGAAAATGACTTTGTACTAATCAAAGTTTTATTTTTAATGTAACCTTCAACACCACAAATTCATGGAGCTAGTTAACATTTAACTCGTCGGCCTCAGAAGAAGCACAAGGTCATTGTTGTCTGAGGTGAACCAGTTAGCCGAACATGCTAAAGATCTTGTCTCTAACAAGTGCTTACACCCTGCCAAGGATCGAAACTGCTCCGTTACCACGGCCTCGTGTTCTTGGTGGAGGCCACCGAGACCTCTCGTTATGTCCGCAGACTCCTGAACGCACCATTAGCCGGAGATGAATATGTCATCAGGAATATGCGAGGGCGGGACCATGAAAAATGAAGTAGCTGCTGAGAACGTGGGCCTTGGTCCCAGAGAGTGTGGTGTTTACAGTTAAGGTCAGCGTGATTTACAGGATACAAGCCACCTGCAGGAGGGCTGATAATGGATGGAGAGAGCGTTGTGTTTGGTGGCCATGAGGGTGTGCTTTTGTCTTATCCCTCTCTGCTGATGTGCCCATTTCTCTTCCCTTTCGTCCACACCTGTTTGTGACCACATGTGTTTATTAAGGGTAATTTGTAGCTAAATCAAAAGGGCCCTGTAGCATCTAGCCTCTTCTAATTTTGAGATCTCTGTGACTTGGACATGACCTTCGGTGCTCACAGCAATGCAAAATGGCAATTGGACAGCAAGACGTCAGAAGAAATACTCCTTGGTTAGATCTCAGCTTTCAGAGAAGCTAATTCATCCTGAAACTACTTTCTCCTGGAAGTAGTTTCTGTGAAAGTGGTAACATTGACAGACAGATCTGTAGATTATTGAAAGCACTACCTGGGTGTTGAGAGCCCTCAAGAGGTCACATTGTGAATCTGAGAGTTCAAGACTGTAACAACAAAGAGGAACACTTTTCTTCTTGCAAAATGCTGAATGGATTCTGCCTGTGCATCGCCTGATGTGCTCACAGAAGTTTTTCTGGACGTTTTTAAACAATGGTTATAGAACTGAAGAATCGATTTGTTTCTACTGGGTTCTGTCTTTTTTCTTGTTTGTTTCTTTCTTTTTTGTTGGTGTTTTTTTTTTTTTTTTTTTTTGGTCTCGCAAACACACACACAGAGCCAGAACACAAAAGAAAGTATCGAAAAATCCAGCCTTTGCTCAACATGCTCCCAGTTTGTTAAACAACAACTGGTAAGAAGTCATGACTGAAACCCAAGATTATGAGCCAAAGAGGTGGGGAATGACTAAGAATAAGAGCAGCAATCGTTCCTGAAATTTTCATTTCACTCTTGAGTCTTTCAGGCGTAATTCTGTAAATGTTCTGACCACCACAATCAAAAGTCCTTTCATCTCCTTTGTATGGCAATCGTGTGACGTCGTGCAACTGCAATAAATCTCAAGATCTGTAAAACAAGCTGATGCTCGTTGGTCATAAAGAATGAGAGATATGGACATGGCAAGGGCAATGCGAGGTCAGAGTACCATTATTTGTTTTCTGCCACTGTGCTCAACTATTGATTCTGACATCAGTGCTCAAGGCAAATGTCGGCTGAGTTTACCCTGATTAATTAGAAATTCCCTCACGTCAAGATGCCTCGAGATGTGAGCTTGCTCTGATGGCGGATCGTTCAAACTTGGAAAGCGTTTGTCTGCAAAATAGTTTCCAAAGACAGAGAGAGCAGCTGTGTGATCTGAAAGGTCCTGTTTTGTAGAAACTAAAGTAAAAAGTCCAGGTCCAGATCATGGCCTGTGGCTTCACCTCCCATCCTGTTGATTGAAAACAGAGAACCAATAAGAAGAAAGGCTTCAAACCTGTCCTCTGATTGGCTCACTGACCCGTTGACCTGCGGTGAGTTTTTAGCTTGTCATGGATATTAACACAAATCAAATAACATGCCAAATAGGTGTAAAATATGGGACCTCTAGCTTCCATTTGCATCAGCTGCTGTCACTCAGAAGGGGCATAGACTGGCCCCAGGTCAGCAGTCAGGAGGAGATCAATCTGAATTGACATATTATAAAAGAACGTGTGACTGACCCGGCCATTAGTGCTGTTATTGTCTCCCCATCACGTTTTAGGAAGATTGGAAAGGATGGAGCTTGCGGTCAGCAAGGTGAGGGCCAATCACTAAAGCACGTGTTCTGCTTATTAATCATCAAGGGTCGTTGTTTTTAACTCTCTTTCCTTGCAACACACATACTCATACTCTCTCCCTGCATTCTGTACGAAGAGCCCAACAATTATGCCTGCAATTAGAAAATAAGTGTTTTCTTTGTCAACCCAGGTAACGCTGTTTGTCAGTGCTGAGTGTTAGCGCTCACTCCTTTAAAAGCTGCATGGCTCCAGCACAGGGGAGCACAAAACTCTATATTTAGTAATCCGGTCGGGACAGAGACGAGGCTGAATGTGGAGCTCCTTTGTGTGGGAGCATTTAATTGTCAGCTCGATTTTATCTACAGTGCAGTATATTCCAGTGAGCAAATAAAACCACTCTGTGCCATGAAAGGCAAACGTTTCAGCCACTTGTCATCTGCAGTATTTTACACTTGAAAGGTATATAAGACATAATCTGTGGTAATATGTATCTCTAAATATGGTTTATGGCTTAAAGGGGAACACAAGGAGAGATAGTGCTGACATACTATGTAGGCGATGGAGAGCTGGAACGAAGTGCTGAGGGTGTTGACCCAAAGAAGGAAAAAAGCGGTTCCCATCCTCACTGAACATTTGGACAACTGGTCAGCCAGTCCTGGCCTTCACTTTCCCACCATTGTTCTTTTTTACACAACCAACAGGTGGAGTTTATTCATTGTGACTCTCATGACGGACTCTAACATTGGGTTATTCACGTATTTTGCACTTTTTGACAAGAACACTTTTGGAAGAGTTCTTGTCGAAATCCCTTCTCTAGACGGCCCTGGTTGCGAGGTAACAGGCATAAAGGCTGACAACTGATGTTTGATTTAGTGCTTCGGACTTCATCGGCTGAGATGAGAAAGGATAAAGGAGGATTGTTAAAGCTTGTTAGGATTTGCTTCTGTAATATTGACACTGCTCCTGTCTTATGTGCAATGGTGACTGAGCTTAGCCAGCCTCCCACAAGGAACAGATCTTCTTAATTCAGAGATGAGGAAGCTCCTGCTCAGTCATGGTTGATTTATACAGGTGTTCTCTCTTATTTTGACTAATTAGATCACAGATCTCCCGGTTTGCCTCCACCCATTTCTCATTCATTAACCAGTTATTTATTGAAACTAAAGCTGACTGTCGTATTTTAAAGTCGGTCCTTTTGTCCGCAGGGGATGTTATTGTCTACATCAACGACGTGTGCGTCCTGGGCACCACCCACGCCGACGTGGTTAAGCTCTTTCAGTCGGTGCCAATCGGGCAGAGCGTGACACTCGTGCTGTGCCGTGGCTACCCGTTGCCCTACGACCCTGAGGAAGCTGCCAACGCCAACAACAACACCACCACCACCATCATCTCCCCGCTGGGCATCATGGAGCAGCGACCCATCATGGTGAACGGCAGGACGGGCTACGACAATTACCTGGACTATCTCTCCCGCACGGCACGCTTCGTCACAGACCCCAGTCAGGACCAGGTTGGTGCCCAGCAGCAGCTGCTTCCACCACACCCGGGTGACACCCACCTGGACGGCTCCCTTCCGCCCACTACCGGCACCACGCCCCCTGACAGCGTCTCCATGGCGTCTTCGGGGGCGACCCAGGGGGAACTGCTGACCCTGACCATGGTGAAGGGAATGGACGGTTTTGGCTTCACTATAGCAGACAGCGCCACGGGCCAACGTGTGAAACAAGTCCTGGAGCCTCAAGGCTGCCCGGGCCTTTGTGAGGGCGATCTGATCATGGAGATTAACAAGCAGCCAGTTCAGGGATTCACACACAGCCAGGTGGTGGAGCTGCTCAAGGAGTGTGCTGTCGGAGCTGAGACCAGCCTGGTGGTTCAGAGAGGCGGGACAGGTAAGAGCGTCTCAAGTGGCTGCAGGTAGGGACGCTGCGGAAAACGGCTGGCTCAGCAGAAGCGCTTTAATCTCTCTGCGTCTTCTTCATATCCGTCCTTCTAGCTGCATAGTCGCCTACCTATTCATCTATGTCATCTTTTGCCATTGTAGCCAAGCGTGTCTGTGTGTGTGGTCCAATCCAAAGACGGCAGAAGCCTATTATAGAGTTCTGCAGTGCTGAACATTAGCCGACTGATGAACAGCTCACCTTGAGTGGCTGTTCAGGGTCCTCTTTTCTTTACTTAGGGAAAGAAACAGCTTTATTCCACCTGACTTTTATATGTGTATAAATATATACATATAAATACCGTGTGTATATATATATATATATATATATGTGTGTGTGTATATATGGGAAATGATACCGTCTTTGCAACTAACAAAAGTGCTCAGATTGAAGCGTGTCAAAAATAGCTGTGTTATTTTACACCAAGCGCTGGTGGACTGCAAATGGCTCCTAAGTGCTTTCTGCCCTGTGTGGCCCTCTGACAGTCATAATTATACACTGCGCTTTGTCATGAGTCGCTCACACGGTAATAATTTGCAGAATTAACAGGTAGCCAACTGTTTTCTCCTCTGAGTGTGTGCGCAGTGTGATGTCTGATGTGTATGGTTTGAAAAGGTGGAAACCTTCAGGCTGCTTTCTTTTAATGGCAACATCTTCGACACTGTAAGTAAAAGAAGACCGATTCACTTTCACTGGTTTCACTAAATGTTTGTACTGACTGCAAATGACAGAATATAAATTGTTCGTAAAGCCGGTTGTGGTCTGACTGCAATCTGAGATTTCCCTCTTTTTGAATTGTGCCGGTAGAGCATCTGCCAGCGATGACTCAGCCAAAGCGCCAATGTTGAAGATTAAAAAGCGTTTGAGATTTTAATTAAACGTAGACACAAGCAACCCGAACCCCCCCATCAAGTGAGCAGATAAGATCCTTCTCTGAAACACTTGTTTTTTTAAATGGCGCCTCCCTTTTGAATTTCCCTGTCCTTGATTTACCCCGGCATCCTCTTAAGTAATAACGTTAACTTTAGACCCACAAACTCATGGGACTGACATCGGAAAAACAGTCCTGCTTTTTCTTTTTTGTGTGTTTGTGAAACCAATTTGCAGTTCAATAATTTGCCTCTTTGTGTTGTGTAATGTCACATACTAGTCATCATGCCAACTGCCTGGTACAGCAGACACCACTGAGACTCAGCCTCAAAGGTCAGCCGCGTCCTCTGAATAGATTTATTGCCATTTATTTCTTTATTAGGCTGCCCGTGTCTCTGTCAGTGAGCAGCGAACCGAAAAAAGAAGATGGGAAAGGGGAGCAAATTGGCCTCTAGGTGGAGGAAGGAGTAATGAGAGATATCTAAATATCTTTAAGCCGGTGCCTCTGAAACATCGTCTGCTGTGTAAACTACATACACGAACAGGAGAGGTCAAAAGTTCTTGTGCCACCACCTAAAAAATCAGCAATCTGTCAACACACTCCCCACACACACAAAACATAGAAACACAGTCTCCCATCTGCGCAGGAAGCCAATGGCGAAACGTCCCCGCCATCTGTCCGTTTTTCTCCAGCCGCCGTGGAGCTTCAGAAGGTCGAAACAAACCCATCTAAACCTCAGCCTGTTGGCCTGGGGAAGAAATGGCAAAAATATTTACATGCTATATTTCATCTCATTATTCCAAAAATGGATGTGTGTTAGCCACAGTACACAACAATGCACCAGGGTGCAGTGTCACATCTGTTTGTGTTTTGATTTCCTGTGACATGACAAGCTGTTTGTGCTAGAGGTAGAAAAGAAAAACAAAAAATATGAGTGCGACCCAGTCAGCTCTTACGGCAGCATGACTGTGGTTGGCACACAGATGTAGGAAGAAGACAATGTGCCAACATATCCTGCTTTTAGATATTGTGGATCTCCAGGGAGTGTTTTGGGGGACTTTAGCGGGGAAACACTGTCAGACTTTAAGCTCATCAAGATCAAGAGAGCTCCGATCGTCCTGGGAGAAAACCAAGTCACACTAAAAAGTCTCTCACATTTCGATGTTTTTTATTCTTCACTTCATGACGGGGAAGATCTAATAATCTGATGTTAGTGGCTCAGACTCGCACCTCTTCGGTTATCTCTGCAGTTCAAACACTCACCACGAACCAAGTGGATGAGACAACTGCCAGCATTTATTGTGAACTCTTCAGCTCTTTTAAAATGATCTGAGAAAAGCAAATCAATCTAGAGCTCAGCTCCTCATCACCTATTGACCAGCAAGAAGCCGCACAAAGATAATGGTTCATATCAAGGCTGATGAGCAGAGTGAAGAGTAGAGCCAGTACTGTGGTTTTCCAACCCCTGTTAGTCCTAATCAATAGATTTAACTGACAAAATAGTTTGTTTTTGGAGCGATCATTTATCAAACCAAACTATTGCTGGTTCTAGTATTTACTCTCAGGGACCAATTTACTTGAAGAGACAAATTCACCCCGAAAGACCAGAGAGAGAACTGACTAAACAACTGATAGTGAACAGTCGTATAAATAGTTGAAACTAAGTATCATTGAGGTAACAATATGGCTGACAATAAGCTTCTGTTAACTTTAATGTTTTAAGTAAAGTCCTCATTTCTGCCTTTCCATCACAGTTTGGCTCTGAAATTGTCCTGAAGGGAATCTACGATGGAAACTAATGTGAGAATTTGAAGTTTGAGATGCTTGTGGTCTGTTTTTCCAAAGTTTGGGTTTGTAGTCATTTCTGTTTATTGTTGTTTACAGTGACTGAGCACACATACATTTAAACTGTCGTTGTTTTGTGTTGTTTGCGACTGCAGCCTTTAGAAATCCAGATATTTCATCAGCAAGTCTGTTGAATCGATATAAAGTGATGCAACGCACATATCGACTGCTACACCAGCTCACTTTAATTTCAGGACATTTTGGACCAGAAAACTGATGTCACTGTTAGTGTTTCTGCACACAATCTCCAGCAATAGGAATACTTCATAGATTAAAGGGCTTTGAGGTTCAACCGATTTTCCGTTCCCTCCCAACTTCCCGAAAAAAGGCGGCTCTGAGCATTTAGATAAGCTATTACCCATCGTAATAAAAGTGTCACCACGCTGCCCGACTGATGTTCTTCCTTTTTAACGCCACAATTTGGCCTGCTCTTTAGGCCCACTGGACACTGGCCACACAATCTAATTGAACTGGCTGTTTCATTTTTTTAAGGGCTTGAACCACAGAGGGAACGACTGATGTCTGTCATCGAACAAATGTCACGCTTGCCTCTCTAGCTCATTCCCCAAATGTTTGCCAGTTCAGGGACGGGCACACAACTCATCACTTTTACTCAAAACAAAATCTAAAGCAGGGAGGCCTGAATGAGCTGACTAAGTTTAAAAGAGTATAAGACTGCAGGACACCATTTTCGTTAATGAAAGGTTCTTTATCCTAACACAGCCAAAAACATACACACACACACACACAAGTATTGAAGTTGAGATACAATTGACAGCATCTACGCCCTCATAACACCCACGTATTCAGCAAAATCCCAGAAAGCACTATCCAGAGGCTATTTTGTGATGCTGTTGCTATGACGACTCGCTCCTAACGTCCAGCATCAGAAATCCTAAATAACTGCTGAGGAGATGGGGGGTTCACATATCGAGCTCCATCAATAATCTCAGGTCTCTTACTCTCTCTCACTGCCGCCCTCACTCCTCAACTCCTGTGTGCTTCTCCTGAGAAAAGCACAGATAATAGAGGGAAGTAAGAAAAAAAAACACAATTCAGAAAGAGAGACAGAAACAACGGAGAGTGGAGAAATACTGAGACTACAGACTGAGACTTAAAAACAAAAAGCCACCGTGTTACAGCAGGACTACTATTGTTTGCTGCTTGGTGTTGTCATGGACACAGCAGAGAGAAAACAATAAGATGTTGTCGTATATGAAGTATGTGTAGCTTTTTAACACAGATTAGCCTTTAACACAATCTTGATTATGCCTGCTATTATTACTGTCGTTATTATTTTTTGAAGATCGATATGGTTGTCATACCTGTTTCATCATTTCATCAAGGGGAGAGCAGAGGCAGCTTAGCATCCTTAACCCTGCGCTTTTCATTCTGCACCGCAGCATCAGAAATCTGGAACTCTTCCATGGAAATGTTTTTCAGTGCAAACACAGCAGAGGTTTTGTAAAGACAGCCTGCTGCAGAGTCCAACATATCCAACTACCGTCTGCATAGACAGTGATAGACACACAAGCCTTAAACAGCGGAGATCCCACTCACAAAGACTGAGTCAACCAGACAACAGGCAACTAATTGTTTGACCTTTGTAACAGTCTGAAAACCATTGTCATGTCTTTTCCCTTATTTACTTCACTCTGGTAGTCGTGTCGTTTACAGCCCATAAGAAAGCTGTTTCCAGTTCACTTCTCATTCCCATTCTTAATCCAACAACGTGATGGACACAGTCTCAAACCACCAGCAGCACTGATTGACGGCAAAGAGCGTATTGTTGGGTTGTTTTTGTATTAAACAGGATGTAATGATGAGTGAGGTGCTGGTAAATAGACTCGGTTGCCTTTGGACAGAGTTTCCATCCGGTTTGCTAAGCTAAGTGTCTCCAACGCTAAAGCAAATCTAAAAGCTGTTGTCAATTATTTAATTTTGGATGTCATTGCTCCCATGTGGAGCTTTTTTGTGTGTGTAATATATTTATTTTTTTTCCGTTTCCCAGGCCATGTGTCGTAGCTCCCAAGGAATCAAACAATGAAACCATTTTTGATGAAACCATCCAGTCAATGACGTGTCTTCACCTTAAAAAAGCCACTGTAATAAATTAATTTAAAAAAAAAGTGGAGATACTTAACTATCCCTGAAATTTGACTTTGCATTTTGCCAAACAAATGGACACTTTGTTTCTCATTACTGGTAATTTTTGTGTCAGTGTGTGTGCGTGTGTGTGTGCAGACAGCCTCATTAGTGGCTATCTAGACCATTAACAGTCTGTGTCCTCATTGCGACAGCGGCACAGATGCAGGGCTGTAATTTGCTCTGGAGACTTTTAGCTTGTGCACATGTACTTTAGCCATTTAGCTTCCACTAACACACCGCATCCTCCCTCCCTGCCTCCCGCCCACGCGCTCACACGAACGCTGAGCCACATGGTTTGACTCACACAGGTTTTGTGCAAGCCTACACGACAGCCAGGCACACACTTTCCTCGACTTATTCACGCACCTCCCAAGGCAGCCCTCTGCACACAAGCCTCCGCACACTTACATAAACTCCCCTTCACTGTACTATCGCGGGTCAAATGTAGCATTATGAATATGCAGTCTAGGTCAGAATTTCACCTGAGATCGGCCACATGCACCGGGATGGCCAGAGGCGGCTTTATAAAACATGGCCGACCTCAGCTGAAGGGTCTGCTGTGCGGAAAAAGAAAAGGAGGAGGGTTTGATTCACTGAGCCTCCTCCTGCCTCCCAGGGAATCGGTGTGTAACTAGACAGTGATTCATTGGATGTGTGTGTGAGAGATGGAGCAGTTGGAAACAAAAGAGAAAGAAAAAAGGGAGGAGAGAGCAAGGGAGTGATGAGTTTGGGCCTCTGCCAGTCCGCCACTGACTGTCAGCTGTGTTTGCACTTAGAGTCCTGTCCCCACCTGCTCCAAACTTGGAGGAGCTGCCCGCCAGGGATCAATATCCCATCCTGCTGGAGCCCCGGGAGGAGAGGCTTCGCATGAAAGGCGAGAAACTGAGATCAGACTGCAGCAGAACTGGAAGAGGTTGAGCCAAACGGGTGGTGTTTCGATTTTGTTGTCATCAAAATTGAAAAGGAAAAAGTCGGGCTCACATCTGCTCTGTATCTGTATTTGGGTGTGTGTGTGTGTGTGGGAGGAGTAGAATTACCCACGTTGGTTGCCTCTTAAACAAATCAAGCGCTCCTATTTGGGTTTAATTGGGTGGAGTGATTACCCTGTGACTGCATGAGCGTGGTGAAACGAACTGCGCTGTTTTGAGCTTTAATATCATGCACATTCAACCGTGTGCCCTGCAAACAGCTACAATGAGGCTGGTTCTCAAGAACACCAAGCAAACATGCGACAGGCATTTGAATAGAAGTGGATGAAATCCGTTTTCTGCAGCAGGTTGTCGTGTGAAGCTGCCAGCCTTCCTCAAAAGGTGGAGATGCATATTCATAAAGGACTGAAAGATTCATGCACACTGCCATCAATGCGGGTGTTATCGTAGCCTTGTTTAAATAATTGAAGGGCCAGCGTTAGCCTCGCATTGTGAAATTAAAGAGATTTGTGTTTTTGTGTGGATGTACAAATGTAGCCTCATGTGTGTCAAATGGTTGGATGTGTGTGTGCACCCACAGCAGCTTTGTGTGTCAGTGTTTGTATTTCTTTCTTTAGCCATCCAATGCAGATGTTCTGTTTTTTCCAGCTGTGCAAAACTGCTTTTCGTGAACTCACTCAGCTTTTGCTGCCGGAAAACAGGAAGACGTATGTCGTATACAAATCACATATTGTTTAAATTTACATATACATTTAAATATAAATATGTATTTTATCTTCTTTGAAAAGGATTTTATTTCCTGTCCTGAAAAACAAATTGCACGCTGATAATGTCTTGTGTTCTATGTTTATTTATGAAGACCAGCAGCATGGTGGCATCAGGCCTTTTTGTGCGGGCTTTGAACGACTCCCTGTCCCACAGTCAGAACACTTTCAGGTTAACTGGCGACTCTAAATTGTTGTCTCTGGATGTCGGCCCTGAGATAGACTGGGGACCTGCTGAGGTTAAACCCCGCCCCCCTCCAACAGTCGAGCTGACCGATAAGTGGCATAGAAAATGGATTAATGGACTGTCTGGACCATCTAGCACACACACAATTGATTTGCTCCAGACTGGGATCGAGCCAACTATAAACTAACTCACAACAGACTCCGCCTGTGTGTGCGTTTGTGCCTAGTTCAGCCTCGAACTGAGCACAATGATCAGCAGAAATCTCAGATCTCTCTGTTATTTCCCACCAGACCGCCTCTCACCTGTGTACATTTATGAGGGAGATTCACCCAGCCACAGCACACAGTTGGCGTTTTGTTGTGCATCAGATATGTTGGTCAGTTTTTTGTTTAGCAGTCACGTTTTCATGCCTCTCGGTTTAATCATTTTCAGATGAATTGTGTTTTGTGAAGGCCTTGACTTGTCTTTTTTGTTGTTGGTCCACTACTCCATCTTGAAGTGGCTGTGAGGATCTGGAATGGGAAAGAAACATGATAGAGAAACTTTTAAGTGTCTATTAAATTATGACGTTCCCACAACTTAAATAATTTGTAGGTACAAGTAGGCATCTCTCACAGGCTCTTACTTTTGGGACAGCATGTCTTCTTCACATCCAGCAATTTTCCAGACATGTAAATCACAGTCATCCAGCATGAACTTGTTTTTTTCCCACTGTTGTGGAGTCTGTGTGGGTCGTTGGCGTTTGGACGCTGATCACAGCAGCAGAATTATTGCCAGAGACACCAGACGACTCTGCCCCCTCAGAGCAGAAAGACTCACCGATCCAGATCTCTTTAATTGGAGTTTCATTGAATTGAGAACAAGGCACGACCGCGACCGCCCATATTCATCTTCACCTGAAGCCGTGGAGGGCAGAGCACGGACACACAAATGTACACAACCACTAACTGTGGATTTTGCAGCTACAGCGCTGTCATTCTTAGAGATATTTCCAAGGGAGATACTTTGCCCTCATCATTGGCATTATCTGATCTAAGATGGCTCAGAAAAGAGTTCCACTTACAGCAGGACAGCTCACTGCTGAGCTTCGAGCTAAATGCTAGTGTGACACCACGGGGTTCATGTAGCTCTGTGGGGCCGAGCTGACAACTCCGATCAGCGCTCAGACGGCGGGCTTTCAGCACCGCGGACAGCTCCTTCCTCCTCCCGCTCTCTCTCTCTCTCTTTCTGTCAGTCTTTCTTTTGGAGACTCGTCCCTTTTTTCCACTTGTAGCCGTTGGCCGCTGTGACACACACATCCAACTAAATGTTTGGTACGCCTGACTTCACGGTGAAGTCAGGCGCCCCGAGGCTCACCTCGGTCAGTGATGCCTGGTAGTGCCCCCCCCCGTCCTGTCTGTGCGGCTCAGCTCAGGTTGTGTCACCCACTCTGAGGTCCGCCCCGTTGTCGCCTCTGTTGCTCACTGTTTTCTTCACTCCGGCTCCGATGGAATTGTTTCGGCTTGACGTTGAAGGACTTTCTTTTCATGAGAAAAGCGAAAATCCTCTCTGTCCCTTGCTTTCATCATACTTTTCGATATCTACTTTCTTGATAAAATATCCCTCCCTGTATTCAAAACTAAATTTGTATCAAGTTCTAGATAAACTGCCATGAGTGTTTTTATCTTCCGAGAAATTTGTTTGGCTTATTCTGATTGCACTCTGGACGGTCTGAAAAACACAGCTGGATTTCTTTTTGTTGCCTTTGTTCATTTCCATGTTGTCACCATTTCAGTGGTGGCTCAGTGAGACGAATGTTTTTACAGTGTGACTGGAGCCTCGCCAGGCCAAGGCTGGGAAGGCTGGCGCATAATTCAAGCAGTCACCCGGTAATTTGATCCCTCCATTTGCATATGCTTGCAGCTTTCCAGAAGGGAGAACGTGGCAGCGATTGAAAGACAGGAAGGAAAGGAACTGAATCAAGTAGATGAAGCGTGCCCTTTTTTTAAAACCGTGCTCCTGTGAATTTCACTATCGAAATAATGTCTGAGAGCATGCATCATTGCTGCTTGTTTGTGTGCGCGCACTGGTTATCTACTGCTTCGTTTCATGATCCAAAATAGATCTCTGGATGTTGATGCTGTAAACAGCAGAAACATGCAGCGTGTCATGTTAAAGGTCACAGCAAAATCGTATAAAACATGTGGCCTTTAACTCAGTTATACAAACTGAAAACGCTTTATTGTGTCATCCTAAACACACTTCAGTCAAAGTCAGAGCACTCTGCTGGTACGTTTCGCCGGCAGATGTATGATACAGTGAATGCTGATATTTGCAGAAGATAATGGCGATGTGAGATTTTAATTTAGCAGATTTTGCCCAAAAGGTTTACATAAAAACTGAAGCAATCCCTGTTGGAGCAGCCATGGTTGGTTTTACAGCCGACAGCACTCATTTTTTTTTGTCTCCCATTTACACACTAGGCACCTGTCTTAAATAAAAACTTCTGATAGTCCAACAATAAACTTCCTGTTTGGCACCAAACACCCTGAGAGACTAAGTTAGCACCTAGCTAATGAACATAGTGGAGTGTTTAGCAGCAGAAGAACCAAAACTGTGGGACTATTATTCATCTGGTGGCCAGAAGCACCAATCTCCCAAAAATGTCAAGGACTTATCCTTAATTGTTTCATAGTTGTTTTTGTTTTTTTTTTTAACAGCTTAAAAGGCCCATTGACTGCAGGATGAATCCATGTTGCCTGTTAATTACTATCCACGTTGTTAGTCATATTTTTATCACTCCCACCATTTCAACATGAGGACATGTCACATTAGAGCACGCTTTACAACAATGCCTTTTTTCTGGGGTGTTTCATTAATCTCTATCTTTCTACACTCATAAGTGTTTTCCTCATATATTTGTTTTCATCCTCTGCTTTTTTGCTTTCATCCAGTTTGAGTGAATTGTGCTTTCCTTTATCCTTCCTACCTGTTTTCACGTCACGTTTCACGCCCTGTTGTCGTTTGCTTTTGCTGTAATTCAGTTGATTGTGGGTTTTGTTTTGTTTTTTTTATTGATAATCCTTTAGATTTGGCTTTCACAGCTAAAATGAAACCTCACATTTCATGATCTGTTTCTTCCATCTTTTTCAGTCTAAAGCATATTTTGTTCTCTCAACATTGCAGGTCAATATTCACCCTGGAAGACCCCTAAGCAGGTAACATACACCAGCCTCCAAAATCCGGACTGTCCCCATTTTTATTTTTATTTTTTTTCAGTGGCTGATATAGATTCTTAGTGCCAGTGGCTGCAGTGTCCACCATACTCCATGTGCTAATGGGAATGACCCTTTTTTCTTTTAACTCTTTGTCTCTTGTCATACTTAATAAGATCTTCTCTCAGATAAGATTTCTCTGTCCCTTCTTCGTCCTATTAACGTTACTGATGTTTCACTAACCACCAGCCTTATATATCTGGTCCTTATTTATTGCTGGAAAAAAAAAAGGTCAAGTAGCCAACTCATTATATCACAAAACTCTTGATCCGGCTGGTCAGACTTGACTCACAGCCAGCCATCAGGGTTAGGCACTGAGTCAGGGAATTTGAATTATGCTGCAGCTGCAGCGCTGCTATCTATCTCTAATCAGAGTGCTTTGGCATGGCCCAGATACATTTCCATCCCTTTTTTATCTTCATTTCACAACATTTGGCCCTTCTCTCTGATTTTTAAAGCCTTATTTTGCATTTTCCTCTCCTACATTTGCTCCCTGGTCATTTATCTTTCATCTTGCCTTTATTTCCTTTTACCACATTAAAGCAAATCCCCTCATGTGGGATATCTGACAACTTCTGCTTCCTCTACTATAATATTATGCTGTCCCAAAGCCCACTAACAACTCTGTCAAGCAAACATCCTATTAGATCAGATTCACTTTGTCCTCATGTGCATTTGTCACACTCTCATGCCTGCACAAGAGTGTTCTTGCCCATCTTTCTTTGTTTTTCTTTGTGCGCCTGTGTGTGTAATCCATTTCATGCTTGGACGTCCTCCCAGCATCACCCTGACCAGCCTCTGACTCCAGCTCATCTTGTCCCCATTCCAGCTCCCAACCAACAACACAGGAAGAAAAGAAAAATTATTCTTTGCAGCCTTTAAGACAATCGTCCACTAAAATCCTGCCATCGTTTCTGCCCCCTCTCAATTTAATCTTTCTCCTCCATCTCCTTCAGAATAATTAAAATTTGCAGCTCTGAGGGAAAAGCTTTGAACCTTACCAAGTAGCAAACAGCATGCGGTCTTGTCTGTTGTACCCCTCTGCCCCAAGTTATGATTAGTTGGCCGCCCTGTCCTGCCCTAACCCCAATCCCCACACCCACAGACGCACACACACACCAAAGTTCAGTCTCAGTTTAATTGGGTATCGTTTTTTACAGGAAGACGTGCACAGCTGTGAGTGAAATATGGAAGAATCTGACTAATAAGGGAGGAACAGGGAATCGCCTAATTGTCATATCGACCTGCAGTCGAGTAAAGGCTCTGCCCGCAGCTCTCGAGAGTTTGGTTTGCAAACGAGCTTATCGAGATTTGTCTGCCAAATCCTAGTCAGTGCTGTAGGTAACAGCGTTGTGATACTGCTGAGCGTACAGATGTTAAAAAGCAGCAAAAACAAACCGTCTTCAAGAGGCAAGCTGCCCGCAGTGTTCTCCGCTCACCTGACCAACTAAATGATCGTTATGTTAGTCAAACAGGCACAAAGACAGAAAGAGTGAGAGAGAAATGAGGACGCAGCAGTGTGATCCCAGCTTTAACAAGGTCTCCACTCTCAGCAGCGGCCTCTGTGCAGACGTGCCTCACATCAATAGCAGACATGACTAAAACCATAAAGAGCGGGAATGCTTTTGATTCTGGCCCGGAGCTTTTATGAAGCTGATATATATTCACGGAACATCTTGAACCAGATGCCCTGTTATTCTCAATATTAAAGTGAGCCATATGCAGCCAGTCTCATCGCTTCAGTTTCAAAAACCCTATCATTCCCTCCGGATCCGTCTCTCGCGGTTTCTGACATGTCAACATGTCATCTTGGCGATCTGCTTAGTGTCGTGCCGTGACTCGAGCGACTCGGCTTATCTTGACACATCAAAGCCGACGTGCCGACTGACTGGTGTTGCCAAAACTGACGTCGTCGCCTCAAACATTTGACAGCACATTTCCAAATGTAGTTTTGGAAAGAACCCTTGAAACCTGGGTGTAATACTCACATCATGGAAACAACGGAGCCGCTTGATAACAAATGTCTTTTTATGATAATAAGGCAAAAGGAGTGCTTCCATCTGAAAGTCCTCTCCAGAATATTTATCTGTTTATCAAATTCTTCTACATGTTCTCTTCATACACATCCCTCATACACACTGTGGTCCAAAGGGCAAATAAAGGCTGCAATTAGTTTGGTTTGTCTTAACTACTAACCCTACTAACCGTCTGGCTTCCCCGTCTGTCCACTTTGATTGTTCACCTAACGTGGTCACGGGCAGCCATTGCCATATTGTAGCTTAGCAACCATCATGCCTAGTGATGGTTGCTGTCAAGTTTTTGGATTTCACCACATGCAGAAACAGTATGAACAGAGATGTCTTTTTAAGCACAAAAACAAAAGTCTTTCAAAGGCAAGACACGTGTCATTAGCTGACTGTAACGCAATTTGCAGCTACTGGTTAGTTTATGGAGGTTTGGAAGAAAAGCGGTAGCTCTGTTCTCCTTTTTGATAGATTTTTAGACCTTAACGCTTTAAAAAACGTCTGCCGTACTTGTCTTAACATGTTGATGCACGTTTGCTAAATTGGACAAACCTTTCACTGTGAAAGTTCAAAATACTTAAGACAAAACAGAAATCTATTATAATCCACTGTTATTTCCATCTGACAGGATGGAAATAACATTGTGCTGTGTGAGAACAAGAAACTTGACAGGCAAAAGCAACAGTGACTGCGGTGGGCGGGGCTTAACGAACGGTCACAGCAAACTTTACGTCAGTTTTGTTAAAACGGAGCGTCAGGACCGGGAGAGCTGGGAGGGAAATACTGACCCCTCATGCCGCTATGCTTTGCAGGTGCTGGAGCAGTGGGAGTCGCAGCAGGGCCAGAGCAGCCCCGCTCAGACCAGCCTGTCGGCCCCCGTTATCCCCCACAGCGCCCCCTTCCCAACACACCATCTCCACAGGGCCTCGGTCCCAGACTCAGCCTCCGAGGCCTTGGCCCTGGCTAAACCAGACCCCTATGACCTTTATGAGAAGTCCAGGGCTATCTATGAGAGTAGGCGTAAGTACCAGAGCTGATGCTGCAGGTGTAGCACCACGACACAACTCTCTCTCCAGCACTAGGCTCTAGCACAGACTCCTCATTAAAAGGTGATGTGGTGAAGATTCATGACTCTTTTTCTCTCTCTCTCTTTGTTACACACACAAAGGAGGATAAATGTTCACTTCTTCTGCTTATTGAAAAGAAACTGACCTCTTTCTATCAAACTGAAAGATCTGAGGCTGAATTTTCAGCACAAATACCTACGCTTTAAATAATCATCAGAGGCTTTGCAGCTAAGCCCCCTCCTCCCCCCACCTCCATATATTAGCATTCACAGCTACTTATCCTGCTATTACCTCATTTAATCTTTGCTCATTGAATGCCTACACAAGCCAACACACACACACACACACACACACACACAAACAAAACCTCATATCAACTAACAGCCTCTTTAGCGGCTAAAAGGATCTTTACATCCAGACGCTGACGTTGTACCAGCTCACAACAGAGACAGAATGAAAAACCACTCCACTCCACACAGCAGCTGATCGTTTTTACTGCCAGCGATTTTACTGACCAACAAAAAAAGGCCATTTTTTACTTGTTATTGTACCATCAGGACGCATCCTCACTTTCCACAGCCTGGTGGGAGTTGTAGGCCGTAAACTAGTAACTATGATATATTTAATTTGTATGTGTATGGCCGGCTGCAGCCAGATTTTAGAAATACTGAAGTCAAGTGTTTTCCATATTTGGAGTTTTCCTTTTATTTATTCCCCTTCTTCACATATATGAAATAACTTTTGTAGCAACCTGTATGACAATGTAAAGGTCTGCAGGTCAGTCCTTCAGCTGTCGTGAATTTTTCAATTGTTGGCCTATAATATAAAAAAAAATATAAAAAAATATTGATTTGACTAATACTGAGTTATCGAAATAATTAAGTTTATAGTTTGTTTGTTTATAGTTGTATAGTGTAAACTTTCCATGTGACACCAAAACCAAATTAGCAGCCATAAATGTGATTTAAAACAACGAATGTGTGCGTTTGGAGGAGCTGTGTCCGTTGTCCCTGTTCGTGTTGTGTCTGTGGTAGTTTCCACTGATGGGACTGTTATTCGTTCAGGCACCTGTTATTCAAGAGGACGTGGCTGCCAGAAAGTCTCCCTATCAAAGCTCTTTCTCTTTGTCCTCCCGTCTCTGTCGCCGTCTCCTCTTCACTGGTGGACGCTGTGATCAGTGTAGCACTTGCTGTTGCCTTTCTGTCAGTAAAGGTCAGAGGTCAGGTCTGGTCAGGTTCAGCAGGTGGGTGAGCGCAGACAGATCTGGAGGATGTTCCATTTACCGTTCACACTGGTGTGGCTGAAGCAGCGCCACGACCTCAAGGCCAGAGAGAAAAGTCTTCATCTTTGAGTAGATTAATGTCGGCATGTACGTAAACGGACTAGGTTAAAGGGGCAGGACTCCAGAACTCCACCTCTAAACAATTATTCTGAGATGGATGGTGGTTTATATTTTACAGAGCTGTCAAGAATCACCAGATGGTCTTCATGAGTAGATACAACTAGAGTTTTTTCAAATTTAGGTAAACTGTCCCTTTAAAAGTTGACGACAAGAGTTTGTGAGGTAGGTGTCAGTCTCTTTCAGCGCCAACAATGATGAAGCTGCTTGTGCTATTCTGACACCGCAAAAAGCTTTTGTGTTTCTTTGTTTATTCAATTTCTGCTGAGACTCGTGATTCGTTCTTGACTTCAGAAAGAGAGAGGACAAATTAGTCTGAGCTGAAGGTCCCTTTAGTCGATTATATCATACGATCACCAATTTTAAACCAGCAGTCTCTTCGTCAGGTACAGCGTGGCTTGGACTGTTTTCAGTTAACCACCCGAATAAAAGTGTGAATGAAGCTCATAGAGAAATCCAGCACATCCAATTTATGTCAAAACCTGCAGGATAAATGTGTAGGATTTTCCTTCATTTGTTCTGCAGTCTTCTCCTCCTCTGCTTGAATAATTAAACCAACGCCATGTTTATATAAGCAACAGCTGGTATGTCTGCTTATTTGCCTGATATATTGCCGCGTGAAGCGAAATTGTGTAAATTAATAAACATGCAAGCGAGTGAGACAGTATGGAGGAGGTTTTTCATTTCTAAACAAGCTGTGCTTCGATCGGAAACACCTGCCACACAATCAAAATATCATTTTTACAACTGAGCGAGGATCATGTGATGCGACTGAGAACTCACGAGTGCTGGTGAGTGGCAACTTGCCTCCTCGGCCAGAATGAGGAAGCCCAGCATTTATCAGATTCTCTCCACTCTGGGTCACCATTTCTGAGTCCTTTTCATGGGAGGTAGATCCAGATTCAACACTAACCTGACAGATGCTTAGGCTGATGCACTTTTTCTCCTCCCTTGTAGCACAGAGGCTAATAATGCTGCGAAGGAAATCCAATTTATCTGAATATCTGAGGGATGAAAAACTTAAATACACTACAAAGAAGCTCAGATTAAGAAGCACTCAAAAGGATTTTTCGTATTTATTTTGAACACAAACCCCCTTTTTTTTTTTTTTTTTTTCCAATTAAATTTATCGATTTACTTTTTAATATTTCAGGGCGTTGTGTGTATTTTGGGTTGATTATGTGTGTCTGTGTGCGCGCACTATTTTTATGTGTCACCACACTGTTGAAATGAAAATCCAAAGTTTGTGATTTTTTTTATTTATATATTTTTTTATTTAATCCTGTTGATAATATTTGTATGATGCACATCCAGTATTTACTTGTGCAACCAGCCGTAAATCTCAAAGTGGGACTGTTTGCTGTTTCTGTGGAAACGGCAGCGTCACTCCTGGTGTCTGAAGTCATATCCTGTCTCCCGGTGTTCCAGCCGAGTCCCAGCAGAGCGCTCGGTGTGATTAAACCACTTAAACTTGGAATCAATTTTTCATTCGCAGCCTCTCGTCTGCAGTTGACTTCATTTTGCTACTTTGCAGATCGTGCTGTTGTGTGAAGCCCCTGATTGCAGATTAGTGCCTGCGTCCTGCCTCACACTGTAAATAAGGGATGGGTGTATTACACTCTGTAAGCACTTCCTGACTTTTATGGATGATGCTGAAATTCTGCTGTGGCATTAATGCTGAGACAGGGCCTTTCTGCTTTGTTCTAGCCTTTGAGTATTTTCTGTTGTGCTCTCTGTCTGTGTGTGCACTTGTGAGTCTCTGTGTATAAACAACATTTGTGCATGTGTTGTTGTTTATGGGTGTCCCTGCCTTTTTTCTTTTTCTTTTTCTTTTTTTTTTTTCTATCCAGAACCAAGCCAAGCAAGGACGATTTTTTCCGCCGACTCCTCAGGTAAAAATGTATTACCTTCATAAACACTGTTGAGGAAAAAAACAATAGACATTTCTGAAGCTCTAAGTATCGGTTGTGTTGCTTCAGGAGCTGAGTACCAGGACATCGAGGTCCACCTGCGCAGACAGAAGTCTGGGTTCGGTTTCCGGGTGCTGGGCGGCGACGAGGCCGGGCAGCCTGTGAGTCCGGAGACACGTGAGAAGGCTCGTATGGCGATGGGCGTGGAACCCTGTCATTTTCTCCTCCCTAACACACTACGCACACACTGTGTACACCTAACCCTTGACCTTTGACGCCTGAGAGAGTGATGGCTCTGGCTGCCTTGCTGTAAAAGAAACAAAGCCAAATTCCCCATTTTCTGTTCAGCTCATTATTAATCACTGTAACAACCACTTTAACACCCAGCGTTTGTGACCGCGGAACACTCAAATCCAGCATCCAAACACGCTGCACCCACACTTCCTGTTTATAACGGTCTACCCTTTAATAGCAGATCCTAATCGGGGCGATCATAGAGAAGAGCCCAGCAGACCTGGACGGACGCTTACGGCCCGGTGATGAGCTGCTGTTCGTGGACGGGATCCCGGTGATGGGAAAGCCGCACAGATACGTCATCGACTTGATGCACGGCGCGGCACGTAACGGCCAGGTCAACCTCGTCATCAGGAGGAGGGTATCAGCAGCAGGTAAGACGATGTAAACAGAGAAGTTTGATTTGTCTTCCGTTATCGACGCCGATGATCCCAGCTGACATTGGGTGGGGGCCGGTAAAATGAAACTGTTAAACTTCATCAGCTGGTTTTCCTGGTTGACATCTTCAGTATGACTAAGAGTTTTGGGGAGGCTGAGCACCACAGACTCAAGAACCCTTTTCCACTGGTCAACATCTGGTTGTGAAGAGAAATGGGCTGAAGTATAATCAGCATTCAGCATGTGCAGCTCTGCTCACTGTTGGCTTTTATCTTGAAAAGGGATTTAGGGATTTTTCTTTTTGAGCATATGAGCTTTTTCTTCAACAGAGACGATGCAACATCTGCTGTTGATGGACATCTTAAAAATACATGAAGGGAACTGATCTCACATGTCTCAGTCATCCCGCCTTGCTTCCCTCCTCTCTCCTGTTTTCATCACTCCAGAATACAGCCCTTGTCTTGTAATGAATTAGAATTTAATCAGACAGACAACTGAACACTAATCTCTGAGTACATTTTAATAGCTCACCTTCTCACTCACACTGTCGCTCTCTGATCCAGGACTGCAACGAGACTTCCTCCCATGAACTCCAGCCTCCCACGTTCTCGTTATTATTGCCCCCCCCCCCCCCCCCAAAAATGCATACACACACACACACACACTTAACACATAGTGTCCTCACACAAACACACACACACTGTTCTCGCCAATTCACTTCTTCCCACTCTATTCTGCCCTCTCTGTCAATTTCTACTGTGACTCATGCGTGGCCTCCTCTGTGGCCCTTGCTTCCATCCTAATTGTCTGACTCCCACTGGCACTTTGCGAAGTGTCAGACTTTGCTCTGAGCTCATACTTCTGCGTGCGCCCAATGCCCCACATTTTACACTTCATTCCCTTTTTTTTTTCCTCCCCTCATGTGGGTATGTACCTTTTTGCAACGACAAATTTTAGCTGTAACTTTATTTCAGTAAACTGAAGAGACAGTTTAAATTTTGCCTCTAAAACTGTTAAGTTACAGAAAACCACAACGCTGCTTCCCGGTGAGCTATCACAACAGCAAGATCAGGTTTGATCACTGTGTGCCAGAATGCACATGCACGCACACCAAAAAGCTGGAGGTGCCAGAAGCAGCTTTTCGCTCTCCGTGGTTTGACTCGATGCTGCGTTTTAATGATGTGTTTTTACTTGTTGTGACTGATGTTTTGCTGTTTCTGTGGCACTATGCTGTGTTGTATGTGCTTCTTGAGATCCAGCTCCAGCTTGTTTGATTTGAGAGGGTAGGTGGGGGGGAAGGAGGCTATAATGTGTTTTGTTTTGGGTTTGTTTTATTTTTTTTTTGCACTTTTAAAATCCCCTTTGGATTACGCCAACACAGTGATGTATCATACTGGTTAATTCTTAACATAACAAAAACACAGCGAAAGGCAGGATAGTTAAATTATTCTAATGCAAAGAAGAGAAGATTCATCTGTGTATGCTTCATGTAAAATATTAATTGTTGTCGTTCTTTCAGCTTTTTTTTTTTTTTTTTTTTTTTTTTTGAGTTTTGGGGCAGCTTGACCAAAACAACAAAAGTAACACGTCAAAACACGACACATTCAAATCTTTTCGGACAGTTCTGGAAGCATTTGAAGTGAAGACACGCACAGGCACAATCCTCATTAGCCCCACCTAGTGGTGACACCGTTGGGAGGCTCCTCATCATTTCTGGATGTGGTCCTTCATGTTGACGGGGACACTGGCCTCACTTACAGGGAGTGGAGGAGGAACTCTGTGAAAGGAAATAAGATGTCAAGGGAACTATAAACAAGAGTGATCTAATAGAAAATTATGAAGTCTACTGGGTGCTTTCCAGGCTGCAGGGAGTGGGTTTGATTGGCAGCTGAGGATTCTAGAGGCGTCTTGACAAAGACTACGCTTCCTTTGGAGTTTTACTCTGGTACACCCTTTACTATAGAAAAACAAAATATCGACTAAGACATCCCTTTCAACCCCATGGCTGACCCCTTTGCTTTGATTAACTTGACTCCACCACTTTCCAGCTGGACCCAGACTGCCTTTGTGTCAGGATGGAGACGCTCCACCTCTGTGGGGTCAGCCGGCTGCCCCTGTGGTGATTACTGTAGAGGCTGCTTGATGAGGAGTATCGGCTGAAACCGTCAGCAGTTCCTCTTTAAACCAATACTTCATTAAATGTGAAGCTATGTAATGTAATGTTCAGTAATGCAGGGGCCGTTTATCTGTCGAAGAGAATTTTTTTGATACTTTCAATTTATTTTCGTTATAACAAAATACAACCACTTTTCCCGTCCCTTCCATCTGATCATTTTCATACTTTCCCAAAATGATCCAAACACTTTCACTCAGCAGACTACAGCTCATCGCTCTGCTTTCTCTCTCAGGTGAGTCCTGCCCCGAGAACGGCCGCAGCCCAGGCTCCGTCTCCACGCAGCACAGCTCCCCGCGCAGTGACTTCACGTATGGCAACAGCACCAGCACCACCCAGGCACCCAACACCTGCATGGGCAACACGGCCACTTCAGATGGGACTTCAACTCCCAGCGCTCAGCCCAGTGATGTCGCCATCAATCGGAAGGAGAGCGAGGGCTTTGGTTTCGTCATTATAAGCTCACTCAACCGGCCTGAGACAGCCACCACGAACAGTGAGTCTGATGATTGGTTAGAGCTGATGCTTATATATCTATAGTCATCATCTCCGCTCTATATTACTCCCCTAAGTGCTTCACCTCATGAAACCTTTCAGACACATGTTAACTAACAACTTATCTTTCTGGTATCAACATGGGAAGCAAAATTAAGTATACAAAGATTTCATGGCTCAGTAAAAAATAAAGCCCCTCTTATTTTATCGCCTCAATTATGCATGCCCTTCCACAATACGTCAGTCAAACACATCTCTGGGATGCTGCTGTGAGCATCAGTGCATCGCCCACACACACACACACACCAAAAAAAAAAAAAAAAAAAAACCTGGATGCCTTACGTAAGCCTGGGGTGAATAGCAAAATGAGAGCGACAGAGACATATTCACTCATTCAGTGAGTTAGTGCTCGGAGAGCACAGGCGAGTGTAATCCTCCAATCTGCTGCTGAGCACGTCTTCACCTGCAGAGTGTTGCGTTTCCAATCCTCCACCAGCCGTGCCACATAAAATTGGCCGCATCATCGAGGGCAGCCCTGCCGACCGCTGCGGGAAGCTGAAAGTGGGAGACAGGATATTGGCAGTGAACAGTCAGTCCATCGTCAGCATGCCGCACGCCGACATTGTTAAGCTGATCAAAGACGCGGGCCTCAGCGTCACCTTGAGGATCATACCACAGGAAGGTGAGAGGCCACGTGGACACATACACACACATGGACATTTCAGACCAGCAGCTCATTCTGTACTTTAGGTAGACCATGAGTTAGGAGAGGGATTCAGTTGGCTCCGTTAAATCAAAGTTGTACTGTGAGTTTTGCAAAATGAGTTCTCTCTGTCACATTTACAAGTTGCTTTTCTCCGACTGCCACTTCTCTCCATCGGATCCACATTGTTTCCATAATGTTTTTGCATTGTAATACTCAAACAGAACTGCTGCAATACTCCAGAGCACAAAATGGCTGTGTCTGATTTCTTCGTGATTCTCTTTCTATTGTGCAATCATGGTCACATCCCCAAGATTCACTTAACTGCTCCCCCTGAGCAGATAAAGCTGAAATTACTAAAGCAAAAAAGACCAACTTTATTACACCAGTATGCACCCCATACTGTCTCTTTACCTGCAGCTACAGTTTCTGTTGTATTCTTTGCTATTCATGGACTTTCAAAACCTTGTTATTTACAGATATATCAAAGGTAACCAGCAGAGATTTTACCAGTGGTAGCACTGTCGACTAATGCTTTATTTTGTGGCCACATCCTGTAGAAAGTTTCACGCTGCACCTCTGATCACCAGTTTTTGGTAGAGATAAGAGAAGACGACATACAAACAAGGATGCATGTAAAGGCAGCATTTTTTTTATTTTTATTTTTATTTTTTTCTGAGCTTTGTTGAAGCTTTTGGATTCAGCACGCATTGTCAGACCTCGGGGATATATGCACTGTCATTTGTGAATGCAAATAGAGCTAGTATCTAATGTTATTCATAGTGACAAACCCACAGATTCAGCAGTTCCCCTCAGTTTCATTTAGTAAGCCTTTTTGGCATCTCTCATCTGATTGTTTTGGTTTTACTCCACAAATATACTGCTGTCATCGATCCGTTACAGTAGCTGCAGTTTGCAGAGGAAAAAATCCCGCTGTATACCTGCCTGCCGGCAAACAACACAGTTAGCAACCAGCTAGCTTGTGCCAATGTTAAGGCAAAAGCTTTTATTTTTTTAACTAAAGAGCCAGATATTCCTTTTTTAGATAGTGGAGACCTACGAACTAAAGCAAAACTGCATGTTGGACTTAGATTTGAAACATGGTGCCGAATAAATGATAATATTCAGATACTGTAGACTCATCAAATCAATCAACCGTCCTGTTTAAGCTCCATAATCACAGCTGTACCTGTTTAAATAAAGATTAAAAGGGCTTTCTGTGAATAGATTTTTGTCTCCTCTTCTTCCTTTTCCTGAATTGCAGAGATCAGCAATCCCCCATCAGCCCCCAGCTCAGAGAAGCAGAGCCCCATGGCCCAGCAGCACAGCCCCAAGACTCAGCCCAGCACCGCAGCCTCCCAGCCCAGCCCAGCAGTGACGGAGGCCAACACCTCCATTAGCCAGGCCAACCCCATCCCCCACCCGAGCCCCGCGACCCAGCCGCCCGCTCCTCCTCCTCCTCCTCAAACCTACACCCACGAGAGCAGGTGAGTTTACAAGGAGGCCGTGCTGCGGAGCGTGGCAGGTTCTTGTCAGAGTGGTGGAAAAGTGTTATGTGACCTGCTTTGCCCTCGTGTTGTTTTGTAGTGTCAGATTTGAAAGCTGTCATGATTTGCTGATGCACTGGAGCATTTTTATAAGCTAGACCTCTATCCATCTCTGGGGCAAAACGCTGTTCCCGTGAGAGCGCGCAGGTATGAGTGAGTCAGACAGTTTCATCCCTTCGCCCTCGTTCTCTCTGCCTTTCTGTCACTTCTTCATTCTCTTCATCTCCTGCAACAGTTTCCTCCTCTTTCTTTCTCGTTCTGTCACTAACATTGTCTCTCATGCTGTCTTTCTCTCACTCCCCCTCCAGTTTGTTGTATAACATCACTTAACTCTTCTGGACAGCTAAATTATTTACATAAATTGCTTCTTTACAGACGTCTGTTGAATAATTAACCAATTTCTACAAGGGTCCAAAATCTTCCCCGTCTGCTTTGCACTGTATACAAGTCTCTTTGTACTCAGCATCAGCAGCCTCTGGAGGGATTTGTTTTCATTATAAACATTTTATGTGAAGCGTGAGGAAAAACGTCATTTCATTTCTTCATTTAGGTCTTTTTTTGATGGTTGTCACTGCAAAACAAGTCATCCGTGACAACACGGGCTGACAAATCAGAAATATGTCAGGAGCCGGACACAGAAATCCTGTTAGACATCCTGTAATCTGTTCTCATTGGTTTGTTAGTTACAGGTCAGAGGTGAAGGCGAGGCAAGACGTTAAACCGGACATCCGACAGCCACCGTTCACAGATTACCGACAGCCGCCGGTGGACTACCGTCACCCTCCTGTGGCAGACTACCGGCAGCCGCCCACTCTGGACTACAGACACCCGCCGCTGCTGGACTACAGACAGTTAGCCACTGATTCAAGGCAGTTCGCCATCCCAGACTACAGGATGCCCCCAGTTCAAGTAAGGATGTTCTGCAGAGTAAAAAAAAAAAAAAAAAACAGCTCTTATCTCACACGGACTAAAGAGGAAGCAGATGTTGATCCTTTAAAGGTGCAGAGGTCCACGATTACGCCGTGTTGCAGTTCCCTTCAACTCTGTGAAGCGTTTTAGCTGATTGTATTAGCTTTATGAGTCACAGTCTCACTGCTCTCATCTGCCTTGTGTTCAGCTTTAGTAGGCAACTCAAACGAAGTTGATGATTACCTGGAGAGCACAGGGGAACTCTTAGCTGGCAGATATTTCCTTCAGGAGCTGGCGGAGCTAAAATCTGTCGTTGCGTTGCTCAGCCTCAGTTTTTGTCAAAATGTATACACTATTAAAAGCTAACACAGCTCTCAGTTTACAGATGCACCACAGTCCCCTCATCGTCTCAGCAACAAATTCAATTTATTCAGTTCCGACTCCAGGCCTCCACCAAATTAATATTGTATAAATAAATCTTCACATCTACATAAATGCTGTTTCCGTTAGAATTGTCTTCAGATATTTCTACTTAAAGCTGACGCTGTTTGTCTAAAGTTATCTCAGCAGTATTAATGTTTCTGTGCTTTTTTTCCCCTTCAGTGTTGTCAGCGTTAGAAAAAGTGCTCAGACAAAGTGCACAGATGATACAGCCACATCCTTCTAGATAGAGGAAATGTTTTTTCTCTTGCGCAGCTCTGTAGTTTACCCAGAATACATTTTATAACGTTCTGTATTGTATCATTATGTTTACCTTACATTTGCCCCATTCTTATTCATTTATTTTTCTCGCTGAGTCCTGAGATTATTTTCTGCTGTAATGGCCTCTTTTCCCTTCAGATAACGCTGGATCTAATCATATCTGATATTTGCTTGTCTCAGCTTTCACAGGACTTTGACTTCTTCACAGTGGAGCTGGAGAAAAGCGTAAAGGGCTTCGGTTTCAGCATCCGCGGGGGGCGGGAGTACAAGATGGACCTGTTTGTCCTCCGGCTGGCAGAGGACGGACCGGCAATACGTAACGGGAGGATGAGGGTAGGTTTGATGATGCAATTTCCTTTAAGAATGCCACGACACCCCCTTTTTAAAGATTAGGCTGCTTTCTATCTCTCTGGATTACATGGCACACGCTTACTGTAATTGTCTGATCTTATCAGAGCTGCAACAGCAACTTTTCAGAGCTGGTTAAGAAATGATCTGCCAAAATAACTCAGAGAACATTTGTCCTTCATTCATCGTTCTGAAGTTTGTTTCCAAAAGTCATTCCTCCTCCAGATTTAGTAGCAGATAATATTCAGAAAGATAAAGATTGATAAAACATTTAAGTGGGCCAGCTGAAATTGCACTTTAATGTTTGCATAGCTGCAGAATCCCTCTAGCTGTAGTTGCTGCTGTACTATTCAGAAAGACACTTATTTTCTGAAGTTATAAAGACACACCAAAAATGATATATTCAAATAAAACATCACAGCCCCCCCGTGAGCTTGATCCATGTGATTCCCTGCAAGCAACATAAATTGCAACTTCCATAGTTGCTTGTCTTTATTTGTCAATACAGCCAACACGTTGTTATCCATCTCATCTGGCTTCCTTTCTCCTTTTCTCTTACATCTTACTTATGTTCTCCGATCTTTATGTCTGCTGCTGATTGCTTAGATTTCCAAGTCTGCTCTACATTCCTTATCTGTAATGAACCTGTCAAAGATAATGGGTGCAAAATGCCCCCGGGGGAGATATTACTTTTGTGTAGTCAATGGAGTCCAGTGGGCCCAGATGTAGGTGGATGAGGAGGAAGGAATCCCTCTCGAGTTGTAGTTAAAGACAGCCTGCAGGCTGAACATTATAACAGGAAGCACTCAGACCCTTTTCACAGGTGGAAGGACAAATACTCCAATATAAAAGTTTTCCATCCGAAATAAAAGTCAAAATTGGCTTCAGGTAACCTTCAAAGTGAAAACTCTTGCTGCCACATTACTGACCTAATAAAAGGGAATATAAATAAAAAATAAAAAAAATAAAATTTTCTGACACTTCTTGTATATTTACAGAATGAATCAGATCAAATTATGTGAGCGTGTTTCAGTTTGGGAGAAATATTTATGTTAAGCATGTTGGGAAATGTTCTCATGTTCATTGCTTCATCTTCTACCGTTTATCCATTTCCGGGGCAGTTTAGAGTCACCAACTGACCTAAACTGGTGGGAGGAAACTGGACCCGTGACTTTCTTGTTGTGGGGCAGCAGCACTGACCACGATGCCGCCATGTTACCAATGTTTTTATGTATTCTAAATTATTGGTAAAACGTAGATTTTCAATAACTACAGACTATAGATATGACATAAATGTAACGAAAGCAACATTTCCTGTAGAGGTGAGTGAAAGTATGAAGCCGCTTAATATGTAAATTCTCAAAAAATACAAGAACCTCACAGCTGTACCTGAGTAAATGTACATAGTTACTTTCCAGCTCTGAGTCTGATTCGTCACAGACGGATAACCGGGCAGTAACACCGTTGGTAGGATATTAAAATCAAATCTACAATATGCTCTTGAATAAATTTTCAGAGAACAAGGTGCAGAGAACACTTTGATCTCTCCTCCAACAAGCCTGGATTCACACTGCCGAGGGCAGAGAGGAATCAATCTGTGTTTGACTCCTGTAAATGTGAGACACTGGCTAAAAAGCATTCGACGTGCCTGTCAGTTTGGATTCGACTGGTGCTTTGACGCACACTAAGGTGCAGAAATCCAAAAGCCCACTTCCACTCTGACCCCCTGCCATCATCCTGACATATGAAGATTGGGACAAGCCATTTCTCCTGAACAGGACCAAACTAATAAAGACCAAGAAGAACTAAGTTTAAATTTGGAATTTTTCTCAGGTTTGAGTGACTTTGCAAAATTGCATGAAATTATTGAAGCTTCCGTAAACGATGTGTGCATCAGGTGCAATCACGGCACACTGCAGCTTCTTTCCCACCGTTCACTCCCTGTGCTCCACATTCACATGCTGTCCATTCAACTTCAGCTCCCTCTTTATTAAAGATGAAAATGGAGATCGCTCCTCCCTGCTGTTAGGAGGTGAGGATTAATGATCTAACTACCACTCCTCAGACCGCTGTAATGACTCCCTCCTCTCTCCCCTCCAGTCCGCTCCTGACTTTCCGATTACCCCAGCCATTAATGCGAGGACTTCTCCATTTGTTAGCATAATTGGCTGGCACGTTTTGTCCTGTTCCCGATGAATCGTCCCCATTAGTCAACCGGAGAACTGACACTTGAAGCTCTGACAGTTCATAGTTTTGAAGGAGACGGCCTGTCATTTGACCCATCCTTCTGTGACAGCACGTAGAAATCACAAGAAGGAAGTCCATTTCATGTTAAACTGTTAGCTGTTATCCACTGCAGGTTTCTGCACTTCTGATCATTTTTCTAGGCGCAGATTGTTAATATTCACCGGGATGTTTCGTAGCAACCTCATGAGAACAGCTCGACCAAAACTCCATCCAATTTTACAGCAAGTTAATTTTAACTGGCACCACTCCATGACTAGTAATGCCTGCTAACTCTTGCAGAAGCTCATGGGTACACCAATGAATTACAGATCCATATGGATCTTTATAAATTACTGTCATCAATAATGAAAGCAGCTTGTTACTTTCCTATTTCGCATGCATGCCAATATATTTCAAACCTGCTTCTTCCTGACTGAGTGTCAGGTCTTCAAATAGCAGCTCATCGCACTTCACCAAGAGGCCCATGCAACAAGATGAATTTCACACGTTAGATCAAATGTATCGGTCTACAGGCTGAGGTTACACACGATCTTCTTTATTGAAACATAAATTTGCACTTTTGCAAATTTCCTTAATTCTGTATTTGGCAGAATGAGAAACGCTGGTTCATGGTTCACAGTGGTCAAACAGCTTCAGCCATGAGCATCAGTCTGCTACTGTAACATCCTCCACTGCTCCACATGAGGGAGATGTTTCTCTCAGATTCAGCCACTGCAGCTGAGTGAGGCTCACACTCATCCCAAAGCTGCCAAGTGAATTTGAGGATCCGGTGTTTGTCTGCAGAGGCCAGTGAAGGGTGGCCCGCTCTGAGAACACAGAAAAACTGTCAGCGCAAATCTGTGAGCTCACTGTTCGCACGTATCTCTGACACAATGTCAAGTGGAAAGTTTGTTCACAATTTCTTTTGCTCTCTGTCGCGCACTTTCTGACTTCCAGGTTGGGGACCAGATCATCGAGATTAATGGAGAAAGCACCCGGGACATGACCCACGCCAGGGCCATCGAGCTAATCAAGTCTGGAGGGAGGCGAGTTCGTCTGCTCCTGAAGAGGGGCACGGGGCAGGTCCCAGAGTACGGTAAGGATCAGCAGCAACCGTCTTAACGATCATTTCTTCTCTGCCTCTCTTAAACTGTAATCTCCTCACTGCCTTACCTAATACCACTTCAACTCTTGACAACATTATTCTAGCATGTATTTATATTCATATCTTTAAACACTCATTGTATTCTGAATTTCACTGTACAGTAAAAAAAAAAAAAACTAAACCAATTATATGTCTCTTCTGTCTTGACTAACACTAGTTTATTCTCTGTCCATTTCAGTGATCTATCACTAATTGATTGGTCTAGGTTGTTACTTCCCCTTCTATAGGAATGGTATCTTCCAGTCTCTCCATGTGCATGAAAAGTGACAAGCATGGCTCCCCCTATTTCTTCCTAATGGGCCACCCTAAAGACACGGTTTGTGACCATACGAATGTTTCTCTCTTCGCTCCACCTGTGGCTTTTCTGTGCTGTGTTTTTCTGTGTTGTCTTGTAACCACGTGTTCAAGATGCATTTGACGCTTTAATATGAAACCAACCTTTTTTCATCTTCTTCATCCTTTTTTTTTTTTTATTTAAAACCTTGAATGCCCCCAAATGATTAAAGATTTTTAAAAGTCACTCCAGGCTGCGACAGGTTGTAAAATTAGTCAATTTTAACTATCTTCCTGACAGAATGATAAATCAGTAAACCTGCGGGTTCACAAATACAGCAAAAACAGCATTCACCCTGGGTCAGCCAGAGGAGACGAACGTAAAATATTGTGGCAGATTATTTACCCTGTGAAGTCGCAGCGCGGCTCGAATGGAGCCCCGAAGGCTACATTCATTTGTTTGACACCGCGGCTAATAAAACTCCAATGCATCACTCCTGTGGCCTTCTGCCCCGGCACCATGCTCACTTTTCCAGTATCCTCCCACTTCAGGGAGAAGCCATTTTAAGAGGAAACACGGCAGCATTCGACCCCCCCTTCCCCCCCAATTAAGTGACATATTCATCTGCATTTGGCCTTAGTGGTCTCCCTGCAGCCCTTCAACACGGGAAATCAAGGGTGATGTGCCTCCCTCCACGTGGACCATTTGCTGCCAGCCCCCTTCCAGTCAGGGATTTCATTTCTCTGTGTGGAGCGCTTTTGTGATACTCGCCTTAAGCTGACTCCACACCCTTGAAATACGCACACGGGGAGTCTCAGTGTGGTCATCCCAAAGACACAGAGCTACATCATTCAAGAGCTTTAGGGTTGTTTCTGAGTTCCCCTGATACATCATCTTGACCCACATGTTGTGTTCACGGTGGGTTGAGTCAGCATTTCATCACTCACAGTTTACAGGCGCCTCATTTGCATATTGGAAGGTTATGCAAATCATCCACAGTGATTAATTAGGCTATTTAAAGCATTAGCATTCTAATGTCCACAGGAGGAAGTTATTTTTGACTCCGGTTTTGTCCTTTTAAGGAACTGACGAACACAGCATGACGAAAAATGTTAGAGAGAGTAAAACGTAGGCTTCTGCATGACTGTTGTTGTGTGCATGCCTTTGTGTGGCACTGTGTGAGGTTTTGTGTTTGTGTCTCGCGTCGATCTGCACCTCAAGGGCACGCGTTTATCTAACTGAGAAGAGTTACACATCCTGGCAGCACTTTTATCGAAGCAAGCTCAAGAAAGACATCCCATAATTAATCACGTGTATGTTTAAAGAGAAAAACACTGTCAGATGTTTGGATCCAGCACCACCAAAGTTTAATTCATTATGTTTTTGAAAGAGAACAAAATTAGAATGACACAGTAGATGACAAAATAACCCAGCTTGTGATGCTTAACATATTTCTGAGCTAACATCTTAAGTTTGTGGTGCTGTCAAAGCAGTATGAGTCAATTTCTCATTCATTCTTGAACTATTTCTCCAGAAACTGAGTAACTCATCCCCAAACAAGTTATTTTTAGCTTAAGAGCGACATTTTCAGAAGAAATAATATAAAACTCATTCAAAATCTGTATTTTAGTTTTCCACACCCAACATTTGTGTTTTGGCACAAAGCACAAAACTAAAAGCTAAAAGGCAGATTCATCAGGTGGACAGAGACTCAAAATAAATGCTCCATAAGTTCAGGATGTGCCAATAAGTGATTGCTAACAAGTGATGTAATGGGAATATGCCTGTGCTCGGTTTACAGCTGGTGTCAGTTGACCAGAAGCAACCAAAAAGAAATCAGTTATTGCAGGTTTTAGGAGTGAAAACTCACCTGACTTCAGTGTTTTCTGCAGCTCTCGTAGCTAAAAAAAAAAAATTAAAAATCACATACTGTAGTCTGCAGTGTGAACAGCGTGTAAAGTCCAGCGCGCACACGTACATACAACAGCACACTGATTGGCCTAATAGCCCTCTCTGTGCAAGGCATAATGACAGTGAACTTCCTGTGTACTCAGTCCTGCATCTAATACACTCGGCGCTGCATCGAAAAGCTTGTAATTGGGCCTCATGGTGCCACTGTCGCCGTAGCTTCTGCCCCTGCTGAAAATGACTGATGGCTGAGGCTCATCAGAGCAGAAATGCGAGCTAACAGTCCATGAGAGTGGAGAGTTGTGGAGGAGCACACTGCCGATTCACTGCAGCTGCTGCTACGCTGGATGCAGAATTCTCCAGACTTAAAGAGGGAGAGAGAGGCACTTGGCCCCTGAGGTTTCCATTCTCGTTATAGCACCACCTTATTGGGCACATCATCCATTTCATTAAACCTGTTTTCGATTTTCCGCCAAGATTTTAGATTGACTGAGGCTCTAAAGAGAGCAATGGGAAGCAGATTGATGCTGTCTAAAAGCAGATTTGGCCTATGACATGCTCAGCAGTAGGTTGGTGTGCAGCCGGGGTACTTACATTAATGGTTTTAGTTTGTAGAGTAGGAATGATTGCTGTGGGGATTTTTTTTTGTGTTTTGATTTAGCGTTTGTTTGGTTGTTTGGCATGCATGCAAGCGAGCTTTCAAGGAGACTGCATGTGTGCGTTTGTGGGGATTTCACATCACTGACTGTGTGTACGTGTGTTCTAGACAATGCCGCCCCCTGGGATGCTCGCCCTTCAGCCTCCCCAAGCCTGTCGGAAGTAGCCCCTCCCATCGAAAGCCTTTCCATGTCATCGCCTTCATCTCATCTGGCCCCGGCCCCCGACCCACCTCACCTGCTGCCGCTGGACATTCCTCGAGACCTGGTGGCACGAGACGGCAGGACGGAGCGTTCGAAAAGCCCCCAGAAGGCCGAGCTGCCAAACCCCGATCCGATCAGCCAGGGGAGGAGAGCGGCTACAACCGGCGGGAGCGGCAGAGCTAAAAAAGACGGTGGCAGGTCCACCCATAAGGGGCACAGGGTGCAGGCCGCTGCTGAGGGGGAAGGGGGCAAGGAGGGGCAGAGCGGGGAGCCCAAACCTTCCAGGCGCCCCAGAGGGAGGTCCAAGGAGAGAAATACCGGGGAGAGCAGGGAACCTGCCCACTCTCCCAGCAGCTCCAAGCTCCCACACACGAATGGAAACAGCAGGGAAGATGTGGAGCGTTACAGCGGCGGGTGGCAGCAGCAGCAGCAGCAGGTGGAGCCAGAGCAGACCAAGCCCAGGTCCAGGGAACTGGACAGGGGCCTGGGAGAGACCCGGCCCAGCCTGCCCAACAAGAGCACCAGCAGCAGCAGCATTAGCAGCAGCGCAGCGGGGAGGAAGGCCATGGTCTCTCCTGGGCCTTGGAAGATCCCTGGATCAGACAAGCTGCCCAGCACGCTGCGCACAGGCACGTCCACGCTGAGCAGATAACACCACGGCTGCAGCGGGAAACAGTGGCCACACTCATCTGAACTAAACCACCATCCTCACAACTTCCTGTGCTCCTCTATCTCCCCTTCAGTTCCTGTGCTCCCGGGGGGGGGAGGGGGCGAGTGATCTGGACCACGTGTTTTTAGATTTTTATTTATGATACTGTACTCTAAATTATTTTCAGAAATATTTTACACCCACCACCTTAAGAACTGATAAATCATCCACTTTTTTGAAAAAAACTAAACAAAAACAAAAAACGGACGAGCAAGAAGTCGAATGTGTGTGTAGCGTGGCGGGAATAGTTCTGGGGTGAGTAGAAAAACATTCAGGAACTCTACTTTGAGTGCTACCCAAGCAGAACTGGGTAGCAAACATGCAAATATAGATGGGAAGAAACTGTCGGACATTTTTTATACATCTAAACAATGGAGTCTATTTTATGAAAAGGAATGTTTCAAAGGAGTTTTGCCTGTTTTTGACGAGAGCGAATGGATCAAAGAGTGACAGCGGAGATGAAACTTATCAAGAGAACTTTGCCTTAACAGAGACTGTGTGGGCCTGAATCTGTCTTGAATAATCTGTCATGATTATAGACATAGATATATTATAACGAATATGAATATGTGAGATCATTTTGTAAATAAGATCATCTTTAAGCGGACAGAACCTTATAGCTGAGCCCGTGGAAATTGTAGCCCATCATTAGATGAGCAGAGCGGCGTGACATGGACCAGAACTTTCACCACACCGACTTCGTGTTGGTTTATTGTGTCAATCCATTTTTCTCATTTTCTTTGTGCTAAAACAGCAAAGCAATCCACGACGGTGGTGTCCAGCCGGACGCTGAGAGAAGGAGCTCACGTGATACCGACCGGGGGGCTGAGTGCCTTAGGTGAGGTTGGCTTTTAAAGTCCGAGGTTCAACTCCGACACACTTCAGAGGGTTTGAAACAGGCTGCTATAAAACTCCAACTCTAGAAATATGAACAATAAACTGTATTTTTTCAGATACGAGTGCGATATGGTGAAATACATAATTTATTTCACAACTTTATGGATGAGAATTCGTCCATCGAGAGCGTTGTTGACGGTCCTTATTTGTGCAAGTGGTTCATTTTGGGTCACGATACGTTTCATTACTCATTTCTTAATGAGGCCTGACACTGGCAATTTCCATGAAGAATCGCTCTGCGTAATGATCCGATGTCAGCACAGGTCAGAGCTTTGACCCCAAACCAAACTGAATTAGTACAATCTGATATGCGTCGTCAAAGAATTACTCAAAAGCTCAGTTGCCTAATAACCCGTGACCTGAATGAATTAACGCCCTGGAAACAGAAACTTGTCTATTATTTTCCGACCGGCTGAGAGGAGGTTGCGCTTGTCACAGCTGCTGTCAGCTGCTGCGTTTGATTAGTTTTCAGGTGAGTCTGTCTCCATTGTGTGTTGTTGCAGTACATGTCCATGCCAAAGCTCCCTGTATGTTTTCAATTTGTTTTAGAATTTGTCTCATATGGGTTTGTACACTTTTAAACACAAACTTGACCCCGCCATCTTTCCACTGCTCTTTTGCCAGCTCTAAATTCTTCCACAGCACATTTGCGAGTTCTCATTTTCAATCTTTTTTGAAACTACGTGTCCTGGATTTAAGATAAAGGGGGGCAACAACCGGTCTGTGCTTTCAAAGCAGCGACTGGCAGTTTTGTTATCTCGGTTAGAAAGAAGGTGTCTCAAACAGGAACTTGATGGCTCTGTGTGCCAAACAGCTAGAGAGGAAATAGAGAAGATGTAATGGAACAGTGTAGAGAAGTTAGAATTGTATGAAAGATTAAAAAAAAAAAAAGGCTTTTAGGATTAAAACTAACAAATGTGGTGAGTTTAGCAACCATAGCTCTTTGGGTAACACTGGTTGGAGCTGCCAGAGTGTAAACGTAGCTTTACCCTGCTAACGTTAGATAGTAAACTAGTCAGCCAGCTCACACAAAAAAAAGTCATTTTAAAACTGAGTGTCAGTGTTTGTAGAGCAGACCGCTCTGACGTGGAGGAATCCAAAGCCTGCTTACTTAAATTTGTTATGTTATGATTGAATCTGCCAGTTTAGAGATAGACTAAATCTTTTTCTGTGCATCTGAACCTTCTTTACACGCATAAAAATGTCTGAATGTTTTTGTTTTTTTTCCAAATGAGCCAACATTTAACAGAAAAAAAAAAAAGAATCATAATACTCCATAATACCAGAACAAAAGTTTCATCGCCTTCCTCTGCTGAGGGAAAGGCTGACAGTGTTGAAAGCATAAAAGAGCAAAGGGAGACAAGTCATTATATTTGCCATTCTAATCTGTAATTACATGAGGACTGAGCAGACTGACTTTAAAGCACAATCTCAACACAGAGGGTTTGGGATATTAATTATTATGTCGGAGAAAATCATCAGCCTGGCACAAACGGCTCAGCCCTTCAATCACTTGAAGATGGTGGATGGTGTGCAGCATGAAAATCTTTTTTTTTTTTTTTTTTTTTTTAGGCGCCCAAAACTGAAATTTTACATTTATCAGACAGAAAGGAAAAGATGCTGCCTGCATACTGTGTCATCGTGCCCATTTGAGCCGACTGCTCCTTTATTTTGTGACTTCTGTTTGATGCAGGAACAAAAAAATGTGTGTGTGTGTGTGCGTGTGTGTGTGTGTGTGTCTGTGTTTTGCTCGGCCTTTGCACAACTCACTGCTTTCCATGTCTGAGCGGTCGTCACCAAACCAAATTGTAACTAGTTTTCTATGGAAAGCAAAAAAAAAACAAACAAACAAACAAACAAAGAAATCTAGAGGTGACATGCTGCACCATAAATCCAACACCCGAGCGGCTCAGTATCACTGTGTAGTGTTATAGCAGTGTGTAGACCCTGAACAAATATCTCTATAAATATGACTCAGTGTACTATTGATAGTCACAAAGACTGTAAGTGGAGCAACTATTTTTATGAAATGCAACGCTATGGACATATTAACTTTTGCAAAAATCTTGTTTACCTGTAAGATATTCTGAAACGCTGTCAAAATAAAAGAAAATCTTGACACAACCTGAAAGATTCACTGAGGATATTCTGCTGTGTGGCTTCTTATGGTCGCCTCTTTTTATCGAACCATTAAGAGCTGGTATTGCTTGAGTGCAACACTGTGCACATTCAGTAAGATGTTCTAAATCCAGTTTGAACCCCACCTCTCCAGAAGTGTGCACATTTTGCACACACTTACAGATTTCAATGGGTCAGCCTGAGTCTGTTTGTTAGCAGCTTCCCTCCCTGAATAACTGGAATGTGCCTGTTTGGCCACATGGAGGCAGCTGATGAGTCAGATGAAATCCTGCAGGAGGTAGCAGCCGTTAACGTCACCGGCCGTGATGATTCTAACTGCTCACATGGATATTTGGTGGAAATTATATAATCACTGATGTTTTCTCATCATCACGGAGCAATTTGGAGCGAAGAACTCGTGGTTTAATGCTTCATATGCACGTTAGCCATGTTTCCACTAGAGGTCAGTGGAGACCAGGCTTATAGTCTCACTACCTGGTTTCATAATTGGTGAACTTACATAAAGTTATTAGTCAGGAATTTCCCATAATAAAATCATACGGGTGGTCTGGTGTGACATTGTGGTTTCATAAACCACACGATATCACACTGTATTTTAATGTATACATGTTCTATAGTGACATTTCTGCAGTTGTCTCATCTCCGGCCAACATTTGCATGATCCCCTGCAGCTTTGTAAACATTTCCTCCAGTTGATCCAGCGGTTTCTGTGGCACAAATACAGATGAGGAATAAGACGAGGGAGCACTGCGATTAGATTTTACATTTCAGCAAACCTTAGACTGCATTTCATGCATCCTGATTGTGACAGTGCGTCTGTTTTACTGTTGCTAATGCCCTAATCTTCTCTTAAGAGCAAAATGCCAAATGTTCCTCAGAAGCGTTGCAGCTGACTGCACATGTATGAGGTCTGAGAGAGAGAGAGAGAGAGAGAGAGAAGAAACACTGCAGGAGCGTGAGAGAGGCAGTGCTGGTTCAGGGCTGCCTGCTGCCAGATGGAAGATGCTGCCTGGTGTCTGAATTCTCCACATGAGCAAATCAGTCCACGCTTGCACTCGAGTGCAGCCGTGGACTGATCCCGGCCCTGGGAGAGCAGCAACACAAAGCAAAGGCCTTTAACACGCTTCTGTGCTCTTTGTAAAGAGGCAGCACAGCTACTGAAGCTGAAGAACCAAGCTTTTGTGTTTTTTCTAGATATAACCTAGGCCTAAAATCCTCTGCAGTGTTTTACAGATTCACAGCAGCTCTCATGGGGTGATACACTAGTTAAAACAATTATCTAAGCTGCACAAGTGACTCTTTATCGCGCACGCACACGCACACACACACTGTAATGGAGAGAAGGCATGATTCAGATTTTCACAGCAGTGTTTGATGGATTGCTCTGCCTCCTCCGCCAACGTCTGTGGTTCTCCCCCTCACTGAGGAAGCTTCGTACTGTAGCATCTCATCAACACCAAACATATTGCCGGAAAAATAACTGCAGAGAAGAGATAACGCAGAGTACAATGACTTCATCCCCAAGAAGAGGAAGAAGAAAAAATCTTAAACTGATCAAGGGTTTCGCTATCTAGGTCTTGGATTGTCTCGTCTCAGCCTGGAGCAACTTAATTGATGCTTTTATCTGAGTTGAACACAGAATTGTTTTGCTGCATAAAAGCTGATTCCTTCTTATCTCAGTGTCACCTCATTGGCCCGGTTTCATTTGGGAGAGCAGGGAGGCAGAAAAGGTCTGATCACCTCCGCGTTTGTTACCCAGATCGAAAAATAATCACCTCATTGAGGAGCAACACAAAGTCCTGAGCACGCACAGTTTCAAAGTGCATGTTGAAAATAATATAGAGCGCTGTGAAATTAAATGATGCCCCCCAGTGTGGCAGCCGTGACTTTCTCTGATGAACAGCTAAAAGCATGACAAGCTGAATTGTGGGAAATAACACACCTGGATTTAGTGGGCAACAAATGATACACTACCTGCAGACAAGGCTGAAAACTGTCTGTTGTTACAGAACGAAGGAGGTCAGATCCTGTCAGTGTGTCACGGGGGCCACTGTGAGGTTTGTGGGGCAAAGCCCAGTTTACAACTTCCTTTTGTGCTTTTCTGCCACACACAGTTTTAAAGTTGCACGGCCTCCCAAAAGGTCCCGTCAGCGCATGCCCACACTCAGACATGCCATACATTCTCCGGAGCAGGCCGCTCGTCCTGCTCTGCGCTGTTGTATCATCCCATCATGTGTTCACGCCGTGGCTGAGATTTATTGCACAGCTGCAGAAGTTTGTGCCCTTCTGGTAGACGCTGTGTGACTACATGAGATTGTGAGTCTTAATCAAAGCTGTGATATGTGGAATAGTGGCACCAAGGAGGGTTTTTAAGTGTTCTGTCCGCAAAAAGTCTGGTTTTAAATATACGACTGCAGCAGAATGGACGATTTCATATTTGGGGATCTTTCCACATTTTCTGGTTCAGGTTAAATTCTCAGGTCTTCTGGTCTCAATATATTTTGACAAGCAGATTAGTTTGTTACCAGACTGCCAAACTTTTTCCCCCAATAAGTAAACTCTGAAACTTCGGCGTAGTGATTGGAAACCTGACATATTTTTTTATTCTATTGATTGTTTAAGTCCAGTTTGGGAGAACTTCAGGTCACAGAAAGGTCAATAAAATTACTCACAGTTTGGATCCTTCGCAGTCCGGACGATGAAATCTGATCTGAGCAGATAAAAATGTGACTTATTTCTCCTCATGTATACTTTTAGGTTTTGCTTTGTAAAGTAAGGATTGAGTTTAATTAATCCATATTATCGCTCAAGTAATTTTAGGGAACTTGGATTTTTATTAATTTAGTACAAATCTTCTGACCTATCTGAGTTTTAATTCTGATCACAGCCTGAGCAGCTCCAGGAGGAAACTTCACGCACCCAATCTGATTTTACTGAATGAAATTTTGCGGCGCGCTTTGTTTGCGCGCAGCGGAACTGCGCGAGGAGAGGAGGGGCGGGACAAAAGGCGGGGTAACCCCACCCCCCCCTCCACCTCCACCACCACCACCACCCCTCCCATTCCGGGGCTCCTGTCTGTGTGGCAGTCTGTCTCCCGGCTCCGGTCTGTGGACAGACAGGCTCTCGGTGGAAGTCGCCCAGCAGCCGGAGCTCCAGAGGCGGCCGGTGGGAGGAGGCAGAGAGTCCGCACAGCCTCTTTGACAGCTGCCGGAGGAAGGAGCCGCCCGCACCGCCTCATGTCTGCGGTAAGGAGCGTTTTTTACTGTCTGCCCGGCCGCTTTCTGTGCGTGTGTGTGCGCCCTGAGTGTGGACGGATGCCGGGAGGCGGCGCGGCTAATGTCGGCTCGGCCGGTCGGAGCCGCCGGAGTCGGCGTCGAAACGCCGGTGGTTTTTATTGAAAACAAAACAAACATTATTTATTGCATTCTTCGGTGTGTTTGGGGTTCATTGTTTCGCCGTTAGCTCGGAGATGTAGCCGCCGCCGACAGCAGGGCGGCGGACGAGCGGCACCGCTCCGGCCGCAGTCAGCGTGCAGCCGCCGGGGAGAGTCAGCAGCAATGAGCCGCTAGCAGACAGGAAGTCCGGAGCCCAGCCTTCACAACTAAAGCACAAGGCTAACAGGGGCTAGCTGTGCTAACTGAATCAAAACGCTGTCAGTAACTCTGGATCATTTCTATTAACTTTTAATAAAAAAAATATTGGACATGATTAGATTGATTTTGCACAACTTTGGCTCATCCTGCTTTTAAACAGAGATTAAAAAGTCCAGTCTGACCACCTTATGGTTTATGAACAGCCTTTTATTTGTTGGATAATTGTCAAGGCCCAGATTTACATAGTTTTTACTGAATATTTTTGGTGTTTTTCGGACTGTTGTGTGTTGAATTTGGCTTAATTTTGGACTTAATGAAAGTAACAGTTGTTTATGGTTTTATTATGAAAGGTCTTCCCGGAAGGTATTCCCCCGTCCCCTCACATTTCTAACTTGACGAGCAAAACGGAAAATGTTTGCACGGATTTATTTTATTTTATTTTTATTAATTTTTTTAAAACGATAATTTCGCTTTATTTTGGGCTTTCTGAATAACCAGAGCCGGAGAGGGAACCAGGGGGTTGGGATGGGGGGGGGGCACCGTCAGGGAGGCCGGTCCCTGAGCCTCCTTATGCGGTTTGCCATGTGGAGGCGAGCCGTCTGGACCACCTCCTGGTCCGATGTGGTCCGGACCGAGATGACAGGAAGTCCAGCAGAGTCCTGATCATGTTGTGTCGGATTATTGAATTGTGGGTTCACATCAGAGAATAGATCTGTCTCATGTCATTTCCCCCACAGAACCCAGACAGGAAGATATGTGGTGGTCATTAATTCATTTATTTCTATTTTTTTTTACACACTCTTCTCTTCTATTAATAGCTCAGACCACATTTGTGAATGCATTTTCCAAAATGAAGTTAACTTCCCGGTAAACCACCAGACTAACCTGCTTCTCAGCCTGCTGGTATGTTGTTTGTATTGTCATGATAATTAATAATTTCTCCTTTTGGGACTTTTATCTATTCAGACTTACACCATGTGACACTTTAAACCTGAATAGATGATCATTTTTAGATGTGTTGAATATCTGTGTTTTTCTTTTTCACATTTTCAGTTTGGATTGTAGGTGCTGGTTTAGGTTTTACACACACACACTCAGGCCAAATAGATCAGAGATGAGAAGAAACGGGATTCTGTGTGCTTCTATTTCAAATAATTTAGTGCATGATTTGTTGTAAATATTGCACAGAAACCACTGAGAAGTTGACGGTACTTCCTTTTATCTTTGAAACCACCACCATTATTAAACTTGACCGCAGCACACCGGTGCACTTTAATTTACTCAAACTGCTTTAATGATTAAATCTCTCACAAAATAAAACGGAATAGTGTCGCAGGTTCGTAATTTATGATTTGCATTCTTGAACTATCTGACGATTATTCCCCTGATTAATCCTCTTATCAGTGAATTGCCATTGAAGCCTAAAGTCGAATCTTAAAAATGACTCAGTTGTTAATTTTCCTGGCCCACAAATTGCTCTGCATCATTTAAGGTCTGGAAGGAGAACGTTTGACATGTTATTTAAAGCATCTTCATCCAAAAAAGCACATTGGACCTCTACGGAGTAAGTCAATGCCTTTTTGTATGTTTGTTTTACTCACACAAATGTGTATAATTAACACAATAATCCAATATAGTCGCTACACAAATCAATAGTTTTATCTTGTGATAAATGAACTGTCTTCATAATCGAGTAAAAACGTTCATGCTGAGTCATGAAAGTCTTCCCACTGAAGACTCTGGATGGAGGGAGTGAATACAGCTCATCTTTGTCCTCTCCTATTTTAGCTGATGTTATAAAAATATCCATATGTCCATATGGTGCAAAAGTGTGAGCAGATTTTTTCCCTCCAGACGGTGTTTTGATGCGTGATCATAAACGCTGCTCGTCACCGTCACGGCCATAAGAGGCAAAATGAGAATCCAGTCAGGAGGTGCCTCTAAATCAGGATCAAAGAAGAGCTAATTATCATCTGTGGATGACCTATATTTTATTCTTGGATAAGTGTTAGGTAAGCGTGTTCACGAATGCGTGCTCATTTATTTACTTAGATCTGCATTAACTGCTGCCAGAGAGCTCCTCTACACTCCTCAGCCTGGTTTCACAGTCATGGCTGACACATCAGTTATTTTTTAGAATTCAAAAACATTTCCATCGACCCGCGCAGAGAAGATTTAGAAAGTCCCTCTCCTTTTTCCTGGCTGAGCAACGTGGCGTGTTTACATATGTTCAGCTTCTTCTCCTGCCCTTTCTTACCTCAGCTACTTCTCACCTTATACATCATTTTAACCTCCTCTTTAACAAGCAGCTCCTTTCCTTCCTCCTGCCTCCTGTTGCAGCTTTCCATAAATCTTTAAATGCGAGCAGTCTCCCTCCTCCTCACTGTGGATTTCCATACCACAGAGGGTGGTAGCCGTGCAGAGGCCTGATCCAAATGCAGCGTGAGAGCTGTTCCACCTCTGCATCTCTGTTTGCAGTTTTAGGCGCTTGGTGATACAAAGATGTGCTCGGGGTGAGGGGACTGCAGAGGATGTACATTTCTGTGTGTAGGGGGGCATGTTGGGCACTGTTGCCTTTAGCTTTTTTTTTTTTTATCCAAACATTAGCTTCAGATTTGGTCAGTCTTGCTGACTTTGGTCTGACATGCATCTCTGCTGTGACATTTTGAGAAGCACTGTGTAAATTCCTGGAATTGATTTGCTTCCTCGGGGGAATTGTCTTGATATACAATCATAAGTCATCCAGAGAGGCCTGTTGGTTTACTCTCCTGTCGAAGGAGGGAACTTCCCAGCAGGTTTGTCCTCATAGCATTTCAGCAGAAGCATCATTAGCTTTAGTCTTCGCTGATCAACATGTTAATGTAGGCAGAGTCACAAATTAATCCAAATGGACACATGAATTTAACTACGAATGCTGTAATTCTAGATAATTTTCAGTTTAGAAAGTCATTTTAAAATTGTTCATGGAATTCCCCAAATGAAATCTGCAATTTCTAATTAGTTTTTTTTTTTTTTAATCAGTGACTTTGAGCTGAGACAAAAGGATAATCTGATATTTGATGGAAAAACAACTTCTGTTTAATTTTTCAGTAGTTGCGGATTATTTTCTGTTGACCATTTAAATTTGTTTACCAAATGAAAGGTGGTGAAGAAAATCATGTCTGTGGATCACGTTTTTCTGGTAGATTCAAGGATGAAGTCTAAAAAGCTTAACCACGGTCCCTCCAGCAGCTGAGGCTGTTTTAGTGTACGGAAAAAGACAAGACACATCCCTTTGATTCCTCTTTTTTGCAACACAACAGTCAGAGACTTCACGTTCCAGGAATCATGTTTGCCATGTTTGGTTTTTTTAGCTGTTGAACTTAATTACATAAGCGCACACGTAGTCTGCCAAGACTGGCATTTACACAACGATAACAACAACAACATGACAAGGCAACACTGCAAATCAAATGTGTTGAAAAGAAAAACAGATAGCTTTTCCTGTTTACTCTGTTGTCACGCCAGTCTAACCAGTGTTAGAGCACCTTGATGATAGGTGCTGCAATTCTGGAGCAGGTCTTTAATGTGAAATTAAATGTGAGGTAAATCAGGTAAAAGTAGTACACAGTGTAGCTGCCAGCACTGTCTTTTCTGCCGGGCTGGGCTTAATGAAGGAGCCGTATCCCTGCTCCTGTGGTTGGCTGTTTCCTCACAGGAGGACCTAGATATGTCTGAATCAGCGCTTGGTGCAAAGGCAGAGCATGGTGAGGATAAATGAGCAGGAGAAAGAGGCCACGGCCAAAGGAGGAGAGGAGGTGTGAATCCAACGTTCACCTTCAGGATAGTCCTTCATAAGAAGGACATCCACTTTAGATTAGGCACTTTTAACCACAAATCATTGTATGGGTTTCAGTTGTTTACTGATAATTGTGCTTTTTTCTTTTTATCACATCCTCCAGCTGACTCCTGTCGAGGGCTGAATTGATTATTCCTCAGAAAAACATTCCTTGTTCAGGCAACGCTGGATAACAACAACGTAGCCGAACATTAAACCACAATAATTTGTTTGGGTTGACTGAAATGTGCTAAAAGCACCCTTTGCATGTCTGATGTTGTCTTATCTTTAAGAGCATTTATGGTCTCTGGCTTTTATTAAATGGGACAGAATGGACTTGGGCTCTACCAGATGTTATAAAATTGCGCTGGTCACCTTGCAGCAGCCGCCCCATCTGTAGTTCCCGTGGGCCTCCTTGCCTCTTAATAACCAGAGAAGGGGATATTGCAACCGGTTGAGTGACATTGAACCTCAAATGAACACGGCTGTTCTGTTAACAGCGTGCCACTACAGGGCGATGGGAAGGATTTAGAGGCAGTTTCTGGCAGAGAGTTGGCCAGCCTTGATTAATGGAGCCGATGACCGCATACACGAGACCACGCCAAGATGTCTTATAAAGAACTGCACTGCCTCAAGGGGGCTGCTAAGTAGAGCTGAAGTATGCCACAAAATGGTTAATGAAATAGAAAGTAAAAGTGTGTGTTTCTGCTTTCATTGCAAATATAAATGCAGATGTCATAACAGGAAATGATGCCCTTCAAACTTGAACCAGATGCATTTTAAGTCAGTGTTATTTAACGGTACTGATGATGGATTACACTGCATTTCTCTTCCATCAGCCCGTTCGACTTTGTGCTCTTAGGTTAGGTTTTAAAGGACGGTGAATCACTGTGTGTTTTTAATGAGCTGTCAATTGTTCTATTAAATTGTCGGTTTCATTAATCTGCTTTTGAGGGAATATTTGCTTCTTTGCACACAATACCGCTCAAGGGGTTTCTGGAGTTACACCCTGAGAAGTGCAGCTCACCACACAGGTAAAACTGAACCGCCTCAAAGACTTTTTCTGCGTCTGTGCAAGTCCAGACTTTAATACAACGGTCTGCTGTAAGTGGTTCATCTTTTCAGACCGCCGTGGGCTAACAGTTTTGACCGAGGAAACTCTCCATCAGGGGGAGGGAGACTGATATTGTCTTGTTTTTTGTTTTTTGCTCACAGTTTGGGTGCTGCACGAATGGTTGGGCTCCATGTTGTATTTGTAGAGAGTTGTAACGAGCTCTTGGGAAGAATTCACAATATCCTTTTTGACTTTTTGACCTGACTTCCTTTTAATCTTATGTATTTACAGTCGAAACAGGATAACGAGACAGACTGTAAACATGATAAACAGTTCTTTCAGTTAATCAGATGGGTGTGTGTGAAGGAGAAAGAAGTTCAAGTGGGCGGGACAAACACAATCCATGCAATGAAACCAGGAGTCACATGTTGGGAAGCTGTAATCAGCAACACCTCAAAATACTACAACTCGAGTTAACTCTCCTGCTCCCACAGTTTGTTCAGGCAGCCTGTCAAACAAGACCATCCTCTTCCAGCTATCACGATCCTGTTGGTGTTGAAGGTGACAGGCTGCTCTCACCTCAGGCTGTTAGGCCGTTCGGTTGCTGTAAAGCTGGAATGTTTCTCCTCTCAAACTAACTCTTTTCAAATACTTCACGTCTTCAGTCTGTTTCTTTTTAAGGGAGCAATAAGAATAAGCCTCTGGGGCTAACTTGGGTTGAAGTTTGTCTGGGACCCCATGAGGGATGTCTGTAGTGGGGTGGCCCAACCTGGCAGCCTGCGTCTGGGACTTTCTTGGTTGAACGCCCAGCCCCCAATGCTACGCATAGCTTCCTCACATATGTCCTCTTTTTTCCTTTCAACCTGAGCGTAAACGTCCACCTTTCTTGTTGCTCACTGACTAGCCTAACACAAAGAGAGGGCAGGAGCTTATTGTGATTATATCCTTGTCACAGATGAATACAACATATCACAGAGCTGACTCTGTGAAGAGAGGAAGAAGGCAGCCGCTCCCAGAACAGACTTGAAGTGAACCCTGAAGTGGTTTTATGTAAACAGAAACGTATCCATTTATCAGGTGTTTAATGAAACCCTTAAGTGGGTGGTTTTTGAATATGAGCTCTATTATTCTCTTGTGCTTACTCTGCAGCCAAAGCCTTTTTCGCTTTTAGTGAAATTTTGTACGGGGGGGGGAATGAATGAGTCATCAGTTATTCCCTCAAGTCAGTCATCAGAGACCTCCTCGCCATGTCGAGCTTCTCTCTCTAACATCACACATCATGCAGTTTGTGGCGGTTGCTGCAGCAGCAAAACTTTCACGTGATGAGGAAATACCACAGATGATGTTCGTCATTCTTTTTGAAGCTGAAACTGTGCAGGAGAAGGTGGAACAGAGGGGGGGGGGGAGGGGGGCACACCCTGCTTCCATTTTCCTCTAAATGGGACTATAATTTAAAACATGAGCATCGAGCTGTACTGAAGAAGACAACATTGAAGGGGCCATTAAAGTAGATCAGATTGAAAAGTGACCTATTGGTTAATAACAACACTGAGCTATTTGAGAATGTAATATCTTGAGTGCTCCTAAATTGCCACAGATTTTTATGCGCTTTAATGAAACTTAAAACTCTTCCCGTCCTGATGGAGTTGGCTTTAGGTGCGGCCCTTTCAAGACCACATCCTCAGTCTCGAGAAGAGAGCAGCCTTTCTTTTAATCTCTCACAGTTTTTCCATCTGGGCGAAAGCCAAAGTCGATTGTTTGTGTGTCAGGGAAAAGAAGAAGCAAACACACACAAAAATACACTTCTGTGTCAACAACAACTCCATCCTTCTGGTCGCAGGTTTCATTCACAGAAATCTGACACTCAGCTTTGTGTTTGAGTTTTTAGAGGCTGTTTATCTCATCTAGGGGGTTTGATTGTCATGAGCATGAGATGTCATCAAAACTGGGCAGGAGCGAGCACTGTGATTGTCATTTCTGGGGGCTGTTCCTGTGTTAAAGTCCTGAATCCTGTCTCATTGCTATATCCAAATCTCTCCACTTGTAGCATGAATCGGAAATAATAGATGTTACTGGGAGTTTTGTTGGTGTTTCCGCCTCAGCTCTAATCTAAATACAAGAGGATGGACGGACGGCAACTTGAACAGCTTTGTCATTAATTATAAACCTTAGTGGCAGGAAGGAGAAGCTATTGAATGTGTGTGTGAAGTACTACATTACTCTTAGTGTTGCGTGTTCACTGTAATCTATCTTTGCGCCGGAAAGCTGATTAAATCACATGGTCACAGATCTTTTACATGAAGGCAAATTGTGCGTTGTATTTGTTCACAAGGGTGGACGTCCAAAGGTAGAACTAAAATTTAATTTGACTGAAACACTCTGTAATTGCTCACTTTTTCGAGTCCATTACTCCAAATAGATACTGACTAAATGACTTGAAGCAAATGCTCTTTACTTAATAAATAATTAATTTCAGGTCTTCACTCTTTTTTCTTTTTTGACTGAAAAGAAAAACAGCAGTTTTAAGAACGAGGTCTTTAATTTTCACACCATCTGAACAGTAAGATGTAGAAACTGAATGTGTAGGTTTCTGAATCATACATTTGGGTGACTCCACCTTGCTGTTGATAAACGGTGATACTATCAGAGTATGTGGAGTGGCCCACTGAGCCTCGGTGACATCCAGATCCATCCCTCCCTCCACATTAGGAAAATGAGTCTGCAGGGTAAGTGACGGGGCAGCTGTGGCCCGAGTGTCTCTGTGATAAGAGGTTGCTTCACCAATTAGGGCCTGTTCTCATCGTCACTGCATGTCTGCATATGTGAGCTTGTCAGGCTGCTGAGAAGTGAGGGCCTTTTGTCAGCTGCTGTGATATCATGGCGGCCTCGGATGGATCATAGAAGGCCACTGAGCTCTGTCTGCAGCTGCAGTCTGTGTGGGCAAATCATGTCCACTGAGACCGGTGTGCACATCCACAACTCTGTCTCCCAGAATATACCCACATTCACTTCTGTTTCCATGATAAACATTCATATTTTACTCTGTAGTGAGTAATATATTTAATGTTTAGATTCCTGAGTCATCCCTTTGCACCACGGCTAATGGGCGGTGTTGCGTAATGTTCATTTACATTTCTGCAACAGAAATCACATTGCATTATAGCAGGTCAGATGTCAGCTTACCGTAGTAGAACTTTTAACTTAAGCACACAAGTTAATAGAATTTGTAAAGGAGAAATTTCTTGTCACTGAAATTGTTCATATGATTTATCACACTGAAATGTTGTGTAGACTGGAATAAAATGGCAATATGTACACAATTCAAACTTCTCTGACACGATTTAAGAGACACAAACTAAACCTGCTGTAATGATAATTAATTGGAAGTTTAAATGAAGTGTCTTGATGTCCTTGTGGCCTCGTAATATCAGTGCTTTTTAGTTTGTGTATCCAAAACAATCTCCTTCTAATGAGAATGGTCCTCATGTTACCACTTCTGGTTTGTCTCCAATCAAAGGTTTGCTCATCGAGGAATCGTTCTGATTACAGATAACATGGATCTTTAGAGCTCCACTGCCTTCTTCCTGTTGGCCTTTCCATAGAGGAATTTAATTAGGAGATACTATTTGTTGTCAAACAGAAAATGATGCCTCTCCTCTGTTTGTTTTGAAACTGAAAGTGCTTCCCGTGGAGAGAGAGATTCAAATGATTTGAATTTGTTAGTAAAATCGCACCGCTCGCAGCATCATCTACAGCACATATTTGGTTTTGGCCTTCAGGGAGAACATTTAGAAAAAGAAGTGTAACACCCAGTGATTCTGGAAGTGTTGAGGAAAGGTATTTAAGCTTGGAAGTTGATGCATCACTATCCAGGGTGACTTAGCAGTGACGTAAAGGCATGATGGTATATACTGCTTGTGAGTTCATTCGTGTGCACGTAGGAAAAAGCTGAGAAGCTGATGTTTTTATTATTATTATTTTTTTTTTTTTTTTTTTATTTCATTGCTGATAAAATCATCTTTTGGGCACTATGAAAGCCACCCAATCTACTGAATTTACCGCCATAGAAAACTAATAAAAGCTGGTTTTCAGTGTTGACTGGCCAATTGATTCAGCTCCAGTTATTCTTTTGTCATAAATTGTTATATGGCTCTTTTAGTTGAGGCTCATGTTATTAGTTAAACCGCTTCATCCCTGATTACACCCAACAAGGTGCTTGGAAAGATGGGTGGTGGGTTAAGGTACTACTATGACCACACAATGCAGGTTCATGACACCCCCACCCACCCCCAGTTCCTGATGCTTTGTTCGGGAGTACAATGGCCCATCTGGATTGAAGCCAGGCGTAAACTGACACTATAGCACGAGAGGATCCGTCACTCAGAGACGGCTGGTGTAATTACAGAATGTCTCCATCGGACAGTGTCGACACTATACAATAATACACGTCTGCAAACACACACACACCTATCTGATAGTAACCAATGACCTTCATCTGTAGACTTAAAGCTGGCCTCTTTTCTTTTTGCTGTTGTTGTCAAAGATTAAATCAAAGATACACTGCTTTAATCCTTGAAGCTCATGGCCAACTTCATTAATTCTAATTAGATTAGCCTTTTCTGCCTGGGGAGGAAAAGACAGAAGTGGAAAGGGTTTGCAATGCAATCTTGGACTTTTTTTTTTTTTTTTTTTCCCCTTTTCTGCTTTTAAGCGCCATGCAATTATGAGGGTTTGTATAAATCTCATGTACTTGAGCGGGGGAGTGGAGTCGGAGGATGATGGAAAAGATGTCTAAATGATTTGTCATCGTGGAAAGGGTTTGCTTGGCAACCCTGACTCGCCGCAGAAGACCTGTCAGTCTTCACGGCCCCACACAGTATTAATGTGGAGAAATGTAGTGAACTCAACAAGTCACAGCAGTGGATGTGCGATGTTTGTGGGCTCCAACATGCACGGCATCGTATTTGATGTCATAATTACAGTTTCTGTTAAGTAAAAAAGGGAGTTTATATCTGACTGCTTGTATTTGTTGATGGAAATGAAACCATGTGAGTTCATGTAGAAAATTGTTGTGCATTGTGATACCGAATCAAAGTGGAGTCTCACCTCTAAAGAAACGCACAGCTTTGTCTCATGAGAGCGCCCTTTTTTCTCTGGGTTGGTTTTATTAATCTTTATCCTCCGGTCATTTCCCTGCCCTCATCTACTCCCTCTGGGTACGGAGAAACAGACTCGCTCATTTCCTCTCTACTTGAGATTGTCGGAGACAAGAACCAGAAAATGCCTTAAACAGCGAAAGGGAGACAGCTACGACCAGAAACACGATCTTCTGTTTCAGGAACGCATTAATACTATGGGTGGGTGAGGTCTGTACCTGGGACTTGCAGGACATGTTGGCACTTGTGATAGTTGTGGTTTACTTTTCTGAGTCTTGGGCCCAGAAACCCTTCTGTCTCCTGGCTTCAGATCCCCAGTTGGACGCTGGCAGAGGGATGTAACACCGACTGCCTGCAGTGGTAGTACACTTAACTCAGCTTTTCAGGGCTTTTACTTACACTGTTGGCACTGTGCTTTGTAGTGAAAGGGACTGACTTTGCCTTTGTGTTGCCTGGCACTGGCTTGCAAGTTGACTAATACTGCCTTAATTATTGGCTGGATTTCGCTGCGTTTTTACTCCCATTTTTCCCACAGCCCCCTCCGCCTCCCCTGCCTCTGTCAGCTTTTGTCCGTTTATAATGGTTTTAGTGAGGGTGCAGCTGTAGAACTGTTGTTTTGTTTTTTTTGCCTGCGTCTCCAGCAGCACTCAGCTGACCCACTAATGGAGTTTTGTGAGGAAAGGCCGGAGGCAGCAGAAGGACTGCAGAGCTGTGGCTTAAAACAACCCGGCTCCGACAAGCGGCATGGACCTCCTTGGGAGAGGGGCTTTGAGGAAAAGCAGAAAAGCCTTCAGTCAGAGAACAAAAGATAACGAGAAATTAGGGCAGTATGTGAACCTCTGCAGCCGAGCTGTATCCTCATGCCTCCAGTATCTCCCTGCTTTATTTTCAAAATGACCTTGAGTGACTTTGAATGTGACGCGGTCCTTCAAGACGCCGTCACAATCTGAGACACTGGTCCCTTAAGGTTTTGGCATTCGTCCTTGCTGTCCTTTACTTTGACTTTTCCTTTCTTGTCTTGCCACAGACTCCTAAAACGGATTGCTGTCTTATCCATCAGGGAAGCAGACAATAAGGTTAATGGTGACAGAATTCATCCAGCTTTATTCTGCTCATTGAGGATGCGCATGATGACGACTGCAAATTTTGGGATTTCAAAAATCTTTTTTTCCTTTTCTTCTCCTCCCCCAGTGGAAGAAGTGACGATAAAAAACTTAAATGGTGTTTCCTTTCTTAGGCTAAGCAATGCCTTATGTAGATGTCTACACCCTGGTGGCTTTGGTCTGACTCAGTTGTTCCCAGCTATTTTTTTATTTCTCTCTCTCTCTCTCTCTTTATTTATTTTATTTTTTTTGTGTGACCCATATACAGGATGTCACGCTTTATCACAGGATGTTCGTGTCAACTTATTTCCTTATCAGAATGTTTTGGAGAAACTGTTTCAAGATACCTGAAGATACAAAATTACATGTTTAGTTCAAGAAATCAGTTTATGCATAAATTGTAAATTATTTTCACTGTTAACTATTTAACCTTTTGGATTACTTCGAGAAATCCTGCCGTTTTGTAAACTCTGGGTTGTTGTGACCTTTGTAGTTATTGTAAATAATTTTCAGCCCCAAATGTTTATGGTTTCTGTGCAGGCAGCAATATCAACAACACCCAACTCCAGTAATCATAATATGAGTTGTCATAAGAGGAGGTGACAAAGTTTAGTCATACATTCATTCAGTGTAGCTCCTGCAGGAGACATTTGGACCCCACGGCTTCTGTGACGATCACAGGGAGAGGCAAGAGGTGGAGTTGTCTAACCCTAGAAGAATGCAGTGTATGTGTGTGTGTCTGTGTAATCGGGCGTGTGCGCCTCCACTTTTCCAGCTGCAGGAACATTTCCATTGTCGGGCGTTAATCCATAGTGACTCTCAGCCCTTCTGCCCTTGTCCTCATATCCACGGGGAATGTCTCTGAAGCACAGAGCGGCAATGTCAGACAGCCCCAGCAGATGACTTTGATGTCGACCTTTTTTATTCCGCTGTCTGTGCATTGAGAGCAATAACTCTGCAGATTATTACCTGCTCTGGAAATTGTAGGTCCAGGAAAAGGATTAAAATAATCTGTCTAAACCGGTGTAAATGTAAAGCTAAGTGGGCTCTGCCCTCAACATGAAACCCAGACTGAAGTGTCTGTGATGCATTAGAATAAATCAAACGCATACACACAAACCTCTTTTCCTGCTTGTGTGAGGAATTGTAATTCAGTATCGCATGCGCAGACAGCAGAATGGAAAGAAAAAGAGTAAATACAAGGCAGTTTGTTATCTGGGCCACGTTTGGCTCAGGAGGATTTGGTTTCTGTCTCGTGTCGTTCGGCAGGCATGCTGGGAACCAGGAGCCCAGGAGAGGGGATAAAAGAAATGCAGGGGTAAAAACAATCTTGTGTACAAATCACAGCTAAAAGTGCTGATCAGGCGTCGGTCTTGGCTAAACGTTGTGCTACTGATGCCAAGTGCACAACTTTACAAGTGGGCGTCCCATTAGCTTTGTATTTTCCTACAAGCTGGTTGGCAAATATTAGACTGACCTGAGTATGCCTGCTCCTGTGTTTTCTCCAAAAGGGATGATGATGCCAACCAGACACGTGAAGCTGTCATGTCTTTTTGTGCATTGCACACACAAATGAGCAGCAACATTAGAGTTTTGGTTATAACCTTGTAGTCCACACAGTCTTTTCATCCATTTCGCTGTGCTCGCTGAGCCACAGACGAAATTCCAATTCAAGTCATATCACGGCTTAGACCAGTCAGTTATGGCCGACGGTTCACTGTTGTCATCAAATAAAACCCCCATCATCAAATGAGCGGCCATATGAGTGGCAACCTTAGTTGTCAGGGGACATATTTAATCTAAAGAAAGAAATTTACAATGCCAATTTTTTTTCCAGGTAGTAGTCTGACTTTTCATTGTTTTCTCTCAAATGATTTTCTATTCAACTCGATTTTCTTGGGATGGAGGCTGGAAGCTCCCATATCTCCTCACTCCCAGTAGACCGTGTGATGTGTAATTGAGATGAGTGACCGCAGACACCCTGAAAGTAGGCCTGTCAAGCTGTATGGTCTCCATCCGTGGACAGAAAAATTAAATGCAGCCATTGAGGAGCCAACTTCTCCGTCTGTTGTTTCCTCTGGATGGTCAGCTCCATTAGTGAGTGTGTGGCTACGCCAGCCTCTAGCCAGTGTGTTTCCTGTAATCGGGATCATGTAGGACCTGGCTGCCTGCCACTGCTAAAACAGCAGGCCCAGCTCCTGATTTATCCTATCGGGTTGGCCCAAAGGAGAGACAGTCCATTACACCACTATCCTTAGATCAGCCATCTTTCTTATTAAGTTGCCATAGACGGAGGTCGGCTGGCCTCCAGAAACGCCTCAAAAACCACTGAACAAATGACCTGAAGGACACATCTGGGTCGCCTTATCTTGGGTAAATGTATTTCTCTGAAGGTGAAGGTGGGTCCCGCATTTGACCAAGTAGAGATTGTTATTCCAGTGTTGTGGATTCTTGTATCGTTGGTTTAGTTCTGTCGCTGTTCAACGTCTCAACACAACATGCCACTTACTGAGACTCCCCCCGGTGCAGGGCCGAGACCTTGTGGGAAAAGAAACGGTTACACAGACCTAACCACAGGCACCGATGGCTGATGATGTCATATGTTGGTCTAAGTGCAGCACATAGAGCGTTGAATGTTGTGTGTACTGTGGTTTGAGTTGTATCTGACATTATGGCTCAAGTATTTCTGCTTTCCCTCAGTGTCCTGAAATAGATAATGTGTATGTGTATGTGTCTACATGGAGTGAGCGACAATAATATTAAATATCACCGACGTTGATGTGTTTAAGTTGGACTTTTTTTGTCCCCTCAGTAGACAAAAATTTGACATCAAAAAGCTAAATTATTGTATAAATCTGAATACAAAACAACACTAAGTTTCCTCTACATTTAATAATCATGGCATCAACATGTGACTGTGCTGCAGACATTATTCACAAGCAGTTTTCTGCTTTTGTTTTTATAGCATTAAAGATGAGGATCAAGTAAAATTGTAATTGTAACTCTGGGCTTTCAGAAATAACATTGTCTGTTTGAAGTGTCTGAATTCAATATAATTAAAGTTCATTGATAGTAAAATAATGAGCAGTTAGCTCAGTTTCAGGCTGTTTATGTACTCTTGTATGTCCTTTGGAGTCAAGCCATTGTTAGCGTGCTCATCACCACACACACACACACACACACACACACACACACAAAGTGATGGCAGACTGCCCCTGAACATTGCTCTCTCTATATCACTGAATGGATACTCATATAATTTGCATGTTTTTGTTCTGGTACACTGAAGGTCAGAACTAATAACACAACTGAGCCACATTTTAAGATTGTGTGTGTGTGTGTGTGTGTGTGTGTTATCAGTTCAAAGTCGTACATTGATTCATCATATTGCACTAGATTTGGCCTTTCCCTGTGTCATTTAAATTTACCATGCATTCACACAAGTGCATCCTGATACAGTATTTAAAGTTTGTGCCTGCCAGTGCTCATGTTTGCATCCTCCCCTTCCGTCTGCAGGAGCAGTCCGAAAGCCAGGAACTCGACGGATTTGGAGAACAGGCAACAGACGGACCTACCGGATTGACAGACATCTGCAGCGGGACATCAGGCAGCAGCATGGCATCTGTAGCCGAATACTACGCTGGCAAGAGCGTCCTGATCACGGGGGCCACCGGCTTCATGGGAAAAGTGCTGGTGGAGAAGCTGCTGAGGTCGTGCCCCGAGGTTAAAGCCCTCTACATCCTGGTCAGACCCAAAGCAGGACAGTCAATGCAGCAGAGGGTCAGCGACATGATGAAGTGCAAAGTAAGAGCTCGCTGTGCCATGTTTTATTCAATACAGAAAAGTAAGAGTAAAGTCATTTGGTGTGGGATTACAGCAGCATGAAACCTTATGACATGGGAGACTCTTCAATCAGCACTGCAGTTGTCAGTACGTTTACACAGAAATTTGCTTGCGAATTACAGCAGCAGCTGCTGTTGCTATGGTGACACGGACCCCAGAAGGGTCCGATGGTTCATCTTTGGGCTTCAAAGCAGAGAGGGCAAAGTGAGGAGAGTACTTGGAGGTAAACTGAGCAGGAGCAGAGGGTGAGGAGGGATAATGAAGGACAAGGACCAGAGAGAGAAAAGAGAAAGGTGGACAGAGGCAGAAGAGGGCAGTGGTGGATGAGCTCCAAATACATGGTGTCAGCTGTATCAGGCTGAGCAGCAAAGCATGGCTCAACAAGAACCTCCAGTGTTGGACGAGGGACTGACATGGGGTGTGTGTTGATGTGGTGAGAAGCAGCTGCTGCTGTGTTTGGGTGGTGTTGGCCTCAAACTGTCAGTGCACCGAAGAAAATCACACTTCCTCTGTATTCCCCTCTCTCTCTCTCCTTCCGTCTGCCTCTTATGCCATCTATTTTTACTGCTTTCATTGAGCTTTCCTTCTGCATTCATCGTTCTACTCACTGTTGTGATCGTGGCAGAGCAGCAGGGATTTATTTAGTTTTATTATACATTTTTTTTTGGGGGGGGGGCTCTTCTTTTATTTTCCCCCATCCTCTGTGACGCCTTGGTCACCCAGAACTCAAAGAAAGCCTCTCTCACTGTGTAATTAATTCACCCCGACACAACAGCAGAAGTGTACAAGTACCTGTTAACACCCAGTAATTGCTGAGCTGCAGAAATGGGATGAGTGGGTGAGAGAAAGGGAGGGAGAGGAATGGATTTATATATTTATATATATATCTATAAAGCCTGTTCCTCCTCTCCTGGGACTTTTAGGAAGCAAAAAAAAAGGTGATAGTCAAACGTTTCCTCTTTCTGTGCCTGTATTTGTTGACACGTTGGCAGCTGGCTCATGTTATTTGTGCATGTGAAGTTGAGTTCAATGCTACAAATCCTCAAACCGGCTTTCTTACAGGTAGCTAAATCAAAACCAAAGTCGACTCTCACTAAAATTAGTCAGTACAGTAAGATGATTAAGATGATTTAGAAAGAAAAAGGGTTTTTTGAATGGTCAAATTTTAGAGGTGCTAATGTTTTTATAATTTGTTGTTGTGTTATGACAAATATATTTTTACCCAGTGCAAAATGTCTACCAACCGGAGACAAGACAAGAACCCTGTCTTCCTGTGCTTGGCGCTTCATTGATGTCACATAGCTTCAGCATGCTTTCGGCTTGTGTGAAAGATGAGTCAGCTGCTCATCTGTTGCACAAGCCGTTGAACAAGTCCCTGTATGTCGTTACAACTCCGCACTTTGCAACCTTAAATTTCTCAACCGTGGATGACAGAGGGGGTTGGAGCTTCCTGCAGTGAAGTTTGGAGTGATTCCCAAACACTTTCAGTGGGACTTACTGATCTTCCTCTCCGTTCCCACTAAAACTTGTCATAGGAACTTCATACACGGTCATCAGCCGTGACTGTCGTCTTGGCAACAGTCCACGTTTAAACTTACCCTTCAGCAGCGATGTCATTAAATTTCCACCACCAAAGCCTCAAGTACCAATTGTCATTCATGCCAGTCCTCGGGTCAGTATTATTCTATTCAGAATCAGGATAATTCATGAAGAACAGTTCGTTTTGTCTCTGGAGTAGCCTCTCGTCTCATCCATTAAGCCAGGCCAATATCTTTGTTACCACCTGTTGCTAGGTAACAACCAAGAGATGGTTGTTTTGGGTTTTTTTCCAAAAGGATGCAATCAGGGCAGCTGCCTCGAGCAGGCAACGGAGAAGCTGATAGGAATCTCCTTGTCTGTGGGCATCTTCACACCACTAACTTTGACATTTAAGCAGCATCGGACTGCCGACGGACGGACGGAGAGTGGAACTGTTTGGACGCCTGCAGCTCTGGCAGCGGTGCCAGGCACTGAATAGTATGTCAGGCCATTGATACAAGTGGGCCTCTGGGTACACAGGGCTTCTCTCCTGCTCTGTGGCATGCTTTTCCCGCCCACTAGGGGTTCTTCTGTTTCATCTCTGAGGCCGTTCAGCATCTTCATACTGCAGGATCAGCTCTGCAGCTGTAAGGGATGGGCTCAGATGTCAGATGGAGGGAGGTGGGAGGTGGAATCCATTCTGAGTAGGAAGAGGAATCATGAGGAATTCAAGCTCCAAGGCAAACTCCTGAATTGGTTTTCTTTTTTACTGTGGAATGACTATTGATCACTGCTTTATAGGCTGTGCGTATTATTCCTTCATAGTCTAAACAATGGATCAATGGTGGAGTATCATGTGTGCTTATTAACTTGATATCCCTAAAAATACTTTTAAAACATAAAAGAATCGAACCAAAACTCCCCGTCTCGCCACAACATTCCCCGATTAAACAAAGCTTATCTGTTTTACTTTGTCTCACCAACATGCTGGTGCTGGTTGCCAGTCGGTGAATATGTCCAAGTGTTTGCTCACTGTATTTGTTGAAATGCGTCATCTAATGGGTTGTAGTGGAGCCGAGCAGGCCACGATTGTTGTCTGTTGAGCAGATTTTGTGCTGTTGCTTTACTAAATAAGATTTTGTCTGATTCTCACGGCAATCTTGTGGTTTCTTTCATCTCTTTTGAATATACCAGTTTTCAAATTAGGTGTGCATTGTAAGGATTGAGTTCAGCCACGCCTTTATTTCCAAACCATTAAGGAAGAACATTTGAAAACTAGTCTGGGCATATTGTTGTGATATTCTTCCCTGCTGACGTCAGGAAACGTCATCTCCTGACGTTGGTATGACTTTGAGATGAATGTTGATTACTGATTTTACAAGAGACTGACGTATCTCAGTGAGATCCTCTACCTAGAGATATAAACAGCTTCATGCCTTAAATACCAGAGCTCTGAAGCCACATCACTCCTGATGCTGAGGGAGAAAATGACACCTGTAACTTCTGTAAAGTTTATTTTTTTTATTGGTGTTTGTTTTTTTGTTTTTTTTAATGACCCAAAAACTGGGGCCCTTTATTAGTTTGTTAGAAACGCACACCATGCAGTACTTTTATCTTCAAGTTGAGAAGTGTCTTCTTTTTAGAAAAGATCATCCGTCTTTCTAGGAAGATAAAAAGCCACAAAATTTTAGAGGCACGTGGGTGCACAGTAACATCCAGTTGGTGAGCTGCAGAATGCACAGTTGTATTTACCTGCCTTCTACTTGACTGTCTTTCTACAGTTCTCACAGCTTTACATTTAATAGTTTTATGGGTTCATGTAGCCTGTGGTTTCCAGCTCTTTGCCCATTATGGCACTATGATCTAACATAGCCACATGGTTATATTGTTCTCCACTTGTTTGTATCCAGAGCCAATCGATCATTCAAGATTTATTGATTCCTGCATGATCTGTGTTTCCACGCTAATGAAATTGCTGCCTGCATTGTTACTGTCACTGCCATCTGTCAGTGCATACACAACTGAAGCATCAACCTCTAAATCCCGAAGCAATTACAGACGATTCTTAACCTGCTTCCCCACCATAAGTGTCCTAAGATAAACCCTGCAGTTACTGTGTGGTAGTGTGCATGGCAGCATGTCAAAGGCGCGTCGAGCTTAGTTAAAACAGCAACTTCAGGGATACGAGTGAGCCGGGTGACTTTTCCAGTACGGCTCAGAGACAGCAACTCAAAAGGGGAGAGACCATTGCTGCCATCCCAGCACATGCTGCTCAGCTGTGGGTGGTTGTCATGCGATACAGCAGGCAAGGAAACTGAGAGCCGACCAACAGCCCTACAACTCCTCTCCAGAGAGGAGAAACCGATGTTTCTGCATATAATTAGGCGCCATATGAACCCCAGAGTACGAAGAAAATTAGCACATGCAAAAATGGCTGGCACATCAGAAAGGATCATATTCATCAAGATTTCAATCTGCAATTGCTTTGCTATCAGAAACTATAAAACCAACCTGATCCAGAATATCAGTCTTTCCATAGTCTGTGAGACTTTTTTTTTTCCTGTTGAACAGAACAACAATCGATATTGTGGTGGACGGAAAGGGCTCTCTCTCCAGCCGGTGGGTGGACAGCAAGATGTGTTCGCACATGTTTCTGTGTGATGCGGTGTACTTTGGTGTCTCGTGTTGTCCTCGCCCCTGCACATCTTTGTTCGGCGGGCCTGCTCTACACTTTTCCAAAGAAATATTGATATATCGGGGGCCTGTCAGTCATCTTTACAACAGCCAGTACGGTGGATAACTGACTGCCTGCTCAAAGAAGGAAATGGCTTTCAGTCTCAGCTCATTCCTTGTGATATTTAATGAGAAGACAAAGGTCTGCCGCAGCACACATCATAAACTTGTTCTGTACGTTTAGTCTTGACAGGCTGTAAAAAAATGTCCTGGCTCAGCATAACTTTTGCTTTCTGAAGACTGGAACACAGCCAACATACCGAACACTAAGCCCAGATTTGCTGTCACTGTAAACCTTATTAGTCTTCTCGCATCAATCTTTTCAATTTAGTGATAGACGAATAGAAGACTCTCCATTTTCATTTGTTTGCTCCGATCGTTGCTTTCAATCCCTGATCACTCCCCAAACCAGTGCGATAGATGTGTTTACCTGGAGATTTAACTTTTACAGGATCAAGGTGCTTCATAACGCTCAAGCAAGACTCAGCTTTTAAAACAAGTCAGAAGTAACTTGTTTTTTAAGTGAGTATTTTCTTGCCTTGTTTTTAAGGAAGCAGTGTTCACATGTTGAGGCACAGGCTGGTTAAATCTACGACTGGGAGTCTCTAAAGGGGGGGACAGCCAGGAATGGATTGATGGTGGGTGGAAGAGCGGCGGAGGGAGGTGAACCCTTTTTCCTCCTTAGTATGCCAAGAGCTCTGCGGTTTAGTCTTGTCTGCCCTTCTTCACAGCTTCCCATGAGGCTCCTCAGATTTTTGACCTCTCACAGGCTTTGCTTTTTATCCTTCAGTATGACGCCTTATCTTTTTGACAATCTGCCATGTATCTGGGGAAAAATAAGATATGCACATCCTCTACCACATTTTATAATGCTCATTGTTCACATCCTATTATTATTTGACCAATTTAGACAGTGTGTGTCAGGAAATGGAGGTCAACACTCAAGGTGGGGCTGTTAATTGCTTCTGTCTGACACACTTTGGCAGAACTTCCTTGGCTACAGTAAATTTTCCAGCCCGTTCGCCCTTTGTTGGCACCCGTGGCACAAACAGAACCTGCTTTTAAGATAATTGGACAGATACAAGATGATGGTTTTTGTGTTGTCGTTGGGAACATTTCTCTGCATGACTGACGTTTGTTAGTTTGTCCAGACACAGAACCTTTCAGAACAGAATTGCTGTTAACACTCCTTTTTTTTTTTTTTTTTTTTTGGACTATTTGGACACATCTGAAAAAGCTTCACTGTGTCAGAGACTGCTTTAGTCTTGACGAAGTGGACACAATGGCTTGAAACATAACAAGGTGGGGTCACCAGTCGGTCAAAGCAGTCGTGCTACACCTGAAGTGTGAGGAGTAAGGCCGTCATTATCAGTGTCCTGTTGTGATCTGACGCATATAAGGACCTCTCTCTAAAGACCAGGCAGAACTGCCAATTCAGTTCCATAAATTTTTTACATGAAGATAAAAAGTAAAGGAAAACTCTTTCCTTTACTTAACAGTTTTTCACAGGTTTTCTGCCTCCTCCACTCTTTCTCACACCACCATCCAGGGAATAGGTCTGCACAGAGGGGGCTGTGAAAAGAGGGGAGCCCAGTTCAAGGGCAGTCAGTGAGAAGAGAGGTTGTTTAAATGGCATCTCAGGTTGCTCAGCTGAAAGGAAAGCGCCATTAGTGTTGGGCTTCTGTCAAAGTCCACAGAGCGGATGCTTCAAGCGCTCTTGATGGAAGATTTATTGCTCTCAGCGTCTTTAAAAATGGCCGTTGCCCAGCGCAGAGAGAGCACAAATGGTCGCCGTGTGTGGAGGCCACCTTTTACAAGTTGAGGAAAGCAAACTGACTGAGAAGGACTGACTTTATGAGCCAGCAACAATCAGGGTCATCTACAGAGATGAATTTGTTTGATTTAAAAACAAGATGTACGACAACAGCAGTTGTGGTTGCTCAACAGGAAAAAGCTGTGGTGCTTTTCTCCGCTCAGGAAATACAAACAATGCAAGCGCTATAGTCTTCTTGCACAAGGCAGTTTGCTCATTGATGCCCGTGGGCCGGAGAAGGGTGCAGTGGTAAATGCGAGCGGTGGAAGGCTGGCACAAGACCCCTTATCATCCAAAGAGCCTTTTTACAAAATAACCCCACAATCCCACAATGCCATTCTCTGCCTGGGTCTGCAACAAAGGGCCCTCTGAAGTCCACATTGTACGGCCTCATTCACCCTCCTGACCCTGATGCACTTTCTCCTTTTGTGGGTCTTTCTGCCTTTTAACTTTGGGCTTGTGGGAGCTGAGTAGACACTCTGGTTAACAAGCGTTTCTGTGCAAGGCGGTAACAGCTGTTGGGGGTGAGAGCATGTGATGGAAAAGTATATATTTTATCTGTCAAGTGTACAGTAAGCGATAGCATCGTGTGTAGCGAATGAGTAGTATTTCAACAAGTAGTTTCGCACAACCAGCTGTTGCACTGTTGATAACAGTAAAGTGAGCATCTGGGAGAGAAATGCTCGGAGCTGCACTCACCACACAGCAAAAGTTTACTCGCACAAGGGCTGAAGATGTTGGCTGTTAGTGGCGCTGTAATTGTTCTTTATGTCTGAGTCTCAAGTTTTGAATTACTTTGTAGATAAATACTTGCAGAACTTGCAGTTTTTGACAATCTGATAATTTCAATGAAATTGAACAAATCATATGTTTTTGTTTTGTTTTTTTTAAGCTGGTCTCAATCAACAGCTTTTTAGATAAAATATATTTGTTTTTAGCGTTAAAAAAACTGTAATATTTTGCACATAAGCAACCACTAAAATGTTGATGCAATTGAATAACTTTATCTGAACTTCCCTTACTTTGGGTGGGAATGGGGTGAGGCTTTTGAAATCCTGTAGAAACAGTAACTGGATCTTCAACTGGAGAGTTGCATGACATTGACAACATAAATTTGTAAGTTGGCACTGTGCATCGGAAATTTGGAGGAAAGACAAATATCAGGATTTGTTTGCTTGAACCAATTTATCACGACACATTTTCAAACATTATATTAACCTTAGAGGAACTGAGCGCATTCCGTGGTTTAGTCCCACCTCAGTCAAACCGTTTTCTTTTGGTGTCAACAAGGTTATCTTTGTCATTTAAACAATTACATCCATGATCTAAAAAGTTGAACGTAATTTGGTTTCTCTTGAGATGAAATGGTGATAAAATCTTCCCCAAAAGGCCTCGATTGTGACGCCCCAGATGGTTCTCTGGTGACATTTCCCCGACAGTTTCTCAATGAAGCCCTCATATTCACTTTTAGCATTAACTTCATCAACACACCACCCACATAGTTTAGCAGCTCTTAGGGCCCCTGCCAAAATCTAGAGTTGTTTGTTGTTGCTGCCAAACTCCACACCCTCAGGAGGAAGTTGAACAGAGGTCATTGTGTGACATCAACAGCTCTGTGAATCATACGGTGAAGAGAGAGAACTGTTTGTGCCATGAAGCGCACAAAGATTTTATATTTTTGAAAGATTTTTGTGAGACAGCTGGATGCAGTCTCCTTTTGTGCAGACTGAAGGTCTGTGTTCCTGCCAGCTGTTTGCTGAGAGGAGAGGGAGGGGAAACACTATTATTTTTGAATTACATAATAACTGCAGCACCACACTATCATGCAGAATATTGCATGCATCCCCTTCTCCCATCCCCCTCCCCCTGCCGGGAACGGTTTTGGGCTATGACTTTACATACTGTACATGAGAACTTGAGCCTAATATGGGAAGTGTGGTGTATTTAGAAGAGAGAGGAAGAGCAAAACAAAGCAGAGGCGCTGATGGGGATAAAGAACATGACTATAAACAGCTGTTTAATTCAACGTCTGTCCTCTTCAGCAGGAGTGCTCTCCTTTAGTAGGACAGCTGACCCACACACACACACACACACACACACACAGATACAGCACCGTTTTCATAACACAGAACACGTACTTCAATGCCAATCCCTCCTCTCCCCCTCTTTTCTTTCCTCTCGTGCCCTCTCTTCCCATCTATGTGTAAAACGTCTTTGAGCACAGCTGCCACTGGAGCCGCTCAGAGACGTGTGCGTGTGACGCAGTACAACATCTGAGTGACTCTGAGGGACCGTGACGCGGCACTCTGAGCTCAGCATGGGTGCACCGCAGTGTCAGGCAGGCGAGGGCTGAGTGAGAGATGAGCTGGTAAAACTAGACGAGAGTTCACTTAATCCTCCTCCATGTTGGAACGTCTGCAGCCCTCAGCGAGCAAACGACAGTGTAAACAGGTGGAATAATATCACATAAGCGGGGCTTTGTGTTGGGTTACATGTCTTACATGAGTCAGTGAATATGTGGTGCATAGTATCACACCACAGAGACAGATCTAAGGAGTTTAGCTTAAGCATTTGCTGCTTTTTAAAATTTTGTTTGGTTTACTGTTGGTTGGTTTATTGATGACAGGACGAGTCATCACACACACCTCCAAAAACGATGAGGGTTTAAATCGATCAGCTGCATCAATACAGTGTCCTCTGTCTCAGTTCTCGGGCCTCTCCTGTGAATCCAGCCAAAATAAGTTTCCACATTAAAAAAACAAAAGCCAACTTAGCACATCTGCATCGGGGTTCAATTGAAGGATCCTCATCCTGCAAATATTTCCTTGAAGAAAAAAAAGCTGACTGACGTTCATCCACAACAATCCGAGGATCACACCAAACAGATAATTATAAATAACGATCAGCTGGAATATTGCTGTTTGCTCCCCAAAAACTTTCACAGAAGTATTAAAAGCTCCTTTGCTGATTTCCTCAAATAACTGCTCGGTCTGTACACGTGGTATGCAGCAGCTATTGCATTCTTTTTTTTGTCTTTCGTGTGTCTGTCTTTGCAGCTTTTTGACCGCATGAGGGAGGACAACCCCGACTTCCACCAGAAAATCATCCCCATCAGCAGCGAGTTGACGCAGCCGGGCCTGGCCATCAGCCCCGAGGACGTGGAGAGGCTCACCGCCTGCATCAACATCGTCTTCCACTGCGCCGCCACCATCCGCTTTGATGAGCCACTCAAGTGAGCATCATCCAGTCTTTACCACCTCCTACACAAAACACACTCTGCCTGCATACTTTGCGTCTTTGAAAACCTTTTTGACTTTTAAGCTGGCTAAATGGTACGACTTCTAGCAGGAGCTTCCCGTTGTGAGAAGTCACTTCACTGGACACAGCTAGCTAAGCAGGCTGCTGTTTTATTGATCAAAAGCAAAGGGGAAGCTGGATGAGGATGTAGAGAAATCTGTCGTTGGCGAGAAAATCATTTGCAGTAAAGCACGTTGGATATGAGAGAGTTCATTTATTCAGTGAGCATGAAGCTGTCGAGGTGGATTTAGGTGTTTTTAACCAGAAAATATCTGCTAATAGATCTTACACCTTTACAAAAAACAATCTGCTTACACTGTGCTTAAGACAGTAAACAAATACGCAAACATGTTCTACTGCTTCTTTGTCGGTGCCAACACCCAGACGTTGACGGTCCTTTAAAACATGTTTCAGAAGATATTGAAACAGTCAAACAAATGCATTTTGTGATCTCCTGTAAGTGCTTAAAAAGTTAGCGAGGTTTGGTTGGGGAATTTTAACTCTTTACTTCAGGAGCACTAAAATCTGAGCTGGGACTGTGCATCAGCACTGGATCATGTTTTATTTACAGATTTTTTTTTTTTTAAATGCACTGCAGAAAAAAAAAAGTAAAAGTCACTGAAAGTTCAAGGCAGCGCAGGACATGAAGGCAGATTTTAAACACAGGTAAAAGGGAGCAGCTTCTAAAGACAAAGTTTCATTTGGAATAAAAGGGGAAGAGTGAGACGCCACTGTGTTTGAACAACCTGCTTTTCTCAAAGACACGGTTTAGTGTGCAACTCTAGGAATGTCACAATAGACAATGACGGGAAGCTCTTAATAAAAACAAAACAGCAGAAGCACTCCGCCCAGTTTGTCCACCACCAAGTGGAAGCGAAGCCAGCCTTATCTGCATGTTGTGTTTTATCTGATACAGTCTGTTCAGTATATTGAAGAAATATATTTATATGAGGACTATTTAAAGGCCTGTTTGTGGGAAGGGCACCTGTTTAGGTTTGAGTGACAGTTCTGTTGGAAAAAAGCTGGTGTGCTGCTCTTCATGGCTTCATATTGATCTATATTTGATACATATTGATTTCTCTCTCCCCCTCTCTGCTCGTCCTGAGCAACCTCACCACCTCTCTCTCTTTTTATTTTTTTTCATCCCTCTTTTTCTTACTTTCACATCCTTATTCACTCATTCTTTCTCTTTCCCTCCCATCTCTTGTCATCTCCTGGAGCCTTTATTCTGGCGTAGCCTTGTAGCAGAGCAGCAACATAAATCACACAACTCAGCGTCTCTGTTTAAGATTTGACTCTTCATGTTGACACGTCAGCTGTTCATCTTCTGCAGGTCTTCATCCTGCAAGCAGAATTGACTTGCGTCCCATTTGGTTATTTTAGAATAGTAATTTTTATCTTTTAATAATGTTTTTCGTTTAAAATTTTCCAGACCTGAAGAGGTGAAACTATCAGTATTTCACAATAAAACGGCAAAGATAAGAAGTGACATGTCCAGTCAGATCAATTGCGTGATTTTTTATTTTTTTTTGTAATTTATTTTGTTGAGTAGGAAATTATCAATAGAAAAACGAAGGAAGCATTCAACATGGGGCCTCCAGATCAGAGCCGATCGGTACTCAACTTGTTACATCTCAATTAAGATAATGGCACAAACAGATGGGCGATGCCTCTGCTGCAGGAAGGGCCACAGCGGTGTTTCCATCTTTCCCTCTGTCTCTCTGCTCCTGGCGTGACACCCGGCATATGGTCCCAGAAGGTGGTGGGAGGACGACACGCCCCCGCCCGCAAGCTCATCCACTAATACCCACCTCCGCTGCCCGCCCCCACATCCACGTCCAATCGACGAACCTGCTTGTTCCTCACAGCAGCTAACAAGCTCGCACATCCTGACAACATCTGATTCATGCCGGTGGAGCCGTCGCCCACAACATCACTGACACACACACTCTTTTTCTGTCTCACACACACTTGTGCCTCAAAAGCAGCACCCACACACAGCCACAGAGGCAGGATGTCTTTAAGTGACCCCTAATAGGTTTCATTCACCACTCGACACCATTGTTTTTAGACAGTCAGTGTTTCCTTTTGAGAACAGTTTTTGTTCTGACCGGCTGGATCAATGTGCCTCCTCTTTGTCGCTGTACTGCTTCTATTGTTCATTCTCTTTTCCTCTGTCTCTAACACACCTGCAGGATTTGTTGTGATTTCATCACTGGGTCTCATGCAGTCTCATCGTTTATTGATGTAATTTTTGGAGTAATTGGTGACGCTCGGTTTGAGTTGCTATTAGAAAATCCGCGGGGGGGGTGGGGGGGGTCCACCAAAAAAATATCAGAAAAAGAAGCAGGAATGTCTTCCAGGATGTAAAACTAAGACGGTGGAGAGCAGTTAAATCTGCAGTGTTTGCTGAAGTGTTTGCTGGTTGAGTGCTTGTATCAGCTGGAAACAGTAGAAACAATGATGAGACTAACACATTTAAAAGAAGAGCAGATGAGCAGACTTTTTTTTTCACCTATTCTCTCTCATCTAAACTCGTTCTCTCTCTCTCTTTTGTTTGGTTTAATTTCCTCATTCTTTTCTGTCGCTCTGCTCAGGATTATCATCATGTTGCAAATTCCTACAGGTTTACAAATTATCATTTGAATGAAGGGACTCAGTTGTCAGCAAACAAAAGCTCTTGCATGCAAATACTAAAACTGAGATATTAGCAGTCAGGCAAGTGCACGCTTGAGCTAACATCTTTCACAATCCCCCACACACACACTCAGTTTAACATTGTATCTGCCTGCTCTCTCTGGCAGACACGCCCTGCAGCTGAATGTAATGGCCACGCAGCAGCTCCTCAGCCTGGCCCAGCAAATGCAGCACCTCGAGGCCTTCATTCACATCTCCACCGCCTATGCAAACTGCAACCGCAAGCACATCGATGAAGTCATCTATCCACCCCCTGTTGAGCCCAAGAAGCTCATTGAGTCTCTTGAGTGAGTGTATTTGCCTTTTTTTTGTTGTTATGGTTGTTTTTTTTTGGTTTGTTTGTTTGTTTTAGTTGGTTTTTCTCTTCTAAAAATTATAATGTGATTATAAAAATACGCTGAAGTAGCTTGGGGCCATGCAAGTTTCATTGAGTGTTGACTTTGTGTCGCCAGGTGGATGGATGAGAGCATAGTGCGAGATATCACGCCGCGGCTCATCGGCGACAGGCCCAACACCTACACCTACACCAAAGCCCTGGCAGAGTATGTTGTGCAACAGGAACAAGACAAACTCAACATCGGCATCATCAGACCCTCCATAGTGGGAGCCAGCTGGCAGGAGCCTTTCTCTGTGAGCCCCCCCCCACACACACACACACACACACCATATGTTCTATGGTAATGATGATTTCATGTTTCACAAAATGTTCATTTTTGACTGATATGCCTATTTTTAATTTAACCTAAATCTAAAAATGTGAAGTAATAAAATTAACAACTAGTTTAAAGAAAAAAGAAAAGGAACTCAAGTGAATGACGTTCAGGAAACGGTCCAGTCAAACCAGAGACTTGCTTCTCATGGTGTACCAAAGTCCAAACTGTCAAAGCTCTTTTTTTTTTTTTGAGCTCTCTCTGGCAGCTCATGGTCCATCTTAGTGTGAGCAAAGACTGAGGCTGAAAGCATCCACCTGCCCCTGCAGAGATTATCCCGCAAACATAAAATGAGAGAAAACAGAGAAACACAGGAAAGGGGTTGTTTATCTGTTGTCAGGAAATGTAGGCCTCGTGTCTGCACACTTGGACTGTGTCGGCACTTCCTGGCTCTGTGCTCAACCTTCAGCTGTAAGCTCAACCTGGCAGCAACTTGTCGGAAGGCCTCGCTCATGCTTGGCCATGCAATCAACTTGGCAGTGCATGACAGCAGGCGCCATGAGAGGAGAAGGGGGATGGGAGAAGGACAGCTTGGTAGTGTTCATGATTACTACAATATAAATGTTAGACACACAAAACCATCTCCTGGTTTTTAAACATCGCGCTCGGCGTACACTCTAAATGGAGAGATATACCTCCGTCCTCAGCCTGGCCTGAAGCCACCAACAGACTGTGGTGCTAAAAAAGACCTCCAGCTTCAATGACCGGTTCATCTTGTGCATTTGATCTGCACCAGAGAATATTATTAGATACGGTACAAGAATCAGCCTTGACCAAATAGCGGGTCTCCAGTTGTACCTTGGGAACTGCAGCAGTCTATCACCAGTGGTTTCATCCATTTTTTATGGAGTCTAATTGAACATTCACTGCACACTGCTCCACAGCCTCCCATGTTCCCACCCCAGGAAGTAACGTAAGCTTGAATAGCTGATTCAGGACACACAAACAACCACATATGTTGGTGTTAAGGTGGCAGAGCTGACATTTCTGTCTTTGCTCCCCAGGGTTGGATTGACAACTTCAACGGGCCGAGCGGCGTCTTTATAGCCGTGAGTAATGAAAAGAAAAATTCTTCAAGGTCTTTAATACACAGAGAAGTTTGGCTAAAAGTGCGCTGTCTCATGTCAGGCTGGGAAGGGGATCCTGCGCACCATGAGAGCCAACAACGATGCGGTGGCTGACCTGATCCCTGTGGATGTCGTCATCAACCTCACCCTGGCTGCTGGCTGGTACACTGCTGTACACAGGTCAGTAAACACACCATGAAAGGTCAAAACCTGGGTCCTTCATCTTAAAAACGGACCCAGTGGTCCCCATCTTTTTCAGATGAGTAATAAAATGTTAATCATGGCCAATCATCACTTCAAAACTAGTTTTATAAATTGCCATATTACTGAAGACACAGATCCTGCTGAACAGAAGAAGAAGAAGCTGTAATTACAGCTGCTGAAAGGCATCAAAAGTCTCATTTCTGTGGCCTTATTAAGAAACTTTTAAAATTTAAGTTCAGGCTGAAACAAGAAGAAGGTGTCAAATTTAGAAATGGCACCTCATTTAAAATACAGTGTGGAAGAAACAGCTAAAGAGGAACTTGATCATCCAGCATCATCGTTTAAAACAAAAATCCAAGAATTTTGCAGCAGAAATAGTCAGTTCAGTCAGTTAAAAATCGGTTCGAGTTCGACCTGAGGCCTCATACAACATGTTGTCCCATGATTCCCCTCTCTTTGACCAAGTCTTGAAAAAAGAAGACAAAAATAAAAATACCCTCCAAAAAACTGATAAGAAGGAGCAGGTCAAAAAGAATGAAACCTGTTTTTAAGGAAACTTCAGCTTCACTGCTTCAACATAAACACCTCAGTATCAGTTCTTTGCCAAATAACCTGGACTTTGGTTGGATTTTTCCTCACTGTAAATGTGTTGAAACTAAGTCCCATGTTAATGTAAAGCTAGAAGATGAACCGCTGAGGAAACTAAAATAAAATGTGGAAAACATTTGTTATCTAACAAATGTGATAATGTGCAGTGTTGCATGTGTTACAGCAGTGTAATGTACCTGACAACTTTTACTTTTTTCAGAAGGAAAAACAGAAAAAGAGAAAAATAAGAGAAAATAAGTTAAGTATTAACCCATGCTTCGGAAAGTTAAAGGGTTAATTGAAGTTATCCATCAGTGTGTTTATTTAAAGGTCAGCATATGTTGTCTCACATTAATATGAATGACCTCTGCTTATGTTGGTTTCGAATTTGACATCAGCCTTGTTTTCATAACCCATGTGGTCCTAAACCTGTGCAGCATAACATATGACCTCCTCTTCCCACGCCTCACAGGCCCAAAGCAGCCCTGGTGTACAACTGCACGACCGGCGGCATCAATCCTTTCCACTGGGGGGAGATCGGTATGTACGCCGTTTGTTGTCTTGCTTTAAAGTAATAGAAACCTGTCAGTGCAGTGCAGGATGTTTATAGAGCTGTTTTGTCTGCGCCTGCTGCTATCCCACAATATGGTTCTCCTGCTTCACTTTCATCATCACAAATCAATACCCCCCCAGTGTTGTGACATAATGTCCCTGTGATGTAGTTGAGTTGTGTTGTTGGTGTTTTTTTGTTTTTTTTGTTTTTTTTGTTTTTTATTTGGGGGGGGGGCCTCTCATATGGAGGGAGGATGCCTCCTGCTGGACAGAGACAGATATTGAATTCAACATCTGCAAGGAAATGAGTCAAACACACTTTGTTCATGAGGTTTTGTTTTTTTAGATAATATGGATTTCTGCAAAGGATCAGATTCAAACCTCAGAGTGCCCCCTCCCACACTGTTGGGGGAAAAAGCAAACAAAAAAATAAAAAACCTTCTGCCATATCTTGTGTTCACATGATGTAGAAACAATGTTATGGCGATACATTTTTGCATGAGCCAAAAGTCGCATCATAAGATATAAAGATAATTGCATTAGAGTTTAAGGTATTAAATGCTAATAGGTGAAAATTTCCTTCCCTGAAATTCTGTCCTAATATTACATTACAACTAATTGTAATCAGCTTGTTATTTTCTTACTTGATGGACCTACTTTGGTCAATGAAATGACCAACAAAATGTCCCACAGCTCACAGTGGCATCTGCTGAAACTTAGATATTAAAATTTTGTTTGTGAAAAGCTTCACGTATGTGCAGGTGAAACTAGAGAATATTTGATTATTTGATCACTAATTTCCTTCTCCGTTGTTGGACCATCCAGTTGTATAAGAAATATGAAAATATATAATATGTAATTTCCAGTTTTTTCCTGATCATCCTGCTTTTTAAATGTCCAAAAATATTCAGCCAGCTCTGGCCCTGATTTGTCTTTCACATAACTGCCTCTCCTCGGAGGTCAAAGTCTGAGTGATGAAGGCACATGTGAGAAGTGAAAGACGTAATTGTTTCCTTCGCATCATCCCAGTGGTCATCACATACGGCGGGATTAGAGGGCTGTGGATGTGAGGCCGGCACGATGACCGGGAACCCTCTCTTTTCCTCTCAGATTAACAAACATGCTCCCTTTACTGGGGAAATTGCAACCAGATGGCTCCGAGCAGTATTAGGCCTCATCGCTATGATTCGCTGTTATGAAAGAGGAACAGTGCTCTCTAATCTGACTGCTCCGAATGAAAGATAGGAATGAGGCTAATCTACAAGAGGATCAGAGGAGGCCGCAAACCTCCCTGAAAATTTTCCTGAATATAAATGTAAACAACAAGCAAAGGAGGATGCTGTTTCCTGCCGCTGGCAAAGAATTGCAGGTATTTCATCTTCGTGTTTTGTTTTGGTTTTTTTTTTTTTTTTTTCTTTAAGTAAAATCACTTCTATCTTGGAAGTCTGAGAGCAGCTCACAGTTAGCGGCGATCCTCACAACCAGGCCGCAAGGAGGCACGGCCACAGCTGGCTGTCACCTCGGATCAGATCTGGTTAGTTTAGCCCCCCTCTCCTGCAACCACCCACATGTCTGTTTCCATGGCAACAAACAGTGCAAGGCTTGGTTTGCGGGCAATGTGTGTGTGATGTAATGTGAAGTCACATGGCTGCTGCTGGATTCTGGGAGGAGGGGGAGCAGGATGAGTATATGAGGAGGTGCTGCCCATCGGGGGAAACGATGGAGAACCAAAGCTGAAAATTGTATAATGATTAAAACCGCCCACGGTTCCTGGAAGTCGTGATCTTTCTATAGAAACTGCAATCTGCGTGATAACCTGTTCGTGGATAATTGAAAGCTGATGTTATTTTTTTTGCATCTTGGGCTTCCTCCCTTTTTCTCCCACCCCAGACTGTGCTTCTGTTTTACTTATATTTTATATTTACAACATCCAGCCCATCAAGCTAACAAATCATTTTGTTGCTATGTGTCTGCTTCACCTTTCGCAGAGCACCATGTGATGTCGTCCTTTAAGAGGAACCCCTTGGAGCAGGCTTTCCGCAGGCCCAATGCCAACATCACTTCCAACTACCTGATCAACCAGTACTGGATCCTGGTCAGCCACAAGTTCCCTGCCCTCATCTATGATCTCTTCCTGCGTCTGTCTGGACAGAAACCACAGTAAGGGGCTGCAGATTTCCGAAGTAAAATTAAATCTAAAGAGAAGTTCACCTGCATCATAACTTCTGACCCCCCAACTTTCTCTCCTTTTTGCCGTAGGATGATGCGCATCTTCAATCGTCTGCATAAGGCCATCAGCCTGCTGGAGTATTTCAGCAGCCAGGACTGGGAGTGGAACTCGGACAACATGAACATGCTGATGAGCCAGCTGACACCTGAGGACAGGAAGGTAGGACTGTCCACATCCAACTGTGCAAGCTACAATCACCCGAAATAGAATAAATAAGAAATGAAGAATTACGGTTCTTTTAATGTGCTAAAAAGAACTGTGCTATATTTAGATCACAAATACTTTATGTTTATTTTTAGTATTTTCCAAACAAAGCATACTATCCTTTCGCAAAATAGGACCAACTGAGGTACCTTAAACTTCCAACTGCGATTAAAATTTTGTCCAAATGTTATTATAAAAATGATGTTTGAGTTAATGTAGTTGTGATGACAATGTGTTATACTAACTGTATCAGTACTATTACTGTGAATCCTGACAGTGTTTCTGTAACTCTGAATGCAGGCCGTTTTTATTACTACGGTCTTCTACATCTACTTTCACTTCACTAAATGTAATTATTTTTCCACTGAAGAAACATTTCTACCATTTACTCCCTGAAAGGTCGAAAGCGACAGGGAGCCCAGACCGAGAATATCATTTTATTTTTATGAGGAGGCCCTCAGCTCCATCTAGTGAGTGAAAGTGGAACAGTAGCTTTGGCTCAACCTCAGCAGCAACATCTGCTTTTCCTTTCTACCTCACAGACATTTAACTTTGACGTGCGTCAGCTGAACTGGCCTGAGTACATTGAGAATTACTGCATCGGTACCAAGAAGTACGTCCTGAACGAAGACATGTCCGACATTCCCGCCGCCAGGCAGCATCTAAGGAAGTAAGTTGTCAAGAGACTCCAACCACAGCCAAGATGAGCGAGACTATTTTCTTCCCTTAACTATATTTCTACTTCCACATTGTCCTTAAATTACCTTAAAGACACCAACATTTTCTGTTTTTTCATCCACCAAAATACGGTGCCGTAACTTTTAAATTGTGTCACTGCATTTCAAAAAAGTACTTTTATACACACCAAAGGGGCATGTAGCGCTGCATTTGAGTAAAGACATAGAGGCAGAAGTCATACCATGTTCAATGCTTTACCATCTTCTGTGTTTCTCTTCCCTTCTCCTGTTCCCATTTTCCCAGACTGAGGAACATCCGCTACACCTTCAACACCCTGTTGGTCATTTTCATCTGGAGGGTGTTTATCGCCCGCTCCCAGATGGCCAGAAACATCTGGTACTTTGTGGTCAGCCTCTGTTTTAAGTTCCTCTCCTACTTCCGTGCGTCCAGCACCTTAACCAACTGAGTCTTCCTCACCGCCTCAAACGAGACAGCAGCCCTTACATTTACGCTTTTCAGCAGGACAAAACATCTGAGACTCTGACCATCGACTAAGGACACTCCAAATCCTCCTCTAGTGTGGATTAGCGGGGCTCTTTACAGGTGGGGGCTGCAGTTGAGTGAAGCACTCAGGAGGGAGGAAAAAAGAGGTCTACTAGCCATGAATTATTTCTTTAATTTGGAAATCTGTCATCAGTACTTGCACTGTTCAGTCACCAAACCCCGTCCAAAAAAGTGTTGTACTTCATTTTGAACCTCCCGTTTTCTTCTCAAAGTGGCCAATTATATATGCAACGATAAGCCTTTTGTGTGACTTCCATTTTATTTTCCACGTCATCGTTTCCATCCTCTTGAATCTCGGTACATTGCATTGCCTTGTGATGATTACTTTTTTTTTTTTTTTTCATACTTGAAATATGGCAGTGTGTCAGTGAGGACGATTTCTATAAGATTATTTTGGTTCTCTGTTTTTTACTGTGGGGATATCCAAGTCCTCTCTTTAATACGCAGGTGATTTGGATATCTGTATGTCTGCATCATGTGTATCTACTGCCTTTTTAAAGATTAGCTGACTGGTCATTACCTTTCTCAAGGCCAATCCACAGATAACTGACACTCGTATTAAAGCTACTATCTGACTACATAAGACAAACGTATCACTACAGATACTGAAACATACAGATTCACCACCTTTCCTGTTGTTGAGGTTGTCACTTATTTAATATCACAAATGATAATGTCAGTATGTCTTTGAACATAAACCTTGTTTGTGTGAACGCTCATCCACTTTTTGCCTGTTTGTACAGCCAGTTTGTACTGAAACTAAGTTTACTACTTTTACATCTTTATACTTGCGTCAAAGGCTAGTCTGATATATGTGGTAGACCTTGGCAGTGTATTATATATAAATAAGAGTACATCAGAGGCAAGTTTATTTGTATAGCCCTGTGTGAGACATCGTACAATGTTTCCCAACAGTTCCCAAACAAGCCCAGGGTTTTTAAGATAAAAGTTTAACAGATGAGGGAAAAACTGAGAGGCAGCTGGAAACAAATTTACATTAGTTGAGAAATGTAAGAACAATGGTTCAGTTGAAGTATTGTCAGTCTAAAATGACCAAGTCCAAGGAATGGGTCCATTGAAAGAAATCAAATATCAGCGCTTCACTATATATCCAAAGTGACAGGTGTGTGAAGGCAGGGGACCAAGCTTGGAGCTGATAGTTTGGAACAAGGGAGGCCAATTTAAAGATTAACACTGTGCCTCTGTAATATTACTGTCACATTTAAATTAGAGTAGTCATTTGTTTTTCAAAAAACATACATATTATAATTAAAAATGGTGATTACCTAGAGGTGTTCTAAAAAGCCAAATGATCGAAGAATTACTGCTGAAGGTATTTCTACAAAACCATCCAGCTTCTGCATTAAACACAAGATCTGATGCATCAGCTGGAGTATTTAAAAGATTTTAATCGGTCTGCCAAGAGGCCTGTTAGCTACCTGGACTGCATGAGTCACAGCTTGAAATGGGCCAATAAGCCTTTTTGTTAAACCACAAAGGCAACAGTTTTCTTTCAGATAAAGGTTTATAGTTTTAATACCTTCAGAACAGCAGTAATTTATGAAATGACTGTTTGGGTTTCATCCATATTGCTGGTTAATTGTATCTTTGAGGATGACCCGAACGTAATGCTGGAAGAGAGAGCTAACATTGTTTCGAGGGCTTGTTAGGTTCTGTTGTAAACTGGAGTTTGCCCATGCTGTTTCATCTTTGTATCAGAAGAAATGGCTCTCTGTCAACCAGCTTTTGACAGCCAGTAAATAGCACAGAGCGCTCACTACCAATTGCAATTTAGAGTTGAGTGTCATCAGAATAGAAACAGATGCTGCAAACGAACTCAGAAGTATCGAACCACATATGGAGACTTGAGGGATGGATATGGACTGCTCTTTTTAAGCAGGACAAACTGTGACCTGTGTGTTAGTCTGGACCTAAATCACAAGTGCTACATTATAAATGAGGGACCTGGTTCAGCCCCCTCCCCTCAGTGTTACTCCCTGATCCAAGTTTGAAAGATCTGTAAATAGAACTTGCATATTATTCTTATACGTTACCAAAAATTGTATTTGGGTGTTGATGATTTTGCTTGGTGAGTGTCTTCACAGGATTCTACCACAGAGCTTCCCACAGAGTCTACCAAACATGTTACGTGTGACAGGCAAGTCTGATTTTTACTAAACAAACAAAACTGTACAGTGTTGTATATGTTGCAAGGTTTGACTCTTGACAGAATACAAATGCGTAGGTTTATGAGCCTTTATGGGAGAAAAAGGGACAAAACTTAAATAAATGTTTATGCAAAGCCCATGTCTCTGGTGTAACAGTGGTAACTGTCCTTAACAACCAAAATGTCTCGGCCTCACGATGAAGTGGTTTGTTGTCACAGAGCTTCAGGCCTTATTGCAACAGTGTCGTCTTAGAGTTTTGATTCCTCTGCGTTCAGTGTTTGTCGAAGGGCTGCGTCAGGTATCTTATGTAACAAACAGCAACACTTGATCAAATGCGTCGTCTTATTCTTTGTGGTGGTGTTGTTTGACCGGCTTTTATTTCCTGCTCTGGCAACACTTCATTGAAGTCTGCTTGGGAAAACTGAAATAAACCAGAAGAGAAAAAGAGCTAGTGTGCTGCGGTCCATTAAACTTCTCTTATCTCGTGGATTTATTCTGTAAAATTTATCAGAAGCTGCATTTAAACTGCATCTCCTGTTGGAAGTCTCAAAGAAAAAATTAAAGAAGGGTGAACATTAATCTTCTTTAAGTTTGCAAGGTTCAAATGATCTTGTCTAGTAAAAATCTTACCAATATGTACACTTGCTTCAGTTATAGTAGAAGTGGCATGCTAGTGATAGTTACCACGATGACGTGTTGCTCCTGGTGTACTATATTTCTGTCTAAAATGCTGGATTTAATTTTACAGAATAGAGGACCTGCCACCAGGAAGGTGAAAAGAATTCAACCAAATCAAAGCTACATATTTTAATTTACCTGAAAGTGCAACATTGTCCAATTCTAATTTCAGAATTAATATTTTGCTATCCATTTGCACAGAAAAGTTTTCCTACGTTCTAATGTTGTGACAGAAACGCTACACTGGAATTGTTTAGTTTATTTAAAGTTTTACCTGCAGATGAAACCAAAAGCACCATCACACTGCAAATAATGTTTCCGAAACACAAATAACTGCAGTCACAGGGCATGTTATCTTAAAGTGCAATGCTATGTGAACACTTCATTTACTCACCAGCACCATGTTTAACAGATGGCTTGAGCTTATTTTTCCCAATAGAATAACACAATGATTAGATTGGTGAAGTTCGTTAAAAAAAAAAAAAAAAAAAAAAAGATTCTTTCAAAACAGATCAATAAATGAAAGAGTGTCCTTTTCATTTATTTTACTGGGATGAGAGAGTTCATTGAGCTTTGTGAGGTTGGCTGAAGACTCACTGAATAGCAGCTACTGATGAGGAACATTGTCGTCCTGCAGAGGAATCTGGTGGTTGTTCAGGTTGTTCATCTGGTGGTGCAGCTGCACCTCCTGGAGCAGACTGAGCAGTTAGTAATCCTGTTGGCTCTCTCTTAGACTGGTGGAAACCCACGTTGACGTGGATGATACAGATTTTTGGCAGATGATGGTACAGACTCACCTCTCTGGGCCTGTAGAGGCCGAGTTTGAAGCGACAGCAGAAGATGTCAAAACAGGAGCCGACGAGCCCGTGGAGCATCCCTGTGAAGGAGAGGGATCACGTGTTGAAAAACAATAAACAAATCCAGAGTCTAGCTTGACCGGCAACACAAGTAAGCAGGATGGTCTTGCAGGTTAAAGTGGACTTGCCCGTGGTGGAGAATATGCCCCCAATGATGCCACACAGTCGCACCAAAAACTGCCACAGGGGCATGTGCTGCTCGCTGACCGTCACCATCAGAGAGCTGGTGTCGTACTTCACAAAGATGCCAGAAACGCCGTGGCTGCCCGCTGCGTGGTTTATCACCCGCTCCTTGGAAACAGGCCAGGTTTTAATCCTCTTCTCTAATTGATTGCTTTTCACTTTTTCTTTTTTTTCTTTTTCTTTACTCACCCGCTCCGTCACCGAAAACTGGTGTGTATCTGCAGAAACCTTGTACGTGTTGAGTTTGGTGGGAACCACTGTGATGAAGTACTGGAACATCTGGTTGTCTGGGGTGAAATCACACGACATGTATGCATGGAAAACACCAATATTTCAAGGAATTTCAAGGACGAAAATTGCGAAAAAACATGAGCTGGAGAAAATAAAAAATAAATGCAAAATTTTTATTTGATAATCTGAGAACAGTTTAGTGGCGCTCATGACTCAACAAATGTGTTGATGCCTTGAATTTCCTCAGACAGGAAGCCACGTTGTGTTTTATTCTCTCCTGTCTCTGGAAGCTGCAGAAACTCACTGCTTTGGGTGATTTTCTCTGTGCCATCCAGAGGATTGATGATGCCTGGTATCTCCTCCCCAAAAGATAAATGGTCTATCCGATGGGAGAAGTTGTACGCTGCAGCACAAAGATGAAGAAAAAGTTCAGGTTCATTCATGGCCCTGAAGAATCGCTGAAAGTGGTGAAATCAATTTTCCTTCTCAGTGTGCAGATTATACAAAAAGCCAAAGAAAAATATTTTAACTCACTCTCATGACTCACAAAAGCTGCAATATGGGCATGACCCTGAGGATGGTGAATAGGCCTGAAAAAGACGAAATGACAGTGTTAAAAGAAAAAAGGAATTCACTGCTGTCTCTGCGTAGCCTTGAATGTGTCACATTTTCACCACATTCTTACTTTCCCACAGTGATGTGCAGGTTTCCCGCCACCTTGTTGACGTAGACATGTCCATGTATCCTGCAAGCGTTGAGCGGCTCCATGGAGGTATCTTCCCTACTCACACAGACACAATTGTTAATCTGCCACTGATATCCAACCTGACTTAAGTGTGTGCCTGTAATTGTATTTCCTTTTTTTTTAAATGAATGAAAATAACGTTCGCATGCATGGCACTGACCGTGGAGGCAGGGCAGTGGGAGCTCCTTTCAGGAGCGTTTTGTAAAGGACTTCCTGAAGAGCATGCTCCTCTCTCAGCCTGCTCTGTATGAGAAGCAGTGTCCTGGGAGATAAATAACACGGCTCACTGTCACTTGCTCAAAACTAAACATCAGTGCATAGAAACTACACCTGGAATGTCGCTAAGCAAGATTTCTGGACCGTTATCTGTGTTTGAGTATTGTTTGGTTGGATTCCAGCTTTCAGGACATTTTCAAACATAGCATTAAAGTCGAAACACAGGTGGATGAGAGTAAAAAAAAAATTGCACGACAGGGTTCAGATCATACAAGAAAAAAGGTGTTTCTTTCTCAGGCTCCAATTGTGATCATTTTAGATTCTTTGTACATGTCAGTCAGTGAACCGGTAGCTCCGGTGTGATTTCATGACAGTTTACCTTTGCCACAGTCTCTGTTGCGGAGTCAGTTCGAAAACAACCTGATCAAATTTACAGAGAAAAGAGAGAAAAAAAAAATGTAGCAATGAAAGAAAACCTGTTTGGATATCATGACTGTCATGTGTGTTGCAACACTGTCTAACAACAAGCAGTGGCCCTTCAATGAGCCGGAGAAAAAGCAGCTTGTGATCGTGTGTGCGTCACTTACAGATTCATACTGGAGGCCGCTGGATGTGATCATAGTCTCAGCCAGGTCCAGAATATCTGCTCCGACATCTGCAAGCACACACGACGGGTTAGTGAACACACTTCTACGTATCTAACCTGCAACATGTGTCTATGTGAAAGGAACAGAAGCTTAAAAACTCACGCTGACATTTCATGGCGACTGTGATGTCAATGTTTATTCGCAATTTACTGTAAGTAATGAAGATGAATGAGACTAATCAGCAGGAAGTTACACGGTTATTATAAAGGTCATGCCCTCTGCGCGATTATCAACATTGAATAAGTGAATGTAAACTTACCTGGAAAAATCCTTGTCAACTGAATATTCATATTTCATCCAAGTGTCTTGATAAACGAAGAATTCTAAGACAGCCAGAAGTGCCATGGTGGTAAAAGCCAACAGTGACACTGTGGATGAGACAGAAGAGTAAGTAGGGTTGCACTTCAATCTTTTTAAACTAATCTTGTTATAATTCTCATTATTCCCACCGGTTCCTCCTGATGCTGAGGTCTCCACATAGCTCTCCGACACTTTGGGGAAGGCATCGAGCTCCTTCACCAGACTCAGGGCTTTCTTTCGCGACAGACGCCTCATGTTCAGGTTCAGGACATTTCACCACCTCCGATGAACAGAAATGCATTAAACCTGTCCCCTTCCTTACCATGGAAGAGGACAGTGGTTCATTTTCTGTTCGTCCACCAAACAACTGAGCGATATACAGATTATTTAAATCATATCTACATATGACAGTCGGATATTTTGGAGCAAAATTGTGCAATCATCAAAATCACCACAATAAAAGCCCATAAAACTACACACTCTTCACATCTCTACGTGAACACTGAAACACTGTAGAGAAACGATACCAGATTCATCGTAATAATAATAAATAAAAGGTTGTTTGATGGTAAATTCTGATAAGCCACAAAGTCTAAAATGACATTCACAACAGACATGTTTTCTGACGTGAAGGTACTGATGTGTCTGTTCACCGCCTCCCTGAGCAGCTCATCTATTACTATGACCATCATCACCACCACCATCATCATCATTGTTGCCATTATTAGACAACACTTTTTATTTTCAAATTTACAATCCATCTTACCTCTTGGATCACCTGCTCGGATATTCATACGCGTCTCACAGTGGAAGATAAAACTCACCAAGTCATCAGCTCGGTTTGAACGGTGTCTGAATTTCACAGCAGGCTGGTTCATCCATGATGGTATCTCACAGACGGCTGTGGGAGGAAGGTGGTGGTGGATGGATGAAGGGGTGGGGGGGGGGGCACTGACGTCACAGGGTACGTAGCGTCCGCGCTCATTGTCGCGTGAACGCGCAGCGATCAGTTTTCGCCGTTCAGGCAGCAGATGGCGACTCAATACTAAAATCCTGATGACGGAGAGCCAACTAAACCGTTTTAGATGGATGTAAATAGAGTAGTCCAGGCACAGAGCGTGATAGAATGGATTGGAATAGAAAAGAGCGCCGTTTCCATCAAATATAGACAGGCAGTGAAATAAAGAGATTATCTTGGAGGTTTTGGTTTTTTATATGTCCAATCTGGCCAGGGAACACACACTCATATATAAAAACACTTAGAGTAGAACACATATTATCAAGTAGTCTCTGAATTGTGACTGATATATTTATAGATATTTTTTTTTAGTTGTAACATCTGATGTGATGTTACAAAGTGCCTGCTGCACTTTGTGAGCTTCAAGGAGTTATTACATTTCTTAACATAGGTCCAGAATGCAATTCAGGGATTTAATAGTACATTTTAGGAGACATATTCATTAATTCCATTATGAAACCGTGCTTTTCCAGGTAAATTGAACCGGCCTGTTGTACGGTGATGGCCCCATGATTCATTTAAGAAGTAGAAGTTGTCCAAAGCCATCCATCAGTAGAGACACTAACCCATTTCCAGAACCACTGACCTCCACTTACAAGGGGTAATTAACTTCCTGCAGGAGTGTTTACAGGCATGTGTGGATCTGCTCACCAGACATGTGGTTGCACTGCTCACACTGGGCTGAATGTGAAGACATGATAATGATCAACTAAACCAGGTGGAGTAGGCTGCTATTATCACCCTTGGGACAAAGGAGATGTTTACATCTTGTTGCAGCTTGAAAATGCACCAAAAAAAAGGGGGGGACGAGATGTGTTGATGAATGTTGTGAATCACACGTGTGTTCTGTGAATGAGGGCTCATGAATCTCTTCATGCACCAAGCCTTCTTGCCTATGCAGAGCAGCGCAGATGGGCGTGTGGGGGGATGGGTGCTGTCAGCTCCCAGATCAAGCTGTGGGTCGGTGGTCCCATTGCTATTCACCACACAAGCACGTAGGGCATGTCAGACACGCTCCATGGAGACATACCAGGAGTGGATTTCATGTTTTGGTTTTCATGCTCTTCTGCCATGACTGCCATCGGTGGCGAATAATCTGAAAAAGTAGCACTTCTGCAAGTCTGCAACGGAAAATATTTTTTGCTGAGCGAGCCAATTTTGATTTTGTGACACAATAATGCTTTTTGTTCCTTATATCATATCTGCTTTTTCAATGGTATATAATTAAATCAGCGCTGATGTTGCGCATCTGGACAAGAACTCAGTGGTTTAGACCCCCATAACGCCTTTTTACACATTGTCTGACATTAGTTTGGACGGTTTTATTTCCCTAAATACAGCCGTATTATTGAGTTCAATCGTATCACTGCTTTTTGTGATATGTTTTCTTTTTTTTTTATTATTTATTATGATTATTTCTGTTCATTAATTCAAATACATTTTCTGAGGGTCTATTTTAGTTGCGATTTGCTGATCAATTTGTTTCCTTTTTAGTTTTAATATGTTCAGACACAACTCTCGTATTGCAACACTGACGTAATATGGCAAAAAACAAAAAAAAAAACCCAAAAAACATCAGCATGTGGGAGGAAGAACACAAAAAAAGTTTCTGTCTATTGTCGGTGCTTCGATGTGACCAGATGGAAATGAGTCATTTGGAACTTGACGTCAGAGGTGGGATTGCCGAGGCATCTCGGGAACTCTCGGGTATTTCCGGATGCGGAGTTAAAGCCCCGCCCCGCTTCATTCCTGCGTTGTTTGGGGACAGTAGGAAGATGGCGGCGGCCCCGCTGTACTGTGTCTGCCGGCAGCCCTACGATGTGAGCCGGTTTATGATCGAGTGCGACATCTGTAAAGACTGGTTCCACGGCAGGTAGGTCGGTCGCACCGTCCTCTGGAGATGTGGCCCGGCGGAAACGACAAACGCGGGTTGTTTGGGAAGGAAAGGCGACGGCTCTTTAAGCGGCCGTTGACTGGTGGCTAACTTAGCCTGCTAACGCTAGCGGTGGGCGACGGGGGTTTTAAACCGTCTATTGACACGACTTTACCCGAAGAAAGTCACTGAAACCGGCCCGTATTTACTTTGCTGTTCCGCAAACCAGCCCAAAACGTAAAGCGTGCGTCCGCTGTCTGTAATTCTGCTGACATTAAACGTTATTGACCTAAAAAGAGCGCAATAGCGAAATAGTTTTATCTACTAATGCGCGGATCTATCAGTGGTGCCGAGCTGTGTGAGTCAACCGGGGTGATGAAGAGCTCAGCGGGGTCATCGTGACATACAAAGGCTGGATGTTGTCCTACTTCTTGTCATCGCCTCAGGGATAAGTTTTAATAATGTGTTTTGCTGATTTTTGAGCCATTTAAAATGAGTCGAAATATAGTGACTGCTCTGAGTGCAAGCCCGAAATTTGGCTGCCTAAATCGGGTTATTTAAGGTAATGCCTCCGCAAACAGCACTGTTGTTCTACTTTAAACTTATTTACATAGGCCACTTTTTATGATAAACTTCTGCTAGTTTGCACATAATTTGTGGACATTTATTGTCATACATAAGTGGTTAATATTTATTATATTAAAAAAAGTCAAGTAGTGTCAAGACGTGTGTGTAATTGACTGTTTTTGGATTTGACGTTTGTCCTGGTTTACACTTTAGTAAACCAGGACAAACAACGGGCTTGTTATGGTTAGGCTTTTGATTGACAGCTTGAGAAATTTAAACCCCCTTTCAACCAGAGGAAGCACATGGCAGGGGACACCTAGTGGTGGACAGGGGTATTAGTTAAAGGTACCAGGTAGACACACATCCCTGGGCTGCCTTTCTCTTTTCAGTATCCTATCCTCATTACATGTTTTTTTTTTTTTATACTTGTATAAATCACAATGCGTGTAGGTGTGGTGATAGCTGTCAAAGTCATAATGGGAAATTAATGTTGTGTAATGCCACCCGTTGTGTTTCTGCACATGTATTGCCTAATGTCAGAGTTCAGTCTATGCGCTGTAGTCCCCACCCGATATCTGCAATGATCGCTCAGTGCAAAACCAGTCTGCAAACTTTGCGGGTGACAGTGTGGCTGAAGTACTAGTACAGACTGTACTTTCAGTTGTGTGAAGAGGGCTCAACTGCTTCACGAAGGACTATAAATCTAAGATAATGAACAAGACATAGAGATCAAGAAAGTGTCAAATCGTATGGGATGTGTGAGACTCAGGTATCCGGCAAAATTTGAAATCATATAACTGTCACTTTTTATCAATATGGACCCAAGTCCAACACTGTCATGAGACAAAAAGTTTCACATAAACCTGCCTGTGTGGGCGCATCTCTAAGGCAACTGTTTATGAATACAATAATCTGTTTTTGCTCGTGTTGAAATGACGGAAGCCATTGCGTAACCACATTACATGTGCTGCCAAAAAACTTGCTGGCCAGAATTTGTGGCGCACCAGAGCCAAAAAAACTGGCTAGCTGTGTGTCATGTGCCAGCAAGAAAAGGAACAAATGTTGGAGCTTCCCCCATTGATGACTAATAAGCAGACACACACACACTTGCACGCACACACACATATCAGCTCCAAAAACAGCCACATTTCCAGCCTCTTTCCCACGAGGCTGGCCAGAAGGAAAGGGATATTCTCTGGCTGTGGATGATGGCACGCCAATGGATTGGAAAGGAGAGAAACTCAGCCTCCTGGTGCCTGTTTTTCAGCCTGCTGGAAGAGTTGCTTTTTTTTGTTTGTGTATGGGACTTTTGTTTCACTGTCTCAGTTTCTGGAGAGTGTCCTGTTTTCCATCACTTACATCTTCTAACATCTCAGTACAGAATACAATAGTCAATACAGCCTAGGACTCAAATGGGATAAGGACTTGGGTAATCAGTGTGTTTGGTTTATGTCGGACTAGTAAGAGGTAACTGGAAACAAAAAATGTGTGTTTGTCTCGCTTGACTCCACTATGGTCTCGCATCACAAGACCAGTATTTCACAGAAATGTGTCTGGTATTTGTCAGGGACACAAAAGGGAGGAGATTTGTTGTTGCGGTGATTTGTGTTCAGATTAAAGTGATCTGGTCAGCTGGACCTGAACTCACCGAAAGGAACCCATTCTGTTTGGTTTAATCCTGCTGAAAATACGTATACATGCCCCCTTGTCACAAGTTTCATATATCCGGTTTTGAGTAGTTTAACTGAAGTGATATTTCCCTTCTGACCATGTTTAAATAGATCCTTTTTGAGTCATATTGTTACCCCTTTGGTTAAATTTGCTTTCCCAAAATCTTTAGATTACAATGTCAGTTTGAACTGTTGTTTACGATTAAGAGTCTCGCCTAATTACAAGATCTGCTTCTGTAAGTGGATTGATTCCAATGTTTCTTGGCTGCCAGTTTGTGTCAGTGTGGATGTTGGATCACTGGGTCAAATCAGATTACGGTGCTCACCCCAGTGTAGATGTCAGGAACTCGAGTCAGCCCATTGTCTGATTTGGATATGGGTGGAGTGGGCGATGATAGACCAGCAGGCCTCGATGGGACGGAGGAAATGATTGATGGGCGCGCCAGTGAGCCAAGTTCAATGCACATTTGTCAATGTCACGGGTCAGAACACGCTAAAGAGTGATGGATACTCTTTATAGAGTGCCTTTTTAGTGTTTACCTTAAGTGGATAGATGAGTGAGAGGAATAATTCTTTTCTTCTTCTTTTTTTTTTTTCAAACCTCTGCTATCCATGAAAAGACTTCTCAGATCATCTGCTTAGACGTCTCATAGGTCAGTTAGACAAATTCAAATGTAGCCTCATAACTGATGTTGAAAGCTTTTTTTACATTCATTAGCAAGGTTACTTCTGGGGCCAGAGAAACTGCATTACTTTTAGCTTGATTTGTGTTATTTGGGGGTCAACAGCCTCATGCATTGATTACTGTCAGTTTGAATTATGATATTAAAACCACACATTATCCCGCACAGTTCACATTAGGTTGAGAAATCTCTATAATTTATATTTGGCTATGTCAGCATCATATTAAATCCAAATCAATGCAAGCATGGTCAGTACTGCCGCCAAAAATGCTTATTGACATGTTTGTGGAGGATTGGATAGGATCTACAGAGCAGTCAGTCTTTAGATAAGTTTAGTCTGGGTTAGCTGGGTGATGTGTTTCACCAGGCAGTCACAAGATCGATGGCTTGTCTTTAGGCCCCCAGTGGGTCACTGGGGGCCTAAAGACAAGCACGTTGAAGACGTGTAATAGCAGAGCCACAGCACTAGGAGCCTGAAGGCAACTCAACTTGCCCCAAAAACAATTAAGTTGTTAAAACTCCCCGGGGCTCCCTAATGCCCCATAAACAACAAAGTGATCCTCTTTTGTTGTTTACCAGCTGACTACACAGGGAGTCCCATGGTCTCTTTCAAGCTGAAACCGTTGCATGAATGTTGCGTCGCTTTAACGCGTAGCTGGCTAAAATCATTTAACCAATATGGCCAACCCGATCCATCTGTCAGGGCTCAGTTGCTCTTACCGCTGCTCAGGTTCAGCACTGTTTATCTAAGCTTTGGATGAGAGCGTTAGGAAAAGGGCCAAAGAAGTCCGGTGCTCCTCTGGGGTAGATAAAGATAGCCAGGTGTGTTTAACTGCCCTAATCTCCTCTCTATCTCTGTCTCTACCACCCATCCATTAGGAATCTGCCAGTTCCCTAATGTAGGCGTGTCAGCACCCCATGCAGAGCAGTTATTTAGAGCTTAAAATAATGGCAATACCCGCCTCCAGCCTTTTGTGTTTCTGCACTGATCATGGAGGACAATGAACCCCTCATAGTGCATGGACTAATGAATAAGCTCTCTCAGTCACACAGGAAGGGGGCCCTTGATGAGAGGAAGTGCAGGGAGAGGGGTTGTTGATGGCAGGGCTTTAGCAAAGTACACAAATCTGCTCTCATCCAGGAAGGGATGTTTTGCTTGGTAATCTGCTGCAGTGCAATCACAGAATAACTCCAGCGTGAATAAGGTTTTGTTTTTATCTTTGGTACATGTTGACTGTACACTCTGTTAATCTCTGGTAAAATTTGCTCTGATGTTGTCCTACAAGCTATTATAATACAGTCTGTTTTAAGTATTGAATTGACGTCAGTTAACTTGTCTCCAATCTCATCCTCACGCTGATTGTTTTCTAAGCAAATGAGGTTCACATGAGTTCAAGAACGACTTGCATACTTGCCAGCTTTGCAATGATGCAATACATCATCAGACCTGAGCAAGATAGGAAATACTTTTTTTTTTTTTTTCTCCACCCAGCTGAACTTCCTCCCCCGTTGTGTGTCTGAAGTCCACACATTTTCACAAGCCTTGTTGGTGTGTAAAGTAGCAGTCATTACAGGTGACACATGTGCTGAATCAGGCCTGCAAAAGTGGCACAGTGCCCTGGTTTCCCACTGTGGCATTACATAAAGGAACATACAGAGTGAGATGAGGACAACAAGGTCACCTCAGCGGAGCACATGCTGCTCTCGCAGAATTTGATGAACACGGCAGCAGAGAGCTGTGACTCATGCTTTCCCCCAGCCACATGTTTGAACCAAGATTCCTGCTACATGAGCTGGGTCTAATACTACAGCCAAGCACTGTGCAGTGTTATTGTTGGTCATCTGCTTCCTCACGTGCAGGCGCAGGAGTGCTTTTTTTTTTTTTTTTTTTTTTTCTGCTCCCTTATTTTTTGTGCATCTCGCAATAAAAAAGATATCTGTGTAGATGACGGTAAAACAAATATTCCAGTAATTACTGGACCATAAATCCCTCTAATGTATTTGCTTAGTAAGTCACTTAAGTTGATTATGGCTACTAAATGCATGTTATATATGCCTCTTTGCATTGGAAATTTGCCTCGCTGCCAGTAACAACAAAACGTATGTGGTAAGCTGTGGAGAGGGAGCTACTGTTGATATCCTGTTAGTGCACCGGGGTGATGGAGTCCAACATTCACACAAGCTCCCCGCTTCCTGATGAGTTAATGGCCCTTGGCTTTATTTCCTTTACAGGTTCCTGCAATTCCTTATAGATCAAAGGTGATAGCAGACTGCGGTCAACACCATCCCTCCAGGCTTTCCTGTTTTCAAAAGGAGTGCTCATATCAGCAGAAAACTCATCTTTTATACACCATCACTATGCAGATTCTAGCCACCGACTTGAAACACTTACTAAGAAGTTGTTGATGGATTGAAAATGTTTAAGTTTCAAGTCTCCACGTCTGCAGTTTTGTTGTGGTTTGAATGATGTAGACCTTCCTTAGAGTCATCCGTCGTTATTCAGCCTGCATGGCCTTAAAATCAAATTTTCCCCATAGGTTGTGTCCAATATCTCAAGTTTTCTTTGTGATAATGTTGTGCAAAGTTAAGTAAAAACGTTTAAACAAAGCAATGGCAAAGAATCATGTTTAAAATCAGCTGGAAGATGTTAGGTGGTTTCAAAGTCAACTGAAGTCATCAGATATGATCTCATAAAACACTTTGAAATGACAACCGTGACAGTGGTCTGTTAAGAACAGAGGGTGCTTTTGTGTGCGATCTTGATACCTCTTGTTGCACATCACATTACATTTTATCATGAACCATGCACATGCACTAGTCACAGGAACATGCTGTGTGCAATGTTTCCAGCTATGGATATCCATTGGTGGCTGAATGGCAACTTGGTTGCTGTTCAACTCATGCTGCTCTGGGAAGGGGCTCTGGTATGCAACGGAGGAATGCATGTGTGTTGGTGCCTGTGGTTTGGCTGTTGTGGGACAGTTGGGGGTTGCAGTTACAGTGGTACTGTTGCAGATCCCTGGGACAAAAACACAACACTGCAGCAAAGCTCACTGTCTGTACAAGCTGTTGATGTTCAGCCAAGGTTTTTACATTACACCGCATTTACACACAGATGACAAACAGGAACAGGAAAACCTGTCATATTCCATGATGGCTACTTGCAATGCTAGCCTTAGTCATACTATTTAAATAATACATTTAATAGTAATCTGAATGATATATGATGATGATCTATGTGGAGTAGTTCATTAATAAACTGATCCATAAACAATCAAAATGCATTTATGAGGATGCATCAGTTGAATTTGTGCTTATTGCATTTGACATGAATGTTACTTGTAGCTTTATTGACTTTGCAGCAGTTTTCTTCCATTTTGTTTGTTTCTTAACACCCGTGGAAAATGCTGCAGAAATGTCAAACCCATTATAACAACTTGGAGTTTGATTTTGATGCTGCTGAAAAAATGATTGTGGTTTTTAGTGCCAGGTATGTCACTTAGTTCTTACTTTACTGTAACAAAACCAGGAAACGTGCTTTAAGTCATTCTCCTATCAGTGTACTTGTATTACTAGTGGAGAAAAATTAGAAAAAAACAGAGCAAAAATACAACAACTGTTCCTGCTGTATCTTGGTTTCTTATTGACCTCAAACTTATGCTGACGTCGCAAATCACAGCACATGCTTTGCTTTGTCAAAGTTTGTCATTAATATGCTTGACAACAACAACAAAGACAGCTAACCCCCATATTTTGTTTACTCTCCAATTTATTTGCATGTTCAAAGTCTTGAAACATTTTTGCTCTTGACTGTTCTACTTCTACGGCGTTCAGGAAATATTTTGTCCTGTTCCACTGGTTAAAATTTCTTGTTCAGCTTTTCAAAATCAAAATGAAAATGTGAACCTGCTCTGACTTTGTGTTTGTGTCTCCAGCTGTGTGCAGGTAGAAGAGCATCATGCTGTGGATATCGATGTTTACCACTGTCCCAACTGTGATGTTGTACATGGACCCTCCTTGAGTGAGTAATGCTTTCTGTCATCAGTGGCCTGTTTTCCTTTTCTGATACACATGTTTTGTATCTCTCTTCTCTCAGTCCTAACATGCATCTCATTCATCAAAAACGGTCCTGATGCTCTGCCTCACATTTACATGTCTAACACTTTCTATTCAGTATTTCCCCTCCCATCCCTTCCCTCTCTGTATGTTGCCCTGGTCCCAGGGGAAGAGGCCACTTTATCCAGTGCTGGTCAAGTCTGATTTTTTTTTTTTTTTAAAGGGGGGAGGGGAGTGGGTTAACCTCTGAGAGCCCAGAGGGCAGACATTAATAGGCTAATTGAATGGTGTTGTAAGCCCTCCGCTTTGATTGGACAAGCACCTCGATCTCCATCTCTTAGCTCCAGGGTTGAGTAGTGAATTAATGTCCTTACGAAAAGTGGCGGCAATGTGCATAATATACCACTTTTGTTGGGAGAAAAAGCTTCAAGAGGGTGACAACATTAGAATGAAACAACCCTGTGAAACTCTGATCTCTCTGTTTGGTGCAGTGAAAAAGCGCAACAACTGGCACAGGCACGACTACACGGAGCCAGACGACGGATCAAAGCCAGTCCAAGCTGGCACCCCAGTGTTTATAAAGGAGCTGCAGAATAGGATCTTTGCCAGGTAGATTGAAGTTTTCACACTTGCACATTTACTTTGAAACTGCCCAAACCCAGCCACTGAGGATCAATACTTGTCCGTACCTGCTCAAGATTTGTACATAAATAGCGAGCCAGTCGGTTAATAGCAACACCAACATATTTTTAAATTTTTGCCTTTCGTAGCAGTCAACCTGGTATCATCACTGCAATACTAATATAAAGAGTTGTATAAAGTTAGTCTGCACTGTGGTTATATTGTGTGCATGGTTTTCATTTTGCTTGCTGTTGGTACATATAGACTTAGCCTGCAGTGCACAGACTTAAGAGCTTTTCTGTACCCTGTCCAAGGAAAACCATAAATTATCCTGAAGTCCAAGGCTAGTCGTTGCTTTGTGAAATATTTAGGGGCTCATGGTTCTGGGGCTGTTGATGCTGGCTAAATTTGTTATGCTCTTGTTGCAGTGGCGAGGAGATTCTGATACGAATGAAGGGAGAGCAGGTGACCCCCAGGTACCTGGAGAGACATGGCTTCAACTACCCCATCGGGGTCACTGAGATGGAGGCACTGGGACTTAAACTACCAGCCCCTACTTTCTCTGTGAAAGACGTGGAACAGTATGTGGGTAAGGAAGATTCACAGACTTTGTGTAGCATAAAAACCAGTTGTAGTAAATTTACAGTAGCACATTAGTGCTTATCCTTTGGGGAGGATGTGGGCTCTGATATCGGAATACACAGCAGCCAGAGTCTGTTAAAAAGCTAATGAAACCACCCAACACCAGTCAGCTAAGTGGTCATTGCGGAGCAGGCGCCATCTGTGTGTCAATATGAACAGGTTTCCAGGTTCATGGGGTTTTAACCCACTTATCAGCCATCAGACGATGTCTGAGTGAGGTCTAAAAGAGTGACGGCTAAGCTTTCACTGCCCTCTCTGTGACCACTACGCTTCCCTACTGAAACAGCTTGCCACTTCCCAGCTCCTGTTACAAGCCCATTACCAAGCCCACTGGTGTTTCTATCATTAAGTTCAGATTACAGACTCCCTCTCTCACTTTATCTTTCTCTCCCTTGCCTTATTGAACATTAAGTCAAGGCACAGGTGTTGTGACCAGGGACTGGGTGTCTGGTTACATTTCTTGTCGGAAGACAATGGGACAGCAGGAGTGGACAGCATTGTCCACCGTGACTCTTTATTTTGTGAGGCTGGGTTTGGTAAAGATACATAGACTGGGGAAACAAAGCAGGCTTGATGTGACTATATTTTCTGTCTGTGTCTCTGTAGCCACCAGGAAAAATACCACAAGGACTTGAACAGCTGTGTGTAGTACAATCCTCCTGATTAGTTTGCATTAATCCAAGCATCTGTCAAATAGCACAGTTCCATAAACCGCTTCAGCAAAACTGTGATCAGGGAGTTGTTATTCAGTTTTGGAATAATGACATCTGAAGTTACCCAGCAAGCGAGTGTGTGCATTCAGAAATGTAAAAAAAAAAAAAAAAAACATACTGTAACGTGATGCCTAATAGGAGTTGATTTATCATCTGTTACCTGATATAAATCTGTTCTTCAAAAATGTTTTTGTGGTCTCATAGTCATCTTCTTTCTGCCTGGAAGGATTAAAAAATATTTATTAGCATATAAACCGGTGTTTAGACTCAACTTTTCCATGGTGAACTGGCATTTGCAGCGGATGTAACATATATCAAATGAAGGAGAGTAGACCAAGTTGTGTTGTGTAGAAAAGATGGACTTCAAGGCTGATTTCAGTGTAATTCTGTGTTTTGTTTTGTTTTTTTAATAAAGTTGGATGATGCATAAACTAAATAATGCTTTGACTTTTCCCCGAGTTTTATGTGAAGAAGGCTCTCCTGTAATATCATATTACTCATGGAACAAAGACAAAATCCTAATATATGATGATGATGATGATGATAATAACAATAATAATAGATCCTATAATTCTGAGATTTAAAGAGAGCTGTCCTTTCCACCACAGAGTGAACTGTGTTGAGCCATGTTGCTCTGTAAACTGTTGATTAATTAAGAAAACTTTAAAGTAATGCAGTGAGGAAAGAGTTTGTGGTTCCTCCAAGTTGACAGAGATATGGTTGCAACAGTTACCTTAATGACCTTTTTAATGTCCCTGAGTATTGCCATATATCATTGCTATTATGGTGGACACCAGTAGCTCAACTGCTGTTCGTCCTGGTTCAGCAGGACTGTGAGTTTCAGGCGTTTATAAAAAGTTTCTCTTTTGCTGCTGTGTGTTTGAGGCTGTTGTTTGAGCTCGGCGTGATGTGCTTTCCAGGCAGCTTTTTCTCTGACTGTGACTGACTGCCTTTTCTCCAGCTGTTCTCTGTCATCAGACGCTGGCCAGCTGGGCTTTATAGGTGTGTGAGTGCATGTCTGTTCATGTGTGTGAGAGTGTGTGTGTGAGAGAGGGGGAACATGCAAAGGGGTAATAAAAAAAAAAAAGAAAGGTGTGGGAGGGGTGTTGGGAAAATACAACAACCAGCTGTCTTGGTGCACACACTGCGCCAGGGTCCTACTTCCGGCCCCATGTGTCACCCAAGTGTGATTTGTAGCATCCCAACTGTTAGCTGCATGCTACGAGTCTCTGCTTTGACTTTTTTTTTTTTTTTTTTTTTTCATTTTAGCATCTGTTTTTGGCCTCGTTCAAATAGACACACCACAATTGACCTCCACGTAAACACACGCACTCTTTCCCCCTCACATCTATACATGTATTTCCTCCAGTGCTCGAGCTCTCTCATGCACACACATGTTAAATGCAGTAGACCTCTCACCTCCACCCACTGCACCTCCTCAGGGAGCAGCAGTCTGGACAGATTGACAGATTGGCTCTCAGAACCCCTCCCCACTCTGCCATATTGGTGCCAGTTTACCTCAGGGCTTGATCTGTAGAAGCACAGCTAGGTGCCAGCTTGCCACTGACCCCAGTCAACCCAACACCCACTCAGCAGCCAATTAAAAAGCTAAACTCACTGACTGCAGCACTTCTCGGTTTGATATTACACAGACTAAACTGTGCTTATCTCCTATCCAGGTGGTGACAAAGTCATTGATGTGATAGATGTGGCAAGGCAGGCAGACAGCAAGATGAAGCTCAGTGAGTTTATCAAGTATTTCACCAAATCCCATCGACCGAAGGTCCTCAACCTCATCAGCCTGGAGTTCTCTGACACTAAGTAAGCAATGCCACCTTTTCTTTGCTCCGAATGGGCTTCAAAAAGCGCAGATTCCAAATAAAAAGTTGCAGTATAAGTGATTAATTATTGATAACTTATTTCCTGCTTTAAAGGCTTAATTGTCATTATATTTACCAAGTAAATTTGTGTTTAACATCCTAACACATCTGAAAAGCACACAACTAAAAGTGAATCTTTTGTCACTCAGCCTTGAGATGTTTGTGAAATATATGACAAAGCTGCCATCATTAATAACTGTGACCCAACACAACCATTCTATGGTTTAACTATTTTACCTCGCTCTAATCCCAACCACCTGCAGGATGTCAGAGTTGGTGGAGGTTCCTGATGTGGCTCAGAAGATGTCCTGGGTCGAGAACTATTGGCCAGACGACTCCTTTTTCCCCAAGCCCTTTGTCCAGAAGTACTGCCTTATGGGAGTCAAGGACAGCTATACAGATTTCCACATAGACTTCGGAGGCACCTCGGTCTGGTATCATGTTCTCTGGGTAAGTGTGGCCGTTCGAAGGAGTCATATGTGTCACACAGACACGTTCCAGTGCAAAGTAACTGTCTGTTTGTTGTTAAAACAAAAGCTAAGCTGCCCTTGCATTAGTCAAGCTCTGTGAGCTCCACAGGGTTTGTGTATAATGGGGGTATTTAGGGTAGGCAGTCATGGCAGATTAGCTAGCACTTGCTGCTGTGCCACCACTGTGCCACTGCTGATGAAGGTGTGAAATTAATTTCATATAGGTAGCTGCTTGAGGGTGTTAATAACAACAGCAGCATCAACACAACTGCCATGCTCAAACATCACAACAAAGGAGTCTCGTCCATGTGCGCCAGCTGCTAACTCCTCTTGGTCTGCTCTGCAGGGTGAGAAGATCTTCTACCTGATCAAGCCCACTCCTGCCAACCTTGCACTATATGAGGCATGGAGCTCCTCGCCCAATCAGAGTGAAGTGTTCTTTGGGGAAAAAGTGGAGAAGTGCTACAAGTGTGTTGTGCCCCAGGGAACAACCCTGCTCATCCCTACAGGTCTGTAATTATCTTTTATGCGGCACTGTTATTTTTAGGGCCCTTTGACACCTGGAGTTCTGTTCATTTCTTCTTGACCAAAGTGGCGAGCATGAAACATTCTACTTTTTATTTTTCATTAGGTTTGTGTTCTCTCTGGCTTTGCACACACAAAGAAAGAGCTGTCCATCTCTCTGATCAGTGCATCATGAGGCCCTGTATAAAGGAATCAAATAAAAGTGGCTGTCAACAGAACAGCTGATGAAAGAATAACTGGAGACAGTTAATGACAGAGGCGATAGTTTGCTCCCTGTACAATCTGTGCTTAGCAGAAGGATTTAACGATAGTTCACCGTTTGACTTCAGACTAAAGTCACATATCTGTGGCTGGTCAATTTTCAGTCACACTGCATCAGAGTCTGCTTGGAAACAGACTCAGACACTCTTCAGATGGTCTTGGTTCATTCTTTTGGCCTGATCTTATGGGCAATTTTCTCAGTAGCCCACAGGAACCACACAAACCCAAGTGTGTATGAAATCCACCGAACCGGCTTAGTGTAAAAGCACTCTTTGTGGTGTCCGAGCACAATAAATTTCACACACTGTGACATTCTGCTATTTGTGTCAGTGGTGATGTATCATTGCAGTTGTCGAGCCAGGCTAGCTGTTGTTCACAGCTGATGTGTTGTCTACATTTGTTTCCCTTTTCACATACATTTAAAAGCAAAAATAATCATGTTTCCCGTGATTACTGCCAGGAAAATACAGGCTACTTGAAAGTCCTCTGTCATTGCCAGGGGAAAATAACAGAGGGGGAATTTCTTTCTGAGGAGCAACCCAAACAGTTCATAATGATCATAATTATAATGGATAAATGAAGAGAAGCAGAGCTCATGTGTAATATGATGAAAGATGCCGTGATGTTGGGAATCACATCTTTCTCCTGCATGTGACTTTACAATTTTAGGTTTCTTCAACCCGAAATGTTATCGTTGTTAATTACAAGTTTTGTTTGAGGGTAAAAACGAAAAGATGTCATTTGCACACTATGACATAGTTTCACCCAAGTGACGTTAATGTTTGTCGTCATACTATTGTCCATTCGTCAGTCTTTCAATGGACTTTTTAAGCCGTTGGAGTTCCTTCGCCACCCCCCTGCCCCCACATCCAGACAGACAAAGCTCAGTTTCACCCCATCAACTGCTGGACGTCCCCAATCAGTCTTGTGCAGCCCTGCCTTCTCAGCAGTCTGAAGCAGAATTGTAAAAGGGAGCTTTTGGCAGAGAGGTTGTGTGGAGAGGTGGGAATTAAGTGGGGGTCAGAGAGCACAGTAGGTCAGTGAGCTAGTGCATTATCAGGCCTGTCTATCAGCCTTGCACCAAAACCCCCCATGCAGACTCTGCTTTCTCACTTTGTTGTATAAAGAAGGCTGTTTATCTGAGGGGGGAACTCGTTATTTCATAGACAACCTTTCAAGAGACGATCTTTGTCTAAGTCTGACTGGAGGACAAGTTGAAAATGCAAAACCTCTGTGCTGGTGCAAAAAAAAAAAAAAAAAATTCAAAACACATTTTCAGACAGACCCATTTGCCAGGTCTTATGTGAACTTTTTTTTATTAATGAATTTTTTTTGGGGGGGGGGGGGGGGGGGGTTTGTGCGGTTCCCTCAAAAATGTTGAGTTGTGTCAAGTTTGTCAGTGGATGAGATGTTAATGTTGGTGCTCTGGGGCCCCCTACAGGCTGGATCCATGCTGTTCTCACCTCTCAGGATTGCATGGCTTTTGGAGGGAACTTCCTTCACAACCTCAATATTGGCATGCAGCTCAGGTAAACGGCTCAAATAATATTTTTTTTCACTGCTTTTATCTTTGTTACTTTGTAACTAAGTTCTTCTGTATTTTTTGTGTTCACTGACAGGTGTTATGAAATGGAACGTCGTCTAAAAACCCCAGACCTCTTTAAGTTTCCATATTTTGAGGCCATCTGTTGGTATGTGGCCAAAAACCTCCTGGAAATGCTTAAAGGTGAGAGTCAGAGTATTGAATGTAAGGGCGCAGATGTCATATTAGATCGGTCAGAAAAATAAACAGTAACAGGAAAATAACTCTTTCAATCCCAGTAATGTTTGGTGCATTTTTTTTTTTTTTTAGCTGTTTCACTGTCGCTACATTCTTACAATTTTATTTAGTGACATTACAAAAAGATGTATCTTCATGGGGATATCAGTCCTAGTGTGGTTACTAATTCTACAGACATTTCATTGTTTTGTTTTGTTTTTTTTTTCCTTCTTCTCAGAGCTACGGGAGGACAGTTGTCCACCACCAACCTACCTAGTGGAGGGAGTCAAGGCTTTAATCGGTGCACTGAAAACCTGGCTGAAGAGAGAAGTGAGAGTTTGCCACATTGTTCTAGTGGTCATGTCCCTCTTTTTCCAATAATATAGTTCACATGGTTACTGTTACACAACAGCTTCGACTGGATGTGTGTCAGTGGTCAAGGGGCAGACTGCTCCCTGTCCATCTCTCCGGTTTGAATGTAGTCTGTTGTGGCTTTGCAGGTGACTGAGCCCACCAGTGAGGTGCCGGATAATATCAGGCCCAACCATCTCATGAAAGAGCTGACCAAGGAAATCCGCTACGTGGAGGTACGTGAGGAGGAGAAGAAACAGGAGAGAGTTGAACTGCATTTGAAACACATTATCTGTCCATCTTGTTGGACCTGCAAATCTTTAAAGGACTTTTTTTAATAAACATTGACCCTACAGGAGGAACCAGTCAGCGGTAGCAAGCCAGTGAAATCTCAGGGAAGTGGGTGCGGAGTAGCATCTGGATCGAACGGCTGTGCGGCCACTCGCTCCACACTGGAGAGGTTGTGCCAGGCCCGGCGGGCGAGAAGAGCTGCCAGACGGTTGAGGGAGCAGCAGCGCCATGCTCCCAAAGTGCCCTCCAATCTGGACATCTTAGAGCAGCACACCAGGGAGGTGCTGAAGAGGCTTGAGGTGGGACCGCTTGAGGAGGTGAGGACCAAGTAACTAACTAACCCTAACCCTAAATGTCTGGATTTACTGAGTTTGGGATGTCATTGCCTTTTTTTTTTAGTATCAAAAAATATTTTAGAATAGGGTTAGGGTTAGTTCCATTTGTTCCTGTTGAAGAGGATTGCATTATTTTGTAGATGGGCGATAAAATATTTAATTGGTTGTAAGTAAAGAATGATTCTGGTCTGTACCACTCAGGATCCGGCGTTTTGTGCAAAGGTTCATGGGAAGCTCAACAAAGTTTCAACTGCATCAGCAGCTGCTGCAGCAGAGTCTTTAGAGGACAACCACCTACGGCTGATGTTGGTCAACGGCAGAATCATCAGGTGAGAGCTCAGCTCTTTCACAACACACAAATCTTTGTGCCTCTCTTTGATCAAGCCTGAGTGGTCATTTGCAGTTGTTTATGTTGTGGAACTAAAAATAAAATGTTTAGATTTAACAGCATTAAAATCAATAATGCGTGGATTGTCTGCTTCATCTCCCAGAATTACTCCATCATGCAAACATGTTTATTTGTGTGTGCAGAGATATGAGGCGGCCAGCCAGCAGCCCGGTGAAGACAGAGAGTGAACGATCATCTGCTGGCCACAGTCCACCAAAGAGTTGTGTGGATGTGAAGTCAGAGAGGACACAGGACGGTGAAGAGCAGCACAGCTTGGTCGAGAAACCCACGCTCCTCAGTAAGTCAACAGAGGTGGTGCTTATTAAAACCAGCATTCAGCAGACAAAGTGTTGCCAACTGCCCGTTTTATTCATCACCTTTAAATGATATTGTGTTATGTTTTGCAGGGGGTCTGGAGAGGGTGAAGACTGAACTCAGGGACGAAGTCTCAGGACACTCCAGTGTGTCAGACGTGGAGTCAGACAGTGACTCTCCCACAGAGGTACGACAGCATTCACACTGAGCTGTCTGATGGCATCAAATGGCTGAGTTTATCACGAGGAGATCATCTTAATTAGTGCATTACATGTGATCTTAGCAGTACGAACACCGCAGCTTGTTGTGTGGGAACACATTCATCATGCTTTGATTACTTTAACATTTTCACAACTTATCTTTCCAACGCAGCATAAAGCATCATCGTCGTCGTCATCGTCATCCTCTTCTGATGAGGATTCAGAGAGTTCCCGAGAGGAGGAGGAGGAGGAAGAGGAGGAGGAGGGTGAGAGAGGATCATCTCAGCAAAAAGGCTCAGGGCACACCATAGAGCTGGACCAGTCTGGCCAGAAACTCAGGCACAAACACAAACCACTCAAACGGTGAGATGTGCTGCGTCAGTTCAACAAGATCCTTCAATGTGCACTCAGAGGGAGTAAATAATCAACTCTTCTCCTTCCTGCAGAGACCGTCCTACCTCACCCAGCACAGAAGAGGCCATTCAGGGGATGCTGTCTATGGCTGGTCTGCTGTGCTCCCCCAAGCCAGAGAAGGTAGCCTCGTCCCAGGAGCCCTGGTGGTCCAGTCCGAACCAGTGCTCACGGCTGGAACACAGGGAGGCGCCGCAACACCAGCGCCGACTGCAGGGGGACAAGAGCCCGATGGACAGCCAGGGCAACAGCAGCAGTGAGGCCTGGGACAATCAGGGGCTGCCCAGCCCAGAGATGGACTACCAGTACTGTGACCCCTCAATGTCTCCTCCGCTGCACCCCTCCAAGAGACACGCCCCCAACCCCCCACCCATCAGCAATCAGGCCACGAAAGGTTTGGAACACTTTTTGTTTTTCATCAGTAAGAAATGTCAAAATATTAAATGGACTAAATGAGAATTTCAGGAGAAAAGGATGAACTCATCAATAATGTAAAGAATGGTTTGTCGCAGTAAACATGGACTGCAAACATTTAGTTTTTGTTACCGTTCTTGTTTGCTCTCTGTTTCATTAACCTCCTGTTTGTGTTTTATCCCCCCCCCCCCCCCCCTTTCCTCAGGCAAACGGCCCAAAAAAGGAATGGCTACAGCCAAGCAGAGACTGGGGAAGATCCTGAAACTCAACAGACACAGTCGAGTCTTTGTGTAACGCTCCAAAAGACATCAGAGGCAGAAAAGAAGATGGGGATGTATTCTTGAAGGGGAAAAAAAACATTTGTGTATTTGTTACCAGACACTTTTGGGCTGTAGAAATTGGGAAAGGGGTTTTTAGAAAAAAAAAAAAAAAAGAAAGAAAAAACAGACTGCCTGGAGACGACCACAACTGAACGAACCTTGACACGTGAAACACGCTCACTGTGCATGCTTAGGAGACAGGGTATTGGACTTGAAAGGAGCAAGTGCACGACTTCACTACAAGCACACTAAAGAATAAAACAGAAAAGGAGCTTCGCAGAGGACGAGCATGTTATTACATTTTCTGCTGCAGGGAAAGGTGGACTGAAGCTCCTGGGGCATTCAAATGGACAAAGTTTACTGTAGGAGGTCTACCAAACAAACAAACAAAAAAAAAAAAACAAAACGCTTGCTTTGCCACGGAGACAGCAAAGAGAGTTACTGCTTCTGATGCCAAGATCATCTGCATCACATTTACTAACATGTCCTCCCCCCCTGCCCACATGAGCTTCACTGCTATCCAACAGGATGGGGGGAAAGGTGAAAGGGAGCGGTATCTCACACAGGGTCTTCATTTTCACTTTGACCCCTGGGAGGAAACAAGGTGCTAAAGAGGAGAAGGAGTCAGCAGTGTTGGCGGTGAACAGGAATTTCAAAATGGTGCTTATTGTTTGTACTTTTCTCCGCTCATGCTTGTCCCTCCCTCCCCTCCCTTTATTTCAATCACACCAGCAATAATGACTGAGGAGAGAGGTAAGAGCGAGAGGCAGCACTTTGGTGCATCCTTCCCTTACAGTTCCTTGGATTTTTTTTTTTTTTTTTTTGTAGAAAAGTCTACAAAGCTGCATCACAGGCATGCTAAATATTCTGTAAAACTGCACTGTTTGATCATTTGGGTGGGGTGGGGTCTTTATCTCTCTGGGCAGTTCTGGCTGAAGGGAAGCTGCTCAGAGTGCTGCCTCCTAGTGACTGCTTGTAATAGGAATTACAAGTTGTTCATTTTAAAAGAAAAAAATGAAAATGACAAATGACTCATGTTATCCTACTTAATTTATTTCTCATTTTATGTGATGTTAATTTTTTTCTTAAATGTGTTATTTTTATGGGTTCTGAATGATGTATTTATTAATTGAAAGAGATGATTTTATTTTATTTTGACCCTAAAAACCTCAGTTATCCTGAGGGGGGGCATTTTTTTCCTTCACGGGGTTCTTCTCTTTTTTTATCTTTAACACATACTTTTTTGTAAATGTGGATGTTTTAGAGTTCATGTGATCATCTGTTCCGTAGCAGTTTACCTACACAACTTTTATTCCTTTGATTCTGTCACTGCTCCTTTCCCACCCAGGTGAATAGATCCTGTTGATTCTTGTCTTCTCGCTGTAGCCGGGGGTTTGGCTATTTGTGAAGACACTGGGTTAGGTCGAGAAATGTCAGCTTCCAAATCTACACCTGAGCTTTCTTCAACTAGTGCCACTTATCATTTAGCAAAAAAAAGAGTAATCTGAGCCACTGTGGTCGATCCAAAGTAGTTGATGTATTCAGAAGTGAACGTTTGAGGAACTTAAATGGGATGAGTGAGTTTTTTTGTTTTTTTTTAAATATCAATGCTGATGTGAGATGTTTTTGCTCGGGGTGTGCAGTTCTTCACTCTCAGGGAATGATGCCATGGACATAACCTTCGATTAACCACCAGCCACGTCATGGATGCAGACAGGATTTTCTCAGCACTTGCTCAAGACTTTAGCTTCACCTCCTGTGTCAGAGTTGGTGAGCTTTGCTTTCAATTTTTTCCTCATTGTGCAAAAGAAAAAGTATTTCATGGTTTTTAAGGATGAGCTTTTACCGGTCAGTTGTACCTTTACAACTTCTGTTAACAGGAATTTGGTATTGTCCCCCACTGCTTCCTCACACACTTCCAGCTCAGTGTTACACAACACACCCATATTAAGTTGACCCCAAAATGAGTTCACCCAGGCTAACTGTTGCCAAGTAGCTTTAAGACCACTCATTTGACAGCAAGAAAGCTTTGCTCAGGTTGAGTTGTAGTTGACTGTGATCAATCACTTGGCCCTGATGTGGCATTTCTCATAATCCTAACAAAGAAAAAATTTAGTGGTAATCATTAGCAGACTGATCACACCACCACTCTTTTTTTTTTTTTTTACACTACACTTTAACCTTTGAACTCTTTGCATGTCAAGTCATTGAAAACACAAGCTGGCCCGCAGGCAGGGTTTGTTATAAGCTGTAGTATTCACCGTGCAGGATCTGTCCCCTTTTGCTTTTATATGCAGCTCTCTTGCCATTTGTGTTCTGTGCGTTGGTTCTTGCCATGTTTTATTTTTCCTCAGTTTTAAATGGCTTATGATTTAAAATATACAAACACTGGCTAACTGTGACACTGTTAATGCATTACATTTTGTTTCTGCATTTCAAAAATTGCGTGTAAATAAAACTAATGAAATAATGTTTGTCTCTTTTTGTAATTAGATTTTTATAAAAATTTGCCTAAATATAGATGGACAGTGTCAACGTTGGCTCCAACATGTACACCGTATTACATGAATGACAAAAGTTTAACTTAAAGATAATTTTATTGGTCTATGTACAATAGTGACTTTCCTGTGAGGAGCCTGAAGATTTCCACAAAGCCTTGCACAGCAGCATGAACTCCTGCTGATCTACAAACAGGAGAAAATAGGATGTTACAAAAACATCATGCTCAGCATATTAGATACTCATTGTTTCTTACATTTATAGTGATGAGCAGATGGCAAAGAAACATGGTTATAATGCCACAGTTTCAAACTCCAGCCTCCAAAGATCACAAGGTCAAACCAAGACCTAAACAAAGTTTTACACAACCTTAAAAGATGATGGGACAATTACATGTGTTAAAACTGCTTTTTGTGTCCCTAATAAACTGGTAACTTAGTGTAAAAATGGTAATGCAAAGCACCATCCTTCTTATACTGAAGCATAATAAGTACAAACTGATCAGATTCTAACAGTAACAAAGCAGCTTCACATCCACAACGCCAACTGATTAGAAAGCAAAAAGCCCTCAACTCTCCAGCAGCAGTGAGGCTGACACCTGCTTTACATCAATGCGCTCCATTTGAACCATTGACTGAGTTTCTGCATCAAACTGTTCAGAACCTGAATGTTGCTGACAACCAGGAAACGTCCTACCTTCTGTAGCCAGTTTATTATTATGTACTGCTAGGCTCAGCTAATGTCGGGCACCACTGCTGAATCGGGAAAAATGGACACACCATTAGCACCTCAGCTATTAAACTCGCTGATTGTGAGGAAAATCTGGCAGCTTTGGACACAACAGTTGCCATTTGATGTATATAAATCTATAAAAGACAACACTAAGCATCGACATTGAGCCGATGGGCCGGTTTCCCAAGAACAAAACCAAAAATGAGACTAGTCACCCAAAGATCCTTGAAGAAAAATAAGAAAATCACCTCATTCCTCGTCATCTGGTGGGATTCCCAGCTCCTCGTCTGTCCATGTGGAAGCATCAGGCCAAGGGAAGTGACCCTGGAGGAAACGGAAGAACGATAAGTTCTCATTTCCACAAGACATCCTCAGGCTGCCGCCGCCCCGGTCTGGACCGTGTGTACAACATGTTCACCTACCAGGACTGCATCAGGATCGTGCCAACAGTGCCAAAGGATCCAGAACCACATGGCTCCGCTGATGAGCTCCGACTGGAAGACCTGGTTCTTCGTCAGCTGAGGATATTGCCTGTACTGCGGCTCAATGTGCGGACCACCGCTACCACTGCGGCGTTGAAGGGGAAAAGGGGAAAACAGACTTAAAATGCAGGCCATTGCGTACAAGAATGTCTGTGATTTACGAATGTGGTGTTTTCTCTGCGGTCTACCGATGCTAGCTAGCTGTTCGTGGCTAACGCTAACAGCTAAGATGGTAGCGCCACTTACTTTCGGATCGGTGTCCTCTGCGGGCCCCGTCGAAGCAGCCGGCTGCCGGTCCGGAGGACTCCCAGCACCCTTCCCAAAGAAGACATGCTCGCCTACCGAGCAAGCGACCCCGCTTTTTTGTGTTATTTACTCGATTTTTTTAAGAGGAATATCTTTCATCGACGAAAAGTCACCTTCTCCGGTGGTCAATAAACGACCTCCCAGCAACGTCAACTGTGATTGGACAGAAAGTGGCCACTGAGGTTGATCCTCTGCGCTGATTGGTTAAAGGAAAGCTCCATAGATAGAACATGGCGCCCCCCGGTGGCACCGGTGGGCTTTCCTGGTTTGTTTAATTAGAAACATTCCTGCAAATTTAAAAACGTCAACATGAGTTGATTTGATGAAATAGAATCAGCTGATAGTTTCTGCATAATGTATTTAATTGAGAGAAAGGCGCTCCCCAAATGATGAGTATTTATTCCATCGCTGCCAGACAATAATTGAAGTGTAAAATCATTGGTGTCATTAGGTGACAGAATCTCTTCATAGCTCACAAAAGGTATTGTGTCTTGTTCACTTTACATCCATGGCTCTATTTGCTTAACTTTTCTCAGAGATCAGTAACGGGACAGTGGTGCAGAAGTTATGGTAAGAACAAATTAGATTTATTCAAATATTCTATTCTTAGAACCCCTTTGTCTACTTCAAACTATTTCACAACTCCTCAGTTTCTAAGAAAATACACAGATCAATATATATATAATAAATGATTATTGTTGTAAAAAAAATCTGAACCCAATTTGACACTGAAACTGCTTTCACAAACTATGAAAAAAATAAACAAATTATATAAGACTCATCTAATCAGATGGACTAGTTCTCAGTTCTGTTTTTTCTGATTGGAATTATTTTACTTATGTTATATTTCTGCTGTAGGATGTAAAATGTAGTTACAGTAAATATATTTGGGCTATAAAAGATGAACTTGCAGCGACACAGTGATGTCCACTCATCACTCTAGATTAGTGTGTAATGTTTTATTTTTCATATTGAAAAGTATGAGGTACAAAAATATACAGACCCGGAGTAGGTACACAAATGGAAAATTAAGTATCTATCAATTGCAAGTAAATATGTGCCAACAAATAAGTGTTTAAACAGTAAAGGGACGTAAACTTATTAATGCTCTACATAGATTGCCCACTAGATGGACTCAAAAGCTAAACAGAGCTAATAGGGGATGGGTGATGTCCTGTTTTTGTGTTGGACATTTGAGATTAGGTAAATGTATTCCCTTAAATAGTTTAATGTTATTGTGAAAGGTGGCAGAGGAAAATTAGGTGCTTTTGTAACAAAACGACTCAAAAATTGTGGCGAAATTGCAAAGTCTTTTCCCATTTTTGGTAAACTACACATTATCTAGATAATAAATTGTGTGTTTTTTTTGTCGGGGAATAGCAGAAAAAAAACGTGTGCAGTCGGTCAGCTGCAGTTCAAGAAAAGCAGGAAATTATAACCACGTCGAGAACGCGCACGGCGCCGCCGCCCATGGGTGCGCGACCCGGACACTGACAGGGGGGAAAAAAATCCTCGGCGCCATCTTGTTTCCAGTCGATGACAGCAAAGCACTTCTTTCGACGAAAGGAAGTCGCCGATCGCAAGCGGAGGCGGGCAGTCCGTGTTCCGCCTCATTTTTTGGGGGGTAATATACGCAGTCGCTTCGGTCTGATCTGGTCTGATCTTCGGTCTGAGTGCCCCTTTAACGCGTTAAACCCGCACCGTGTGACGTTGGGAGCTAATGGCGCCGGGTCGCGGCTGCTCTCCGGTTGCGCCCCTCTCCCCTCACAGCTCAGAGCCCGCCCACAAATTCTGCCTGCATGATGTCATCGGAAACCATTTCTCCACAATAATATATAAATGACTGCTTTTTGGACAATGGCTGCTTCGCCAAACCAACACCAACAATATTAACAATAAAAAAAAGAAGAGAGAGAGAGAGAGAATAGAGATCGGAAGACATCGAAACCCAGAAAAAAAATCGACATTGACCTTTTTTTTTTTTTTAAAGCTGCATCCTCCATAGACGTTTGGTAACATTTCCGTGTTTTGAAGCGAGTGAGGGCGGCTCGATCGGCCCGACTTTCACCTCCGTCCTCCCCCAGCTTTATTTCTAACAACCTCGTCGCCCGAGCGCCAGCATTTTCAGCGGGTCCGCCGGACTGCGCATGCGCTGGGGGATGCGGTTCCGAGCGGGGGGGAGGGTCGATGGATGGAAACGATGAGAACATCCTCTCTACATATGATGTCAAAGGGATTTCTACAGACACACTGCTGGGGAGAGCACAGGCAACACAACAATATAAATTTAGGAGGAAAAAAAGATATTTGTATAACCCCCCCCACACACACACCACCACCAGTGTCAAACACGTGTCAGCCCACCTTGAGCAACATGGTTGTAATATAAAACGAAAGGGGTGTGAAGTGTAACCGCACAACGCGATAATTACAGGGTATAAAACAAACACTCGCCACTAAGTATGTTATAGGTACACGAGGTTTACACGGTGTTTATAAGAAATAAAGCTGTGATTGTCAAATTAACATTTTTGCTGCGTTTGTTTACCTTCCACTTTTTTAATACAAGTCAAAACAAGTCTAAAGTGTTTATGAATTCTTCAACGAGGACACAGCCCTCTCGTTATTTACCTGTGTGGTCCGTTTCTTTGTCCGTGTTTTAATCTCACCGGCCAGTGTTTCTCAGGGTATCCCTCCCTAACATCAGTTCAATATACAAAATGCTTCTCTTGTGTAAGGGGTTACATAACAGCTTAACTGCCTCCTACTGAGTTGGGTAGCGGATTTAGGTGCTCCTTTTCAGTTATGCCAATGCTGAAATAAAGGGGGTTTTAGCCAACACAATTGTCTTTGATAAATCAGAAGTGTGGTGGAGAACTTTTAATTTAAACTAGCTGTGTGGGTCTGTGTTCAAGCAAAACACTCCCGAATGAGCCGAGATGTTATCCTAGTTATTTTCACCCAGGGAGGAAGGAGAGGAAACGGAGGGGAAACAACAATTAGTTTAAACAAAGCCTCCTGATAAAATCCTCCCCGCAGCTGACTTCACTTTCACCAACTGATCTTAAGGATAAGCATCACTGTGGAGGCTGTTAGTCGCAGTACGTGCTGCGACGATTTTGATGATAGTCTATTTAAAAAAAAGCTGAAGGAAATACAGTTCAACAAACTCTAATGTGACTTCAGCACATTGTGTTGATTCTTTCCAAATCATTAGTATGTTTAGTTAATATTTCCCCTCCTCCTTACTCTCCGTTTGACTGGCACTCTCCCGGTAGTGCAGTGCAAATAAACTCCGGAGCGTCACCATCATAAATAGCGGAGGCTCGTCGCGAACGCACATGTAAGCGCGGCCATGGCGCCCCTGAGAAACTGGGAGTGTAACCCCGCAGTGGGAGGAGGCGGAGCTCCAGCTCGGTGATGGGGAGGGAGGGGGGGCTCGTGGGGGAGGCGGAGTCTCGGTAGTCCTGGCAGGGCCGCCATTTTTGCAAAGGGAAAAGAGACTGGTCTGAGGGGATCTAATTTCTAAAAGTCGCCGTAGACTAAGGCACAGTTTTAACGGTTTCGAGTCGATTTGTAGCCCACGTTTAGGTCCCCGCGTAGAACAAGAGGCAAAGGATTTTTACAGGAAAGGACTCTGTAGAGGACACGTTTAAATACAAACATTTTAAAGCTTTGCTAGGGATCCGCAGTGTGTGGACAGAAGTATTGTTTTGGTTGTGGAAGCTGTGTGGAAAGCGACGGGGGTCTTACCCAGGTCCCCTTATTCGCTGTTCAGATCCTCCAGAGTGGACATAAAACGGTAAGTAAACTCCATTAAATGCTAGTTATGGAGTGGGCACAAATCCGACCTGTAAGGCTATTGTTGGCTTTAGTTAGCTGGCTAGGCACATCATGCTGATGCTGGCTAACGTAGTTGTATCAGCTGAGTTTAGCTTGCTACTTAACTAACATCGTTAATGTGGGATCTGTATGGGCTGATTCCCCTTTCGTTCACATTTTCCCAAATCAAACACAGCCAACTAGGTGACGTCGCTTTCTAATGTAAGTGTCAAGTTGGAAGGCGTAACGCCAGGAGACCACTTGCTAGCTAGCGCATGCTACTAGCTCAAATTAGCTTGACACAAACCGAGCAGGGCTCTGACTTTTATGTAGTGTGCTAATACGCCAGACGTCACACGAAGTTATCGGGCAAATATTATTTAAACATCGACGTGCTCCATGTGCCGCGTACTTAAGGCAACACTGGTTGTACATTATCTTTATGGGCAACGTAAAACGCAAAACGCTGCAATTAGATTAATGTCTGTCCCGTAGCCTAACGTGTAACATTTTCAGAGCCAGCCAACAACAGTAAGATAACCAGCAGGCAACTTGTCCTCACGACTGTTAATATTAATCCAGTGTAGACTGAGTATAAGTAACTGTTTGCTTTGAGACAGTGACGCTGCGGGCATTAGTGCGCACGGTTTCACCCATTTTAGTGTAAATAAAATTTGACCTCCCCATGAAACGCCGCTCGCTTTATTTTCAACTAGTGAATTTTACTGTACGTTACTTAAGGTCCTCGCTGCTGCAGCTGTTGACAAATCGCCTCGGGTGTATTTGTATCTTACTCCTAGGCGATGTTTTCAACATTGAGAAAAATGATAAAATTCGACATTAGTTATAAACTTGAATTTGTCGTGCTGGTTCCTTCTCACACAGAGCACGGGGCATTATTTCCGTTCAGCGACATCTAAACATGGCTTCTTTCCAAAGCCACAAAACAATGAGCTAATAACTGCATGTACACAGATATTTGAAGGTGTTAAAGTCTATTATTTTCAAGTCCAGGCAAAGCAAGACCAGCTGTTAGACTAACTTAGATGTCTGGCTACGTTGCGCAGTAATCTCATAGGCTGCTGAGTTTTTATAGAATCGCTGCTATGTCGAGATGAATTAAGGATAGATCCGATGTCAAAAGTGGAAGTGGTGGTTGTTATTTTGTTATAATCGAACTGAAAAAGTACATTTCGCGATCACTCAATTTAGATTCAGGGTGTATTGGATTCAAATGCTGCAAGCGTGGGGGAGGGGATGTTCCATTTGGGCTTCTCGTCTCAGTCAGACCATTTGTAACTCCATCTCGACAGGCAGCTCTGGCCACGCTGGACTATTTGTTGTTTTGCCCGACCTGAGACAATTTACCGCATGAGTGTGCAATCGGCTTTGGGTTTGCCCCGAGGAGTTATCTCCCAGCGCTGATGTTGTCGCTCTTTCCTGTCTGTGACGAGCAGAGCATTAATCCACTTCTTTCGTGCCGGAGCTAGCTTACCCTGCTAACCCTCTGCGCATTAGCTTCTTTGCCATCGCTAGCTTTGTGCGCTGCTTTCCATCGTTATTTTTGGCCCTTTTTATATTCACGTCCTCATTTCATATAGATTCCGAGTACCGCCGTGTTAAACGGTGTTAATTTCACTGTCTGAAAAACACAGATTTAAAAAAAAAAAAAGTCACAACTAGGCTGCTTCGTGCTTCGGTTGTTTCACTGCCCCGACACCATTACAATCCTGTTACACTTCCAGAGGCCATTGCTGGCCACGGTTGCTAGCAGGTTAGCTTGCTAGCTCTGCTTTCGACGAATTCACACAAAAAACGTAATGGTAACAACACATAGACTAAACCGACAGAGTGATACTTAAGGTAGAGTGTATGAAAGAGGCGATTGAATGCATTCTTGGGGATTTTTCTTCCCATGGCGAGGCTCCCCTGGCTACACGATTGTCTCGCCGTCCTGAGAAAAGCGCTTTGAAAATGGCGACAGCACCAGGGAGTTGTGGTAACATAATAGCAACGTTGTGCCCTCCACACCCCTATCGGCAGGACTGACTGCAGCGCCGACACACTCACTGGGAAGCAACTACACAACATGTTTCATCCCCCAGAAAAGAAAAAAAAAACAGTTGCTCTCTGGCATAACAATAACGTTAAATAATCCCTTCCATACCACAGTTTTATTGCGCCGAGTATCCTCCAATAGTCATACTTACTAATGCTCCTCTGCCTATTCCCTAAATGGATAACAGAGCCATGAAACGTGCGTCACGGCTCCTGCTTGTGTTTTTTGTTGTAATGTTGAATGATGAGGCATGAAGATTATTATTGGAAATATTAGACAATAAGTGCAGATTGGGAATGCGTTTAAGAGCCTGGCGGTATATTGTTTTGGCAGCATTAAGTTCACGAAACCACACAAACACGATTTTTAGTCAATAACATCTATTCCTGCTCTGCTTCTTAGCTACATCTGAGCTGCCTGGGATATTTTACTTAGTGAACTGTGTTGTGTAGTTTGTCCCTCACTCATGGTTTGCGTTTTCTCTCTACTGCTTTGTGTTAAACTCTTCTCATGGCAAAAATGCTGTCAGTGTTTACAGAAATGCTCCTAATTGCAAGTAGGTTAGTTATCACTGACAAACATTAGTCATTTTAATTAAAATAGTCAATTTAACTGAATAGATTGCTCGTTATTGTTTAAGCTTGTTAACATACATAAACCTGCTCAGGCAGATACATCGGTTTCTATAGACACCCCAAAATACCATGGATGTTTGAGGCAGTGTTTGTATTTACCATGGTGATACGAAGGCCTGCAGTTGCACAACAGATATTGTAAAAAAAACAAGAATACCACTATTTCTGAGCACATACAATATTATATGTTTTAGACTGTTTATGAATGCTGCAGTCACTTGTAGTTTTCAGGGCTGTCTCCTACGTCACCACATGGGACATACTCTGGTACTTTTGAGCTCAAATGCCTGTTCATAACTATTGCCAAGAAGCATTTTTCTCTCTCTTCTAGTTACACATGGAGGGACACAAAACAAGATTTTTATCGCTGTCCAAACCATGAATGTGATTTGCATGTCTTCAATCAGCTTGAGTTGTTGTCAGCCTCAGTGTGGACTGATAGTACTTACTTTATTATACAGTGGTGTATTTGAGTAAAGCAGGACACAGGCTTTGGCACACCTGAGTCGTATATAAAAAAAAAGAGAAAGACCATAGCAGGCAGTGTAAGGTCTTTGTATCATTATTCATAACATATAAGTATTACTGAGTACTTGAATGGCCTGCATAGCGGCTGTCCATTAAGAATTAGATTCTTGGTAATGAATTTCAGCTGCCTGTGGATAAGGATCACATAATGCGTAGCAAAGGTTCTTCTATTCTGAGGATTTTTTTTACTGCTAAATGAGTAAGAGGGCCTTGCTGTGCGTAATTAGTCTCTGCTACATAATACACAAAATTGCCTGCCACTGTGTTCTTCCTTGTAAAGATCACAGGCCCCTGCACTGATATTCATTCTTTTTCTTCATCTATCTACATGATAATGGAGCTTGCAGTGGTAAATACCTGACTGCCTGTGTGTGTGCCTGGTTGCCTTGTGTAGCAAAGTGCATTTGCTTGCTTTGTTGACAGAGATGGTGACGAGAGGTGAGCTGCCACAGGGACAGATTGCTCTTGCTCGGCAGCCAGGAGACATGACAGTCTCAGATGACACACCTTTCTACACACCCTAACCTCAAGACAGACTTTCTGACACACTTTATTCATAAGCCACAAAACTTTGTTTTCACTACACTCAGCAGAAAGGGCAACATAATGTAGAAGGCAAGCAAGTGCACAGGGTATTTATTGGCCTATTAACATGTTGGTAGGACAGTTGAAGGCCCCAGACACCCCAGCTTTCTCTTTGATGCCCATCCTGCACTTGAAACAGCTTCCCTTGTTTTTCAACTTGTCCCTGTCTCCAGACAATAAAATGTCATCCTTGAAACAGTTGCACTGCTGTGCAGGCAAAGCGTGAGTCTCTTTACATGCACACCTTACAGTGAGGGAGAGGAAAAGGTTGTGTGGCCATGGTATGGTCTCCAGTGATCTCACTTGTATTGTACCCAGACCTTGAGAGACCCAAAGACAAAGCTGCCTGGCTCTGGGGCCCAACACGGTCACATGACATCCCAGCTGGGACAAGAAGCCAGGGCTCAGGTGACCTGTTTTTGTGCTGCTAGCTGGGCCGTAATAGATCCCTCTTTAAACTCACAAGCCGCCTCCCTGACAGGTGGCTTTAGGGCTGGGGATGCTGAAGCGGCAACTTTACTACACCTCCTTAACCCCCTTCATGTTGATGTGCATGTTACAGTAATATTCAAGGGGAGCTGGACAAGGGAGGATAGACTTAATGATGAGGATGTGCCATTGATGTTGGTGATGTAACGCCATTGCGGTCCAGGCGTGAAATTGATCATCAAACTCTCCTGTAATGGGACCTGAGTGGCTCTTCCTGTTGTGCCCTGTAGATCATGTGTAGCCTCTCCCAGTTTTCTGCACTCACAGAAAGACCCATGTATAGCTCACATTTTAGTAAAGATTTCCTGAATGCTGCAATTAGCTTGGCAGCTGCATATGTGCCTGCTTGTCACTCTGTAATCAGGAAATGTTTCTAAGTCCCAAATCATATGAGCCCTAACCAGCACAGCCACACAGATAACTATGCAGTATGGAGTGAATAGAATACTGTTGTGTAATGCACACCTGTCTAATTTACAAATGCTTAAAGTAACTCACTGTTGTCCATACACAGCCTGGTCTTGATACTCTGTAGGTAGGAGTGAGAGGGAGATAGAGAGATTATACCCCGGGGGTTCTCAGTGAACAGACATTACTCAGACTACGGGAGGGCTGTCCCAGCTTTGCTGCCAGAACCCGTTCCTACTCATTTTAACTCGCTCACTTCCTCTCTGTTTGGATATTGGTTTTCTTTTCTGAGTCTGTATTTTATATTTTTCTCCACACCATATCATGCAATTTCCTAACAACAGAATTATGTGAACATTCTTAAAGCTCCAAACAATCCCATATGGCAGATTGTGACTGCCTATAACAGATCCATATCTCTTCATCAACCTGCTGCACTGCTGGCCCTTAGCCTTTATTGTTTACTAGTTGCTAGTTAGTAGACAATCACTGCAGCACCACTCTCTCCTCATCATATGACTCGTAAGTGGGCCGGTCTTAATAGTTTGAGGTGTTGGTTTGCACACACAACAACAGATTTCCTATCACGACCACAAAAATTGCTTGTGTAGACGTTCACGTCTATATCCCCTGCTGTATTGATGTATGGCTTCACCTTCAGTGCTTGAGTGCACAGGGAGTGCTGGCAGCAATGGGTACACTCATTTATGAAGGACGGGGCAGATGCAGTCTGTCCCACTGTGGGCACCATGAAAAATAAGGCCAGGCCTACATTCCATCTGGGTCATGTTTCCTGTATATGTGACTGCATTTGTATGAGTTTGTTTTATCTATCTGTTTATAAGCTGAGTCATAGCAGCCAGCAATGAGGATGGTGTGAAGTCACATCAGTTTGGCAAGAGGGCTGTGGGATTTAGTTGGAATCCCTCATTTTCTCTTGCTCCTCCTACTTATCGAAAAACATAATCTGCCCAGACTTGGCTGTGAAAACAAGAATGAAAACGCTGTTACACATGGAGCAGTGGTAATAAACTGAGGAGAGAGGGAGGCTGTTGTCTGTAACGGCATGGTCTGGTGTGATGGTGTGGGTTTTCCCTCACTGACTTCAGTGCGGTTCTGTCTTAAAAGGATAGTTATTCCCCACACAATGACGTGACTGTGTTCCCTCAGTGAAGGAGAGAAGGAGGAGAAAGAGACTGGGTTACGCTATGTGCTCCACTCTGCCACCCAGAGTCCATCCAGGTCTAGGCTGTATAGCGTCACTGTCAGACAGACCCCATGTACACCTCCCCCACCCTGCTGCCCTCTGTAATGGAGGGGCTGTGGATTTCTAAAGCTCCCTAAGGCGCATGGAAATCAACTCAGAGAGCACAAGAAAGATGAACAGTTTGAGAAAAGAGACACACTGCAAACCAAAGCCACTTCCATCCAGTAGCTCATTCTTACCATTATCCACGTTCGCTCTGTTTTCCTTTGACTGTGCCCCTGTTTTACTCATCCTCCCTGTGCATGTTTCCCCTTTCTCCCCCCTTCGGTCCTCTGAAGTGTCTCCATAACAGCGTAGGATTTGGGCAAAGGTGGCTTTAAATGGTCTTCCCACCCTCCTTGTAATTAGGAACTGTGTCTGCGACACTCCCCTTCCCCTCTGCTCCGCGCTGCTGTCTCGGGTTTATTTAGGAAGTGCACAGAGGAGGGGGAGAGAAACCCAGCCGGGTGGGGTGACTGGGCACAGGAAGGGGGGTGGTACTTTTTCTTTTTTCCTTTCTTTGGCTGCGTTTCTCCACGGTGACGGACATCTCTTCAAGAGGAAGTAGGAGGAGCAGTCAGGGGCAGTCACAGCTCAGCTCAGATTTAGTCAGGAATGCTGCTGTACTGTACTTGTTTTTCTCTTGCCCTTTGTCTGTCTTGACTGGCTGCAGCAAGTGCAAATATGTTTGCATGCTGTTGGGAGAGTCTCCTTTTATAGAGGAAAGTTTTTAATGACAGGTCTGGGGGTTATCTGTCTGTATGCTTGTATGAAGGGGGTTGTATATGTGTGAATGTAAGCTTGTGTGCGCATTCCTTTGTAGTGACACCAGGATTCCCCGGATGAAGTGAAGAGTGGACCAGGGAACAGACTGGCTGCCTTAGAGGGAAGCTATTTACCAGTGTGAAAACATACTGGGCCTCTCAGATAATACAAAGAAGGGGGGAGTTTGTCATTTCACTTTTTTGGCAAACTGCCCTATCCTTGGTGAAAGAGTGTTCTGGTTACATCAGCTTCCATCATGAAATGGCCCTGTCTGTGATACAACCACACTGTTTAAACTAGTCAGCACACCACAATCAGAGGAGAATTTGGAAAGTGATCCTATCAGTGGCTTTGGCTGACACACAGACTCACAGGGGTCTCCTTCCTCCTATTAATTAGGCCTGGAGCTGACAGCTGTCATGTCTGTGAGCCACTGACCAGTCCTGCTGGCTCAAATGGCACATTTGGATGATTTAGTCATTGAAATTACTCTGACTCTTACAATTTTGAAATATCTTGTTTTCTACAAAAGGGGCAGAGTGGTCACAATTGACAGCTTGTAATAAAAGTTTTCCTGGAGAGAGACGGTACATGTGTGAAGACATCAATTAGAGTGAGGTTTGTTTTTTTTTGTTTTTTTTCCAGAGGACATGCCGAGGCCAGAATGGGCCAGTACCTCAGAGGCATGCAGAGACAGGTTTGGTGATGATGGTGTGTTATTGCTTTCTACTTTTGTGAAGTCTGCCCCTATTATACACATGACGCATTGTTGCTTTGTAACCCCTCTCTCATCTTCAACCCTGTGCTGAGATCTGAGCCTTTGTTTGGCCCCAGAGTGCATAAGCAGGCGGAGGTGTGACCTCCAGCCTATTTTGTCTCGGCATCTGTCCCTCCCACTAATCCCGCTTATCAACAGAGCTCTCTGTATCAGGGGCAGCCACACTGACATATGCTCTTGTCTGGATTCACATCAGACACAAATGCATAGTTTAATATTCTCATTAATATTATACCTAGTGTTTAATTTATGTAGCCATCCAAACTCAGACTTGATGATCAAAAGCACAGAGCATGCGTTGCCTCACACCTCATATAATTAGCCATTCGAGGCTTTATGTTGCAGGGGTGTTTTTATCTCTGTGCAATACAAGAAATACTAGCAGCAGTAATGACAAAACCATAAGCTCTCGTAAAGAAAATGTGTGTACCTACAGTTATGCTTAGAAAGATTTTGTGTGTCTTCATTTTCTTCATCTCTAGTGCTTAGAATAGAGCAGTCCTCTTCTGTCGAAAGGGGGAAAAATGGCCTCTGTGTGTTTTGTCCTGTGTGCGTTTTCCTGCCTCCTTTCATGGCAGCTGGCTGCTTCATGTTCTCTTGCTCCCCTTTGTGGGAGCTTTCTTACAGTGCAGCCCATTCCTGGCAGATAGTGTGTAGAGGTCGCTTTTGCGCAGTTCACAGCTGCAACTCAGGCTTCACCTTAGCAGTATCGTATCCTTTCGTCTTTTCATCAGGTTACACCTCAGCTTTGTGAAAGGGGAAATTCCTTTCAAACACTGCCCTGTTAAACACTCTTCTAGGTCTGAAAGTATGAATCATGCATCAACGTGTACTGGAAATACCCCAGTTTTCAATATATGTAATTTCTGGTTTGCAAGATGCTGCAGCCTTCAAAGTGCTTTGTTCTTGGAATGAAAGAAATGACACATTGTTGAGGTGATCATCATCAGTTTATACTTGTAATGATTCTGCTTCACAATTATAATTGTCTTTGCTCATTCTTGTTTTTCTTCTTCCTCTCTTCTCCTATTGTATGTTCAGGCCTTGTGGATGCACTTAGATGTCTGCAATGACTGCTGTGGCTGGCATGCCTCAGTGTTTTGGACTCCCATTCTCTGGACTCAGTAGGACAAGAACTGATCAGCAGAGAACGTCATGAGCATAGTCATCCCAGTAGGGGTGGACACAGCAGACACCTCATACCTGGACATGGCTGCGGGCTCAGAGTGAGTAACAAACACACAAGCCTTCACTGCTCATACCTTTTAAACCTCTTCACTTCCTCCCTTGATTTTATCCATCCTCGTCAACATTCACAGTCCCCCCCCCCAAAAAAAACCATTCACCTAATCTCTGTTCTCCTCTGCCACCCCTCTTTAGTGTTATTCCACTCAACACTCTTATTCAGTGTAATATGATTTCTCCTGTGCCCCTTCCTTTGTATATGCCCCAACATGCCCTCCATAATGACTGCAGCTCTGCCATCTTTTTCTTCTGCGTGGCTTGATTCAATTCTCTCTTTTTACATAGATCTTCTCGTAAAGGTTTACAAAGTTACCATTAATGGGAAAGGAATTTGCACTCCATGGTAGCAGGGCCCCTCCAGTGTCAGGCTTAATGGATAATTCTGTCTTGCCATTGATTATACTAGCACTCAGCTATCGCTCATCATACAGACCTTCTCAGTGGCTATAGTTCTCAGCTATAACCTACATCTTCCCATGTGAAACGAGCTGTAAGCACAGAATGTAGATATGTTTGTGCAGTCTGTGTTTATAACAACTGCAACGCACACATCATTTTGCTTGATTCCTCCCTAATGCTTTACCTTAATGTTTGGACATGTGTACACTGCATCCACTCAGTGAAGCAGAAATGGTGCATGGAACCATGGCAACAAGCCTCCTGTTGCCCCTCCTCTCCTTCCTATAGTCTTGTCAAGGACATTGCCGAGGCTTTTTCTGGTCAAATAAATGAAGCAAGAGGTTCGCGTATGACTACAGAATAACACACGTCATCAACTTACGAAGGGGTTTCTGTCTCTTTAAAAGAGGGAGAGCACTCCCCTCTGCCTTCATCAGAGCTGTTGCCCTGACAGCTTGTGTTGCCATGGTATCTGCACCTCGCTCCCCTCCCTTCCCTCTGCACTGCGCAGGGCCTGTTGCCATGGTCACTGGCCTGAGTGACAGGTGGCCCTCACATAGATATGGCGTCTTAAACAGTCCCCTGCAGTCCACTGCATCCCCCCTGTTACCCCCCTCCTCCTCCCCAGAGAGGACTGCTGTCACCGGGGGTAGGCGTAAGCCCCTTGCCGCTCGCTCTTTGTCCATCCATATTCTGCAACCGATCGCCTGCTGCAGATTTACTGAAAAGCAGATAACAAGCTTGAAAGGGGCTTCCACCTGCTGCTGCGCAGAGCCCATCCAGACCAGAGGGACAGAGCGCTGCTGGACACACACACACACACACACACACACACACACACACACACACACGCATACACACACGCATACACAGCTCTTTGGAGTATTGTGAGTGCGCCAGCCAAGTCTGGAACAGCGGGGCTGGCTACTCACCAGAGAAAAACAGCGTCACGTCCTTTCCACATCCCCCTGAAGTCTGCAGCAGCGTGACCAGCTGTTGGCTAATACGGTGTGTGTGTGTCCACAGTGACACACGGAGCCTAGCGTACATGCACACGATGACGGAATACGTAGTGTTGCCATGGCAGCGAGAGGGAGCTCTTCAGGAGCGAAGGCGTTGCCTCTGGCTCTTCAGTGCTGCTCTTTTTCTCCTGCTGTTGATCTCTGCTTTCTCCACACTTGTCTACTCCGTCTCTTCAGCCTCCCTCAGCAGGTGTTTGCATTTTAAGAGACATCTGTTCCTCATAAATACCTGACATTGATGAGCTCTAAACTGTGCACACCAAACAGCCACCTAAATTTCAACTACATGCTCCCAAAATGTTGTTAATTCCACTGTCTTTCTCTCACACTTTTCATGGCTATGACATGATCCATAGTTGTTTGTGTTGGAGCATGATCGCACCTGGCTGTCTTATGTGCGATGTTCTCTGACTCGTGTCTGTCTGTTCCACCTCATAGTGGTGGAGACATGAATGACACAAACCCTCCAGTTATGCACACATACTTTCAAACATGCGTCCTTCCCGCTAAACAGGCTGCCTCACTTGTTTGTCTGCTGTCCGTGACTGTCACCAGCTCTGCTGTGTCCTCTGTCTGTGTTAAACAGGAAAGTGTGGATTAAATACGTCCTATCCAACACACAGCAAATATTGCTTGAGCCACTGAGTGTTACAGTCTGTGGTCAGATCTTAAATGCTGATATTATAAAATGTAGGCTTTGGTTATAGTAAACTTTGCTGCACAAGCTCAATGACTTATGTCAGGCTCTTTCTTCAGACTTAAATGTTAGGACAAAGTTGTCCGTATGACAGTTAATCTGCTGTCTACACACACACGTACACACCTTACATTGGGCCCACCCCCAGACCTTGTTCATGCACTACATTTTCACTTTGACAGTGAGTACTTGAACAGCAATACGCACAGGAAGTGTTGCACAGTGCTCTTAAGGCATGCAACAAGAGCAAAAGGGCTGAGAACAGGTATCGTAAAACCTTTTACATTAGACTTATTTAGAAAAGAGCAGTGGTTTGATGAGGGCGGAAGGAAGGAAGAGGAAGGATGAGGAAGCAGTGCGATTCTTTTATTCAAAATTTCAATGTCATTAATGGCTGGACTGCCTGCTTGGACATGATTTGTATCTCCTCATAGTGCTTGATCTTGTGGCTATATTTCTTTTTTTTTTTTTAATAGGGTTTTCAAAATATGTCAGTTATTGAGTCACGGAATAAGCAAAGTGTTTAAGACAGAAATGCTACATGGCCTCTACAGGGTCCCCCTTAGAGGGTTTTTGTACCCATCTTACTTATTTTCCCTAAGGTTGTTCAGTTGGCTTCATCAGTTTCTCCACGTGTTTTGCCCTCTTCATTGAAACTTGCTGACAGTTGCCCTCATGGAGTTACGTAAACTAAGCTTTCAGTTTTTTTCTCTGTGTGAAGATAGAAAGCAGAAGAAAAACAAGCTCAACAGCTACCACACAAACTCTTTGCTGGTTCTATGATTTAGAGATTTCCTGACAGGATTCAATGAAAAGAGGGGGTTCGAGTGGTTTTTGTATGATTGAAGCATTAACCAATGTGGATATCTGCTCAGATGAATAGATACAACACATTACCCTGAACACTCTCCTTTTGAAATGGCTCGCTTGTCCTGTAGTGTTCAGTCCCTCCTCATATTTTTACCACCTCCTTTTGTGTTCTCTCTTCATACCTGATTATCTTGTCTCGTGCCATTCGTTTGGGCAGTTTTACTTCCCTCTTCTTTAAGAACCTCCCTCTCAGCAACTGAAGAATAGATTGATCATGTCATAATAAGAGTGGGTTGGTCTCAAACTGCCAAACAGGATCTCTCAACAGCTGCACTGTGATCCAGTGTAAAGTGAATTTACCGGTTTGTAATTAATAAGCTTGAAAAAGTTACTTGTTTTGTCTGTGAAGGAGAGCTAGCACATGATTGTCAACAGTGTTTCACATAATAAAGCCAGCCTGTTCAAGTAGATCTTAGGATTTATTTCAAACCTTTTTTGGGGGGGCTACTCACCTGGATGTGCTGCAGTAACTGAGCAGCTAGCAGGCATTTCTCTGTATTAGTGTTCTGCATGTGAAGTTTTTTTTCAGGGACTTCTAGAAAAAATCTCATGTTAAGGGAAGGAAAGTTAGGTGTTTTGACAGTCAAGTCTGATTTTACTGCCTTTGCTTTATTCTATTGCCCCTCACAATGTGACATGTAATTTCCTAAACATGTATCCATACTAATTCTCTGGCCAGTATCTCTCAATTTCAACAGCCGTATTTCCCTGTTTCCCTATTCAACCCTCCTGACGCACATTCACTTCCTCACACTGTTGGAAGGGAACAATGCATGACTTACTCCGGGTAACCTTGTTGTCTAAGTTTTACACAGAAATGTTTTTCTCTTTGTGTTGTTGCCCAGCAGACCAGAATCAGTGGAGGCGGAAAAGTCCAGCTACCCACACCAGATCTACAGCAGCAGTTCACACCATTCCCACAGTTACATTGGCCTGCCTTATGCTGTGAGTACGCCCATCCTTTTCTCATACCTGTTTCAAATGACCTACAAACTAAAAAAAACAAAAACCTCCTACTGCTTATCACTCAATCAGACATACCTGACACACAGGCAGAAATAGAACATTGACCTGTAATGAACAAACCTCTTTTATTAAATATTATTCAATATAATAGATAAAATATTAAATATTCAAGTATTTTTGATTTGTTTGTTATTTTGATGAAGTTTATCATGGCTACTTTTCATACCGTAACTTAAACAGACAAAACAATTGAAAAACTATCAGCAATTAATTAATTATTTGATAATGAAAGAAGTTATTGGGAGATGATTGTCCTTCTCACACGCTCCATTTTCATCACTGCCAGTTTTGCTTTGTGAATTTTCACTTCCATGGTCAGTTACATGCACCACATGACTCGTGTGTGTTGGATCCCTTCATCAGGACCATAACTATGGGGCGCGACCCCCACCTACACCACCGGCCTCCCCTCCCCCCTCCATGTTGATCCGACAAGGAGAGGGTGGGTTGTTTGTCCCAGGGGGCCAGGACGAAGCATCCAGGGGCACCACGCTCAGCACCTCAGAGGATGGCAGCTATGGGGCTGACATAACCCGGTGCATCTGCGGCTTCACCCATGATGATGGCTACATGATCTGCTGTGATAAGTGCAGGTAAATAAATCATTTCTACACAAGTAGTCACACTTCAAGGATCTGCCCCCCCTCCAATCCATTCAAATTTGTTTGGGTTAGTTATTCTGTTGTCAATGACTCAGACCTGTGCACTAACTGAGACTCAAACTGATTTTTTTTTTTATATATAAACAGTGCCTGGCAGCATATAGACTGCATGGGCATTGACAGGCAGAACATTCCTGAGACCTACCTATGTGAACGCTGCCAACCACGACACCTGGATCGAGAGAGGGCCATCCTGCTGCAGACCAGGAAACGAGAATGTTTGTCCGGTAAGCAAAACAACATATATAAAGTTTCAGTAAAGGCTGTCTAAAACCCTTGCGGTCTAATTTACATCAGTATAATTTTTTTTCAAAGGTAAAGTAAGATGGGTACAGGTAGAATATATGCTACCTGTAACACCACTTGTTTTGAGAACTAATTTCCCCAATGCTTTTTAAGACATTAAGTTTGATAAGTTTTCTGTGGCCGATCTTTTTTTTTTTTTTTTTTTTTTTTTTTTTTTTTTACATAGGTCTTTCAGTTCTGCTTTTACAGATTTTTTTCTTCTTTTCTTTTTTTCATGGCTGCAGCAAATGGCCAGCTCCTGAGTGAACAGAGCAGGTTGTAGGCTGTGTTAGGCTGCTGCCTCCTGCTGGCTAAGTCAAATGCTTTTCATGCTCAGCCGGTGACATGCTGACACCTGCTGGCCAATTTGGAAACTGTGTCTTTCTGATCAAATGACATGCCTCATCTCTTATTATTAATTGACTTGCTCTTTTTTGCCTACAGCAGTTGTAGCTTTTTATAGTTCAGTATATTTCGTTGTGAAACACTCTAATAATGACCTGTATGTTTATTTATTTATTCAGATGGGGACACCAGTGCTACAGAAAGTGGGGATGAGGTGCCGTTAGAATTATATTCCACCTTTCAACACACGCCTACCACCATCACCCTGACTACTGGCCGTCTCGGCAATAAACAAGCTGATAAAAAACGCAAAAAGAGTGGTGAAAAGGACCCTCCGGCTTCTTCTGCCCGAGCTAAGAAGGTCAGCGTTGACTCATTAATTAATAATGAGACCAAGAGAGGCAGATTATGTATTATATGCTTGAACTTCAAATAACATTAAAGATTCAATTTCTTTGACAGGCCTTCCGGGAGGGGTCCAGAAAGTCCTCCAGAGTAAAGGTAAGCTAACACAAGCAATACACAACCTTTGTCTTTAGTTTCAAATCGAAACAGGAGCCATATGTAATAATCGGTCTGCTGTAATTTTCAGGGTGCAGCTCCAGAGCAGGAGCCAACTGAGCACCCATCTCTGTGGGAGAACAAGATCAAGACGTGGATGGAGCGTTACGAGGAGGCAAGCAGCAATCAGTACAGTGAGGATGTCCAGGTCCTGTTGCGTGTAAAGGAGCAAGGCGATGGCAAGAGCTTGGCATACAACACGCATCCAGCCTCTTTCAAACCACCTGTCGAGGTATAATGTTGTGTACAGCCTATAATCTAAATTTTTAACTGCATAAGGATGCCCAAACACTCCTTTCAACCTTTAGTTTACTAATTATTCTACACGGTTTTGGGTGTAACTTTCTGTCTGTATTTTAGTGTAATTTAACACAGTGCTTCCTCCAGATTCTGGACTCATGTGTCACTGTATCTCTTTCAGAGTCAAGTTCAGAAGAACAAGAAGATCCTCAAGGCGGTGCGAGACTTGGCCCCAGACTCCCTCATCATTGAGTACAGGGGAAAGTTCATGCTTCGACAGCAGTTTGAGGCTAATGGATACTTCTTCAAGAGGTCAGGCTGTTATTCCCAAGTCAAAATGATTTTTTTCTTTGACTTGAACGTGAATCAAATGCTGCTGACCTGCTTTTTCACACAGGTCAAACAAATTAGCCAATATTAAGTGCTGTGGGAAAAAGTCATTGGCAGATATGCTGTGCAGTTCATTATACTGAGTTTTTTTTTTTTTTTTTTTTTTTTTTTTTTTCCAAGGCATGCATTAACCTCATTTGCTTTCTGTTTTTAGGCCATACCCATTTGTATTATTTTATTCTAAATTTGATGGGCTGGAGATGTGTGTGGATGCCCGCAGCTTTGGCAACGAAGCACGTTTCATCCGTCGCTCCTGCACCCCCAATTCAGAAGTGAGGAAACATCCTGGAAATTGAAACTTTCTTTTTAAAGAATTTAAACAGCCCTAATGCATATTTGTACCATGTATCCCTCTGTGGTTATTGCTCATCAGCTTTTATTGCTGTTTTGCTAATACACCCTCAGGTGCGGCACGTCATTGAAGACGGTATGCTACATTTATACATCTACTCACTGAGGCCTATAACCAAGGGCACAGAGATCACCATTGGCTTTGATTTTGACTATGGCAGCTGGTGAGTTGTATGGAGTAGCCTGCAGCATCAGAGGAGTATTGCAAGATAATTTTCCTTTTGACTTAATATTTTTGTTATTTTAATATGTGCAGTAAATACAAGGTGGATTGTGCCTGTGTGAGGGGGAACCAGGAGTGCCCGGTGCTGAAGCACAACCTGGAACCCACAGAGAACCTCGGCTCTGGAGGCCGGCGCCGAGGTAGCCGTAAGGACAAGGAGACGGTCCGGGATGACCAGGGCCAGAACCAGAACATGGGTTTGGATGGCGAGGGGAAGGGCAAGAGCGTAGGTGACAGCAAACAGAGAAAGCTCTCTCCTCTCCGGCTCTCCATCTCAAACAACCAGGCAAGATCACACTTTTATGATCATCATTAAATGCACTAGATTTTTTAACCTCTTCTTTAATACTCTACTGTTTACGTGTGACAGTGATACACTTTTTTTTTTTTTTTTCCTTTTTCTTTTTTTGGGGTTTAAATACATTCACCCTTGTGTTCATGCATGCAGTATTTTTATTTTTTTTTTTTTTTTCCTGAAATGTTCTCTGCATGTTTTCCTACTTAGTTACATCCTACTTAGTTCCCTTTTCTCCTATCATCCCTCTATCCATTCACGTTTGTCCCCTCTAGCAACTTATTTTGAAAAAAATATGAGATTTACTGCACAAGACACTTTGTGCCAATTGTGTGGCAGCAATGTGTTGCCGTGTGTTATGCTTTTGTGCAGGTGTCCGGGTTTCAACAATCAGAATAGCATCTCTCTTGGATGCAATAAATGCAACAGAATTTTAAACATCCTCTGTCATCATAATAGCTATATTAACTTGTAGTGGTCAAGCCAACTTTTTATAACACTGGAGTATTCTATTCCAGGAAAATCTTTTTTTTTTTTTTTTGCCCCAAAGTGTATTTGGATATTTGGTGCCTGACCATTTAGAAACCAGTCCATTGTGTCCCATAGCCAAGATTGAGCTAAGAGTTGTGTCTGAGCTGGAAGGAAGAAAAAAGGTGTCGGTATACTATCCATATCCCCACCCCCACGCAGCGCACACATCACCTGCCACAGTGTTGAAAGAGGGTGCTGTTTTAAGCCATCATTTCTGAACGAGCTACTGTGCACTGTGCTTGACCCAAGACAAGTTTGGAGCAGGTATGTTTTGTGCACAGGCTGGTCAGGAAAGACAGAACACACCAGTTACGCCCCCCCTTATATCTTTTCAGATTACTCCCCCTGCCTCTATCCCTCACCTCCCCTCTCCTCCACTCTTACCTCTCTCCCTCTAGTCTGTAGCCAGACTGAATGACCAGCCATGATAAAGCGCCATACCCCACTCTCCCCTCCTCTTTCAGGATCCTGAGTTATATGAGGATCTAGAAGACAAAACCTCCGTTAGCAATGAAGTAGAGATGGAGTCAGAGGAGCAGATTGCAGAGAGGAGGAGGAAGATGGTAAGTGTGCCAAGCTAGGGGCCTCCAGCTTTTTTGCCATACAGCCACCCAGCAGAAATAGCAAAAATAAAAATGTCCCCTGCTTCTCTGGGCATGGACTATTTGTCTGCTCATGGAGTTGTGGCTTGGATAGGAGCAACTTTCCTCTAAATCTCTTCCTGAAACCTACCTTCCTCTTCATCGCTCGTCTACTGCAAGCACTCCCACCATTGTCAGTGTCCCTGTTGCTGTTTTGCTTCATCTCTCGTTTGTTTTTGTTTTTTTTTCCTCCCTCCTTTTAGTACTGACATCCCTCTTCTTCTTCTTACAATAATGAGGCTTCGTGCTTGTGTGTCATTTTGCTGCAAAATTTATTTTCCTGATTTTTGTCACCATGACAGAAAATTAATGAGCATCCAGTGCAACATGCTCATTCACACATCTCTTGTCAGCCGGACCAAAACCAGTATATTGCGTCGTCTCACATCCTGAAACAATCACCCAGTGTGCATTACAGTTTGAGTATAGCACTACTGTTGCCTTCATTGTGGCCACAAATGGCCAATTACTGGTTAAACCACTCTTTCTCCTTGCCAAACAGCCTTATGTCCCAGAGCGATGAGATCAAACACCCACGGGCGAGCATGGTACACTATACTGACACACCGACACACACACACAATCTCTCCCTCTCACTCTTACTCTCTCTCCCTCCCTGGAAATTACCCCGCAGTCAGCTCCATTTCACACGGTGGACCCAAGGTGTAAAGTGCTGACTCATCTTTGGCCAACATACAGTTCTGCCAATGGCCAGACAGGAATTGATGGTTGAAGGGAGCGGGGGGGCTGCAGAGGGTACGATGTTGTTGCCAGGGCCATATTGACTTTGGGAGATCCAATAGGCTGCTCTCTGTCGAATGTTGCCCGGGAGGGAGCTCTGCTGGTGGAGCAAAGAAGCATGCATTCACACGACAATCACAAGTAGAGTAGATGCATGTGGGTGTTGTAAATCCATGCCGCGACAAGGTGCGGGGGAGATAACATCAGTGTGTGTTGGCATGATATCGTGCCTACTTAAACAGAAGGCCCGTTAGTTTAAAAGTCATATCCTGCCCATTTGTATAACGGCTCCCAAACTGAATGTTTGGCTGTGTAGGCTGGATTTGGGTTTATTAGTGGCATTTCTTTTGCTTGGTAATGCTTTAAAACTGTGTTTTATGTGGATGCAAGTTTCTACTGTGACATACAAGGCTATTACATGACATGTGAGAACTTTGTTTTTGAGAATATAATATTCTTATTTAAGGTGCTTTTAGACTATGGCAACAATAGTCTCTTGCATGCCACATTGTGCAAAATTGCTTCATTAAAATTTTGGGTCCAGTTGTTGGATACCTTTTTGAGTTGGATGCATTGTAGTGCTACATTATAAATAGAAAAATTATAAACAAACAGTACTTTTTGAGTCCCACAAACCTTAATTTTTGTTTGTTTGTGTGAATATTAGTGATTCAGATTGAGAGAAAAAAACATTGTTGCCATTTTTCTCTCAGTTGTGCAGCTTAATGAGGCCTCAGTAAGACTGTAATGTGATTTACACATTGGGGGGTTATTAAACCCTTGAAATGGTATGTTGAAACTTCAACATCAGCTATTTGAGGAAATTCCTCTAACTTACCTCAACATTTCATAGTTTGTCATTGTGATATTCCTGAATGTCTGTCAATAGTTGCTAGTGGTCTGTATAGTAGGTTATTAAGTAATATTTGCGGAACCTGAAATACTACAAGTGTCATTAGTCCAGATGTATCCAGTGTTTGTGAAGCCTTGTTTAGGGGGGACATGTCTCTTCTAAACTGGGCTGTCTCTTTATTGAACATTCAGGCCAACCCAGCGGAGCAGTCCCATCTCCCTGTCGGGGCGGCTTCCAGCTGGAAGGGACTGAAACATAAGGAGGTAAACGACCCATACATAGCCAACCCCACTCCACCCATTTACCAGCCCCCCCCCTCACCCACACCCCCAAATCTCTGAGAGGTGTACTACCCGCGTACTAACTATCCGTCTTTATAGACATCAGTCTTCAGTCTGACCAATGCAGATATGCGTGTGTTGTTTCAGTATGTTTCGTGGTATGAATTTATTTTCAAAGGGGGCATCTGAGTGAAGGTGGACCGCTTTGATTTTGGTGGAGGTAGCCATGGTTTATGGAGCTGGGGAAAATGAATGGCTCGTTATGCATACAAGAACACATTAGGCATGTTAAGTTATAACCTCTTGGTGTCCCAGTCACTTTTTACACAACCTCACAACATTTTCCTGTCGCTTCTGTCTGACCTTCTCTCCTTTTTGTTTCTCTTGCTGTGAAAGCGAGTGGTCATTTTCTCACTTTGTCTCTGCACCCAGCTAGAAAGGCTTTCTATGTGCAGCACATATTAACCAGTTGTATCACCAACTCTGGGGTCCTGTGGTTGAGTAGTACTCCATAGATTAATCCCTGTGCTCCCTTTTCCTTTTCTTCATCCTTTCTACCAATCCCACAAATGAACCCTCTCCAGACACGAGAAGAGAGGAAGATGGAGGCCATCCTGCAAGCCTTTGCCCGTATGGAGAAGAGAGAGAAACGCAGAGAGCAGGCCCTGGAGCGAATCGGTAGTGTCAAGTCAGAGGTTGGGGGCCGCAGTGACATCAAGGACGAGCCTCCAGCCACACCAGAGACAGCAGATTCTCCAGCTGTCATGCAGGTGAGAGCAGACACATAAAAACTGTCTTGTTTGGGTTGCTTTTGAATGTTTGGTGACAAATACTTGAACAGGAGTGCAGAGAGTCCAGGTTCCCTTGTTAATGCAACTTCTGCTCTGTTAGCCCTGGATAAACAATGTTTTTTTTTTTTTTTCCTGAAGTAATATTTCATATGGGCTTAATGGATACTTAAGATTGGCCAAATAAATAAAAAACATTTTGATTAATTAACTCTTCAAACAGTTTTTATCAAGAACAAATTTCTTGAATATTACCCCAGAGGCAGATATTTTTGAGATCATGTTAAGCAGTTAATTGTTTTGATATTTGATAAATCCCGCGCTCTCTCTTAAAGCCACTTCTGGAGGTGAAGGAGGAGCCAGGATTGAAGCCAGCAAAGGTCAGAGGCTCCAGAAACAGGAAGAGTTTCTCAAGAAACCGAACACACATCGGCCAGCAGCGCAGGCGAGCTCGCACCATCAGCACCTGTTCTGACTTGCCCCCAGGCTCTCCAGCTGAGTCTGTGGAGCCTCTGACCAATGAAGCTCCTGAAGGAGAAACCCCCTCTGCACCAGAGCCAGAGGCCATCACTTCCCAAGCACCGGACACCAGCCCCCCACACAGCAGCTCACCTGCACCTGACAGAAACCGAACGGGGAGCAAGAGCTTCAAAACTAAAAAGGTACATTTAAATCTTATTTCTGCATGTACAGCAATGTCAGTTACTGAGCTGCAGTGCAACTGTGGAGCCTGAAGCTTGACTGTTTCAAACTAATTTCGTTTGCCAAATAAACAGATAATTTCAAATACCTTGAAGCTACCAGAGATGCTGTATCTTGTCAAGATGCTTATTGATTTGCACCTTTCAACAGCACTTTGTCAGTGAATGGGTTGGAGAGAAGCAGCAGGACCGCGGTGCAGTGAGAACACCAGAGCCAGCCCCGGAGAGACCACTGAGAATAAGCAGTGACCCTGAAGTACTTGCCACGCAGCTGAACGCCCTACCAGGTATGGCCTGCTCGCCACAGGTCTACAGCACGCCCAAACACTACGTCCGCTTCTTCTCGCCATTCTTGGCAAACCGCAGCCCCACCACTCCTGGAGTCCCCACAGGGAGGCGGCGATCCAGAGAGCTGCCAGAAACACCACCAACAACAGGCTCTTGCAAGAAGGTACAGAGTCCTGCTTCACAAATCTAAACATCTACCAATCTGCTAAACTCGTCAAAAAGGAAGAAAATGTTGCTACTATTCAGCTGCTTTGACATTTATACTTAAGTTATCAATCCTCATCTCTTCCTCACAGCGGTGGTTGAAGCAGGCTCTGGAAGAGGAAGGCTCCACCAGCCCAGCCAGACGACCAAGCCTACTCATGCCGAATGAGGGACCTCTGAGTCCCTCCATTAATGGAGACTCTGACAGCCCTTTACCCTACAACGGCACCTGCTCGCTACCAGGTATGTCTGAGAGAACTCTGTACTCGGCACTATGTTACAAAAGTCAATTTGCAAAAAAGCACCCGGATAAAAACTCACATCGACACTTTTCTCCATTCAGAGTTGCCCACGCCTTTGAAAAAGCGGCGGTTGAGTCCTTTAGATGCCTGTATGTCCGAGAGCTCAACGCCCTACGGCTCCCCTTGTGCCACGCCCACAAGGGCAGATCAATCGGAGATACCTGCAACACCTGTCTTACTGGCCACCCCACCACGTCCCCGAACAGAGGAGCCAAGTACAGAGCCCAGTACCCCAACACAGACACTTAATGCCCCTCAGGAGGTAAGACTAGAAGGACCCCACTGAGGTTTCATCTTTGCTTACACGAAAAGAACTAGATTGATGAAATGTGTTCTTGTTTGTTTTGCAGAGTGAATCTTCAATGGAGAACTCACCAGAGGTCAGCCGGAAACCCAGTGTGCAAGAGGTGAGTGGAGATCACAGCAGGATATCCAGTTCATCCTGTTTTTTTGACTAGCATTTCTCATATTTGTGTGTTGTGATACATTAATGGTATGTTTAAATTCTGAAAAAGGCCTGGTCTGACCATGACGCTTACCCAGTGTTGATTCTCCCCCTCTCACCAAGGCCGATCGTCCCCCTTCGTTGGTCTCGCCTCCGTGCATTAGAGCTCCCATCTCTGATGGACTCTTGCCAGAAGCCAAGGGGTCAGTTCCAGAGAGTCCGCAGCCTCCAGCTGTGGAGTCTGTGGACTGCATTGAGGACAGAGCCGATGGTGGGGTTATAGAAGGCAGTAACGAGGCTCCCTCATCTGCAGAAACATGCGCTTCCTCTTTTCCTGGCTGGATAAAAAGCCCAGAGAGAGGCGCTAATGGACCAGCTGGCCTGAACTTCTCTCCAGTCAACTCAAACTTGAGGGACCTCACTCCCTCACATACCCTGGAGCCTCTGGCAGCTCCCTTCAGGCCTGAGGCTGCAGCTGGGACTGCAGCAGGGCCCACAGCTGGGTCGGTGCCATTGGTTGGCACTCAGGCCACCTTCAGTGAAGGCCAGGGGCAGCTCTTTTACCCCTGTTCCGAGGAGGGAACTTCACTTGGCTTCTCGCGCTCACTGAACGGGGATGGCACCAATGAGGTGGGAGGTTCAGCACAAAACCCTCCACAGAAGAAAAAGGTAAATTCGCAGAATAATGTACAGATGATGATTTACTGACTTGTTTGAGTCATTTTAAAGAATTGCTCAAATTTCCAACAGTGAAGAATTGTAGCTTTTAGTTTCTTTTCTGCTGATAAATGTAATATTTGGGGTTGGGGAAAAAAAACCCAGCAATTGGAAAACAGCGCATAGATTAGAGATTGCACTGGGACCATTTGACTTTTTACGAGAAAACAATTTTTTAGCGAGCTGAGAAAATAATTGGGAAATAAATCAATAATTGAAACAGTTGTTGAGTGCAGTGCATCATTGACAAGACTTTCAATCTATATATTATTCTCTCTAAGACATGCATTGACTTTTGTACGTGTCACCTTTTGTTTGAGTCCTAATGCAGCCTTCAAATAGGAACCCTTAGCTCCTAACTGATATCAAACTTCTGCTTCTTAGGTTTCCCTGCTGGAGTACAGAAAGCGCCAACGAGAAGCTCGTCGTAGCGGCTCAAAGACGGAGTGCAGCTCTCCTGTTTCCACCGTGCCGCCTTTGATTGTGGACGCCTTTCCTGTCGCTCTCGAGACCACCAGTGAGCCTCCTGTCCCTCCTGCTCCCACTGCTCTCTGCAACACCACTGCCACCACCATCACTGTAAAGGACCCCCAAATAAATGAGGAGGCAGAGACTGCTGCAGAGAAAGGAGAGAAGGAAGGAGAAGGACAGTGGTATGTGCTCTCAAAAATACAGTGAGTTTGTGTCATATTAAGGACCACATATATTATCAACTTTAACCCTTCTATATATAGATATATATGTACATATACACACATTTGATGGATATACTTTCTGCTGGAAATAAGATTTGAACTTCCCTGATCCCTTCCTTCAGGACGTCATCGACTTCTGTCGAGCAGGCCAGAGAGCGGAGCTACCACAGAGCTCTGCTGCTGAGCAAAGACAAAGACACAGGTGAGAATGAGGACCCGTACTGTGAGTCAACAGCACCAAGGGGTGTTTTATCATTTATCATCAGCTGTTGTGTGCTGTTCTAGATGGTGAGACAGAGGGCGGCGATACACCCGCACTGAGAGACTGTCCATCGCCAAGTGTTCAAAAGACCCCCACCCACGCAGTGAGTCATCATCATCGGGATTTTGATTTATTACTTTCGGACATTGTTTTTATTTTATTTAACCATTATGATTTGAAGATCTGATATAGATAATGTTCCTAAAAAGTGTCCTGTCTGCCCCCCCCTTTTCAGCCCTGCTCTCCAGGTGGTCTTGCTCAGCCTCTCAGTCGGTCAGCGAAGGAGGAAGACACGGATGGTCAACCTCGCACGCCAAATCCAACGAGCCAGCCTTCAAGCAAGCCTGCAGTTCCGAAGTCAGCTCCTCTGACCCCAACAAAGCTGCATCCTAACCCGTTGCCCTCCTCCCCGGTCCACTACCCTGGATCGTCACTCCTCCATTCTCCGAAGCCTCAGGCTCAGGGCTCGCCGTACCGCAGCCAGAGGGCGCTGTTCTCTCCTCAGCCTCAAAACCAGCCGCAGCCCCAGGCTCCGTCTGGCCCCACACCTTTCCCCCAGTACAACTCACAGGGTGCTCCACCGCCTCCTCCCCCTCCTCCACCAGCACCACCGGTCTCCACAGCATACTTTCCCAGTCAGAGCGCCTCACCTGGTGGACCCTTCCCTGGGTTTAAACCTGCTGTCTCATCCCCATACCCTCCTGGTTCACAGTCCTTGATGCAGACTCTTCCCCACAGCGTGCACTATCAGAGCTCAACTGCTCCACCACCTCCACCACCCCCACCGCCACACCCAATGCCTGGCCCTGCTCTGCTGCACGTCAACCTGCAGCCTCCACCCATCCAACAGCACCAGCTCATGCTGACCACTGCTCCTCCACCGCCTCCTCCCCCACAGGGCCAGACCTCCCAACAGCAGCAGCAGCAGCCCCCTAGCGGCAGCACTCTGCTCTCACTCACCCCCCCTCCGCCTCCTCCCCCACCTCCCCCAGCACCTTCGACCAACGCTCCGATGCAGCCCCATCACTTTCAGAACTTAGGGGGGTTTCAGCCAGCAATGCTGCACCCAGGCACCGCCCCCAATCCGACAGTGCCCCAGTCTGCGTACCCCCCACCCCTTCAGCAGACCGGACTGCCTCCGCCTCCCCCTCCTCCTCCCCAGCAGACTCAACAAGGCCAGGCCCAGGCCACTGCCCCCCAGATGCCTTCTGGGACTCGTGGAGCTCCTGCGTCCTCAACCCCCTTCCACAGCTCGGGGTACCTGAGCACAGGGTGGCATTGACCGCCCTCTCTGCTGTTGGCCCCCACCCCCCAGCAGCCCCTGAGAACTCTGCCTGAGAGGGGCATGTACCATAAGCTGTAAATATGTTTTCTATGTACCTGAACACATGGCCAGTGGAAAAACAGCAGATTGTGGGATAAAAGGGTACTTTTTAAAAAATAAACAAACAAAAAAAATAACAACAAAAAAACAAAACAAGGACAGAGCATTTTAGGAAAAAAAGACAGTGAACTAATCTTTGAAATGAACTGTAGAAAAATGAAGATGGACGGTTCCCCCGGTGCTCATAGCCCTCTCTCTCTGGCCTTTATTTTGCTTTTATATAACCTTCCTGTGATGGAGAGGAAAGCTCTCTGTTCCGTGTCTTGTTTGGACTCCCATTGTAAGGCCCCGCACTTTGTTTATCGATTGACATTCCAGCCTATACCCTCTATCCCCGTCCCTCCACCTCTTCCTCTTTTGTCAGTTATTCCTTTCACTTCCTCTTCTTTCTTGTCTGTTGTCAGCTCTCTGCACCATTTATTTGTTTTAACTTAGCGGCTCATTATAGCAAAGAGAAAGCTTTTTGTATAGAGAAAAAAAAACAACACACAATTATTTTTTTTATTCCTCTGTCTAAACAAATATCTGTTCACCGCTGCAGATTCACAAAAGACCCATTTCTGGGAGCCTGCCTCACCGACCTGGGAGGCTGCACTCGTGCGTGGTTTGTTTGTAAGTGCGTCAGTGTGCTTGTGCATATGTGAACGTGTGTGGCTTCTTTGAGGAGGGCTCTGTGTGTTAGTGTGAGTGAGTGTGTGTGTGTGTGTGTGTGTGTGTGTGTGTGTGTGTGTGAGGAGAGAGAGAGATTGTGTTTAACGGGTGCTCGTAGTCTTCTGAGGTAGGCAGAGTGGTCTCACCCACAGGTAGGATGTTAGCGGTTTATTTTTGAATATCAATGGTTATTTGTAGAAAGTGTAATTTAATGTATAGGTGGTTACTCCAGCTTTCACCAGAAACAGGTTGTAAATATTTGCTTCTTTTCTTTTCTATGCTTGTACAATTCGCTCCCATCCCATTTTGAACTATGGTTGTAAATATGAACGCTCTTCTTGGCAAAGCTGAATGTTTCTGTGACTGTAGCATTATTTTTATTTTATTTTTTCCCTTCTCTGGACTCTTCAACTTTGTCTTTTTTATTATTTGTGTGTGTGAGTGTATGTTTGTGTGGAGGGGAGAGACTCACAGACACTGCACTGGTTGGCTATTTTCATGGTTCATTATAATAAATCACTGTAATAACAGTTTTATACCACTTGTGGTGACATGTGTCTCTGGGAAAATTTGTGCCACCTTCTCTACTGCCAGTGTCTTTGTGAAAAAGGCAAAACCTGCTCTCAGCTGACAGAAAACACTGAATGATTTGCTTGATCACAACAAATTTGTACGAGATGCCCTACTGAACTCTTCATTAATCCAGATCATCCCAGGCAGATTCAAACATCCATCTGTACAGCCACATAAAATATGGAGGATAGCACGCTGGTGTCTCCCAGGTCCTCTGTTAGTGAACATGACATCATGATGAATGGAGATCATTAGTAGTCAAAATGTTACATATGCATCACTGTTCATATCATTATTTAACATTTTAAGCTGTTACATTTAAATTGTAATGTTCAACCTTGGAACATTGGTTAATTATACAAATAGTCAAATAAAATCAAAATAAAGGGCAAAAAAAATAGAATATTAAAGAGAGAAATAATTTTAATAACATCACTGACAGGTTGTACAGGATCATAATTCATAATGCAGCCAAGGTTAAAGCTACAAATAACATTAACCTTAAACAGCTTCTGAGTTGATTTACATTTTAGTTTAGTCTTAAACAGATACATTTAAATGTCAGTCCTCCTGTGTGTGTATATGACATGAGCACTGTGGTTCTATCTGGCAGTGAGCTGAATAATGATGACAGCCAAGCATTGCCCAACAGAGCCTGTCTTGTCCTAAAATGGCCACCGTACAGAGGATGCACTCTGTTTGGTGATCTTGGAGACAACACAGCCTTTCCCCAGGCTGAATTCCTCTGCCCAACGACTGACTCTGATCTTAGGATAGCAAAGCGGTCTGTTCATCCATCTAATTTGTTTTCCTGTGTAATGATTGTCACCTCAACAGGCCACTGGGAACTTTTATTCCCCTTAAAACAAAATGACTAATTGATAAATTGTGACCTCATTTAGCAAAGGGGCTCTACTGTAATTCCTCTTGGTGCAGGTGTCCACCCCCCCGTGGGCTGTTTGGATTCATATGAGCAGATGGCCTCGGATCCAGGAGCTTGAGCTGGTATTTCTGTCTTTGTCATCGTTGATGAATCCACTGGGAACTCGGTGATTATGTTGCCCATCCTGCCCTTCACTGTCTCATCACAGCCATCTCCATGGCCCTGTGTAGTATTTCTCTCATTTGGCAGCAGTAGCTGTAGCTCCAAGCTGTTCTTTAATTATTTCCCCAAAACAGGAAATCTGCAGACACATTTAATGTCGCAGCTTGAATGTGAATGAAGAGAAAGCTGAACACATGAGATTCAATATATATATTATTTAAATATCCCAAAATTTTGATTGAATTATGATTTGAGCACAAAAGGCAAATTTATCTGATAAAATTGTTTTTTTCTTTTTAAATAGCATAATTTTAAATGCTAAAATTACAGTCTCCACTGCTGTCTCTTTAGTTGGGTAACACTGCTTCAAATTATCATGTGGTATATCATGAGCATCCCCTTTACGAAGCCAAAATAAGAATTTGGACAGAAGTTTGAAATGGAAAACATTTACACCCTTGTGCTATTCAGTGTTAAAAGAAGAAACACATTTCTAACAAATTCTGATGTTTGCTGCTTTTTCTCTGTTAAGTCTAACATGATGCACATGCTTTTCTTTGCTTCCATATTTGTTGGTCTGGGCAAAAGATTTCAACATTGTTGTCATTCGTCTGGTTGGAGAGCAGGATGGCAACACTGACAATAGGGCAGAAAAATACGAAACATTTTTGTGTTGAGCTGAACACGAGGGACACCTAAGCTCAGGAACGGTGAAGGTGGAGGCGCATTATGAAAACTGCTCTTAAATAAAGTGTTATGTGTTATTAAGTACAAAAGCAGCTTGTTGGTGGGGGATCATGTCAGTAATGTTACTCACTTTTGTCACCCATCAAATTTTATGAGATTCATTACATTTAGATACTCACAGATTTCAATACTTGTATCTGTGTACTTATATGGAAAGGATTTGAATATTTGAATGGGGTGTATTTTATTTTGACACAGAAAGTGGAATTTAATACATTTAACTAAGCAAAGTGTGGAAGACAACCTGCTGGACACCTGTATGCATTTACTTGCACTAATATCACATTTTGATATCTTTTATACCCAAACGTTGTGTAATGATGTAGATAACTAAGCACGACCTGGATAAGCGGCAGAAAACTGATAGATTGATATTAATAAATAGAAAAATCAAATGTATTAGAAATGTATTTTTAATTCCAATTTTCTAGGAAACGGAAGTCAATTCATTCATATAGTTTTGAAAACATTTAGCTTAAAGTCTGATTGGTTAACTGTTTGGTTGTTTCTACAAATGGAAAGTGTTTTTAATTATTTTATTTTTTATTTTTGTTAGCATGTGTGTGTAATTTGATAAAGCAATGCTAACAGTCTCCGCTAAGCTAAACTATCCGATCTTTATCCAACTTCTACCATTACAATCCGTACTTTAACCTTGATTTTGGTGTTGTCATACATTTTGATGTAATGAAACTCCAGTCGTGTGTGCGATAACAAAGATAATGAGTGAGCGGGCTAACAGGTGTAGCTTCTGTTAGCTTAGATTAGCACACAGACCGGAAGCGTTAGCTCTCTGAAAGGAGCAATATGCTCCCGTTAGCAGCTATTAAACTCACCAATTAACAGATTTAATCTCGGCTGGTTAGACTGAAGAAAAACCAAGAGGACTTAAAAAAAAAAAAAAAAGATATTTTGTTATGTTGTGATTTGTTATTCAACAATTTCTCGGAAAGTAACAAGCTGTAAATTTGGCTTTGAGTTCCGGTTGCTAAGCAACTGCTACACCAGCCGGGAGCTAACGGCTGTTTTTACACTTCCGGTTTCTGTGCGAGTTAAACAAACATGTTGGGGGGAAAAATGGACTTTAAAGATGTTGGTAAGTGGATTTCCTTTAGTATACATGTAATTAGACAAAGCAAAGCTCATTATTTCCAGTCCCCTGATAGTTTGGAGCTAAACTATCGGGGCTTCAGTCAATTTATTTGTCATCATCTATAGAAAATGAACATCGAGCCATGTTTTTTTTTTTTTTTATGTTTTGTTCCATTACTTTTGTTCGTTCATACATTTTTAATATAAATTAACCTCGTGTGTGTGTGTGTGTGTGTGTGTGTTTAACCATCAGTGAGAGTGAAAAATCATAGAAAAGAAAAGATAGAACAATACAAGTGATTTTCTTTTTTCAGCCACAGTTCATGTCTAGTTTAACTTTTCTTACGGCCTTTAGTACTCCACAATACTGTCAGACTACAAGACACAGTATGGCACAGACTAATAATGAACCACTTTCAAAGTCAAGACAAAGTACACGGACATTATCAACAAGTAGCTTTACACAGTCTGTAGACTTCATACAATTGATGTACTTCTGTTTAGTGCACTTTTTTTTTTTTTTTTTTTTTTTTTTTTGTAAGTCTTTTCGCAACGTTGTCACCAGAAAAACCTCTAATCGATTCTATCACATCAAACATTTAATTATAGCGAAACATCACTTTTCTCCAGTCTCTGCTGACACCCTTCTCCTTAAAATCAAAGGTTAAATGGTGTCTCAGTCAAACTCTTTTATACGGGGAGTCTGTTGACTTGATAGGAAAGAAGATCTGACAGCTTTTACCTCGAGTTTGGTAAGTCCTTATTTGTGTCGGTCAAAGTCTGGATAATTTGTTTTGATTTAATGCAGTTTGAGCGGCTGCCACACCATGGTGTTTGTCCAACAAGTGTCCTGGAGCTTATTTACCACATGAAGCGTCCCCCCCCCCCCCCCCCCCCAGCTGAACCTGCGTCACATCCACATGGAGAGCATTTCAGTGGGTAGGAGGATGACATACCAACACAGGTAAACTGAGAAAATGTCTTTTTGAGAATTCATCCTGCAAAGATAAGCAGTTTAACATGACTGAGAAGGCTATTTTATAGAGGGAGCTTCGAGAGAGGACGAGAGGCATCCCAGTCTCCTCCTCGTATGGCCTCTTCCAGACCTCTTCCTCCTCCCCTTCTGGGTTGATCTGTTCACATATCAGCTCTGCATCCAAATGACAAGCTGGACCAGGAGAGGGAAGGCATATCCTGAAGTAACATCATGTCTAGGCAGCAAAGCCCTGCAGGCAAGGAGCAAAATATAGAATCTGCATGAATTAATACATTTTAAAGAAGTAGATATTCCTGGTCTGCATTTCAAATAAGGGGCAATCAAACAGTGATGATTCACTTAATATCTCACAAAGGCAGCAGTTGACACAGGTCCTTTTGAATAAGATGTGTTTATATTACACATCAGCTAAATTAATTCAGTTACATTAACAAAGACAAGCATTGTTTGATTTAGAAAGCAATTATTAATGGGGTGAGCATTATTAAAAATTATTATTATTCTCTTGAGTATTGTTATTTAGGGTTGTCAACAACCTGAGGAGTTTTTGTTCTACAGTTGTGCATTGATTGCACATGATTAGGTTTTAAAAACCCATGCTGACATAAGTACATAATAAACATAACAAATGACTAAGAGTGAGTGAGAAATATAGCCTGACTCTGAATCTCAAAAGTTATGCTATAAAAACTGTTTTTCTTTTTCAGAAAATGTTAAGGGGAGACACTGTCATCAATTTATGTAAGTAGTATCAATTTCAAGATGAAGCTCAAACTCATTACAGTTAAATCCCTTACCTGTGTGTGTCTGAGTGATTCATACCAGAAGTTATATGGCATTATTACCGCTCTCTGTAGGGGGGAGAAAAAGGGATAAGGCGAGTCATGATGGAAAGGATAAAATATCATCTTAACCAGAAGATGGCAGTGTTACATAAAAATTTAAACAGGCTACCTGATGACTTTTTTTATTAACTTGGACAGGTGTCAATATTAATTCTTGAGTGACAAGATAAGAAAAACATCTCATTTAAACTTCATCTGCTTGTTTGATGAATCCCCCCATTTAAATTCTTGGGCTCATATTTCACGTGCATCAGCCTCTTTTTCTCTCTTCTCCTGTTCCTCAGCACATTAGTCCTCTGTCTCTCCCTCCCCTTCCCTCTGTCTTGTCCTCTGTCTTCAATCTCTAGGTTGATAATGGCTTCTTCCCCAGGTCACTTTGCATATACGAGCTTAGAGGCGACTGTGTCCTGACTGATAGGGTGGCTGTGATTCATTTAGACAGGGTGGCACTAAGCTGTGTAAACAGCCATTAGTAATTCATGACTCTGTCCAACATCCCCAGGCTTCAATTAACCCTTGCTATTGGTCCATTCTTTCTCTGTCACCCATCCTTCTCTTGCATCTCTCATTGCTTTTTTTGTTGCCATCCTGCTTCATCTGTATTCCCCGTCCTTCCTGCCTCTTCACAGTTTTAATCATTTTCTTTGGGTCCAAGTGCAGTTGTCATGTTGTCCAATCAAAAAAAAAAAAAAAAAAAAAGAGATAAATCTCACTGGTAATAGACACAAGCAAAAGTAGCCAAGCAGGTGGTGTATAACTTCCATCTAATGTATGCAAATTAATAAACTGTGCAAGTGAAATTATGCAAGGAAAAAAGGGGGGGGCGTTTTAATTTCAAGCTGCTTGGTGGGATGTGTGGTTCACCAGCAGGAATCAGATGGTGTCTTTGATGTGTAGTCCCTCATTATTTCATTGCATTGTAATCGAAAACACAAATTAAGAACAAAAATGTACCACAATCAAATAAAATCTTGATAAGACTGGCATCATATTCAAAGACAGGGCAGATTCTCAGGTCTGCGTTCAGATTGATTTCTCAATGCACTTAGTGACACTTGCTTTGTCTTGCTAACCTGTATCTCATATCAGGTGTAAGTGCATTAGATCTTTGTTTTTTCTCAAAACTGTCACTATTAAAGAGCCTCCACAATTGATTATAACATAGTTCAGATTGACTGTGACGCTTTTAGTATTTCTGAATTGAAACAGCAATAAATCATTAGACTGGCTGCCTGTCTTTATTTTTTAAAACACCGAGATTAGGTAGTTAATCATTTCGTCTCCCCAACGTGACCCTCTAAACCATGTATGAATAGGGAGCAGTTTATCCAGAGAGTAATTCTCCTCTCCAGGTATCATTCATTTTTAATTCTTTTATAGATTGCTGACGTTTAGAGGAAAAAAAAAAATCATTTGTGCATGAGGAATAGATTTTACTTTTTGGCCGCATTTCCAATGTTTGATTGTCAATCTAAAGAGTACTAATCCACTCCAATTTTCGTAATTGATTTATTGGGGTGTTTGACTGTTTAATCATCTAAAATAACGAATTTCAGTGATGGCTCTGGGATCTTGCAGTGCAATTTCGATACCAGCTTTCTGACATGATATCTTCTATACAGTTAACAGATTAATCAGACTATGTAATTTCCAGATGGATTATCTACTTCCACGGCTGTTTCACTGCGTAGCATTAAACTATTGTAAATGAATCATCTCATTCCAAAATGTGAAGGAAATGTCTTTTTTGACCTAGCTGCAGGCATTGGTTCCCACTCAGAGCCTGGGAATACCAATTCTAAATGGATTTGGCTTTGTGGTCAGGTTCATTCATTGTCATACTATTGCTTTAATGTTGAAAGCACATCATTATGTAAAATTTTGAATGTTGTAAGACGAAAAGCAGATAAAAGTAAAAGGAAATGTCTTACTGTCTCCCAGCAGCTCCTCAGACATCAGACTATCTTGACGGTTTCCCAGGACGAAGGCCAGGAAGGAGAGAATGAGAGCATCCAAGATGCCCATGATGGCCAGGATGTAGGCCCAACGAACTGAGCAGGCGCCCAGTGTGTACTTGTTTGTCTGCTCACCACACATTCGCTTCACCTCGTCACTGTCCCAGCCATCTGGGTAGATCAGACAACCCAGGATCAGACATGTACCTGGATGGGGAGGAGAGAGATATAGGTACGTTTTTTTTTTTTTTTTAGTGACTTAATGACTGTCAAAGGAAAGGCCTTGTGCAGGATTCAGGACTCTGTGTAAAAGCTTAAAACACACTGATATTTATAAAACATGCATGAGACATTAAGGGTACAGCACAAAGTGTCAAAACATTGTGCTTGGTGTTAAGCTAGAAGCATAATTAAAAATGTACTAAAATATTGTCATATTCTTTCACTGTAAATTGGTACATCAGACAAAGAAAGTGTTAACCACAGCTGTATGAGAGATTAAATATGAATTAGAGCTTTCAGAACAAAAGAGGCAGACAGAAGTTTGAGAGTGGTGGCAGTGCAGAGACAGGACAGAGAGGTGACGAGGAAGGCAGAGAGACAGAATATGTTACCACATGTCACAGCACCATGTGGTGACTCAGGCTGCCTTCATTAGCCGTCTGCTGGATGGCAGACAAAGACAGACTGAGCTGTTAGCGAGCGGAATCATCTAACAACAGTTCTGTTGCCAGTAGGGAACCGTTTTCACTCTCGCCCTCACTCATAGTCATTTGTGGCAATCAAATCATTTATGGGTCTCAGAGGTCTGTATTTATTTGTTGACGACAATGCTCAGTCAGATTGTCAGAGGTGTTGTGAATGAGCTCTATTTTAATTTGTAACCTTATGTGGGCCAATTTCAGTTTTAAATAATGAGAGTGGGAATGTTTTGGCAAAGGGAGGATGCATTGGATGTTTAATAGTGAAGACCTGGTGTGTTAGGGGTGTTTAGGACTTGAGTGGGGTCAGACAAAAGTGGCCAGACTGGTTGGAGCTGACATTAAGGCTGCAGTAACTCAGATAACCACTCTGTACTCCAACTGTAGGGAGGTAAGAAGCCTCTCTGAATTCACATGTCACACCTTGAGGCAGATGGACAACAACAGCAGAAGTCACATCGGGTTCCACTCCTGTCAGCCAAAAACAGAAATCTGAGGCTGTAGTGGGCACACACTCAGGAAAAAAAGGACAAGTGAGGAGTGATCTCCTTTTATCTCTCTTTTATTTGTTCATTTTGCATCTATTTATAATTGTTTTACGTGCCTTTGTTGTTTTGCATCTCATTGTCATTGTTTGTCTTAGTACTCACCTTGCATCATTTTTTATTTGTTTAAACTCATTTTGTGTCTCTTAGGCTGAAGTCTCATAAGACATCTAGTTATAATGTCAGGAGCTAGTGTGTATATTATTCAGAGTCCTCACAAGTACAGAGGCGTGTGTGTGTATTAGGTTAGTATAATAATGTGAGCTGCAAGAGGCTATGCAGATGGATAGTCTTCTGAAATGTCAGTGACTCGTGCCCCTCCTCCTTTGTTCAGTTTGGCATCGTCTCCCTCCTCCTCCCTTTCATTTTCTCTTTGTGGTCACTAAAATAAGACAAATTACAGAGTGTGGTACAACACTGAGGCAGAGACCTTTATGTACAGTCCTTGAATGAGAATGAGGATGAACACAGATACCTGGGGTGTCTGCATGTACATCCCGTCCCTTCTTGTGTCTATTTTTCTCTTATTCACAAGGTAATTCCTTCTCACAAATTGTACCAATAACAGTAGCAACAAGCTACTGTAATAATAACCAGAACTGATGTAAACGCATTCTAATCCATATCGTGCACCTACATTTCCCAGGAGGCAGCAAGTCTATTGACTTTCCCTCGGCCTTCCTGTGTTTGGAGATAATTTTCTCAAGGCAAATGAGAAAAATAAGTTTAGAGCAACGGCTGAAGCAGATTGTAGAGTTATTTATAGAGTTAGAATAGAATAGAGTTATTTATATTATTTTTATTGGACAAACATGCACGCAGTTGGAAATGTATTTTTGACTAACTGCTGCCTTGGATGGAGATAAAGTGCTTATGATGCTTGTAATTTTTATTAGTTAATCCTAACCTACTAACTTACAATGTTTTGATGTCAGAAAAGGAATTCTTGATTTTTTTCTGATCTTAAGGAAATAGTATTTTCTGTGAAATTTCTACCAAATCCTCCAAACAAAATTTCCTCTTGTTCTTATTACAGATTTGGTACGCTGCATACACAGACACACACACATCTCCTGTGTAAACAACCTGCTCCTGCAGGGTTTTCAGTGGTAATAATAATAGAACAAACTGAACTACATATCATCTCAACGGAAATTCTTGAAAATCCCTCAGAGTTTGAGTAGAAGAGGAAAGAGACAAAGAGACTTTAGTTTGTCTGCTGATTCTCATCTGAATTCCCAAAGATGTCCATTGCTGTGCAGAAAGGTTTCAGGCTTCAGCCTCCAGTAGCTGCAGGTTTGATGCTACAAAAGCCAAAAGGAATATGTAACTAAAGGCAAATATACAGCAAACTCTTTTTTTCACTGGCTCTCTTATGACCTGTCCAGCTGCTATCTTCATGACCTTAACAACGACTGCACACTTTTTCCAAAATGTTCCATTGTTCTCTGCATAGAGAAAATATTAAACAAGTCATTTCTATCCTCAAAATTGCCTTTAAACTAGACTGAGGCTGTTCTTTCATTTGCAAAATAGTTTTACTTTTAGGCCTGCACATAAATGTGGCTAAAAACAATCCCACAAATGACACGCAGCTGCAGTATAGGGAAGCAACAACTTTTCATTGCTAAGCCCGTGGGATCAGCTTCTTCATCTCGTGATAAAGAAATTCCCCTAATTTCAACATCAATTCAGCCTGCTCTTTCAGAGCAAAAGCAGCAGCGTGCATACAATCCCCAACATAAATAATAAACGATATTATGAAACCCTCAGACGAGGAATCATGTCAGCTCATTTTCAGTCTTCAAATGAGTGATGTGCTAAAAATGCAAAGCCTCAAAGCTCAGGGACATAATTTAGACTGTGAGAATGATTTTGAAAGAATAAAAAAGCATGTAAAATAATAATGCATCCACAATTTCATTATTATTTTTCTATCCTGAGTTTGGTGCCATTTTACTTCAACTGTCCCTGTTAATGCTGTGTTGAAATATTTTCTAAAATTGGCTCTATGTTGGTAGGAACGTTGTACATTAACACATGCATGAGAATGGGGGCTGCTGCTGTTGCTGCTGCTGGCAGATAGTCTGGGCTTTGGATCTCGTCTCCTTTGGGTGCTAAATCACATCCCCTCCAGGCTCTATATATCCATAGGTGCGCCGAGGGACCTGATTACAGAGATAGGATGGTATATTATGTAGACCAGCTGACTTTATCCTACAGGATGTAGTATATCCTACTACATCCTGTGATTACACACATCTTATTATTTATTGATGCCCAAGGACAAATTATCTCACCACATGGGAGTCAGGACTTGCACAGAATAAATTGAAAAGTTTTTCATCCATCCAACCATCCTGATTTTAAAAGCCCTTGATATCTATATCTCACTATCGTTCTCACTCACTTGCTTTACGAACACTAACACACTCTCTCACATATGTTCAACACAATTTCTCTCTCCTTCAAGGTTTCCTATCTGACAGCTGTTGGCAGCAACCCCAGGGACAAGGTGTCATAATTTAGACCCCTGTGTCTAAGCCCCACGCACACAGCCAGTTATTATCGTGGTACATTTCATAGGCCCAGCTGTGGCTGTTTACTTTGAGAGAGTCATGTTCCTTTAAAAGTCACAGTTACTGAGAGAGTGTGTGTGCTCTGTGAGTGTGGAGGAGAGTGAAGCAGAGTGCTCATACTGTATGCACTGTGCATCAGCATCAAGGTGGACCATGGCAAATTATATTAATGGGAGTTAATTGGGGCAGAAACTGGCGGATGCAAGAAGGTGTGAGGACAAATTCCCTTCTGCTCCACAGACGATGTGAGAGAGAGAGAGAGAGAGAGAGAGAGAGAGAGAGGAGAGAGATAGAGAGAGAGAGAGAGAGAGAGAGAGAGAGAGAGAGAGAGAGAGAGGAGAGAGAGAGAGAGAGAGAGGAGAGAGAGAGAGAGAGAGAGAGAGAGAGAGAGAGAGAGAGAGAGAGAGAGAGAGAGAGAGAGAGAGAGAGAGAGAGAGGAAGCAGAGAGATAAGGCAGAGGGAAGGGAATATTATTTGCAACATGAATCCTGCTGCATGACTTACTACAAGAGGTGGTAATGTCTTCATTACCACCTCTTGTAGTAAGTCCACTGATTCACAGATCCAGTGAATCTTTTTGTCGCTATGTCTCACAGACTTGCATGTTGCATGATGGGAGAAGATTTGAGGAAATTAACTTTTGAATAGCACCTAAAGCTACTGTTGTGTCAGTTTCCCCTCTATGTTGTCTATGAAAACCCCAACACCACTGCCACCACATGGAAGGAGCAGATTTCAATGAGCAGTATAAAAGCAGACAGCAAGATAAATGTAAATGAACATCACAGGTAGAAACTGTATACCCGGCCCATCATAACCTGCTTCAGTCAGCGCTTCATTACAATCATTGAGATAAAAGCACGTCTACTCCAACAATTAAAAGTAATGGTGCTAACGCCATGTATGCAACAGGTTTGACAATACACTGACAATTTAGATTGTCACATATAATTACAGGACTTATGTCACCAATTCATTACTGTCATATATGAGGAACCAAAACCAAAAAGTCCTCCCTGAATCCCTCATGTTCAATTCTTTTTTTACTCTGTAATTTTATGTTAACTACGAGCTATTTTTTTTACAGTCCTCAAAACATATTATCTTTATTAATTGTTTGAATGAATGAAAACCATCATGAGGTATCAGGGGTTCGAACCCAGAACCTGTATGGGACAGTGCTAACCACTGCTCTCCCCTGGGTCGCTCTGGAGAAAACAACAAGAGCTACACTTCATACAGAAGCTGTCCATTCACTATGGTGTTGAAAGTATTTCAACTGTTTTCAGCCTCAATAATTCCCTGTGATGTAAATACTGACTGAGGTCACTGTGGGCTGCCCGGCTGCTCACAAAGAGACCAGCTGCATGCCCTAATTTCGTTCCCGCTTACCCTCCTATAACAAACAATACTATGTTGCTGTTGTGAGTGTGGATTATAAGAAGGGAGCGATGAGGAAGATGAAGCAAAGGAGAAGTGACAATACAAGAGTGAGGGGTGGAAGAAAGAATAAAGATAGGTGATGAAGAACACATAGTAGAAAAGACGTGTTGACATGCTCAAGTTTAAAAAAACATTTGCAGCTGTGTGGTGTTTGTTCTGTAAGGTGTGTAGCACGCGAGAAAAAAATGAGGAATGGTGATTAGATTATACGGATTATTAGATAACGGGAGAAACTGAGAGTCGGATATTATGATGAGAAGATATGCGTGTACTGTATGTTTGCTTCACTCCTCATATATGTTTTAGGTGGGGTTTGAAACGGCAGAGCAGAGCAGAGGGAAAGTGAACACTGGAGGAGTGAGGCAGGAACAAGGGTTACAAGATTTGAATCCCAATGCCGCTCATCTGAGACATGAAGGGAATAAAAGGGCTGCTTAAAAATGCAGCTCCAGACAGATCACGCTCCTCCTTTGGAGAATGGCTCACAGAGAAATCACACTTCAAAGATGTAAAGCTGACTCACTTCAGTTAAGTCAGGGACAAAAACAAACAAAAAACTGGCTAATGGACTTGCAAGGGTGTCTTCAACCACAGCAAACCTTTAAGCACAGAGCAGTTTGGTGATGGTCTCCAGAGAAGGCAGCACAGTAAAATTGATTGAGAATCAAATTTAGAATCTAATAATCTCTGAGCGGAGGGGAGCACAGAATCTCAGGTCTGTCCTGAGAGTCCAAGAGTTATTATATTATTACTACTTTATCATGTATCAAGGAAAAACAGCTGACGCTGGTTCAAGGTCAAATGCACCTTCATTAATATCTAATGTAATAGAAAGTCAGCAGAGGATAATTGACTGCCTGCTACGCCTTAGATACTAACGTTTCAACTGTCGGCCGAACATAATGGTTTAAAGTTACACCAAGGACAGATTTAACAGAAAACGTGTTCATTTCTGAAAGAGTTAGATACAAGATACTAAGATTCAGATCTGTTTTTCAAATGAATTGCTTAAAAAGAGCTTTTAAGATAACGATTCGCAAACAAAACTAACATCACTATAAACTAACCCAACGTTCAGTTCAAGAGAAGCAAACACAAGAAGCTTTGAAGCAGTGGGAAGATGTTAAATGTGCTTTTGTGAGAGCTTATTTTTCATGTAAACTAGTTTCACTGTTTTTTCAGTTTTAAAAGGTTAAAAAAAGACACCATCTTCCTCAAGTAAGAGTAAAAATAAAAAAATTGAGTTTCGTACTACACTCCCACACACACCTCAAAATGTAGCCCAAAGCCCAACAGAGCTAGATTGTCGGGATTATTATGATTAGACAATCGTGATGGATGGGGCGATTCCTTCGACGAAAATGTCCAAGAGTAGTTCATGTAATGACAATGGCTTGAAGCCATACAATGTGTAATGATTTGAGAACAAAGCCTGCACAAATCTGATGCTGACAAATGTGTAAGCAAATGAGGATTATTTTAAGAAACCTCCAGTCACCCATTTCTACAGATAAGCAGCACCACAGAAACGGAGCTTCTCCTCTTTTTGTGGTAATCTGCATAAAAGTTATTATGATAATCCTCCTGGGTGGAGGTATTGTTTTCCTCCTTCTGATGCTTCCTCATGCATGAAGCCCCCCGCTGCCTTCCAATACACAGTAGAGGATTTCAGAAGTTGCATCCAAATGTTGATGCCGCCTCAGATTTTGTTTCCTGTCTTGTTTGAAGTCGGTCCTAGTTGGAACAAGCCTTTTTCTTCTGAGCTCTCAGACAAACTTCAATAAAAAGTTTCCTCTGATTTGTTCGACAGTGAGAGGTCGCTCCTGACGTCGAAGAGCCGATCGCTGCTTGGATGTGAGGGGGGGGGGGGGATGCTCCATTGCCATGGAGACGGGCTGCTGATTGTAGCTGCTCCAGCAGTTGTGTGGATTTGTATGGATGACTACAGGTGTCAGGCCTATACCAACACCTTAGTGCTGTGGTGTGAATGTGACCAAACAAACAAAAAACAAATCAGATTGTTTTCTCCTTCTCCCCCCATCTCTTCCTCCAGAATAAAGCCCCGTCATATGTCTCATCCCTCTGGAGCCGTCTGCACGATGTCTTCATACATGAGTAAAGTCTGAAGCAGATGCAGTTCTCTGGAAGTACAAGAGAGCCCCCCTGTTTTTCCCCCTAAATCTGGTGGGTGGGGAGAGGGAGGGCGATTCAGAACAGGTGTTCCTATTAATTAACAGCTCCCTATGTTCAACCTGAGGAGGAAACCTGCCAAACGGGCTCCACACTGCATCCCAAACAAGAGAAAAGCATGTGCTCCAGTCAAGGAAAATCCCTCTGCAGTGACTGTTTGTGAAGCTCAGTGCTGAGGTGAGAGGTCAGGAACAGAACAACAGGAACACGTTTTGTTTGAGGGTGAGGAAAAGCCCGGATGGGTCAGATTCCATTCACAACATATGACCTAATTAATACTTTACTCCCAGAAATCTCAGGTATGCTAAATGTGTGATCAATTGTTTTCTTCATCTAAGCGCTCTTTCTTGCGTTTGCTTCCTTAGACGTGGTGACAGCATTCTTGAAGTGGTAGACGACTTTGGCAGTTCCTCTGAATCTTTAACGCTTGTCCTTATTTTCTCTCCAAAACCGCCTGCCTTTGAAGTCTGGCCGAGGGGATTGCTCCTCTCCATTTCAGTAACTTCTAATGTGTCTCTGATCTGTGGTGATGGCAGAGTATGTTTTTTTTTTCCTCTTTCTTTCAAGCCTCCCCCTCCTCTTCTCTTACTTGCTCTCTTATTTCTGCAGCACTGAGCACTAATGACTGATGATATGAGGGGAGGGGAAAAAATTCAAAGCACTGTTTCACTGAGGAAAATCCACCTGGCATGAAAAGAGAAATGCTATGAGTAGGAGACAGTAGCTGCTGAACTGTCTCACCCGTGGGTCAGTCGTACTGACTGTGTCGTTGAGTCTCTGTCCTGTTTGACCTCATCTTCCTGGGGAGACGTTTTGTCGGGTAGTTACAATATTTCTGGGACAGCTGTGGTGAAGGAGGCGCAGTGAGTTGCCCACTAATCAGGACATCAATAGTTTGATCTCCTCCCGTCTGCATGACAAACTGTCTGTGGTCGAGATACTGAGCCCAAAGTATCACTGATAGCTCTGCCGTCTATGTGTACATGTGATGTCTGAATGTGTGTGTAAATGGGTTAGTGTGGACTATAGTATAATGCGCTCTGAGTGGCTGATAAGATTAGAAAAGCAATCCAGAGTCTACTTCCGAGATCCTCTGGGAAAATGAAGTGTAGCTCACAATGATTTCCAAAGATGCCAAATCCATCAGGGAAAATTTGTGGAAATGTTCATAAAATTATATGAATAATAATCATTTGATAGACGGGTAGAGCATCACTAGCTTGTCAATTTATTCCAAAATCATTCCCTAATTTTTATACATTGTCTGCAGGGTTGGCTGGCAATTGTGTTCAACATTATGTGTAGTGGCTTTCTCATTGCATGTAGTCATCTGATCCATTCTTAAGAGAAAATGATTGATTCTAGCAGGTTTAAAGTTACATGACGAGACATAACAAGGAGAAAGTGTCGAGCTCCTTGGGATGCTGTCACTGCTGAACCCGAGTGAGAGGTAAAACTTCTCCACTTATCATGCAGCTGTGATGCTTCACAGCTCCAGGGATGCTCTCCTGACTTGCGCCTGTGACCTGAAGAGAGCCGTGAGGGCTTTATGGATCAGCCAAATCAGGAAGGAGGGTTGTGCTTGAATCTATGTACGTTGCCATGGAAACACCTTGAATCAGTTCCCAGAGCACATCCTCTCTGTCCCCGCCTCCTGAGGGACCCCGCTGATCCGAAGCTGCTCATCTCGTCGATCATTTGCAGAGGGCAGTGATAGGACGCTGCCAGCAGCAGCGGCATCAGCAGTGGTCGGAGAGGCGTTTCCATGGAAACCGAAAAGCTTGGTGAGAGGACGAGCACTGATGGGTGGGCTGGGGTGGCTGCAAAACATGGCTGTTAAAAGAAACAAACAAAACAACAACAACAAAACGAATGTCCCCTCTCAAGCTCCACACACACGGCTGCTTTCTGGGATCCGTGACCTTTGGAAAAAATTGATGTCTGTAAACAAACACTGGGGAGTAGGAAGCAACTCTTAACCCACAAACACACACACATAAAAAACAAACTGAAAAAACTCAGCTCAGAGCCAATAAGAGCCTCCTCTGGGTGCAGTGAGGACCATTGTTCCTCTTTTTCCCCGGTGTAATCACAACTGAGTCCACTGGGATAGAAACATTCCCACAGTTTATCAAATAACAACCCTCATCACACTGCTACATAAGCTCCAGAGCCGTTAGATGTCCGTTTCAAGCTCAAAACTCATTTGTATTCTACTTATGCCACCAGTTTTCACTCAGCTTGCTTTGATTCAATCCCCCCACCAACATGATTTCCAGTGTTAACATTTTTAGTCATGTTTTCCACTCAGCATGGCGCGCCTCCTCATTTGCAGCTCAATACCACTGTTATAATTATCAATGGATGATCAGAGTAATTAGGCATTTTCCTGAGAGGGGAACCAGCAGGAGCAGACGTTTTGTGGCTTCGCAGGCTGATTTAAGTGGATTCCGGTTTAGTTGGTCTTTAGTTGGTCATTTGGTCTCTGTACGGTAGAGGTAGTTTCAGCAGGAAAACATCAGGTAGACATCCATGACTCAGTGATGGGTGTCACCTTTTCGATTCACCAAACCCTTTTCAATCTACCACAGAGGCTGCAGAGTTTCGTAGACTGGATTTCGTTACATCTGGATGAATTCTGAAGGCCGCCTTCATTAAACATCAACCTTGTACAAAATGAGGTTATTGATTGATGAAATTAAATGCCCTGCTAAAAAAACTATTTGTGAGGAAGTGGAGTTGAGCTTCGTTTGGCATTTTGATGCAGGAAATGTGGCAGCACTTTAGGACCACACAGACGACCAGAACAAGGCGTTTGTGGGCCATGCATATTAGGAAGATAGAGACTAGTATAGGCCGAGATCGAACACTGAGGTGGGGAAATGTTGCAGAAAGTTATGTCTGTGTAAAGTGCAAAGTTTTATTTGTGAGTTGGTGAGAGTGGCAGACAGTTGTGGTGGAGTCAGACCACTCAGATAGGCGTGACAGAAGGAAAATACCAAATGCAAGTGCTTTTGTGCAGCGATTAGTGCGGATTCACGTGTTAACAGATAATGAATAACAATATTTTTTTATGTAATATTGTAATTGTAATATTAGATTTTATAGGATAAGTTGCTACAAGCCGAGCTTAGATGGGCTAAAATGGGAAAGTCGCTTCTTGCTGCCTTTGTAAAACAGCACTGAACGCAGTTTTTGGGATGGGTGATGCAACCTTCACTCGAGTGTATTTGATATAAATCAAGGAGCATCTGAACATCATTCACCCTCAAACAATGACAGCCATGTGTCATAGCAGGCCTCTCTGAGAGACTGATATACGAGGGAGACCTGAACCTTTGCATCAGTCTGCCAGACACCAGCAGACGCCGACATCACTCATTAACTCAAAGACTCACACATAGAAATGAACATCAGTCAAATGCAAACACACAGGGACATGCAGAGGCTTAGCCAAGGCAGATAGTTTCAAATGGGTCACCATGTCCTTGTCCTGCTGCCTCACTCAGGAGGAGGAGAATAAATCAAACTGCTGTCTTCTCCATCCCGGCCCAGTGATCAAGAAGATAAACCCTCAATGGGAAATCTATAAAGCCCGCCCCTCCTCTGGGCTCATACACATGTGAAAGCTGGTGGCAGAGCAAGAGATGTGTTAACGACAGAGAGGCTTTGGCTGACAGGATGACTGCAACAGTCTAATGGATCAAACAGAGGCTTGATATCGCTGTTGGTCATTCATTTTTTTGTCATGTGTATTTTTATGGTCCCTTATTGTCCTTTCACCAATGTAAGGAAATGTCAGTGTTTCCGCCTTAGAGACTCCTGAGATACTGTCACAGTCATCTCATAGAGTGTCTAGAAAAATGGACGTAGGTGTGCAAAGTGAAGCCAATCTCTGAGGGGCCCGTAAAAGTTCATGGTTTCTGATTCTGGTGCCAAATCTTCTTTAACACAACAAGATCGATCGCCTCCCCTCCCTGAATATGTCACCTGTGTTCAATGACTCTGCCTCACTTTTGTGTTGAAGTTTTGTCTTCCACTTTGTCTTTTCTGTCCCAGTCCAGTCTAGTGTTAATTTTATGGACATTTCGTATTTGCCTTAATTGTGCGCCAGTGTTTCCTCAGATGTGTTCTTTGTTCCTGTCTAACTTTTTCTGGATTGTTCTTTTTTGTAAGTATCTATTTTCAATATTAACAGATATTTCTTTTTAACCAGCCCCTTTTCTTGTCTGCATTTTGGGCCATACTTTCCTACAAACGCGACAGATTTAATATACAGCTGTGTATATATAGTCATATCTATATTTGGTTCTATTATTGAAAGAGTATCAACATTTCTTTTCCCTCGGCTTCTCTGTTTTCAGATGGTGACTGACTAAAAGCTTACATCTTGGAAATACCATGCATGTCGGCTTTCAAATTGAGTTTCACAAACTATTTTTCCTGCCAACAAGGAAAAAACAGCATTGAGCAGCCCACAGACATGCTGGTGAATTCAAATGCAGGCGACAAAAATAAGAATAATTTGAAATGAACATATATTTTCTGGAGTGTGTTTGTGCATAACCGTCTTTTGTTTGATGGGTTAACTGGATTAGCTGCTGATGTCAAAGAGCCACATAGTGATAGCTACAGTCAAATCAACTTTTTTCAGCATCTGGGTGAAAATAAGATTTGATATACTTTTTAAAAACATATATATTTGTGTGTTGACATGTAGAGTGATGAAATACTTTTCTGTCTGTGATTCAGTATAATGTGTATACAATCTGTTTACAGACTTAAAGGTCCTTTAAGACAGAAGGTTTAGGGCTCGGTCTGTTGAGACATGAATGAAAAATACTAAAGTAAGAATCTGATTAATAGTAATTCTATCCACAACCAATGAGTATAGCAGATCTGCTCAAATGAATATTTGACCTGTACATCTTGTAAATAGTGTTTCATCAGACCTGAACATGTACATCACGCATGGTACTGGAGGAAAGGCAGCAAAATGTTAAAAGTTCTGTCAATTGAAATATTCCTTATCATTTCAAGCCCCCAAACAAAATCATAGCAATTTAATTATTTTTTATGGTGGGGAGGGGGATGTTTTTACAGCCACACTGAGAAATAGACAGCAAAGTGTGGGAGAGAAAACTGGGGGGGGATAACATGCTGCAAAGTACCACTGTGATTAGGACCAAGACTTAGAGGCCTTAAAATGTGAGCTACTGAATTATACCATGTTATTCAATAGAACTAGACTCCAGTTTTTTAAAGAAATGTAACGGGCATCATCCTCACTCTTTATTTACTGTACAGTCATCTGCAGTCTGAGGACAGAGACGGCCAGACTTCACCTTCAGCTCAAACTGATGAGATGCTCCAATTCGAAGAGTAATTAACCTTCAAAGAAATGTTCGTCATACAGAATGACAAGGAGTGTTGGGATGGGCGCTGGCTTCAGTGGGAAGCTCTCATAGTGAAATTATCTGAAGTGGTCTCTGTGTTGTCTTTTCCCCCAAAATAGCAAACATGTTCGTGTAAAAGATTATGTCATGTTGTAAGCACACCATATGATATTTATTTATTTATTTATTTATTTATTTTTTTGATAAAACACTGTACACTCTCATCACCCTCAGGGCTGAAATTAATTATATGAAATATTTCTTTCTCGTTTTCTTTGCCCTCAGGTCCTAATTAAGTGAAATTCAACTTTCTTCATCTTGTAATTATGAAGCTGGAAAGAGGGGAGCCCATTCTGGACTGAGTGTATACAAAGAGATTGAGGATGACGCGATGGGCAGGACCTCAAGATGCTAGTTTGGTGTTTCTGTTGCAGGTTTGTGTTCACTATGTGGTTGTATGTGATTTGAAAAAGCTCCTCAAGTCACAGAGAAGCAGTGGTTACTGGTGTGTATCTGCAGATGAAATGAGGGCATTTCATCTTTAAGACTGATTGGAGAGACCTGATAGAGATTCATTCATGTCTTAGTGTAAAGAATCATTCACCAACAGGTGGTTATGTCGGCAGTTGTAATTTATTTAGAAAAGATGTGGCCTCTGCAGGGACAATAACAGCAGTAGCAGCAGCTTTTAATCTGCAAGGTTGTTTGTACTGGCTGCAATGTCCAGATTGAAAGGCCTGAAGGACCAAAGGAACAAAGTCATTCGACAGTCAATTTGGAAAAGTGTTGGTTTCAGGGTCTTGTTCCTGATGTTCAGCTTGTCACATCCCATCACAGCGAGGCGAACCTCAAAGCTCAGGCTTGTTTGCAGCTCTGAAAGGAAAGTTTTGCAGAAGTTTGCAGTTGTCTGAGGTAACCGGGAGTTGCTAATGTGTGCCGGTCAATGGTGGAAAGGTGGTGACCAGCTCAGGATTAAGTTGGCGTCAGTGGTAAGTAGGTGTCTAAGCTCACAGAGATGAGCAGCAGAGGCTGGGGTAGGGGGGCAGGCCTGAATCAGACTTCCAACATCCTGGGTAAACTAATTACATTACTCCTGAGGAGACGGGATAATCGACGAGGCGCACAGGACGTCAGTGCTGAGCTCGGCACCACTGCCGTCACCAAACAGGGTGCTGAACTTTTGTCAATTCCCAGACATCTTTGGAGGATTAAGGCAGCAGCATTTGAAACCCATCAGAATCATTTCTATATGATGTAACACAGAGCCAGAGAATCAATGCACCACTTCTCCAGTGCAATGTGAGATTTTGGCAGCCCTAATAGGACCCTGAAGGTGGAGCAATTCCCGCTCAACCTAGTCTGACTGGAAGGACTTCAGCATTTACTTAATGAGGGGAATCAATAAAGAAACAAGCTCAGCTGTGATTGACTGTCTGGATGGATGGATTCGATAGAAAAATTTGACCCAATTTGAATTTAGCTGCTTAATTAAAATGGCATTTTATAATGTCCTCACAAAGCGTATTTGATTTTATTATTTTTTTATAGTTACTGTATAAATCAGTAAAGGGTGATTTGAGTTTTCTGTAATAAAGTAAATGAGATTCCAAACAATTTTCATCGACTGAGACACTAAAGTCCACCATCCTGATACACTTTGTTCTGGAGACCCGACTGATATCCACAAATCTGAAGAATACGTTTCTTAGTGTTAATCTGGATCTTCCCGCAAGATTTAACAGGCAGCAGGAAAAAAAGGGAGGCAGAGTATTTTATTCTCCTCTGGGACAAGCTTATGCTCCTCCATATTATCACTTTCTCCCACTGGGGGATTCGTCACTGATCCCCTGTGCTGTAGGGAGCAGGCAAGATTTTTAGTGACACTCCCTAAAGGAAACACAATATCGTAGGATAATATAACAACAGATTGGGAACGTTTTCTTTTGCAGAGAAGAAAATAACACCACGTTGACGGCTCAGTGATACTCCCACTTAACCACTTGCGATCACACGCACCCTCTTTTCTTTCATTGAGAGCGACACTGTTGCTCCACATTGCTCAACAGCACACCGGGGAAAACAAAATCTGAGCTGTCAGTCACTCCTTTTGCTCTCCTTGTGGCGTTCAGGGCTCTCAGTTTTTTTCAAAATCCCCTGCTGTTTGGTCTCCTGCTGTATGGTCCCCTGCTGCTTAATAAGTGGCACCTGATTAGGAGTCTTATTCAGCCCTAGAACTTCTGCACGTCCGCAACCTGCAGAGACTCGTGGACGACCTTGTTATCGCCCCATCAGCTCCTGCTCTCTGGCAACTGGACACTATCCCATCATCACCCTACCAATTTAAAGGCCAACACAGCTCTGGAAAATGCCAGCCTCCAAAAGCTGCCCCGCTTTCCTGTCCTGGCCTGAGCAATACAAAAGAGAATCTGGCAGATCTCATGAAACATGGATGAATCTTCCTGGTAATCACAGCAAGAATCAAGGCAAAAGGCTCCTCTCAAAGAGAGACCCACCACTCTTTAGGGATTGTCTCCCTTCATGCAAGCAAATGTAGTCCAAGTTTGGACAGTTTCTAATAATGGTAAAGCTGAAGAATCGCACGGCAATCCCCTAACAGCATGAATCATAAACTCCCTTCCTTAAAGTTGGTTTTAATGACGAGGTAATGGAGCCTGTATGGCCTCTGAAGCTTTTCCCCATAAAGCAACTGCGTAGAACTGAGCAATAAAATGTAGATTTAGTGTTCGGGACTCAAAATACCTAGAAACCAATCAGAGAACACATAACCTCCCAAATTCCACATGAGCATCTGGCACCAGGACAGGCGGTCACGCTTATTCAGATAATGGCAATCATTTTTGGGGTGTAATTAAAGGCTGTCTGCGAATAGCCTTCTACCGCTTATCCCAGCCAATCCCAGCTCACATTGGGCGACACCCTGGACGGGTTGACAGTCCATCGCAGGGCCAACACACAGAACCAGACAGAGAAGAACAACCTCTCACACTGGCACTCACACCTACGGACAAATGGACCGTAGACTTTAAGAGAAAAACTTCTTGGTTCTAAGCACTTGAGTTCATGAAGCTAAATATTTTTTTCCACCGTATGTCTGAGTATTAACTGCACTGTGGAGAGTCTGACAAATGCACACTTAACGTAATTATTATTGTATTTCTGCTTTTATTTTGATAAAGATGTACAATAAAGGGCCCAGATCGGTCCAGTCATGACGCAGCCTTCAAAGCAGTGATGCTGCACCAGGTGAGCTCTCTGTTTATTTCATTTTTATCACATACTCACAGACTGGGCAATTTCGAGATCAATTAGCACAATGTACTTTTCTTTTCGATATTTCATCGATTAAAATTTCTCTCTCTGAACACTTGTCCATGTGGGCTTAAAAATTGAAAATGAAAGTTTATTCTTGACATTTCCTTCCATTTCATTTTGAGCCTGCCTGGATGAGATGTTTTTAAAGTGCCCGGAAACTACAACTTAACAAAAACTTCTATTAGAGATTTTGTCAAAAAAAAAAAAAAAAAAATCTCCAGAATATTAACTAAATGGAGATTACAGGGACACTGTTTTGTCTGTATGTTGAAACAGTAACTGTGGACTGTATTTCTGGAAATGAAATGTCGAATTGTTTTTGACGTTAGAGTGATCTACTCAGGAGTTCGACAGCAGACACATCACGTTTCCCTTTCAAAGCCTAAACAACTGATTCTTCAGACAACAAAAAACACAATGGTTATGTGATTGCTGTTAAATGATGTGTTCTGTGCTCAGTCTGTCAGACATGTCATATTGTTGCCACATGGACACCGAGGCTGCGAAAATGATCCTGTTAGAACAAACAAACAGACTTTCAGATATCTGTTACTGTCCCTTTTAAAATCCTCATCAGCGAAAGGAAGTGATCCACTTTCTTAATCCTCTGAAACAGATCCACTCTGCGGTTTAGATCTCTTTCTCTCTCTCTGATTTCCTGCTGAATTAGCTGATTCACACGATGTTGCTGCTGTTGTTTGCTTTGTTTTTGTCTTCTTGTTAAAACATAACACATACCCAACACATTCTAACATCCAGATTAAAAAGGACATGTTTCTATATTTCTAATTCCATGTATTTTATAGGACAGACAGCCAGAGGGAGACCGGCAGAGCACTTTACTAAATGAACAGAGGAAAGACAGCAGAGCAGAGGGCTCATCTAAACACCTTTAGGTGAAGTCATTACTCACTGAGTTTGTTCTTCTCTGTGTGTATGTGTGTGTTCATGCCTTAGTCTCATGTGCGGTCATGTTACATCACTGTAAAGCCTCTTCCGGTTTTTCATTATATCTGTGAGAGGATAAGGACCCAGCTGATGTCATTAGCTCATGGCTTTAAATCCAGACCATCTTGATTCGTGTTACTGTACAACTGCTCTCACGTCGGCACTGCTTTTTAAAATTAGAGATGCTTTGATTAAACACCAGTTAATGGCAGCAGCTTGTTTCCTTTTCTTTTTCTTTTTATTCATTTATTTATTTATTATCTATTTTTATAAAAGACAAGTACACAGCATGGACCACTGCCACATAACACAACATTTACACCATTTGTGTACCGTATTTATATTTAGGAGCAAGATCAGTGATTTCAGAGAATGTTTTTAGTCTGCAACTCAAATGTGGCTCTACTTAAAACCTATACCAAATTTATGTTTTTTAAATTTTTTTATTTTTTATGGTAGGACAATTCCACGGCCTTTGAATCAGATCTGAAATTTTGACCTTGGAAATAGCAGTTCAAGCATAAGATCTCTTATTGAGTCTGTGAACTTTTGATCACCTGACATCGCGGTTATCAGCAGATGACGTTCCCGAAGCTGTTGTGGAATTGTAGATTTTCGAAATTATTATTATTATTAACATGAGCAGTATTTCAAGTTCAGATTTCAAAGATTCTCTGGAATGGTTCTCATGATCTGGACCTCTCCTCATCCTCCTCTCCAGACACAGCGTGATAGTATCATTTCCATGACACATTGTGATGGTTAAGCATAAGCATCACGTCTCACTTTCACTTCACATTTGTCTTAAGAGTCGGGTACTTTATCAAACTGTGTTATCATACATCTAATATGAGACATTCAGCTTTTGTGTTGTCAGTCTGTCACTGTGACAGCTAACAATGATACATCACTGACTAACAGTCCATGCAGTCAAAAAAGGCCACAAAATGGCAGCTGTCCCCTGTTAGAGCACTGCGTCCTGTTATTTTGGAGAGCAACATTTGGATCAATAAACCCCAAGCTACCAAATGGACCTTTTATTGTTGGCTCCGAATGCCAGCTCTCCACTCTGGAGGACCACTTAGTATAGGCAGAGAGCGCCATGAGGAAAGCCACTTACTGCACATGGAGCTGCTGGTCAGACAACCAGGAAATGGACTGTGAGCTGGAAATGCTTCTACAGCACTTTCAGTAACCCACCTTTGATTTCTATGGATTTACAGGGCCACCAAATGAGCGGCTGCTCATATGCGTATGTTTTTGCGTTTGTGAGATGTGCAGCCTCACGTCAGAGCAGTCTGAGCAGGCAACCCTCATCCGGTTTCCATTATCGCAGGCACTTTCATACAGGCACTCTTTAAAAATGATTATTAATGGAAGATAAATCACTTATGACTTTTTTATTTCTAAATAATAAGTCACTGATAACCTTCTAAGTTATTAGGTTGTGAAAAATCCATTTGCTTGTTGTTTATCGTCCTTCAAGCTGCTTTCTCATTTACAAGCGCTATAATTCATCAGAAAAATCAACGAAATTATAAAGTGGGGAGCCACAAGCGTGACAAATTAAAGATGAAAAACAGAAGAAGAACAACAACAGATAGTCTCTCAGAAAAGTGTTGGGTGAACATAACCATCCAGAACATTTTGGAAAAGATTCGCCGAGCCCCTGGAGGGAGGAAGCATGACGATTTCTCTGCACTTCACACTCCCTGGGTGTATTATTGTGCATATCTGCAGCACTATGTCATCTGCATTTGCGTCTGGACAGATGTGGAACTGTAGCTCAACAGGCCCAGCCTGTCTAAGGGATACTTTTATTTGAATAAGATTCAGCAAAACTCAAAATTTATGCACTTTTAAAATATTTTTGTTTGCTTTTTATCTTTTGTGATTTACCTTTATCTCCGCAGCTTTCAAAAATTATTCAGCTCGCATACTGGTAGGCAACCAAGTGACGAAGGGCTGTTTTGTCTTTCTCATCAAAGATTCAAGGCGTCTCATGATTGGAGCCGAGCGTGAGTTATATGTGCTGCCTTTGATAGCGCATCACACAAGCCCCATACCACCTACAATCTCACTGGGAGTCCATACCACTAACACAGAGAAAGTGCCTTGATATTGGCTATTTAACTTAATGAAGTCTTTAATTTTTGCAGCGGTTTGTCAGTAAATTAGACAAAGGCGATATGAGCTTGCAAGGGAGAGGCTGTTTCATTGTCTTGTTTGAGTAAAAGACTTCAAATCTCAGCAGCACAAGCAGAGTGGGTTGCTGATTGCAATATAATGTGATTTTAAATGTCAACTTCAGCTTTTGCACAATTTAAAATTTTCTGACATTCAACAAACCAAACAATAAATTGGTAATTTTAAGATTAATCGAAGGGAATAGTTTGATTGATTGTTGTTATAGTTGTAATAGTTGTAATATCTGAAACTGTTAGAAAATGTTAGAAAATAGTGCAATGTGGTGAAATCGAAGCATAAAGTAGAAGCCACCAGGGATGACAGCTTTTGAAAATGTGATGTTTTTTTTTTGTGTGTATGTCTGTGTGAGTGTGTGTTTTGCTTCTTCTTCTTTCTTTTTTTTTTGCACCTGATCGTGTTGTATACTCACAGCTGCTCCCTCAACATGGTGGGAAAACTTGGGAAACTCGGCGTGTGACTCAGAGGAATAAGAAGCAGCTTTGATCTGTGACAAAAAAAAAAAAGCGCCGCTCTGTGCTGCTGCTCATTAGAGCTGGCCCGCTGATGGAGCTTTCTCTCCAATCCACCTCACAGCTGCTAGGGCTCAAGACTTGGAATGCTTTAATGACAGCACATTTTTCTTTTTGCAGTGAAATGGGAACACAGTGTCTTGATCTGGCCAAACAGCTGGTCAATAACTCTGCTAACCTTCATCTAATCAATGGTTTGTGCAGTATGTGAGCGGACGGCCGCTGTTTGTCGTCTTAAGTGGTAGTCAGCAGACCTTTGGGACACAGGACACATATTTTGCCTCTATGTCTCAGCACGCAGATGTGCTCTCTGTTGATGGTATTTTTACTGGTTTTGATATTTAATTCCTATATGAGAACAGCACTGTTTTGCAGCTGGCATCGTGGAGATGCACAGTACAATGCTGCCGACAGATTATTAATACACGCAAATTAGATTTTTATAAGGGCCAGAAATTGTCCTCTAAATATTTTTTTTTCTTTATCAGCCATTGTGTGACTTATATCTCTCAGCTGGGGTGTTAATTGGTGTGATGTCACCCGTGTCCTCTCAGATATGAAATGAGATGCCATGGTTTGGTCTGAAATTACAGCTGCTGCATTCAAATACCTGCTCACTTGACTCTCACCAGCAACTGTTGGGTCGAGGTCATGTGAACGACACAAGGGCCGATAGCATCTATTTTCTGGTCTGTTTGGAGCCATTCACCTAATTATTTTCTATTTTTTTGTATACATTGTAGTTGACACAACAGCCAAAGCAATAGCAGACTCACCAATTCTGGCACATGATCATTAAAATACTGTAAAGACTCGTTCACTTTTTCTCTTGAGTCTCTAAATTGCATGGTGGGCAACGTAGGCAGCAGGTTTAGTTCCATTGCATTGATTTTAACACTTTTCGTTTAACCTGCATTAGTGGGTTGTTTTGTTACATCTAAAATGTGAACGATGGCAAAACAATGACAATATGTACATGAAGTGTGCAAATGTTGAAACATAAAAGGTCACAGAGCTCAAACTAGTGGGAATAAGGCTGCAAATGAATCCAACAAGCTCATATCACTGACTTTCAAAAGAAAAAAAAAAGTGTTGAAAGTGGCAGAAATGCTTTACAAGCTCCCTATTTAAAAGCTTGTGTAATTTATAGTCATGGCAGTTGCTGCTGTGCAGTGTGGGGCAATGTGAATAGATGAGGTGTGAAAACAGTGACGGAGATGTGAATGTGTGATGTGATGTGAAAACATTCAGTTATTTGAGAAAATTTCCAAAGCTGATATGTTTTATTAGTGCAATAAAAACATATAGTTCATATAAGAAATGAGGATTAAAAGGAAAAAGGTTCCCAGGTTTAATTCAGACTACATTATTGTATTGGAGACTCTTTATGAAGTTGTGATTATCCTTTGGGTTATGTGCAATAGTAGGCAATGAATTTGTGCCTGTATTAAATCTGCATGTACCATGTCTGCTGGTGAATGAGTGTGTCTGTGTGTGAAGAAAAAGATGATTAAAAATTGATTAGTGTTTATTTATTTTTTTAATTCTGGTTACTCATCAGAATTTACTGATTAATACTGAAGAGGTGTTGGTGTTGGGGGCTTTGTGATGGCGGCAGCATGTGACCTTCGGGGGTTTCTCGGTTCCTAGATACGGCCTTGTTTATGAGAGCCAGTCCACCAGAAATAAGAAGACAGACAATAACATGCTCATGCTCACATGTACGCCAATATTTTCTCCAGAAAATAGTTGGTTCAGATGCACAGCATTACACGATGGAAAATTATTTGTCGTCTTCATTTTGGAAATTTGACAAAAAACTGCAAAAGGCAGAAAGAAACAGTTCAGTAAATTCCCCACATGCCTCTGTTGCTTCGATTTCGCTCCTTAATGTTCTTTACACCAGTTCCTCTGTTTGTTTAAATGCCAGCTCCAAGATGTGAGAGAGATCCTTTTTATTCAAACATCGAGTTTTTCTCTCATGAAAAACATGTGCCCCACGTAGAAGTGAAGACTTACCTGTTTCTGTGGTTTTATGGAGAATTTATCAACTGTTCATGCCAACAGAACAGTTTACCTTGTAGATTATTTTCTTTTTCGACTGAAATGTGACAAAATCTGCGTTCTACTTTGGGCATCTTTGCAAATGTTACAGATGTTTTTGTGCACACTGATTAACAGAGATAATCAACCCCACCTTCACTGTCTGGTTCTGAGGATTTAAGTGCATGGTTAACACCTCAAACTCCAGTCTAGACCTCACATGAGTGAAACAACCCCAACTTAAAGTGGACTTCTAAAAATACTTCTAATTTGTCATTATTTACCTCTCAAGGCATCAGCACCCAGTTTTGTTTTGTTTTACTATTTCAGTTTAAGGTCTCACTTTCCCCAAGGCTGTTGTTACTCCACCGACACTACAGACGGTTACATAATGACTTACAAAGGCTTCACTAGGCAGGGAAATACTCTGAAGTGTAGTTTCAGAAGACAAATGTTGTAAAAGGCTCTGGCCAATATCCTGCAACCCTTGACCCAGAAGAGCTGCATCTGGGGAGTACGAACCTGTGATTTTGGACAAATGAATGAACTGTGTCTCTAATTCCCCCCCTGCAGATCTGCAGACCACTCTGACAAGAACTTGTGGACCTCCCCGCCTGTATTCAGGGTCTCCTACCTGCAGCCAGCTGCATCCAGCCGCAGATCTTGTACACGGTGCCGGTGCCGCAGAAGAAGAAGAGGGCGAAGCAGCCGATGCAGGTGAGGACCAGCACCATGGACATGCCGATGAAGAAGGAGGCGGCCTTGAACGCACCGGAGGGGATGGTGCTGAACTCGGTGAAGCTGCCCTTACAGGTCAGGTCCCGGGACAGCCCGTTCCCGATGCAGTAGTGGAACAGACCGAAGTAGCCCGCCTGCGGGGTGTCCACGCCGTCTCCGATCCAGTAGGGCTGGATGAAGCACACCACGTTGACGATGGCGAAGAGGATGGTGAAGATGGCCCACAGGACGCCGATAGCGCGGGAGTTGCGCACGTAGTTGGTCTGGTAGATCTTGGCAGCCTCGGATGCTGGCAGCATGGTGGTGGTCGTACTGGGGGCCCCGGGGACCATCCTCCGGTCTGTGTCCTCGGAGTCTCTCACTCGGGAAACATCTGCCGCATCTGCCCCCTAAAAAGCACAGTCACAGTCTCCGGTGTGCAGAACTTCTCAGTATTTCTGCCTTTATTCGCTCACAGTTGTAGCATCACTGCCCTCTCTCATCCATGGCAAGCTCGGGTTTTGTTTCCGTTTTGTGTTTTCCTCCAATTTTCATTCATCACTCTGCAAGAAAGAAAGAAAGAAAAAATCCGGAAAGACAAGCTTTAGGCATCGTCCACTCAGCAGCCGGTGAATTTATCCTGCATTTGTCCTCATGTTTATTCAGAAATGTCTGTACGTGCATCGAGCCAAACCCGGAGGCTGTTGTTCCCACACACCGGCTCGGCTGTGCGGATGTGTGAGATCTGGCTCAGATGGTCCGGGCTCTGAGCTCGACGGCGACGGACCAGCTGAGCTCCTCTTGAAGTGGAGTTGGAGGAAAGACTCGGATATTACAGGGACAGCCCACCTCCCTTAATCCCGGCCTGACGTGTTATCACGCTGACGCGCCGATTTATTTGATTTCATTTTTATTTATTTATTTATTTATTTTTTGAAGGAAACATAGCTGAGCTCAAATCTCAGAATGTCATTGTCATTTTCTTTCTTGTTGTCACACCAACAACCTTTACACTATGAACTGATTCACACAAATGCACCTGCGACAGTAATATTAGTAATAAATTTAACAATTCAATCAGATCCCGTTCACTTCCTTTCTATACATATATATGTATAGATGAATGAAGAAAGATATATTTATTTTATTATATTTTTATATTTTCGATTGAGCATGTCTAATACTAACATGGATTTTCTACTACGGTAATATAAAAGCAATTGATTATAAAAGTATGAATAAAAATGTTGATAATACTAAGTTAATGATGTTATATTGGCCACATTGATTGATTATATTGGTAAAATATGACCATAAGGCTCATTTATATATCTTTTAGGAGCTTTTGGTCGTTTTATCCTTCGCATTTTTCCCAATGTCGTGAAACTACAAGTTAACCTACTTGTCCTAATATTCAAAGAAACTGGGGGGAAAAGTTGAGCTGTTACATTTTATGTTTTGTAATCATAATTTCCTTTTATCCCGCACAAACTACATTACCCACAATGCTGTGGTGCGTTATGATTGGCTGCTAATCGAACGTCGTCATTTGACGTAATCTGAAGGCGCGCGCGAAACAGCCGTCAGCTTCCTCGGTTGTGTGGTTGTGTTTCAGTCTCCGTTTTTTTTTTAAGTTTTTCTGCTTTAGTTTTTTTTTAATAACTTAACTTTTAGTTATGGATAAATACACACCTCCGTGGTGTGTTCGCGGTCGGTAGTTCACCGCAGTTTCCCGGTTTGGCTCACACTTTGTCCGCAGTCCGTCGCCTTGTTGAACGGACCCTTTCGGGAGTTTTGTTTGTTTGTTTGTTTGTTTTTCACACCTCCACCATAACAAACCTCTCCCAGGATGGCAGCGCTGTCACAGCAGCCTGGATATGAAGAGGAGAAGCTGCGGAAGGTGACGGAGCTGCTGCCCTGCAGGGAGCTGCAGGCTGGATTCCTGCTGTCTGTGATGGGACAGGTGAGTCCACCTGGAGTCCACCTGGACTGGAACCATCTGTTCTGTCAGCACATCAAGCTCTAAACTGTAACCTCAGGCAGAAGACATATATAAAAAGTCACACATTTCATTTGTAATGGTCTGTTATGAAGAGCAGGCTAATGTTATTTATAAACATTTTTAAACCTCCATCCATCTAAAATAGATTAGTTTGGATTCGGGGGTTTGTTGACTAAGAAACATTGGATACTATTTTACTGTTATATCTAATATATAGATGTTGTGGCTGATGTTACTTGGGGTCACAGTAGAGGGAAGTAGCTGTATTGATTGTCATTGGTTATAATGAAATATTGCAGTTACACTGAGTTAAAAGTTAATTTTGTTCCTACAGCCGCAGCAGTACAGCTACCCTTCCATCTTCATCTACGGTCATCGGGCCTCCGGGAAAAGTCATGTGATGCAGGTTTTGTTTAAGGAACTTGAGGTGAGAGGAGGAATTTACTGTCCAGGCTTTCTAATAGTGTTTTAATTTGTATACACAAATGTTGGAGTGGGTCCAACTCTGTTATCAAATTGGTAATTCATTTCAAAGTTATCTCCCATCCTACGCTACAGACAGACAACAAAAATGTGCACAAGGACAAATTATTAATCAGGATGTTAACACACAGAGATTAGTTACTTCCTTCTTTAAGCTTATGTACAGTATGAATAGATGCCGGCACTCCTGTCATACAAATGTTTCTTTATCCAGACGCTTGCCAGAGGCCTTAGTTCTCGAAAAGATATATTTGTTTAAAAAAAAAAAACCCACACACATTAATTTAATAAGTTTTATTATGCCATGTATGTCAGAGAAATCTAATTTCTCTGCACTGAAAACTGTGCAGAATTTAAAACTCATGGAAAGGAAACTTGACTATCTTACTGCAAATCTTTTTGAATGAATTAAATATAAAGACCAAAGCTCTCCAAATTCTCCATGATGCTCCTCACTCTTAATACCCACACTTGGGTTTTCACCCTCACAGACTGTAGACAGATGCCTACCACTAAAATACGTAACTAAAACTGAAAATCGGCCAGATAAAATCGGTGCATCATCAAAGCAAAATAAATTAATGGGTTAGGGCAACTTTTTTTTTCCTTGGAGAATGTGGAGGCAACAACAACATTGAAAATTATAACAATATAGAAATAGCTTGATGATAAACTCGCTGGTTAATCAAATCATTGTTGCAGCTACAATACTGGGTGTGTATTTTGTGCTTTGATTTAACATCATGTTGTTTTATGTGACACTGAATCAGAGCAGAGGAGCTGTAACAAGAGCAAATTTTAATTAGTCTTTGCCATGAACAGAAGCAACACAAAATGGAGACGTGTGTTAACTCCACAAATATCAAACAGTGTGCTTGACATTGTTACCGCTCTTCTCTCCAGCTGCCTCACGCCACAGTCAGCTGTGTCGAATGTGTTTCTGTCGCGTCGCTGTTTGAACACGTGCTGCTGTCATTCTTTGGCTACGAGGCCGCCTCACTGCTCCCCCGCAGTCCCTCCCTGTCTGACTTTGTACGCATCTACAGGCAGCAGTGCTCCCGGTCTCCTGCCAAGCAGACACGATATATTGTGAGTGTCACGCACTTTACACTCAACCGGAAAATCGCTCCTTGCTTGGCACACTGAAATGCTCTAATCCATGGTACATCAAATTATCTATTCTCTGGATATGTCACTTAAATGTTTGTAAGATAATATGATTAGAACTGATAATATGACATATGCAAATGTCTGCTAAACAAAGCTGCAGATGCTTTAGTCTGGAGAAAATAAGTCTGATTTCCAGCCAATGCAGGAGCAGGTCTAATCTAGTATTTTGGCTTTATTACTATTTACATTTTAAGGTGAGCTTCCTGCAGAAAACGCAGTGGAGTGCCAAGATTAAGCACCGATTGACAACTTCTGTTTTTATTGGCTATGGATATTACAAAATGAGCTCAGATATGCATTTATCTTTCAGGTAATGGAAAAATCCGAGCTTCTGAGAGACGCTGATGCCAATCTCCTCCCTGCTCTCCTGCGTCTTCAGGAGCTGGTGAGAAAGTTCAGCCAAATCTTGTTTGTGTTATTTATCATCTGAGCCACTTACTGTTTTTGCATCGTGCAAATAATGAAGAGGGACTGGAAGAGCTTTTTTTTTGTAATGAATGACCTTGAGCTGAGTGTGTTCAGCTCTTTAGTAATGCTTTCAGGACAGAAGAATGTCAGCCACTCAAGGCATTTTAATCAAACACATCTAGAATACAAAGAAAGATTATTTGTTTCATTCCTGATGGTTCTCTGGTGGATTGTGGGTGTTCAGAGGAATCTGTCTTTTTAATGTCATGCTGCTTCAGTGCTGCGACACGAGACTTTTAAGTAATAATTAGGATATGGATTCACCCATTGATTACAGGATAATGAATGGTTGCTGTGTCTCAAATGATTTATTATTATTGTTATTATTATTTTAAATTCTTGCTTCTGGAAAAAGGTTAACAGGAAGACTTAACTGATTATGGCCGGGGTATATTTTATTATAGTGCTAAGTAGAGGTTGGAGTACGTGTTCTTGGTTTCTCTGCAGAGTTAATGTTATTTCCAGTGTTTCCGGCCATTTATATATAATTATATACCAATAGCGTCTTTGTTGTTTTGTGTGAGTGCTGACGTGTTTCTTTTGTGATCTATTTCTGGTAAAAGCCCCAACATAAACTTTAGTCCTCAAAGGGGCAAATGTTTTCAAGCTACACCAGCTCTAATTTGTTTCCTCTCAAATTGCTTCTTAAGCATAACAAACTGTTAATGGTTCAGAAAAACCATTTTGTCATGAATTATATTAGAAATGCTGTTTAAATGTAGAAAAAGACCCACACCTCACACGTAGAAATCTGAAACCAGGGAATGTTTTGCACTTTTGCTTCAACTGGATAACTGACCAGCTTTCAGAAGTGTTGCATATTAATTTTTTGGTCTATTGATCAGCAAATTAAAAAAAGCACTGATTTAAGCATATTCAAAAACTAGATCCATAAATTCAAGTTAAAAACGTCAGTAACAATCGAGAGACTCACTGACCTGTAAACAGCTGCAGTGAGTGTGCTTGTTGTGTGTAACTTTGTACATCTGTTCTTCAGGTTGAAGACAACATAACCGTCATCCTGCTCAGTGAAATCTCCTGGGACAAGTTCAGACCAAACACAGGCTGTTTCGAGCCACTTCTGCTCCATTTCCCCGACTACAGTAAAGGTATTATGACCCTCACGCACACCTCATCAGCCAGCATTATAAATAACTTGTCACTCTGCACAGTCATGATGTGCACTTGGCAGATGCAGCGTGATGAGATGTGAGATTTTGTACCTGTGATTTTGTTTTTGCACTTGAGGCAACAACTGTGGAGGAAGATTATTTCATTCTAAAACACTGCTGTATAAATTCAGCACTTAGAGAGAGTGAATCATTGTACTTGAAATGTGAGAATCTGTAGCTGTTTGTCAGGAACGTTACTTAAAAAAAAAAAAAAAAAACATCTCAGTTTTTCTGTGTGATTGCTGCTCTTTATTCACAGTTGAGCTGCAGCAGATTTTGTCCCTGGACAGAAATCCCTCATATTCAGCTGAGTTTTACTCGTCCTACATCAACATCCTGCTGGGAGTCTTTTACTCGGTCTGTCGGGACCTCAGAGAGCTGCGGCATCTGGTCAGAAGCAAACGCCTTCATAAGTCAAAGAAGATTTTTTTATTATTCTGATTTTCTTTCAGGGTTACATCATTGATTTCTCTTTTTTCCCTTCTGAACTAGGCTGCTCTCAACTTCTCAAAGTTTTGTGAGCCTTTGGCAGAAGGAAAAGGTAATAAATAAAGAGCAGTATTCACTCAGACTGCTGATTCATATTTGGATAGAATATCTTGTTTTGTCCTCTTCTTCCATTTCATATGAAGAAGTTTTTCTCTATCATACTGAGATTTCTTTGGCTAGAAAAATACAAAGCAGTTGTGGGAACCCTGATAAATGTGAACTGTGATATGTGAAGTCCAATTTTGGCCTCTTCTTTGTTTGGTTTGATTAAAAGCATCCTCAAATGATCAGTGAGCCATTTGGTGCTGGGCAGGTGGTGTAAACCACCCTATCAAAGCCCTTTTTTGGCTTGTTTTTGGAAATGGCCGAGAGAATGAAGCACCACGGGAATCACAGAAACCGTGGAGTCCATTGATGCTTCTCAGTGGGCTCATCGCTTTTACTTCAAAGTCATTTCATGTGTTTTAGTGAAAGAGACTGACACACACAAGCTGTGGAGGAACATTGAGCCTCATTTGAAGAAAGCCATGCAGACGGTTTATCTGCGAGAGGTGTCCAGGTTCGTCAAATCAGAGTTGATCCAATGACCCAGTCTTGTTGTTACCTTTCTTGCCTTTCTTGCTTATTGTACCTTTGGTTTCTCATCAGTGTGTGTTTCCTCTCGTTCCTCTCTCCAGTCATCAGTGGGAGCAGATGCAGCAAATGGAGAAGGAAGCCGAGCCCTTGAGAGGTACCAATACACACACACTGAATGCTGTTGTACTCCGTGATGTAACACGATGGCAGAGCAGATGTTATACTGTAAAACAAGTGATATGGGGCAGTGACACTGTGGATTCAAGCTGAAAATGTGATTTATTTATTTATTTTTTTTTTTCCCTCTGTAGTTGAAACCTTGTTGTAGCCTCCTACGTCATTGTGCCAATTATGAAAGATTAATCTTGTGTATCATGTGAATCCACCCATGCATTTTTATTTTTAGATATTTATTTATTTATTTATTTATTTATTTTAGATTGGCAACATGTCTGAGCAACTGCTTGTTTTTTCCTCTTCCCAAAGGTCTATCAGCTCACACTCATGTTGAGCTGCCTTACTACTCCAAGTTCCTGTTGATTGCTGCCTACTTGGCATCCTACAACCCTGCCCGCACAGACAAACGCTTTTTCCTCAAGGTGGGAATATGTTTGTTTGTTTGTTTTTTTTAAATGGATGTGAAAGGACAGCAAGAAACGAGTGAGATGAGGGATAGGGGGAAGTGATTCGAAAACACAGCTACAAACATCATGTATGAGGATAGAATCATTTACTAATTGTTGGTAAATGGAATGGAAACGTGACATTTGATTTGATTAATGAAATATTTTAAAATTAACAGCAGAGCAAATCATCTCGTGCTACAAACAGTGTTAATGAAGATGCCTCAGTAAAAAAAAAAAGATCTTACACAAGAGAATCTCCTGTTCAAATTATGTCTTTGTGTTTTTGAGTGGTTAAGGATAGTTTTTTTTTTTTTTTAAACACTTTCAATCTGTGATTTTGGGCTTTGTGAGTAACAATTATTGTTTATATTTATATGAATGAATGTGCGACTAAATGGCCTTCTGTGTCCTTCCAACAGCATCATGGCAAAATTAGAAAAACCCACTTCCAGAAGAAAAATGAAAAGGTAATCATCTTCACACATTACTGCCTTTAGTGCTACTTTTTTTGCTTCCCATCTCACTACCGAAACGTTATCTTCCAGGCTAGTAACCATCTTCTAGGGCCCAAGCCTTTCCCTCTGGACCGCCTACTGGCCATTTTCTACAGCGTGGTGGACAGCAGAGTCGCCCCGACTGCCAGCATCTTCTCTCAGGTAAGAGTCAAGGAGCTGCTGCTACATCTAGTCACCAGATTTGGACTAAATTATTTTTGGCAGATGTTTGGGTTAGGGTTAGGGTTAGGGTTAGATTATAGGGTTAGGTTACATATTTTACCTTTAAAAAAAAGTTTGTTTTTTTTTTTTCGCACCCCTTGTGAGTTTCTATTAGAACTTTGCAATAATGCAATTTCAGTTGCGTTTGAATTAACTGTGCATCCCTACAACATCATCATTAGAGGATGATAAATACAAGTTCATACATAACACAGATAAATAAATGATATAATCTATTCAGTATAAATACATTTTTAATTCTTCATCTTTAACCTGTTTGTGTCTCACACTAAATAACAATTGAAGTGAAATGGTGTTGGAGGTTTTTTTGGCGATCAGAGCAGCTGCACATTCATTTATATTCAATGTCTGTGTAACTGTGAGCGGGGATGGAAAAAGTGTAATGTCCTTGTAAATTATAGGACAAATTAATATGTACCTATGTGTCCCCAGAACAGTTAAATGATCCAAGGTTGCTGCCATTGTGCTGGATAAAAGCGAGCTGTGCAGTGGAGGAATTTCACCCTCCATTTAGTCCTGTAGAGGTTGTACTCTTTCTCCAGGAATGTGACTCCCAGGAAGCCTCGTGGTTCTGTACAGATGCTCCAACCGAGTGTGGCAAATTGCTTAATTTCATGCTTTTAACCTCCCGTTTCCCAGATAAGCAAATAAAAGAGAATATGAATTATATAATCAGAGGACTTGAAATTATTATATTTTTGCCCATTTCTAGGGGCAAATGTAGTTCTACTTTATGTCCAGTCATGCCTAATGACCAGTGTCCCAGATGAGAGACTTTTCTGCACATGGACTCGTGAGCTTTGGGATCTGTGGCCAAATGCCAATCTATTTATGGCCATGAGCATGAAATAGTTTTAGGAAATTTGACTCAACCCATATTTTTACAACTTGCAGTCATCATTAAGTGCTTTTGTGTCAAAGTGTGAGAAAGCTGCATGCAAAGAAATGGAACAGAGTCCTTTTGTTCAGGATTTTTTTTTCTTTATCATTTAGATCTCCTCTCTAGTGACCTTACAGCTGTTGACTCAGGTCAGCCATGACGACCAGCTCGATGCCCCAAAGTACAAATGTGCTGTGCCGCTGGACTTCATCTGTGCCATATCCAGGTGTGTGTTCACGTTAGCTGTTACACACAATAGAGACTGACAGAAGTCTTCAGGGGAAACTGATCTTTCACGTATTTTTTTTTTTTTCACTGACTATGTGTTTGGTGTTAATTCACTTCCAGGACGGTGAACTTTGATATTGTCAAGTATCTGTACGACTTTCTGCAGTGAACCAGACAGCCAACACATTGACAGTAAGACAAAGAGAGATTCTGCCAACAAGCGCACACACTTGGGCTAAGCAAAATGTGGAGGAAGATTAATCCAATTATATTACTGCCCCCTTGTGGCTGATAAATTAGCTTTTTGTTGCAGAGTTTGTGTCTCAAATCATGTTAAATATCTGCATTGTACAAAATAAATGCCATATTGGCAAGCTGGCATTATCTTGGTTTAATGACAAACATTTACCAAAACAAGATTCAAAAAAGGTAAAACTTGTTTTCTTTTTCTATTAAACTAAAATATTTATGTGCAGGATGCAGCAGGATTAATGCATATATTCGCAGCGTTCATGATAAATCGTGACCCTGGCACCATGCAGGTGAATCATCGTCCTTGTCCAAAGGCATGGTTTTATTTCTGTGATGTGTTCGAGGGCACTGACGCCGAAGGATACTGCTCCTATTCATCTTCATTTGACCTTTAAAAACTAAACTGGACCAGTGGCTCCAAACCTTTAGAGCTTGTTATTGAAAACAATCAAAAAATTTATTTAATTTGATTTTGTTTGATTTATTTATTTATTTGAATTTTTTCAAAGGTTTTATGTTAAAATAAAGAATGGCCTCTAAGTGATGGCAGCCATCTGTTACTTGGTCAGTAGAAAGGACCTTTATGAAATATTACATGATAAATATTGGAGGTCACTACAATTAAGAGATGAAGAAGAAAGGATAAATGCCAATGCTGCAAATGATTTCAATTAAATGACCTGAGAAGAGAAAGAAGGGATCACTGCTCAGAAATACGATACTTTTGAGTTTACTTATCATTTTAAGTGGTCAGATCTGATTAGGAGTCCTTCCTCTTCATCTCAACAATTTCCCTCCACTTTGAAATGAGGATATATTCCTGCTGTTGCTGGTGTTGCTCCTCAGATTCACAGTGGAAGTGTTTAATATTTGTTTCGGGATTTTGGGATAAATACCTGCACATCCTGATCCAGAACATTCAACAGAAATGTCACACAGCAGATTTTAAGTATTCATTTTATTGTACAAATAAGCAAAAAGCTCAGAAAAACACTGCAGTCTTCCAACAGAAGGCACCAGTCGAGCGTAGCCAGCAAACGTAACAAAGGTAACTCTAAATCTGTACTTACTCTGAAGAGGAAGCAATTCATTCAGCCAGCAAACACCCACACACATTTGTTCCAAAACCACAAGCCAGTAGTTTGCCTTTTGCTTCTTCTCAAATTTTTAAAACATTAAAAAAACGTAAACAGAATTTTATTTGCACACTACTAAATTTCTCTGGAAACGTTCACCTGTTCCTGTATCGCAGCCAGTGACTTAATCGAATTAGTGCGGAGTCTCAGCCTCCTCCTTTAAATGCCACAGGCAAGAACGGGTAAATAGAGATTTGAGTAATTTTATGCGGAGGGATTCAGGGGAAAAAAAGATTTGTAAAGCGTAGCTGAGTGTATATAAAAGCCACTCCAAATCTTCCTCTTTTACCCCAGGGGGGTATTTGAGGGTGAGTGAGCTATCATCCCTCCTGCCAGCGTGGCTTTGGGAGAGCTCAGCATCAAGAAACAAGGACATTGGCTGGTCTGCAACGGCTGGCTGTGTCATCCAGGTGCGTTTAAAGTGCATGTGTATAAATAAAAAACAATTATACAGGGGCATCATATTGAGCTGGATTCAGCCTCAATCTATAAATGACCTTTTTTTTTATCAGAGGCGACGCCCTGAAGAGGATGAGGTAGTCAGACTGGGGGGGGCCTAAACGCTGTGCCTCCTGTTGTGGATCATGGCCACGATGTGGCTGAGGTCCAGACTTTTCATCATCACCTCCATGAAATCGCTGTCGCTGCGAGCACCTTCCACAAACTCCTCCAAGGAGAGTTCACCTGTTGGATGACACAAAGACTGTCCTTATACATATTCTCCACGGGTTTAGTATCGCACGTGTGAAAACTGTGAAAAGAAAAATACGTTTACCAAACTTTAATCTTGAATCACTCACTTATTATCATAAACTGCTAAATGAGATTTTTTGTATTCATCAAAACATTTCTCTCGTCTTTTTGTGTGAAACAAACATATTCATGACTTCTGTTTTTGAAGTTATCTAATGTAATGTGATGCAGAGCAGCCATTACAGTATCATAAAAACAGTCATTAGGAAATAGAACATAAATCTTATTATTGGATTGAGCTGAAGGAATAATTAGGACCAGATTTCAGGAAGCTTCCCTGAAATCTTCCCATAAAAAAGCTTTGATGTGCCAGCAGCTTTTTACGACTACACTGTCTATTTAAAAAAAAAAAAAAAAGAATTTAGAAACTCGGGCTGGACAGTGAGGCTTTCTATCTAATGACCATCAGGGGGCGACTACACTGGTTTAAAAAAAGATATCAGATTGCATTGAAGTGTACAGGAAAATGGCCCAACTTCTCACTTTATTTATTAGTTTCCTAATGAGTTTATGGTCTTTGTCATTAGTTTTAGTCTTTTTTGATACAGTATGATGTTTATCTTTTCCGACCTCAACCAGCCTCGAGGTTGAGGTTGGAAGACTTGGTTAGTGATGACAGTCAAACTTAATGCTCTCTCTGCGCACACAAAACTTTTTTCACTCCTGTAAAGAGACTTTTAAAGATCAGGGAGTTCCCCTTTAAGTGCTTTACTTGCAGCTTTGGTAAAGATTTATGGATTTCTTTTTTTGATTCTGTTAAAAAGCCAGCTACAGTACATCTTATGTCTATACTTGTGCTTCCTGACTCATAGACAACACTGCAGCAGATTAATGTCTAAACACTGTCCACCCACAATTGATCTTTTCCTAAATCTCTGTCTCCACACGGCGCCAAGGACACACTCACCATCTCCATTTATATCAATCCTGTCAAACACACTGTTGGTGAAATCCTCAGCGGTTGTTTCCTGATTTTCATTCCCATTGATTGCCCGAATGGCCTGGAGGAAAGAGAATAAAATCAGTCTGCCACATTGAGGCCAAGACTCAAATGCATTGTGGAAGATGGATGTTATACTTTACCTTTATGATGTTGAGGAGCTCGTGTCTGTCAATGCAACCGTTACCGTCCACATCATAAAGTTTGAAATACCAGCGCAGCTTGTGCTCCATCTTTCCTCGCATTACCAGGCTCAGAGCCGCCACGTACTCCATGAAGTCTATGTAGCCGTCCTTCAGAAACAAGCAGGGAGATGAGATTAGTTCGCTCTTGTTCCTTGTCAAAACAGTATCAGACTTTTAATAATTATGCATGTCTACCTATGTATTATTAAACCAGAGAGATATTCAAAGTGATAAATCAGTCAACCAAAGTGCCATCTGTCATCTTGAAAGAGAGTCCTCTCATCTCAACTCCAAAAGATATGTGTGTGAGATGAAGCAGGCCGGGGCCGGAGGATTATCTGCTGGGACTGTCTCTGTCTGAACGTGGGCAACAATCTGAGTATCAAAGCATTGTCTCACAGATAATCTCAGTTTAAATCATGCATACAGATTACCATGGCCTTTTGTGGAGCTGGAGGAGAGACTAAATATAGACGTGCAGCCTGTCAGACAGACATCCTGCGATGACCCCGCCACACACACTTAAAGACACGCTGTAATGTAACTGTCACACAAGACACACAGACGTTTTTACACCTTGGAACTGAACCGTAAACATCTTATTTGGGCCTTCTGCTGGTATTTTCTGTTTTTGTCATTGCCAGATTTTGATAACTGTTTAAATAGTTTCTGGCATTTTTCTGGCAAAAGTACCCAAAATATTTCAGTTCCAAGGCCTCAAATGTTTTTCTGTGATGGGCTTTTCTTTCACCAATTTCTAATATTTTGTGGCACCCTTGATTCATAAGACACAACAAGAGGTGTCTGATATTTAATTTTTTATCTGTCCAAACTACTGTCACTGAGTGAGTTGTGCTCTATTCATAGTTGTGGTAAAAATCAGAATGTGATACAATTTTTAGAGTTACTTAAATGCTCCAATCGCTTTAAGTGAAAATGTCAAACACATAAAAGCTTTCCTGTTGTGAGGATCTGAGGTGATGAATTAGCATTATTGTTTTTGTTTGTTTGTTTGTTTGTTGTTGATCATCATCTTACCTTGTTCATGTCAAACGTGCGGAACATCTGCTCGATGTAGGCGTTGGCCTCTGGGTCCAAACCTCGCATGCCGAAGAACTGTTTGAACTCGTGCAGGGTGAGCTGACCTGACGGGCACTCGGTCATGAACTTCTTGTACCACAGGTGCATCTCCACCGCCTGCAGGTCATCCACGGTGCTTCCTGTTGAGTTACCCATGTCTGTCTGTCTGTCTGTCTGTCTGTGTTTGTGTGTTGAAAAGGTATCTGCAGCCTTTTTCAGCCGATGCTGAAACCTCTCAGTCCACTTGGTCTACTGTGAAGCAGATTTAAGTCCTCTTCACAGTCACACAACGAATGGACTAAAGGTGAGAGTGGCAGCTGGTGGGGGCCTTTTGTAGGTGTCTGTGTTTGTGGTTGAGGAGATCCCCCCCCCCCCACCCCCAATCCCATCTCCTCCCTCAGTCTAATCACTGACTATAATCCAGGCAAACATGTAGATGATCGGCCTAATCCCCCCATTCAAAGGACGGGTTGACTGTTCCACCTCCATCCATGTTTACAGTGAGATGTGCTGACAAACACATTCCAGCTTTCATCCCTCACATGGAGACACAGGACGTCCAACACAGTCAGGCATCTTAACTGATACGGATACACTTTGCACAGCATTTGCATGGAAGCATGAGTGATGTAGCTTTAATGCCCTCTGTGAGGAGTAAACACAAAACACTGACTCTGCAACTCCCCCCACTACACACTGAAGGGACAAGTTAACAGTTGTCCTCAAACAATCCTCAAGATTCTTCTACCCCAGTCGGTTGCTTTAGCTGTCCAATCGTAGAGGAGATCTGAAAGATTTGGAGACAAAATGGGAAAATAAATTTCACAAAGTCTTTGGTATAGAACTTTATTTTGATAATTGTCTGATGCCCAGAAGGCTTGATCAACGGCTGATTAGTGATTAGTACTAACTGAATTTATAAAATGAATATCAAAACACTGCAGAAAGCTATTTCATCTCTAAATACTGACCATTGTTACAGAAGTCCTTTGACATACTTTAAAGCATAAGTGTATTTGTTGTAGTCAGCAGGTATGAATGCGGTAAATAATTTCAACAGAGCAATTTTACGATTTGCTAATATCTTATAAAAAAAAAAAGACAATACATAAACACATAAGTGCTTAAACAGCATTGTAATATCATGAACAAGTAAAATATACCCATAATACAAAAATAAAAATATGTCTAACAAATGCAGCCGTGGGGTCACTTCAAAGCAGCATTTCTCTTGTTGACATTCTCGGAAGGATTAATGCCAGACATTAGTTAAGGTACATTCAGCAGGAGTTTTGATGTATCAGCATTTCCACTGCTAACTGGTCAAGCCAGTGTGATGGCTCATTATTCATTCATGTCTGAATGGAAGAAGAAATGCCCCCCCACCCCCCAAAAAAAGAAAAAAATCCACAATATTCCAATAATTAAATATTGTATATACCTCACAGATACAAATGTAAAAATATATATTTGGCTGTTTATCCTGTGATATAGTTTACAAGTGGTCAACTTTACACTACCCCTGCTTTAGTGCAATAACGTAGTGTTTGTTTCAATCATATTTTACTGTAGTTTGCATTACATGTGATACATTTGCATAACAGTCATATAAACAGGTGTGAGGAACGACAAACTTTGTCAACCAAGTAATCTGAAGTGTAGTGTCTGACATTTTGGAAGAGTTGTTCCTGATGGTAACGAAACATAAAATGGACAAATATAATACTATTAAGACAGTTCTATGTATGTTCCAAGAGCTTAAAAAAATAAAAAGCTGTAATGTTTCAGACTGCAGTAAGGCATTATTTCCATTCGTCATAAAGCATAATTTATGCTTCATATTCAGGTTGCTGTCTCATATTTGGCCTTTAGCCAATATAACAAAGTTAAAGGGGACATGAAGTCACCCTGGCTCCATGTTAGAGGTCGGGCAGAGCTCTCTGGGCCCGCCGGCGACACTTTTCCTCTTGCCCCAGTGCAGATGTCTGTAGATGGAGTCGAAAGCTGACACAGTGTAGCTTGCAAACAGGCTGGTCCACCTCACAGCCTCCACCATCCACTGCACACTGCGCCCTACAAAGGCCAGAAACACTGCGGTGTAGTGGGCGAGCAGCAGCAGACTCCTCCCCAGCTGCCTGCCATGGTTAATGATCAGGTGGACTCTTTGGTCATGTCCGGCCATTCTTCCAGACGACGAAGGGTCCAATTATCTCTATTATCTCTCGTTTTGTTTTTAGCTCAAGCATTCATTTTTCGTTTATCTTATTTTTTTTTTAAATCCTCCACATTTATGCAGACGGTCCCTCTGACGGAAGTGTGCGCTCGGTAAGCTGCAGACGGTCCCTCAGATCCGGCCGTCCAATCACAGCGGGGGAAGTTTTGTTTCCGGGAGTGTTTGGTGATGTGGCTCGGCTCAGAAACCCATCCGAGGGGGAAATATCAGATTAAAACCAGCTACGTTTACCTGGGAAACGCTCTCACAGGTGAGCCGAAGGTCCCTTTTAGAAACAGCCCGCCTGCAGGGCTGCAGCTGCCGGCTATCATGTCCCGGACAGACAAACTCCGCTCGGCTGCTTTTTTTCTTTTTAAAGAAGCGCTGCTTGTTTACGAGTTATTGGCGTTAGCATGCTAAGCTAACTGGGCTGTATCCCGAAAACTGCGACCACACGGATCAGCGTCTCTTTTCAGCAGCCACCCGGCTCAACACACCGTTTCTTGATCTTCCGCCGGGTCTACCGGGATTTGGAGATATCGGTGTCCAACCGCGGCCAAAGTTTGTCGTCCATTTTCGCGTTAGCTTGGTTTAATCTTTGCTGTTCACGAACAGAGTGACGCAGGCGCAGTGGCGTTTCCGACAGGTTCGGCAAGATTCGGTTCGGCTCGGCCCGGCTCGGCCCGGAGAGCAGAGGTTAGGGGTCTCTGACAGTGTGTTGATCTGAACAAAGAGGCAAAAAGGACAGGGTTTGAGAAAAAGTTCTCAATTTCACTTTAACACTTGTAAAAGTCCTGGATAAAAGTTTATGATGCATAACTTATGTATTCTGTGTGTTTTAGTATAAAAACGTACAGTAGCGTCAAAACACTGTTTTCTATGTTTTCAGGGCAGCTTTGTAATGAAAACGTATTTCAAAGGCTGATTCCAGCTATCATATTGACAAGTGATTAATCTACAAATCAACTCACAACAACTCACAAAATAAAGTGATTACATAAAAATACACAAAATGATCAAATGATGCACTTTACTGTCTTAAAATCATCTACTTATGGTTGATTATTTATTTATTTGTTTGTTTTTGGTATATTTGCTTGAGAAATTGCTTAAAATAATCAATTATTAACATGTCTGCCCGTTATCAGTCTCTTCATTGACTCTGAGGTTAATGGACCACTACTCACAGTTTTGTAATTGGTAATGTCAGATACAAGAAGCTGACTGCATTTTACATCCAGTTTTCTGAGCCTGTCTGTGTGGGTTTTAAAGTCTGGACTAAAAGATTATTCTTCACTTTGGAAATCCCGAATCACCCTCAAATAAAATAGGAGAAGCAGTTTATGATACCACCCACTGCTCGCATGTAGACAAAATAAAATTTATGTCCTTGGGCCTGTGTGCTTATCGTCACATTTTCTTAGGACATGTCATCCAGCATCTGCGTCAGGCAGCTCTTGGAGCTGTTCTGGCTGGAGACATTGTGAAAGGTTAAGTGTACACATCCTACATCAGACAATATGAGTGTCAGATGTAAGACACTTTTAACTGCAGGCTCCATCTATGCTACTATGAATAACTCAATTTATGCCAGCAGCTAAAATATTTTGAGGTTGAATCTTGATATAGGACACTGGAGAGAGTTGTGAACTGCAGAAAGGTTTTGAAAAAAGGGTCCCACAATATCACCGTAACAGCGCAGGACAAAACAGAGCTTGTAGAGGTGCATCTGTATGTAAGAAATCCCCACGTGAGTCAGACCACTGTTTTGTTTTTGTTTTCTCCCATGCACAGTGCCATCTTTATGTTGAGCCGCCTGGCCACGGTCCTCCAGGAGCTCTCTGGAGAGGAGGGCCCAGGTGGAGATCCGCAGGTGATGCATCCTTACCAATCATTATGAACAATTCTCCCAACTGTTTAAATAAGCATGCACTTATTGCATGTATGTTAATATTTGGAAGCATGTGATTGAAGAAAATGTCTGCTTGTCTTCAAGACATGTTGAGTAGCAGCTGTGATGATCAGAAAATCTTTACAGAAGATTTTTAAGTATGTAAAGGCAAGATATGGAAGCGCAAGAGCTCAAAATATGTTGTTGGTATAACTTCAAACTAAATTTTGGCCAAGGTTTGAGTAAACCTGATGGATTTGTTAGGGTAATTTTCTCAGACTTAAGCAGAATTAACCTTGACAACCTCTGCTTGCTTCTTTGTGCAGGCTATGCTGGTGCCTCAGCTCCCTGCTGGTGAGGGCCAGCCTCCAGTGGAGTCTGAGGTACCTGAGGAGGCCATGGAGAGGCTGGCTCACCTGGAACAACTGGTGGTCCAGCTGAAGGAGCTCATTCGAGACAAAGACACCCAGCTTGTCCAAAAGGACACAGAGCTGACCAACAAAGATGCACAGCTCAAGGTAAATAATCCTCTGTGTGTGCATGTATTTGCTATCAACACGACTCCAAATTATAAGAACCTGTTTTAGATTTATTTCCTTATATCCATAGAATGAAAAGGAAGAAGCTGAGGCTCGATTCACAAAACTCAAACTGCAGGCCAAAGCTAAGATGACATCACTCAACAAACAGATAGCTGATTTAAAAGGATCAGGAGGAGGCACGGTGAGTTTGACTGAGGCAAAATCATCTGCATTGTGCTTCTAGGATTATGAAAATCACCCCTAATTGCAGAAAAGATACGCTATTGGTTAACCAGAAACTAATAATAAAGATATTTGATCTCATTTGTTTTGTCCACAGCTGAGCCCAGACACCTCTTTCACAGGAGCTGGTGCTGCAGCTGAGGAAGAGCTCCAAGAACTGAAGAGCAAGCTGTGTGAGGAAGAGGCCAACAGCCGGGAGCTGCAACAACGACTCCAGGCCACTGAGCAGCTTCTTCAGGAGAAGGAATCTACCCATGTTGAACAGGTGACATTTCTGTAATCACACATCGTCCTACTCTTTAAACAATGAATGATTTTCTGTCCTGATGATTTTCTATGTTTTTTCTTTAGCTGCAGAAACTGCAGGCAGTGATCTGCGAGAAGGATGTGCGTTTCCAGGAGCAGATCCAAAAACATGAAGAAGAGCTGATGAAGGTCACAACACAGTCTCACAATGAGAGCGAGCTTCAGCAGGTACAAGATCCAGTAGTTCACCTGTATAACTGACTCCTCAGCATATGATTTATTCACTAACAGTTCTTGCCAATATATATGCACTTTTTGTTTAAATCAGTCAAACATCAACATGTCTGCATTTTACCTAATCATTTACGTAAATGAATAATTAATTAATTAAATAATTGTTTTAGATAAATTTTCTTCTTTGAGTTCTTGTTATTTTTTTAAAACCTAGAGCAACATCATTTAACACAGAATGACTCTAATTATGGAGAGAATATCTTTTAATTACTTCCTTTAATCTTTCTTTTAATAATAACAAGTTAATGTCATTATCCTTTACTAAAAAAGGTAAAAAGAAGTTTAATAACACTTAAATTTGGAAATGATTTGGCTTAAAGGCAGTTCAGTGCTTTACCTTATCATGCAGCGGAAGAATGTATCACTGCCACACCATACAGTCATAAACCTGAACATTCATATGGCTTCTTTGTTGTTTCGTCTTTCCCAGGCCCTGCAAGCAGCCCAGAGGCGCAGTGAAGAACTTGAGGAGGCCCTAAAATCTCGTTCCCAAGTGCTGGAAATGCTGCAGCAGGAAGTGAACAGTGCCGATCAGCAGAAACAGGTACAGATCCTGTTGGACCAGAAGACATTTTTGCACCGTCTTAAGGAATGTTGTTTCACACGTTGTTCCTTGTGTTGTCAGATATTAACAGTCGTCATGACAGAATGAGTAATTCTCCTGTATAAAGAATACAGTTCAACCGACACACACCTCAAATGTCAATAGCAGATAATCATGTGTTGTTTTCACAATCCAAACAACACACACCCACTTCTATCTGTCATTTCCTCTTTCTCTCCCACCGTTCAGATCTTGACTGCTCAGTTCCGGCAGATGGAGCAGGAGCTGGCCGAGGCTGTGAAACTCAGGGACGAGGAGAGGCAGCAGTGGGTTGAGCAGGCCGGCAGAGCGGATGCAGAACTTGCATCTCTCCGGACCAGCCTGGAGGCTCTGGAAGGAGAGAGAGCGGAGGTGGCGGTGAGGCAGGAGAGTGAGCTGGTCTCCCTGAGAGAATCTGAGCGTTTTAGTCAGGAGGCTCTGGAGACGGAGAAGATGGAAGTTGCCAGGCTGGAGAAAGAACTAGCTCTGATGAAAGAGGCTGAGCTTGCAGCCATCAAGGCGAGCAATGATGCTTCAGAGCGAGACCAGATAGAAATAGCTCGGCTTGAAAGTGAACTAGCATCCATCAGAGAGGCAACTGTTCATGCCAGCCAGGAGGTCGTGGAGAGGGAGAAATTAGAAGTTGATAAACTAGAAAGAGAGCTGGCTTCACTCAAAGAGGAGCAGGAAGATGCCAAAAAGAAGAGCGAGACCTTGGCTGAAGTGTGGAGACATTTGCAAGCGCTGACTCTAGCTGATGTAGATGCTGCAGAGGAAAAACCTGTCCCAGGTGACCTTTCCCTGCTCCTGGACTCTGTGCAATCAATTGCGACCCAATTGGCAACGCTGAAAGACAAACAGAGTGAGAGTGAGGAGCGATGTGCAGCACTCACCCACACCATGGAAACCCTTCAGGGTAAGAGAAATTATCTGGCTGTTCGTGGGATTCAATGTGGTAATGTCAAAACTTAGGTCTTTCATCAGCATCTCACTGTTTTAATTCAGTTGTCTGTTTTGTTCTGTTTTTTATAGACCAACTTGACAGAAAATCCTTAGACCAAGAAGAAGCCACTGCCAAGATCCAGGAGTTGGAGCAGCAAATTGTTACAGTCAGTACTAAGGCTCCATTTACACGTGATCTGTGACTGAAATACATTATCTGTTTCTTATTTTCATGCTATATAAAGACGTGAAATACTGGCATCCAAGCCGCAGGCCTTTTGAGTTACACTCATACAGTCTACACACTTTAACATGATCTGCATTGAGATAAGATATCAATATACAAATTAATGTGTTATTCTGCCAGCATTAATGAGCCTTTTCTTATAGCTACAATGTCCAGTCATAGTCTACACATTAATGTGGAGTAGATGAGGTTTTAAACAGTTTGTATATGTTTTGGCAGTTATTATTATTTGCTTAACTCAGATGTGAGCAGCTTGTTTCAATCCAAAAAGCAGTCCTAAATAAGATCTATGATACTCAGAACTTTATTGAGCTTACACTTTACAGTGTCTCTCTGCCTTTGTACTGATTTTCTCCTCAAAAGTGTCTCTGTTCATATGATTAAAAGCATGTTGAAGTGGGACATGCTGGACTGGAATCAGGTGTAAAAAGAAAACGTAGCTTCTAATCATTCCTGTTCAAAGTCAAACATCTGCAGCATTTCTGCTTTTCCCTTTCTATTATACAAAATTTTCCAGAGTCAACTTTTATTTAGCGGGCATGGCAGTGTGACAAGTTGAATGCTTTGCGTCTGGTCCAGGGTCACAACATGTGTCTGGACAGTTGACCTCAGTCCGTCTCAGACAGGACAGAAGCTGGGTCACGCAGCAGACAGACATGCTTTAACTGGCCGTGAGGATGTGAGCCTAATCCCCTCTGCAGTGATCCACTGTTGCGACTATCTGAGCTGACCTTCACCTCACACTGCAGCTGATATAGATTTCAGTTGTCACACAGGCAGCATAGAGCTTTTAAAAACTGTCGTTTCACTCCCCTTTACACTTGATCTGTCTCACAACAACTTCTAGTCCTCTCTATTTTCAGCAGATACTTACAGTTTTGTTTTTGTTTTGTTTTTTTTTTTTTTGTTTTTTTTTCAGTTGAGTGAAAGAGAGGATGTGACTGAACCATCAGCACAGGATTCATCAGGTACAAGAAAATTGTTGAAATGAAATTCACACATTATATTCAACCATCAGTCTCTCACAGAGTCATTTTACTTTATTTGATCATTATAATCATTAAACGATCTAATGAGTTTATTCTCACACTCACATTTTCAGGATACAATTTTCACTTTGATCTTCTAAAATCTTCCAACATCTTGTTTCCAGGGATGATTCTTGCCTGGTTTAGTATTGATTTCTCCAGAGGCTATACTTACAGTTTGAACTTTGACCACCAATATATTCCACTAACACCACACATCAAGAAGTGTATAAACTGAGAACATTTCTCTAGACAGAACAGATGGATCTGAAATCTGATTCCTCTTATTTTGTGCATTTGCGTAAATTGTTTGTTGATTCAGATTTTCAGCTATATACTGTTTCTATTCATAGAAAAACTGTGTTTTTCTAGTTGCTTTCTCTTCCACAGCACACATACAGGAGCTGCAGCAGCAGCTATCAGAAAAAGACAATGAGCTTGTCGCCTTGAGAGAATCCTTTAGACTGGCTGAAGAACAGCGCTCTGGAGAGGTTGCCACCAGGGAAACCTACAATGAGGCTCCAGACCAGAATCAGGATGTCAGTACAGCTCCCACTGACAGTTCTGCAGCTCTTCCTGACCTGATGGAGGATACACAAGAAGAAGAGACCACCTTAGTTGCTGAGGACACCTCTGTTCTCTCCATTTCTGCTGACAATGAAAGCAGCCCAGAACTTATTGGACACCAGTGCGAGTCCCCAGAAGAATCCAAAGGGACCTCCTCGGATGAAATGGTTGCTAGTAGCGATTCGGAGGTAGCCCACAGCAGTTGGACCCTGTTGGAAGCTGTGAATCAAGATGGAGGGCACGAGTGGCCATCCATCCTGCAGGACTTTGGCCAGCTGCAGCTGCAGTCGTGGGAAGCGGCGAGCATGGAGCAGGAAAACTCCACAGTTCAAGTTGAGTCTGCCTCTGTTGTCATTCGAGAGACAGTTCAGGTTCATCTCACCCAGCAAGGTTCTTCCTCCACAGACACCAGTTTACCTACTGGCCAGGCGTTTGCTCAGACCTTAGCCGAGGAGCTCCAGAAGAGGTACAGTGAACTTTTGGCTGAGCTGCAGAGGCTCAAAGCTGCTGCTGCAGAGTCACAGGAGAAAATCAAGAGTCTCGAAGAAGAAACACAGTCACTTACTGCTGCCAAAGGAAAGGCTGAGTGCCAGGCCAACGACTTTGCAGAGGAGCTTAAGTTCGCTAAAGTGAAGTTGGATGAGGTTTCCCAGCAAAGTTGCTCAGTGGTAGAGAAGCACAGTGTTGAAATGCAGCTTCTAGAAGAACAGATAGAAATTTTGAGCTTTGAAAGTAAAACCAAGGACCAGAAGATCCAGAGCCTGCAGAGTGACTTGGAGCAAACCCAGCGTGCTCTGTCTGAGCAGGAAGGCCAGGCCAGGATGCTGAGTGCTCAGCTGGAGGACAGAGAGCTCCTCACCTCTGAGCTTGAAAAGAAGCTGGAAGATACAGAAAACAGCATGGTTGAATATTCCCAGACATCAGTTCTAAAGAATGAGGCTTTGTTAAAGAAGGACTCAGAGATCAGTGAGCTACATCTTCACCTCAGCCAGAAAGAACAAGAGATAATGGAGCTGAATGACAGTATGTCAGCCAGACTTGTCCAAGTAGAAGAAGAGAAGTTCCAGATTGACAGTGAGGTCAATAAACTGAGAGAACAGATAGTGGAACTTCAGAATGTGAGAAAGGAGACACAGGAAGTGAGCTGTGAAGACTCAGCTGCTCACGAAGATGATGAACTTGGCACATTACGAAAAGAGAAAGGAGTGCTGGAAACCCAACTAACAAACACAAAGAAGAAGCTGCAGGCTGCACTTGTGCAGCGCAAAGAGCTCATGAAGAAGGTTGCTGACTTTGAGGCAGAAGCCAAAAAATGGAAAGAGAAAGATGAACTAGAAAAAGAAGAAAATCCTGCAAATGTTCCAGAGGTAGAAAAAACAGGAGCACATGAGATTCAAGAAATGGAGGCTAAAGTCCTTGAGCTTGAGCAAGCCTTAAGATCCAAAGAGGAAATAATTGAATCACTCAAGCAGAAAAATAGCCAACAGGATGAAGTCATTGCTGAGGCACTTGCCCTGAATCAAAAGTTAAGTGAAGAAGCTGAAAATAGTCACAATCAGTCTGTAGAAATTTCTCCTGAAACAACCATGTTACAATCCCAAGTGGCCACTCTGGAAGCAGAGTGTGAAACACTTCAGAGGAAAGTTCAAGAGGCTCAAGAGTCTCGCAGAGAAACCATCCGCAAAGCAAAAGACAAAGACAGGCACCACCGCGAACAACTGAAGCAGCAGAAAGAAGAATACAGTGAGCTGATGGAGCGATTTGAGGCGCAAGGCGGAGAAAGAGAAGCTCTCCTGACGAAGCTGAGAGAGTTGGAAGAAAAAGTGACCAGTGAGAAAGAGGACCAGTCTCATCATGAGACCCAACAAGCAGTTGAAAATGTGAATAAGCAAATGGCAGCAGGGGATTGGGTTCAGGAGGACTGGGTGGATTTTGCAACATCTGAGCCTGATTCATCACAACCGCAAACTCTTGATTCAGTTCAGCATCACTTGAAGACGTCTGACCATCCTGTCCATTCTGTCAATCCTGCACAAATGGAGGAATCAGTGAAAGCTCTGGGAGAAGATCTCCAAACTGTGCAAGAGGCTTACAGAGAGCTCGAGAATCAGCTGCAAGAAACTCAAGCTGGTCTGTCACTGAAGGAAGCTGAAGTACTGGATTTAGGTAAAGAGGTACAAGCACTTAGAGAAAAAGAAAGCCAGATCAATGCTCTGTCAGAGGAAGTTAATGATCTCAGAGAAAAGTATCGCCAGGCTGTGTCTTATGCAGAAACACTAAAAGCAGAGATGGTAGCATCTGCAGATTCCTCATCCACTACTGAAACTCTGCAGGCTGAGGTGGAGGACTTTAAACAGTTTCTCAACAACAAGAACCAGGAAATACTGGAGCTCAGTCAGCAGTTGAGTGAGCAAAACTCTCTCATAAACTCAATGCAGGATACAGTGTCTCAGAAAGATCAGGTCATAGCTTCTTTACAGGAAGAGTTAAAAGCTCAACAGGAAAAAACCCAGAGGTTAGAGGTTGAGGTTCCACAGAAGCAAGAAGAAGAAAATGACAGCGAGGCGAAGATACAGCAGCTTCAGCGAAAGCTTCAGGCTGCTCTGATCTCTCGCAAAGAGGTCCTGAAAGAAAGCAAAATCCAGAAAGAGAAGCTAGCCTCAACTGAGGAGCATGTTACTGAACTTCAACAAAAAATGGAATCAGCAGAAGATGAGCTGACGAAGCTACGAGCAGAAAGATTAATATTGATCGATGAGGTCGATCGAACATTACTGGAGAACCAAAGCCTTGGATCATCCTGTGAGAGCCTCAAACTGGCCATGGAAGGGATTGTGAATGAGAAAGATGCTTGTAAGAGAGAATCAGAGTTGGCAAAAGAGGAGGCCATCAGGATGAGCAGAGAATGGGAGGAAAAGGTTCAAGGCATGAAGGATGAGTACGAGACTCTGCTGAAGTCTTATGAAAATGTGAGCGATGAGGCGGAGAGGGTGAGGCGAGTCCTGGAAGCCGCCAGGCAGGAGAGACAGGAGTTAGCAGCCAGGGTGAGGACAAATGAGGCTGCGAGACAACAGGCAGAGAGGCAGGCTGAGGACGCACAGAAAGAGGTTGATACAGTGAAAGACAAAATGAGAAAATTTGCCAAAACAAAGCAGCAGAAGATACTGGAGCTAGAGGAGGAGAATGAGAGACTGAGAGAGATGCAGGAGAGTTCTGGAGTAAAACAAGAAGATAACACTCTCAAAGCTGAGGCTGAAAGACTTCAGGAGGAACTGGGGGCTTTGAAAGCTGAGCTAGATGCTACCGTGGCAGAGAGAGACTCTCTAGGGGAACAGATTGAAGAACTGAGGGAACAACTCTCCCAGATTAGAGTAAATGAAGAAAATGAAACTCAAGTGACTCAACTTAGCTCTGCAGCTGTTGAAGAGGTTGTCACTGCCCAGAAATCTGAAACAATCATGACCAAAGCAGAGCCTGATGAGAGTCAGTACGAAGAAAACCCTGTAACTTCAGAAGAGACTTCAGGTGACCTAATGGTTGCAATGTCCGCACCAGAAGCACATTTCCAGCACACAGAAGAGAAAGAAAAAGAAAGAATGTCTGAAAGTGCTCAAAATGTATTAGAGGACAAAATGAAGGAGATGGAGACAGAAAGGGCACTGTGGCGGGAACAGGAGGCTGAACTCAAAGCCACACTGGCTTCACTTGAGAGGGACCTACAGGAAAGTGAAGAGAAGCTGACTGTTGTGTCCTCTCTGGAGAAGTGCCTACAAGAGAGAAAAGACAGAGAGAAGAGCCTCATTGAAGAGGGCTTGAAAAGGGAGACTCAGTTCAAGGAACTCCTCAGAAGCCTTGAAAGTGAGAAAGATAATCTGGAGGAGCGTCTGATGAACCAGTTGGCCCAGCTCAATGGGAGCATCGCCGGTTACCAGCAGGAAACAGCAGACAACCGGGAGCACCTAGCTGAAGTTCAGCAGGAGGTGGAGAGGTTGGAGAGGGAGCGAGCTGAACTGGAAGCCCAGGCTCAGAGCGAGAGGGACCGAGCGTCCAGGCTGGAAGAAGACATGAGGCAAGCCCAGAGAGAAAGGGCTGAAGCCGAGGCGGGGTGTGGGAAACAGAGGGAGCTGGAGCAGCAGCTGAGGTCTGCTCAGAGGGTCAAAGAAGGCAGCCAGAACCGAGCACGTCAGCTGGAAGAGCTGCTGAGGGAGAAGCAGCTGGAAGTCCGACAGCTGCAGAAGGACAGCATCCAGTACCAGGAGAGGATCAGTGAGCTGGGAAGGGAAGCTAAGGCACTGCAGTTAGGTCTTGATGAGCTCAATAAAAAACTAGAACAATCCCAGCTGGAGACTTCCAAAACTATAGAGGACCTGAAAGGGACAGAGGCAGAGTTGGCTGGCTGTAAATCCCAACTGGAAGAGGTCCAGAAACAGTTAAGTGAGGCCTTAGCTGAGAAAGCAACCTTAGAACAGAGCGTGCAGCAGAGAGAGGCTTCGATGAGAGCTGAGGCAGAGCAGACCTTGGACTCTGTGAGGTTCAGACTGGGAGCTGAACTGAAGGAGATGGAGCTGAGACTGGAGGAGGCGTACAGAGAACGGGAAAAGGAAGAGGAGGCCACCATGGAGGCCAGAGAGATGGCAGAGGGAGCTGAGAGACGAGCCCAGGAGATGCAAGCCCGCCTGGACGAGTCTCTTGCAAGGTTGGCTGCCTTCTCACGCTGCATGTCCTCACTGCAAGATGACCGGGATCGAGTCTTGGACGAGGCCCGGCAGTGGGAGACTCGCTTTAATGATGCTTTGCGGGGAAAAGAAGGTGAAGTCCGAGAGGCTGAAACACGGGCCAAGGAGCTGGAAGAACACCTTCAGAAAGAAATTGTCCTGAAAGAGGAACTTCAGATTTCTGTGGAAAGGTAAGAAAGTCTAATCTGTATGGTTTAATTTCTTTTTTTGCTTGGATGGGTTATGTTGGGTTATGTGGTAGCTCACAACTAAACAACTAGATTGTTGACTCCTCCACTTAGGGACTAATAAAAGATTATGGTATCTCATTGTTTTGTTTTTTGGTATTTCAGACTAGAGAAAGCAGACAAAGACTGGCAGCTGAGACTGGAAGAAGAAGGAAAGAAAGTCACAGAAAGTCAATCTGCTCTTGTAGAAGAGAAGAGCAAGCTTCAAGAAACCTTAGCCGAGTTACAGTCGGCACAGAATGAAGTCCGTGCACTTACAGATGAGCTGCAGGGTCTTCATCACAGAGTCCAGGCTCTGGAAGAGGCTGTAGGTCGGCTGCAGGGTGAAGTCGACCAGACCAGGACTGAGCTGAGGGAGAGAGAGGCAGAAGAGAAACGGCTCTGCTTAAATTTGGAGCAACTGGAGACAGACCTGAGATCCTCGAAGGCCTTGACAGAGAATCTGGAAGCTGAGCTAAATGAGAAGGAAAGGAGAGAAGTGGAAATGCTGGGGGAGATAGAGCAAGCTGTTGCACAGGTTTAGATCTCTTTATTTACAATCCATCCATTTTATGTATATTGTTTTGCTCTTTCTATTAATATTTAATAAGAGAGCTAATAGCAGCTTTTCTTAACAAATTCTTTTTCATTTCTCAGTCTGCTGATGAGGCCAGAAAGGAGGCTGACAGCCGGGCACAAGAAGCTGAGAAGGAGCTGGAGCAGAGAAGAGAAGAAGTGCGGGATCTGGAGGAAAAACTGAGAAAGGCAGAAGAAGAGAGCAACAACCGAAAAGCCAAGCTGGACTCTTTCATGAAGGCCATGAGCTCCTTGCAGGATGACAGAGACAGAGTTCTTAACATGTACAAACAGCTGGAGGAGAAGCACCTGCAGGTAATGTCCAACACCATCACAGTAACACATAGTGCTTGTTTTCGGCGGTGAATATAGTAGTTGTCATGTCTCTTACCAGGTGATGATGGAGAAGGATGGTCTGATTCAAGAGGCAGCAGGGGAGAACAACAGCCTGAAAGAAGAGCTGCGCTCTCTGCTGGTCCAGAGAGATGACCTGTACGCTGAAAAGGCCAAGCTGTCTGCTCAGCTTCATGGCTACCGTGATGACCTTAACCAAGTCCTGAGCATGAAAGACTCTCAACACAAACAGCTTCTGGCTACTCAGAGAGAGCGCATCACCTCTCTGGAGAGGGAACGTGAAGAATTGGAAAGTCAGTTAAAGAGCATCAGCAGAGCCAGAGAGACAGAGGTGGAGGCAGTGAGAGTGGAGAGGGACACTCTGAGTCAGGCTGCTGACAGTAACACAATATCTCAGCTGATAGATGCTCCAGGAGCAGAGGTTGAAAAGCTGAGGGAGCAACTTCAGACATCAAGAGAGCAAATAGAGGCTTTACAGGGGACCTTACAACGGGAGAGACAAGAACAGGACAGCAAAAGCAAAGAGCTAGCTGAGCTGCGATGGGAGGGAGGTGTGATGCGGACCGAGTCTGAGAGCGCTCAGGAGAGGGTGGCAGAGCTGGCTCGAGACCTCCTGGCCATCGAGCAGAAACTGCTAGAAGAGAAAGAAGTGACGACCCAGCTGAGAGCAGAGAATCAGTCTTTTGCTAAAGCCATGGCCTCCCTACAGGACAGCAGGGACCAAGCAGTGAACAAGGCCCAGGAAATGAGCCTGAAAATGGAAGAGATGAGTAAGGCGGCGGTTGGTCATGCAGCTCACAGCAGCCCTGCAGGCTCCACTGGAGAGGTGTGGAGCCTGAAGAACGCACTACAAGCACTTCAAAACGACAGGGAAAGACTGGTGAGAGACAAAATAGAAATATTTTAGTCCTAAACACAGACAAAAGGAGTGTTATAGTGTTAATGGATTTTCATAGACAGCTATTTCAAGATATTTCTTGTTTCTTTCTTTTTGTGCAGCTGGAGCAGCTTCAAACACAAACGTCTGTGCTCAAGAAGCAGAAATCGGAGTTGGCTCGGCTGGGAGCTGGAGAGCTAATTAAAGTCAGCCAGGAGCTGTTTGAGGAGAAGAAGAAGAATGAAGACATGCTGAGTGTTATAATGCAGCTGGAGAATGTGGTGCAAATTGGCAAACAGGAAGTGGAGACACTCAGGTGAGACACAATAGAGACGTTTGGCATCTGTTTAAACAGAGCAAAATGAAAAACAGTTGATTTGTGTTTTGTGTCAGGCTGGAGCGCATCGACTGGATGGCTCAAGCAGAGCAGCTGAAGCAGCAGACACTCACCACACTCTCAGAAAGGGACCAACAACTGCGGCAGCTTACCGCCATGTTGGAGGAGGCTCGCACTCATGAACCAAAACTTCAGAAGGAACACTATCAGAGAGAGGTAGACCTAGGTTTTCTGCCTGGTAGTTTAATATGAAGGAACTTTAGTGGGCAGGTATTTCACAAAAAAGTCTCACCCCTATAATCTACATTTTTTTCTCCATTTACTCTGCAGCCTTTACTTGGGACCTCTTCGGGAGTCCTGATCCCTTTTTGTCATTCTTCTGCTTGTAGTTCTATTTAGGAACAAACTATTGACGTTTTGAAGTCCTTTTATTATGAGTGCTCCAGTTTGATCCAAATCTTTGATAAACGTGAGTTATCTCTGCCATGTCATCGTCCTCCGCAGGGCACAGAGAAGGCAGACAGTCCTCCTGGAGCCCCACAGGAGCGAAGCAGCCCACCAGACAGTCATGCATACATTGCTGAGGTCAAAGAGTTACAGAGGAGGTAAAGTGTGGACCGAACATCAGCAGGGTTTGGAAACAGGCAGGACGTGGCCGACAAGATTATTCACTCATCTTTATCTCCTCTGCATCAGGTTAGACGAAGAGACACAGCAGAGGATGGCAGCGGAGGAACAGCTCATGGCAACACAAGACAGACTCAAACGGTATGTGATATGACACATGATGGAACCTTTGAGGATCACAGAGAGAAGTCAGTCTATATAATAAGATAAATTTATATTATCAATGGATTAAACTCTGCGCAATAGGAGTTATCACCTCGTCTCAGCTCCACTGATTTTTTTTCAGTGTCATTCAGTCAATAATTTTGGTTTCCAGCCCAGTTTAACTTTGACTGCTTTGGTTCAGACTAACTTTCATCATCAAAGCTGTTCCAGGCAGCTATTTTTAGCCAAAACGTCAATTCACTAGGGAACAGCGTGAAAAATTTAGAAGCTGAAGAGCCCCACGTGTCCCTCGGGAATTTGTCTGTTTGAGGTAAAAAGAGAGTAAACCGTGGGTTTGCATTTGTCAGCTGGACACTAACATGTCTCCAAATAAATCCTGATACTTGGAACTTGTAACCTAATAAAACTATAATGAGTTATCCATTATGCAGCATACATGGCAAAACTTTAGGCTCCATTTATTTATAATCCACATTTTATTATGCTCCTCATCTATATATTAAGGATATTTGACACATTGTCTTTTAAATTGGTCTTGAGTCAACATGTCTGATGGCATGATTTTGAGACTAAGGATGGTATTTGATGAAAACAGCGAACAGTACACTGTCATATGCTTTCTCATGCGTTTATCTATGTCTATTCTTCATCTTGTCCAGTTTTAGTTCTGATGATTATGCTCAATCAACAGAATCTGACAGCTGACATCTGTTTTTTACTCTCATTATCAGCCACAGCCAGGCTACATGGCACTTTGCACAAGAAGGGGATCACTCAGAGACTGCTGTTTTTATTGAACCGCCGGAAGGAGCTGTCACTCGAGTAAGGCTCCACTGATGTCCCACAACAGCTACTTTGTCATCTTTAATAAGCATAATAATGAATACTTGTGACGTGAGTATTTCCTGTAACATCGTCTTTCCCACCACGCAGGTTCGGAGAGGTGGTCCAGGTTTAATGCGGATGCTCCGAGCAGCGTTCTGCTCTCGCCAGCGTACCCCTCTGCTGCTCAGCCTCTATCTGCTCACTGTGCACGTCCTGCTGCTGATGTGTCTGGGCGGATACCTCTGAAACCAGCTCCCTCTGACAAACATGACAGATAAGAGACATTAGAGGGAGAGAGAGAGGAGGGGAAAAATGGAAATGTGACAGAGTCCTAACCCAAGCCATCAATATGTTTTATATTGTGTAATAAATCAAAAGGTGTGAAGGCTACTGTATGCACTTTACAGGACTTAACTGTTAGCCAAAGGATGTAGAATTATTTTGGGAGCTCTTGTCATTGATTTTAATTAGTTGGATATTGTGTGACTTTGAGTGTGTTTGACAGTCGACAGGACAAAAGGGACAAACTTTTCATTTTCCTCCTTTTACTCTGTGGCTTAGGGGAAAAAAGTTGGTGCTCTTTGTGTGCCTTGAGATCCGGATATAAAAGGGTTACTTTACTTAACTGTACAATTTGGACATTTTGGGAAATGTCTGAAATGAGAGCATTACCGTGCTACTGTTAGACCACAAAGACTGATGTCTCTGTTAAATATAAGGCAAGCTCACTTGTCTTTGCACAAAGATTGGATACAGGGGCAAATGGTTACTCGGCTCTGCCAAAGGTATAGCAGCTCTGAATCTCTTTAACATTTAATGTTGAGTTTGTATAATCCTTACAAATGCAAAATGTAAGTTCACTGTCGCATAGCTGTTACTCCTCAGTCTGTTTACCTCAGCGCTGGAGGTGCGTATACTTAATTGTATTTTATGCAAATCACTACATCACCACCCTAACCACATCACAGAGGCAAACTTTGGGCTTGTTACTCCATCACATTCATTTTAAAGGTCCAGCTAAAAGTTTCATTAAAGGCTGAGTAGATTTCAAATGAAAAGCATTAATCAGTCATTAGCATGGTTACTTGATTTCTTCATTTTGCTGGTAAATATGTTGTACTTTTACTAAAATAGAAGTAAAAAAGCTGGCCTTTTTTCCCCCCTTTGTCCAAAGCTAACCCTGAAGCCTAATATTTAAGAGACTGACAGGAGTGTGCTGGGGGTCATCCCATCTAACGTTTGCCAGAAAAGGGAATAAATGCACTTCCCAAAATATTGGAACCTTTTCTTTTAAGATGGCTTGAGTTCAGGATGTGCTGTTAAAGTTCAGTGTTTTCCTCCTCTACTCACTCTACTGCACAAAAAAAAAGAATCAGAGTGCAATTCAGTTTCTGTTCCTACACATTCCTATTGTGTCTTTTAATTTCCTCTTACATAAATCACATCATTTGTACATATGTACCTGTATTATCTATTTCAGCTGGATTCCCTGTCCGTGCTCGTGTGGCACAGATGTAGATGTTACAGGTCGCTTCATAGTTTTTATAGCAGATGAAGTTGCCTTAAGGTGCAATGTAACCACAGTGTGGATTCATTCCAAAGGAGGAAAACTGCTGTTTTAAAGTAATATCCATCCCATTGTAGACTACTGTGATGTAGCATAATTTATTTATCTTAAGTTGAAATGGTTCCATTCTTCACTCTCTACATTCTTGTTGTATCACTCTTCACTGTACTCACCTTCTTTCTAAATCAGCGCCCCTCACTTACACACATTAGATGTAAAAACAGTTTAAAAGGGCTGTACAGAAAAATAAACTGTAATTAAAGTGTTGGTGGTTTAGATCAGGGACCGATCTTGTCAAGCATTAATGCTGATTTATGTGTCAGAACAATGACAGAATTTAGGTTTTTGTGTTTGTTTATTTGGGCTCAGCTCATTTTAATTTCAAATCAACAAATGGGTTAGAACACTTTTTTCTGTGCAATTCTTCCAAATAAATGGATTATCATTAATTACTAATTTTTGCATTTAACAACAATCATTCATGACCACATCTTCTTGACATTTGTGTGAAGCTCAGCTCATACCAAAACATACTGTAACATACAGAATTAAGTGCTGGTCTTTAAAACACTAAAACGCTTCTCTTTACAGGAGATATAATTATATAAACAGCTACATTTAAAACTATGAATAAAAAGAAGTTTCTAAATTTAAATGAGTTTGGGAGTAAACTGTTTGTCTGAAGTCTAGATTACACTTGCATTTATGAATTTTATGTTTTCAGCCTCGAGGAGATTGGACTCAAACAGTCGTGGCTCGTAACATCTATTTAAAAAGACTCTAAGGTGTAAATTACTGTTAGCAAGGATGGAAGAGAAAATAGAAAAGTTAAATCGCCACAAATAGTCGAAGGTTCACCAAACTGGAGCTACAGTGTAATCCAGATTTTCATGGAGGATGAGAAACGATTCAAGTTAAATAGCTTCTGACGGACTCTGATAGTTTCAGTAAACTGTGTATTTGTCCAGATAATTTGATTTAACTCACATCAACACTTGGATTATAGTTTTTAATGGTCTTCTTCTATAAACCAAGTCCAAACCTGGACTTTATGTATATATTGTGTAGTTGTCACTCTTGAGTCTGATGCTTTCTTAGATGTTTCATATTACAGCAGGTTGTTGTGTTAAAGCTGTGTGAGTCAGCCCTCAAGTGTTTCAACTGCACTACAACTGGCTAAATCACAGCCCCTTCTTCATCAGAGTTGAACTGAAAAAAAAAAAAAAACAGAACTAAAAATCTACTTTATCAGTCCATCAGTTAATGTCAGTGTTTAACAGGTTGTAATAGATCCTGTAGCTTTTTCAAAAAAAATAAAAAAATAAAAAATAAAAAATAAATAAAATCCCCCGCTAATTTCCGAGCTCCCATGAATGCAGCATTGCCTTCGTTTTGAATTCCGTGTTTTAATGAATAAAGTCATCTATTTGAAATCATTTTAATACATAACTGAAGGCAATTAGTCAATTATGAGTTACACTGGGACATTTGTTTTATTATTGACATCGATGCGCGCTCACATGCGCCGGATGCTCGTTCACGTGTTGCCCCTGTAGGTGTCAGTTTGGGTGAAGGACCTCAGACGGACTTGGACCTAAATATCGACCTAAACATCATTATAACTGCGCGGACGAGTCCAAGGTAACGTTATTTTTTTTTACTCCAAACTAAATGACAGAGTGCTTTTATGTTTTGCGTGCTTTCATTTCGTTCATTTGTCAGATCCATTAAGGAAGTAAGTGTAAACTAGGAAACTTCAACTAAACTGTCATGACAATGTGATGCTGAAATATAACAGTAACACTAATAGGACACTACTAAGACCAATGTCACAGCCATATAACTACCATTTATGTTCGTAAGATGTGTTCAGAAATATCTTTGTTAAGGTGGCATTTAATAGCTTAGAATGAATCATCATGTGAAGTTTCTCTCCACCAACTAATGTCTTTGCAGAGGATTTTAAAGTCCTGAAAATATCGAATAATGCAACTATCCTACTAAAACTATGTTGTTTCTCAACATTAGGACCCGTGTTTCATTTTGGGGAAATGAAGTTTGTGATAAAAATATCTTGACTTCCTTTTTGGGACTTCAGGAAATGGGGGTCAGAATTTAGTAGTTGTACCTTAGTTGTTGTTTTTGTTGTTGTTTTTTTTTTTTAAACCATGACATCGCTGACAGTTTTTAATATGTAGACATTTGAACATATAAACAGGTCGTCCATTAACGTTGAATGTGGTTGCTTATGTTGTTCTGTTTCCCCTCCTCAGATGTGGAAGTCAGTCGTGGGCCACAATGTGAGCATGAAGGTGGCTGCAGAAGGCGACGACTGGGAGACAGACCCAGACTTTGAGGTACGGTGGAGAAATAAAACTCCTTCTCCTCCATAAACTCCTTCTGGTTCCTTGTGTGTCATCGTCAGTCTCTCCCTTTGTGTTTCAGAATGATGTCTCAGAGCAGGAGCAGCGTTGGGGAGCCAAGACCATCGAGGGCTCTGGACGTAAAGAACACATCAGGTAAGAAGATGCAGATTGTTTGTGCAGACAAGCTTGTTGTTTTTGGGTTTTTTTTTAAAGATTCAGATTGGTAGAGAGGATGGCTGCTCTGTAGGAACAGGAAGAGGAAGTGAGAACAGAGCAAAGGCCGTCAGGCTGCTACTGTCTCCTTATATGGGTAATATATTGTGATGACAACAACAGTGACATTTAAAGCACTGCTGAGATGGAGAGACCATGAATTCAGACAGTCGTGCTGAATGCAACAACAACACATTGTTGTTGTTTACTAAGTTTGGAACCAAGCTCAAAGTAGTCACTCTTTATAAAGAATTTATGAGTTGCAATCACTGACTTTATTTACAAGGGCGAACTTGTTAATGAAGCTTTATGGACTGGTTATAAGCCAATAACAGAAGAACCGTTGGTGACTATCTTGGTTTTGCATGAAATACTTAACTCTGTTCTGTTTGGAACTCCTTCTCCGGTTGTGAGGAGTCTCAGCAGGGACTCAATCATGTATTCAAATTTTAAACGTATAAAATGTAATACTTTAACTTAAGTTTTTGCATTAATAGCAGATATGGGCATTTAAAGCAAAAGTACGATTGGAAATTAATTTCAAACAGTTTGATTAATCTTTGCAGTTCAGATGTTCAGGATGTGTACTGGTGTACATCTGTGTGCAGCCATGTTAATGTGAGTCTGATACTGTGGCCCTTGGTGTGGCCTGCTAGTGTTGCAGAGCTCAGAAGCAAGGTGACCATGGAGCACGAGGAGGTGAAGCAGAAAGAGCACAGGCCCAAAGCCTCCTACGGATATGGAGGGAAGTTCGGAGTGGAGAAGGATCGAATGGACAAGGTAAAAAAAAAAAAAAAAAAAAGATATACTCTGTGACGGGTTCCTCTTATGTCCCGCCACATTCGATCTATTTTATCCTTCACTCTGCGTCCACTGCTGCGATTTACCACATACAGCTGTCTGAAGTTGTTATCTCCTTTGTGCAGACGGCTTTAAGTCACGACTATGTGGCACAAGTTGAGCAGCACTCTTCCCAGAAGGATGCAGCACAAGGGTTTGGCGGGAAATTTGGCGTTCAGAAAGATCGTGTTGATAAGGTGAGAAGATTGCACTCAGACACATCTGTTTCAGCATCCTTTTACTAGCTTTGTTTCTTTTTTTTTTTTATTCATAAAAAAACATTTATTTTTTTTAAACATTTAAAGTGAACTTGTGTATTTTACCGTTGTTATTAATTGCAGTTTCTGTGTAATCTGTGCAGTCTGCCATGGGCTTTGATTACAAAGAGCAAGTGCAGCAGCATGCTTCTCAGAAAGGTAGGTTGGTACTTTACGAAAGGTACAAAGTCTTGTTGAAGATTTTCCTGACAATCTGTTATGGTCTTAGATTACTCGAAGGGGTTTGGAGGGAAGTTTGGCGTGGAGAAGGAAAAAGTCGACAAAGCTGCATTGGGATACGACTATAAAGGAGAAACAGAGAAGCATCAGTCACAGAAAGGTGAGTTTCACTCATAACATTTCTTAGTTTAACATCTATCCATACTTCATGCGGTATTCATTCATTTTCACCAGATTATTCGAAAGGATTTGGAGGGAAGTTTGGCGTGGAGAAGGAAAAAGTCGACAAAGCTGCATTGGGATATGACTATAAAGGAGAAACAGAGAAGCATCAATCACAGAAAGGTGAGTTTCACTCATAAAATTTCTTAAGTTTAACATCTATCCATACTTCATGCTGTATTCATTCATTTTCATCCATACTTCATGCGGTATTCATTCATTTTCACCAGATTATTCGAAAGGATTTGGAGGGAAGTTTGGCGTTGAGAAGGAAAAGGTTGATAAAGCAGCGCTGGGTTATGATTACAAGGGTGAGACAGAGAAACATCAGTCACAAAAAGGTGAGACACCAGACACACGTGGACGATCAGAAACGATCAGTGGATTTACGCTTCATCTGAATTTCCCTCTGCTTAGATTATTCAGCGGGGTTTGGTGGTCGCTATGGAGTTCAGGAAGATCGAATGGATAAGGTCAGTGCTGGGAGAGTTTACTCTGGAGCCTCTTATTGAATAGTAGAAATTCATGTTTCTGTTTGGGAAGAGTGGGACTGGCTTCTGATTCAAACCAAATCAGATAAATCTACAGGCAAGAATATTGGCAACTTTTAAGATGGGCATTTGAGCTATAAAGGAATTAAAGTTTAATTATGGTTGGTTATAAGAATGAATTAATATGTACTCATCAGGCAATCAAGGCCCATTGTGGTAATGCTAGTTTCTGCTGTGTATATGTTGGCCTTGGTGAAAATGAGCCCCAGATCTGTTATATGTGAAAATACAAGAGAGAGACCAGGAGCATTTTTTTTTTTTTTCTGATTTAAAAAATGACTGACTGATTGGATGAAATGTTCACTTGCCAGTCACTACCATTTTACTTACTGGATCCTTGTGTCACGTTTATTGTGATTGAAAGGCTTAAGAAGGTAAATGATGATTGCCTCTTGACTTTACTGAGTTAATCTTCCTCCAGAGTGCAGCTGGATTCTCAGATATGGACTCCCCAACCTCTGCATATGAGAAGACACAACCGTTAGAGGCCTGTATGTTCCCTGTAATCATCCTAAAATCCACAAGCTTTGGATGTTTTATACTGTGAAAATGAATGCAATGTGGACAAAGGTCATTGTTAATGCACCTTGTTCATATTTATTTCCATCTGCTCTGCAGCAACTGCAGGAGCAGGAAAACTGAAAGCACGTTTTGAGAACATGGCCAAGGCTTCAGACGAAGAGAACAGGAAGAGAGTAGAAGAAGAGAGAGTGAGGAGACAGGCCAGAGAGAAGAGAGAGCGAGAAGAGGCCAAACGTAGGCAGGAGGTAAATACATACTCCGTAAATATGTGAAGATGGAAATTTGAACTAATAGTTAACATTGTTAATTGTTCATTGCTATTTATCTTTGATCTTGCAATTTGTGCTTCTTGTAGGAACAGAGCCGCAGAGAGGAGGAAATCTGTCCACCATCTGTTCCAGATGAGGATCCACAGTACGACATGCCCCCACCTGAAATACAGCGCCACATACCAGATGTACCAGAACCAGAACCAGAGCCAGAGCCAGAGCAAGAGCAAGAACCAGAGCCAGAGCCAGAGCAAGAACCAGAACCAGAACCAGAGCCACAACCAGAGGTAAGACAGATTCAGATTCAAACATCTGTTGTATAAAATAATGGATTAATTTAATTCACGTTTAAATGATGTCTTTATCAAATATCCTGGAAGACCAAAACCAACAAGTGTTAGTTCATCATCTCTATAGATTCTAACTATGGACATAAATGTCCATAAGGGTTCATTTATTTTTATGACTCATGAAAAAGCCTACTTATTTCTACAGAACCGTCTCAATCTAAATGTTTAAAAGAGAGACAGGATTTTAAAAGAATCGAACACAGTGGTAACACACAAAAGGCCCAAACTGGGGCCTTTATTTATTCATGTAATTTTAGGCCATCTTCATTTAAAATAACAAATTCAAAGATACTCTGCTGTTTCAAGGATGAGCCATTGTACGCGGAACCTCCAGACTTGCCTTCACCCTCAGATGATTACCTTGACCAGGATGCTCCGCCACTTCCTAGCAGATCAAGTGAGGTTGATGAGTGTGAAGGGGATTATGAGGACCTCAGGGAGCCTCCTCCAATAACAGGTCTGCGCCTGAGTCAGCAGCGGTTGAACATTTGTGGTGTCACAGAGAGAACCCTCGTTAATTTCAGCTTTCTTTTCCAGCCACAGACGACTATGAAGACCTGACATTTGGCCAGAGGGCAGTAGCACTTTATGACTATCAGGGAGGTAAGACACGTCTATCTTCACCTTTTGACATGTACACCTTGTCAAGAGAAACAAGAACACATCCTATGGTTCCTTTTCCACAGAGGCAGATGATGAGATCTCCTTCAACCCAGGCGACGAAATCACCAACATAGAGATGATCGATGAAGGCTGGTGGAAGGGACACTGTGAAGGACGTTTGGGCCTGTTCCCTGCTGCTTACGTGAAGCTGATTCAGTGAGCGGCATGTTCAGGAAGCTGGGTTTTTCTTCTTTGGACAACCTTCAATGAAGCAATTTAAGTTTTCTGTGGATGTTTAACAGAAGAAATTTTACTCCATATTTATAGTTCATGAAAATTTGCACCAAAAAGGCTTCTGATCAGCTGACTTGCTTAGAGCCTGTGAGTTTTTTAGGGTAATATGATCAATAAGGGTAAGGAGTTTGAGCATGTAGCTTGCGATCGATAAAATATTCTGGAGGCAGGCTTCTTTGTGTTTGTAAGGCAACAATTTACAGTAACATTACAGCTAATATCATTTATTATCCTTCACCGTAATTTAATCATGATTTTGTGATAAGGTTGTCATAATAAACAAAAGCAAATGACGAGTGTTTTATCAACAATACAATCATTCAATAATGATTTCACATGTATCTTCTATATGCAGGAAATGAAGTGAGAAAAAGAGTAACATGCCACAAATGTCCAGTCTTCCTTGAAGTTGGACTATGAGGCTGCACCAGTTGGTTGTACTGAGACTAACTTGATGAATATGAAAATGATTTACTTGCAGTAGAGAACACAATCACCTGCACTGCCACAATATATGAGGAAAAGCTAAAGGCAGACAGAAGTCCTATTTTCTAACATTTGTCTCCTAACATAGAGGTGCAGCTGCTGTTCCATGAGAACAAATGTGTTCCTTCTGTGAGTTAATCAACAAGGACAGACTGGCAGAAGCATCTTGTAATCCACTGAAGTGAATGTGACTCAGTAACAGGAAGTGACAGGTATCATGTATTAATCAATACATGAAACAATCCTCCTGCGTTACCGCATCAAGTCTTAAAAGGCAAAGCAAATGGCTTCTTGGTTTCCTCTGGTTCACCAGGCAATACCCTTTTTCTTGCTGCCCTTGCCGCTCTTCTTTGCCATTCGTTTGCTTTTCAGTTTCTTGGCCTGCCGCTGGTTCATCCATGCGGGGTACTGTCCGTGTTCATCCAGCAGTGTTGCCTTGTTACGTTTGCTGTCCATGTCCATCTTCCCATCTGGAACACCAAAAAAAAAAAAAAAAATACTGTTACTAAATAAATTGTTAAATACATACTGTTCCCTGATCAAAATCTATGTATGAAGTAAATAATTGTGTTCTTCTAACTGTTCAGAGCTTCTAGTCAGAACCCAAGAATGCAAGGCGTTAGTCCAGTCTGGGTCTTTTATCTTCTGTGGACCATTTGCTCTAGCAGTCACTCACCGTCACCCTCTACCTCTGCCATTTCCACATCAGTCTTCTTGATCTTGTCGGCTGGCACCACTGTGGCGATTTCCTGTACATCAGTCATGGCAGCCTCTCCTTTCTTATCTAAATTCAGAGCTTGTTTCAGACGAGCCAACTCCTTAGGAGCATTTTTCTTCCTCTTCTCTGCGCGCATCTTACGCTTCCATTTACTCCGCAGGCTTTTTGCCATTTTTAGGGCTGGTCTGAAAGAACCAACAACATCATGTCAGTCAAGATGTTAAAGCCTTCTGTGAACAGGTGGACTGGTCAATGATAAATGAATGAATGGAAAGTTACAGGCAGTCATCTACAACCGTAAACACATTCATTCAGTTAGTTTTAGCGTTAATTTATAGCTTAGCTTGTTAGCTTGTTAGCTAGCCAAGTGTTACTTTCCGACATTTAGTAAAAACACACTTTAAAGCTAACTGTAGCTAATTACCGTGCTAAAATGTATGAGCAGTAAATCTTACTCACGTTAAGAACACGTAGTCTAAGTAGTTTTCTTAATTTGTCCACACGGCCGTGTACACGTGTTTACACGGCGATGAGGGAAAAAAACTGCACTGACGCACGTCGGAAGAAGCTGCAAGCTGATTGGCTGCTGAGGACCACGATATCTGATTGGTTCGCGGCCCCGAACCGAGGAAGCGCCATGCACCTCGGACTGTAAACAAAAAGTTAGGAAGAGATTACCGCACAAACTAAGTATCATCGTCGGTTTATGGAGCTCTCAGGTCGAAACTAAGCTGCTGAACGAGAAGAAGCATCTTTCGGGGTGCTAACAGCCGGGTGTGTTTGTCGTGACCGGCTGTTTTCTGCAGCTCCCAGCTCTCCTCCGGTTCAGCAGCCATGGCCAACATGCTGGACGCGGCTGCAGAGACGATGATGGTGCACAAAGATTTCCAAGCAGCCTTCGATTCATGCGACAGAGGTCTGCAGAGTCTGTCCGGCATGGACACAGAGGACAGCAGGTGAACATCTGCAGACAAGTTTTCATTTATTTATTTATTTATTTGTGTAACTGTGTGACTTTAAACTTTCTGTGTTTCCGCAGGTGCGCAGAGTTGAAAGCTGGTTTCTGCATCTTGGGGATTCAGGCCCTGGCTGAGCTGAACCGGTGGCACGGTGTCCTGTCCTGGGTCCTCCAGTACTACGAGCTCCCGGAGAGAATACCAGCAAAAATAATGCAGATGTGGTGAGTGGAGCTTTAAGTAATGGCTCCATTAAACAGAAATTAATTTAACAGCAAATCTGCCAAAAGAATTGTTCAAGTTAGTTATCATGAGCAAATTTTATATGAAGTGAAGTCTGATGATTTAATTATTCTATGTAATATCTTGACTTCTCACCTTTTCTCGAGTTAAGCAAAACAACGAAGTGAATACATGAAAATTAATAGACTAGAATTGTATTTTTTGTTGTGTAATGTCTTTTTAGGTAAATGGAGAAAGTACATCACCAACAAAAGACACATTAAGTTTTCATTTACTCTTATTTACTCTGCCCAACACTCTGAAAGCCAAAGATTCACCTACTATCATATGTATTGAATCACTTCTCTCTCCTTCTCACCTGTGCAGCATACTTCTTTATTCGAAGGTGAGTGAACCTGCTGTGATGCAGGAGACAGCTAGAGTTTGGTTGCACTGTTCGTCCAACAGCAGAGCGTTGGGGTTTGGGACGGTCGCAGAGCTCTACCTGCTGCACATCCTCGTGCCTCTCAGAGACACAGAAGAGGCTCGGGAACTGATCGCTGGCAGAGTTGGAAGCTGTGCGTTCACAGAAGACCAGAGAAAGACAGCGCTGGATGTTGTTGTGGAAAAAGAGCAACAGGCTCTAGAACCACCTCCAAATCCTGGATGCAGCCCAAACTCAGACATCAGTACACATTCTGTCTCAATGAAAGGTCAAAGATTTCAGTTCTACGTCTGATCACTAAATCATAGAGTACAAAAAAACGATTGCAGACAGCCTGTCTGAATGTGTTTGTATTCTACAGGTGCTGTAATCCGTAACCTTAAAGCCATGCTCAGCTTTTTATACAGAAAGCTGAGAGCAACCAGCTCTGGCTCCTTCAGTCTCCAAAGAATCTTTCTGGCAGTTGTCCTCCTCTACATGCTCTTCATTCGAATGGATCCAGGTGGGATAAAATTCTCTTTCTATCTCAGTTCCATCACTGGGACTGTTGAAGCATAAAACATTTGATTGGGAATAAACTTCCTGGGTTTTTTGTTTCTTTCTTTCTTTCTTCTTCAGCTCTTCCGTCTTCATTCATGTGGATTTCCAAACTTCATCGACTGCTCAAACAGATGTGGTGTTTCTTGTTAGCACCACCTTCTTATGCTCTTCCTCAGAGCAAATCATTTTAAGAGACTGAAAGAGACTTTTCCATCATTTTGATGCTTCTTTTGCTGTAGGAGAAACCGACTTGTCTTTGCCCCTTTTTCCTTTTCAATTGTCACGTGCTCATGAAAATTTCAACAAATAGAAACATTAACTTTTTTGTTGTTCTTGGTGGTGGTGGGTTTTGTTTTCTTGAAGAAGATGCTAACAGTCTATGAGAGACTGTTTTTAACTTTACGATAACACTAAGCTGTTCCCTTAGATTCTTCTCAGGTTCTCACTAACACACCCTGAAGATTACACATATTACACACATTTATCATCTTCATCATCATAGTGACCCACCCTGGTTAATGACTGACTGGAATCAGCAGCACATACATCATGCAATCTTATGAAATAAAACAGATTTAACTATAAAATTCAAGACAATTAGTCAGTACCTTGTTACGAGGAACATGACAACCAAAACATGGAATAAATAAATGAAAAGCACAACGGTATTGTATTTAATGACTTTTTTGTTATTCACACCGGAAATCGTAAATAAATAAATAAAAATGGGAAAACTTTCATCAGCTTTCCAGCAAATAACCAGACATTAAAATGAATAATGTGCACAAATGAGGCCAAATACGGTGACATTTATTTAACCTCAGCAACGACGGAAGCCTTTTAGTTTCGATTTGAGCAAAACAAGCCTGCGAAACGAAACTGGGGAGAAGCTGAAGGGAAGCTGACGGTGACGGACAAAAGTCTGCATACTGAAAAGGCAGAAACAGGATCCTGGATGTCCCCCAAATAAAACCCGCAGGTCCGTGTTGGTGAAGCGAAGCGAGTCCTCATGTCTGCGTGGGGAATTTCCCGATACGGTAACAGATCATCATGTTTTTATCATTTCGTTGTAACAAAAGAAACTGCACACGATTTACTTAAAGCAACATTTAAGTGTGATGGCGAAGAGAAGTCCAAATGTAATGTGCTCATATGAGGATCAGACATTGGTAGGTTAAATATTACCTTTTTTTATTGTGCTGTTGTTGTGTTGGTCTCTAAGTCAAACAAAAGGAAAAGCCTTTCAGCTTTCACCAAAGTGTTTGTGTTATTTATGTCATGATGTTCATATTAAAATCTCTTTCTTTGTCCTGTAGTGAAATATAAGTAAAATTTAAGTTTACTTAAATTTTAACAAAACAATTAAGAAAAAGGAAACAGAAACGGCAGAATGTTGTTTGGATTAATGATTAATCATACAGAGCTGTAGGTGGTGTTATAGCCAGCAGGGGGTGGATGTTTAGTCACTGTCCTCATCAGATGCACCACAGCATTTAGACTGGTGAAACTGGGGTGAACCTGGTTGTCATCTGCTCCACACCAAGGTCTTAAATCAACAGGTAACATCCCCTGGTTTAAGGGACAAACAGAAGGTTTAAAAAAGTATTATTTCTCCTTCTTAAGGTTTCTTCTTCGGAATTAGAGGCCTCAGCAACTACAATCTGTCCTGCTGTGTGAATTCGCTCCTGCAGTCCCTCTTTGCTACCTCAGAACTAGTCGAGCTACTGCAAAGGTAAGACAATGAAGTTATGTATTGGATGCCTATAAGGCAGAGAGACTGTAACACCAAAGTGGCAAACAGTGATTGTAAAGTCTGAGATACATTTTTGAGCACATTGTTTAAAAAAAACAACAAAAAAACTGCCAATCCCAGCTGTTTAAAATAATAAGACAAATTTTTGTTTATAAACAAGGTGGGATCCTGCAGGGTCGGGAGAGGACAGGCGAAATGTCCCTCTACAGTTAAAGAGAACCTTTGCAGACATGAAGAGCGACCGTCCTCAGACTGCTCCCCATCGTAACTTCCTCCACAGCCTGGACCAAAACCGTGTCCGGCGTGAGAGCCACACACTTACTCATTCACTTTTTCACACTGATGTTGTAACGTGCGGTGACAGGAATGTTGTTTTGCAGTTAATGTGCAGCACGATGCTGATGAAGTGTTCCTCTCCATACTTCATTTCATACAACAGCAGATGGATGACAAAGCACTGGTTGGTATTTGATCATTGTCATCATTATTTGTTTCTCACCTGTGAATGTGTTATCATTTATGTCCCTGTGTGTTGTCTGCCAGGCTCTCGAGATCCAGAATCTGTACAAGATTGCTGTGGAGACATGCCTGCAGTGTCTCAAGTGTTCCTCCGTCCAGACTCGGAGCAGCTACACACTCACCCTGCCTCTGCATGTAAAGGAAGATGAAGACTCTCTGGTGCAGTTTTCTTTTTTCATAAGCTATTTGATATTATGTGGATAAGACTCCCTCCAGTCACAAAGTACTCCCATCCATCCATTTTTATTTTATTATATTTTTTGTAAACACACAAGATAAAACATTATATTGTTTTACAATCTATTTTTAATGAACCTTTCCAGGAAGGCTGCATTTCGTCCTTCCTGACAGAGCAGCTGCTAACAGACGTGGATTCCTGCTTTTGTGAACAGTGTGGAGCCAAGACTCCGTCTAAATGGGTGAGGTTTGGTTTAAATGCTACTTGGAGGTATATTGACTGACACAGCCATCAACTTGATCTTCTTCGCTTCTCTTTCAGAGACTCAAACTGCTCTCCTTGCCTCCAATTTTGTGCGTGCACCTGAAACGGTTTCGAAGTATTTCTGGTGAGACCAGAAAACTGGATTGCAAGGTTACTTTTCCAGAAAGGTTTGACTTCTCTGAAGTTGCTCAAGATGCTTTCCCCCCAGATGCTGCCAAGGTAATTTTATTTCATATATTGCATCTTAATATTACATTTGTCGACATCTAATAGTTTTGTTCTTTCAGAAGGCAGGCGTGTATACGTTGTATGCAGTGGTAGTGCACTCTGGCTTTGCGATGTTTGGGCACTATACTGCCTTCATTCATCACAGGGAGACCCAGCGCTGGTACTATGCAAATGACAGCCACGTGGAGGAGGTTTGTCCGACAAAACAAAATCTCACTAGTGCTATTTATTTTTGGCCTTGAACTTGTTGAATACTTTTCTGAAATATATAGTCTGAAGGTGTCTTCTGCTACTTAGGCCCTCCTGAATTATCGCTTTTACTCTTAATTTCTTAAAATTAATCAGCATTTTCTGCATATTTGATGAATTCTGGCTTTTCTCTCAAACACACAGGCCTCCTGGGAAGAAGTACAGCAAACCTATGGGGGTTACAGGAGGTAATGTGTTTCTTTGTTTCAGTTATTTTAATAAAAGTGCAACATTATCGACCCTCTTTAAGGGACAGTTCAACATCTTGGTAAATGTGCCTTTTCACCTTCTTGCTAAAGGTCACTATTCATGCATTAATGGCTTGCTGTTTGCATGTGCTTCTGGTCTTAATGCTAAGCTAAGCTAAACATCTCCCTGCTCCAGCCTCAAATTTACCACACGAACATAAGAGAGCAGTAAATCTTTTAATCAAACTCTCTGCAATGATGAGAAGGAAGCTTATTTCCAAAAATGTAAATTACTTAAATATAAAACCTTTTTTATCCCCTCTTGTTTACAACAAAAGGACGTGACTCTGATTTATATCTGATTAAACCAGCCTCCAGCTGTTTTTTGAGAGCTGAACAAAAAATTTTTTAGGAATAACATTTAGAACTTTAAATAATGGATATGCACTGACATCACTGAGCTTTTATCTTCCTACTTATGCAAACAAGCTATGATCTAAAGAGAAAGCCTTATAGGCGTCTTCGTCAGAGAGTCCGTCTTGTCTGTCTTTTCTTTCATCAGCAAACTTCTTTTTGCCTAACGCCTAGTAGTTATATTTTCCATTTATTTTATTCCTAACTCTTTTATCCTTTTCCTGTCCCAACTCCAAGGGACATAACTTTGGTTTGTTTGGTTCATTTCTGTTTTATTTTTACAGACATACAGCATACATGTTAATGTACAGACGAGATTCGAAGCAGGAAGGACAACAATCTGAGTTATCCGGCTGAGTGTATGGCTGTGGATGAATTATTATAGGAACATAGTACAATTCAGGATCGACGCATAATTCAGAGGACCTAAGAAAATCAATCATTCTGATTATTTTAACACAATTTTTGATTTTATTGTACCTGGTGTTGGGTGTTATATATTTTGTGGGTTTTTTTCTGCTCTCATAAAGCTCATAAGAAAGTGTATATGTTCCAGCAACAAGGCAATTTCTGCCACGCAACAGTAGGTGGCACTCAAAACTCAGACACGAAGGGATTTTTCCACTTTGAGACCACACACATTGTGAACAGTTCCAGTGATGCTGGGGGGTAGGTTTGAGGGGAATGCTCAGCTTAGATACTCACTGTTTTGAGGGAAATACCTGCGCTAGGATTCAGGATTCATTTTCCTGATGCTGCTGTATAATAAATGAGTCACTTATGGGGAACAATGAGTTCATGTTTTTTTTCTCATTTGGGCTGCCAAAAACATCAATTAAAAAAAAAAAAATGTTTTCCTGCTTTGATTTTATAATTTGCATTTTTTTAAAGGAATTTTATTTGGGTTTATAATATCATTTTGATGTATTTGTATTTAGACTGCATTGAGGAGACTATCTTACAACAAAATTAGGTTAAATGCTGCAGCCGCAGAGCTTCTAAAGTTCCCACCCGCCCAGCCAAGAGTAGGGGAGGCCATGTGAAGTGGTGCTTATGTGCTGCAGAGCTCTGACAGAATGGAACATGCCTTCGTGCAGGCAGCAGGTTTCATGCTTAGTCATCTTACCGCCTTATAGCACAGCCGCTGCTTTCGATATGGGGGGTATCGTCCACAACTCAAAGACCGGGGCCAGATAAAGACATGATGTGTACTGACTTCAGTCACTGTCACAGATTTGTTTTGCTGTTTTGCACATATTTTGATGAGGTTTCCATGAGGTTGCATTTTCTTATGACAAGTGCAAAACCCAACATTTGCAGTAGTCATGATAATAAAAACTGCGTACTTGGAGGGGTTAGCAAGCAATATTGTGCATTCGTAATATATGTTTCTTGTTTTTAAAATACTCTGTTTAAAGTAGTTCCTTTCAAAGCAGCAGACAAATTCAGCTTAAGTGGAAAAGTCCCCATCTAACGCTGCCTGCCCAGCTTCAAACTGGAGACAAACTTATCAACTAACATTAGCTGGTGGACAAACTGGAGCATTCAGTAACTACTGATACTGGTATTTCCCCTCAGGAAATAAAAAAGAAAGAAAGAAAAACAAATAAATCAATGCTAATGAAGAATTGATTAACTTGTAAATAGGCAACTGTGTACACTTCAAATTTAAAAGGTGATTTGTCACTTCCACTGTCCACAGGTAGCATAAACCTACTGTGAGAACACAAAGTAAACATAATACCTGCAATATGCACAACGACATAACGATTAGCGTTAAAATATATATAATACAGAGTCCATTATATATCACAAACATCAGTACTACAGATGAATTTTAATCATTTATGCTCGTGGGGAAATTAAATATCAGCTTATGCTATGAAGTATACGTCTAACAGTAAAATTTACAGCACCTCTCAGAAATCTAGCAATGTACTGCTGTAAGTGACTCTACCACCATGTAATAAACGGAGATGTGGTCCTGATTGTGGACAATCTAAATAAAACGTGCCAGCTCCTATGTTTGCGGAGAACTCTTTACTTACTCTTTGTAGGATTGTGATCTCTAATTCATGTTGTGCGACCATGTGTCAAGTAGACATTAGATGAGCAGCTGTGCAGCACCATCCTGACGGTGGCCTCATCAGGCACTAACAATGCAGCAGTGTGACACATCCAGCGCAGCCCCAAGACCGCATGTACTGCATGAAGTCTGACTGGACGTCTCAGTTTCTTTTTCAAATCCGTCACCCATGTGTGACTTCTTTGTCCCCGTTGTTTTAAGGTTGAGCTCTGGCCCTTGGTTGCGGTTTCACATTGACACTTTGTGGCAGATCATAATCCCGGCAGTTTAGTTGTAGCTTTTTTATCTTGGTCACCTATTAGTCAGTTTGCAATTTCTCCAGGAATGATAGTGATTAAACATGCTGAACCACAACTGAATCAGGTGCAAGCACAGCCCAACTGGGGCACGAGCCATAGCAGCAGGGATGATATTCCTCAGGCTGTGCTGTGTGGCAACGTTTAAACTATTTTCTTTGGAGAATAGCTCAATGTTCATTAATTCTTTTTAGTCATTGTTGATGTGTGTTTACCAGTTACTAGGTGAGCACACCACTGGGATGCGTTGAGGAGAAAATGGAATTTGGCTATTTGAGAACCACTCTTAAATGTTTCCTTTTTGGTGTGCAGGACGTCACAAGCAAATGCCTGTGCCTGACTTTACATTTTTCAACGCAACACACAGCAAAGTGGTGTTCCAGCCGGCTGGCTGTTTAATGATGAGCACCAATAATACTGTCAAAGAATAACCCTCATGCTGCTCGTACAAAGGCAAAGAGCTGTAAAAAAAGCAGTGAAGTTAAACTGTGAACCGGCTGGCAAACTGTATAACATGTATAAAGGGTGTTATTATTTTATGTCTTCATATTCCTGTTGTTTATTGCCATTTTACTTTGATCCACATTGAAATATCCATCCATTCTCAGTTTCCAGAGGACTGAATCTTTTCCTCTCTAAGGATTCCCATTCATTCATCTTCATGCTAACAAATGTTAGCATGATAACTAAGATAGGGATTTGTACATTATGGCTGCTATAGTATGTAGAATTTAGTCTCACTGGTTTTCCATCATTTAGTTACTTTAAATGCTCAGTTCGTTAGAAAGGAGAATTATTAGGTCGTTAATTAATCAAACTGCTGATAGCTGTAGCTACTCCGCAGCTAGCTCTTACTAATTTATTACTAAACAGCTGTTGCTGTGGTTTTTAAAGGCCATAATTTACATTAGCCAAAGTTTTATGACCTAATGAGTTTATATAATAAAAGAGACATTAATAAGTTCCAGTCTTGATGCTGACTGAACATTGTTTCAGTTGTCTGTCTCATTCAAAATTTACAGGTTTCATCTTCTGGCTTTATTTTTACTGCCTTAACAGGAACTAATTTGTTCACTGTCTCTACATTGTTCTCCTTTTTCTGCTGTGTGCAGATTGTGAATGGTGGATGGGCTTGTCCGTAAAACATGCTGATTTACTCCCCTATACGATGACTATGTTTGGGAAGTTGTTTCTTCTGTATTGTCAAAACTGGAGCCCTTCAACAAGCCCCATCCTGGTGGCTCCTTATCTGGTCTAATCCTATATTGCCTAATCTAGCAGTGAAATCTCATGGGTGCTTCAGGGGTAGCAGCCAGCTCACACAGCTATCCTTTGGTTACATAATGAGGTTTCAAATAGGAAATGATTCTCTTTCACTTTTGGGCCTGGTGACCATGGTGAAGTCTGCTTTTGTAAATTGCAAACAAGAACTGAAGGCAAATGTCTGCTGCATGACTTAGATTTTCCTCTCATAAAATAATAATAATAATAATAATGAAATTGGTAAATCAGATAAAGGAGCACAACACTGCAAATGTATCTGCATATTTTTCTATAAAAAGAAAATATTTCATATTTCAAGTTACCTAATTTCAGAGGTAATGTCTAACTATAGCCGTCCAGGACAGATTGTCTGCGATCTGCTTTTACTTGTGACCTTGGTCACCCCCAGTTTCAAAATGGCAGTTCTTGGCTCATATGTGGGTCATGGTAGTGAGTTATGTCAACAATCTCTTAGATTTAGGTGTTAACATGTACATTGGTCTGTGAATATACTGCAGTGATTTCATTGGAATTTGTAGTATGAGCGGTTGTGTCGAGGAAGACGCGTTATCTTTCCCCAGTGAGCCCATAAAATTTTCTCTCAGGAGAGAGAAGGGGAGTCTGGTCAACACCGAGTTTTCCTCTCCCCTCACGTGTACAGTTGTCCTCCCTGAGATTCTTGGCAGCCGGGTGTAATAAATACAACATCTGCTGAGTTTTCTAGGAAAAAGGATGTCGAACACTCAAACTGCTCTAAGTGAACAGCAAAGAAATAGGGAAGTTCATGTTTGGTCAGGGAAGTTTTGGACTAGAACTAAGATTTAGGGTTGAGTCGCTTTTATTTCGGTTGACTCAAAATGGCAAGTGACCCTGCTAGTTCACAGGTAATCATACATATTCAATCTCAGTTATTTTTCAAGTTATTTATATTTGCTATGAAGTAGACTTCCAGCCGAGTGGAGTTGGCAGGACGCTGCAGATGTTGGTTCTCAGAGGAGGTGAGTGGAGGCCCCTTGGAAACTTCAGTTATCACATGTAGTATCACCTCAGCATGACCTGATGCTCCACCCGTTTCTTCATAGTTCTGTCGCTACCCTTCATTTAGCACCTTATCTCAGCTCCTTATCATCAGACACAGGATCCGGTGAAGATCAACCGTCATCCAGGAAGCTAGGCTGCTCAGGTTACGTGTGAAATGGCTTTACTGTTGGACCCGCTGTCTGTTGGCTCGTGAGCGTCCCGCCTCAAAGCGAGCGTCTGCTCTGACATGTACACCACGTGTTGTTCTTAATGTGTTATTCACAATATTGTTGCCTCATCTTCTCCCAAAGTCAAACACGGCTTTGCTGGTTTCTCAGTTTACAGGAATGAATGGAATTGCACCTTAAGGGTAACTGCTGCCTCACTATCCCAGCCCTCAACTTGTGATAAGCTCACAACAACCTTTTAAGTGCTGCCGACAGATTTCAGTTGTGGTTGTGTATTCGTGCCAATCAGTTGCCACATCGGCGCTCCAGTTAATTATTTGAACAGTAGGATAAGACTTAACAGATGTGAGAGTGAGAGGGCTCATAGTGAAACTGACCTAGATGCAAAAAAGCATTTCTTTCGCTTCTCCTTGGCGCACCTTTCCATGTCTAAGAGACCTGACCCAACCCCGTGAGCTCTGCAGTATGGGCACCTTGAGAAGTGAGCTATCCTTTGTCAGACCACTTTGACCTGCCCTCTCCTTCAGCCTCTCCTATTTCCGCACAAAGACTCTCTAATGCCAGGTAGCTGGTGCTGGCATTCCTGTTGCATTCCACCATGGGGAAGTTGCTGGGATCAGGATGAAAAATGCCTGAAACAAAGGCCTACTCTCATTCACAGGGTTTAGGGTTCTGTGGGAAAATCCAGGCTGGACAGAGGTTGGGTGGCAGAGGAATGTGAAGCGGGGCATAGCTCACACAGTCTCTATGACACAGACCCAAAGATACATTGACAAGATGGGGGTCTTCTTACAGAGAGGGTCAGGTCCCACGAAAGAGGATGATAGCACTCCGGATAACTGAAATCCGTCCTTCATTCGGTCTGTTCACAGACAGTTTAATCACAGCTTTGATTGGAAGTCTGCAGACCAATGTTGCCTTTATTTGAGTGACACAAGAACTAAATGAAATGCAACAAAGCTGTGGTTACAGGCATTTTTGGCTTCTGGGCCATAAGAGGAAGTTTGATAATACACCTGTTGTTTTTTGGCAGGGCTGAGATGAGAAAGGTGATGCTATGCATGTCTGTTAAATGTAAGGCTACAGTGGGAAATCAGTTGGATTAGCATTTTGCAACAGTGACAAGATGTCCTAACCATTCCTTCATACTTTAAAGTTGTAAGCAGCTATTTTTTTCCTCTCAGACTGGTTGATTTGAAGGATTAGCGAGCATTAAAGAAGTAAATAAACATTATTTCAAATCAAAATAGAGCTTTTTGTTTCCTTGATTTTCCAAAGACCTCTTGAATATTTTTGGAAACACTTTACAGAGTGGAAATTAGGCCCAAAGCCGATCACACGGTCAGTGTTCCCAACCTCAACTTCCCCCACAAGATAAATGACAGCTTTTCTTACCGGTGATCAATAATGAATTACTAAACCAACAGATTTTTCATTTGTAAAGCTATCAAGTCCAATCCTTCACCACCTCATGCTGAGGTTAAATGCCTGGCCTTGACTCTCCCGCCCTCCCCTGAGCCATATCTGAACCGCGGCTCTTGGAGATTTAGAGAGGAATTTATTGTTGAAGCTTTTCACTCTCCCACAACAAATACAAATAGATTTTTTTTTGATAATTTATCTTAAGCTATGGGGAAGAGAACAAGAGTGAGAGGAGCGGATGTTATTGTTAAGTGGTGACTTTAAAGGTCTTGCAGGTCATATTTTAGTGAGCCTGAATCATCAAAGACCGCAGTTAATCATTTTATTGTCTTGTTAGCGGTGTGGCTCTATGGGCACATCCAGTACTTTGGTCCAAATGAAATATCTCAGCACATTTTATACATTAGTATGAAATTTTATAGTAATTTTATACCTTCAACAACAAATATAATAATAATAATAATGACTTTTCCACACCACAATAATATTTATTATCTGTGGTTTGGTCTGATCTGGACTGTCGAAAGGCACATTTATGTCCCCCTTAGGATGGACTGTAATAACTTCTCATTTTCAAATTTAGCTTGTGCAATATTTTCATTTATGATGTAACCTCGCCAAAACTAAGCACATTATTCCATAAAGGACAATGCTAATTAGCAAATGTTAGCATGCTAATGCGAAAAACTAAGATGGTGAACTTGCTAAATGTCACACATTAGCCTAGAGGTTCTGTATTCTGTATTTTGTATTTCATTTTATAGAAATTATCTACAGTTTACTTTTGTAAACACACCAGAACAGCAACGCAGGCTTCAAATGTTTGCATGTCACCAATCAAAATCTGCAAATGAGACTTATCAAGCAAAAATCTGCTGTGAGGAAGGAAGACTTCCTGAGAATTATTTGCATGGATAGCATCAGACAATTTAAACATAACTTTCAGGTTGCTTTGCCTGTAAACGGTAACTGTCTCTCCACACAAATGAGTACAGACAGGTTGTGATAGCTCTCCTAATCCTAACCCTTTTTTCACACGGAGATAAAATCATAGCTGAGCGCACCTAAAGAGTTAAACCTGCCATTTGTCTGTACGCCGAGCTGTGGCCTGCTATCAGCTCAGGCTTTATGTCATCTCCGGAGTCTATGCTATAGAGTGTGCTTGGTGGGCGTTGGAGATGGAGTATGTGGGGAAATGAGAGGAGATCTGTTGCAGCCCACAGGCCCCTTTAGATTCTCTGATGTGGCTTCAAGACTTCCTAGGCAATGCAAGACCTTGTGGGATAGAACTTAAGTAGTCTCCAGAGTTTTGTAATAGTGCACTTGGAGTGTGAATGAGTACATTGGCCTGCATTATGAAGTATCTCTGCGTTTTGTTTTGTTTTGTTATTTTTTCCCTACAGCTATTACAGTTATTGTTAATCCTGCTTCTTTGATATTTGAGGTTGCCGTTTCCGGCTGCAGCTTTCCAAGGAATGAGGGAGTGGCTGAAAACGAATTGGCACAACAACTGTATCATCCAGGTGATTTTCTCGGGGGTGGGGCTCGTTGATAACACATTTGAAGTTCTGCCTCTCAAAACTTTGCTTCCGCTTCACATCTGCTAAACGCACTGGCCTTAATACACAATGGCATTCCCACTGTTTTCTCATGGGCTGTTATCAGTCTTATTCAAACAAGGTGCTCTGCCTCATGAGATAAACAGTGAGCTATTATCTCTGCTATCTCCAGTCTGTTGTGCTCCTAACAGGCTGTGATGCATTAGGGACCACTTTGAAGGATAATAAGTCAGTTAAGATGAAGAACAATGTTAATATTCTCAGATATTCAATACCGTTTATTTAAAAAAAAAAAAAAAAAAACTCTCCTGCTTTTCGTTAAGGCGGCTGTGAGGCCCAGCCCCTCTCATCTGCAGCCTGTTATGGCGGAGCGGGAGGATGACATCATATTGGTCTCAGAGCGGCGGCTGGTAATTGGCCCGCTCTCCTCCTCCAGCGGCACGGGCCAAACAGAACACACAAGTGGAGCCAGGCAATGCAAGTCAGATGCACTGGGTTTTTCCAGAGTGGCTGGTGGGGCCTCAGTGCAGATGGAGAGCCAAGAGGCCTCAAAGAGGGGTGCACCAATCCAACTGTAAATGTCAGAAATGAATGAAGGGCCTCAACTCAAAATGAAATCTGATATAATGCGCCCCAGGCCAGCCTGTTTGATCTTCTGTACAATCCACTGCTGTAGTCGTCTGGATAACTGCGCCTATTCTCCACAATATGACATTGCAAAAGCATTTTCATGTGGAAGTTTCTGTGAGAGCCGACGTCAGTGAGCCCTCAGCCCACACAAAGTTCCATTACAGAGGGACTAAAGTGCTGCACCTCTGCATTACAGAGGAGCCATAGCCAGTGATTGCTTTGTGATATTAGAATCAATGCACAACTCCTCTGAGCTCTGAGCAAATTAACATGCTCCGCAATGTGGATCCATTACTGATGACAGATGTAAAGTTCCGCAAGGCATCATTCTGAAATTCCCAGCACATGTGAATAATGGCCAGAGGATGAAACATCTGGAAATGAGATTAAACCTCTGCAGGTTCAGATGTGCGCCTTGTAGACGAAAATCCCATCAGCGGGACAATAACATGCAAAAGCAACTAATCCCATTAGATTTTTAAGCAGCTATTTGATGTGGCAAACAGAGTAAGCCTAACTGGCAGCAGTGGATCTTTGAATGAGAACTGGTTCTACACTATGGCCAGTCTCGCACACAGCATATGGGCCTGACAGGGATGTTGGATATCTCCATCCTATTAAAGCAAAGTCTTTATCTTTTATCCCGCGTGCTCAGTCATGCCACCGTGTGTCATGCTATGTGGTGGTTGTGTAAAAAAAAAAATCTTAGGTTTGCTGATCTTATGATTATACAGGCAGAAGATTACATAAACCTCTCTGTTATCATTTACAAGAACCTTTGTGAGAACATGTTTGGTTTCCAGAGTCTGTGTGGGAAAACATGCGTTCCTGCTGTATCAAAATAGGGTGCAGTGTTTAGCATGCTGCCACGTGCCCGTCTGCCTGTCTGTTGGCCATTGTTTTTCCCAGATCAGTGACATACAGCTTGCGAAGAGACGGCTACACTCAGCACGTAGGTGGTGGGAACATCAAGAGTTTCTCTTTGGGCCAAGATGCAACTCTGCCTCTGTGGGTAAAAACCACTGACAGAGCAAAAACAGTCAGAGGTGCTGCACTGCTTTTGCTGGATTGGTTCCTTGAATGCTTTACTCTCAGCGGTCTGCCAGGTACTGCACTAAGCTGTGAAGCTGTGCAGTGCAATAACTCAGCGTAGGTGTTGTTACCATGATGACATAAATACAATGTTTGTAACTTGTGGCTTGGAAGAGAATATGCAGTTGCTGATGCATGCAAAAATCATGAGTCATTTTCACTATTCTCCCAGATTAAAGCCCCATTTATTTTGTAATTTCATCACGATGGAAACACCGGACATAAGAAATAAAAAGAAAAAAAGGCTTAACTTCTGACATTTTTTTTTTCAACTTGGCAGAGTTAGCCTAAATAAAATTAAAATGTGAGCGCAATGAAAACAGACTTTAATTAAATTAATAATGATGTACATGATGAAGACATATCTAATTTATTCTTCAATTGCTAGATGTTTGAATGCTGCTCCTTTAGTTATGTGATTTTTCTTCTGGCATGGTTTAATTGGACTGAACTAAATTTGAGTCACAGGGCTGTTTATGACAGAGTCAACTCAAACACTCGTGGATGAAAATATGTATTTGTTTTCATTGCCTTTTACCAGTTTTCATAAAATATGGTTAAATTTTTCAAATTATTCAGATGGAGACCTGATAATTAAAACTGAAGTTAGCGCCTTTAGCATGATTTCTGAGACAGTAAACACACGTTACCACGTTTTTTAAAGTGAGCACATTCATCTGGTCTCCATCCACCACCTCCTGGACTTTCCACTCTGCACCACCTACTTGCTAACTTTGCTAACTGCTAGAGTTAGAGACTCAATCAAAACAGTAAAAGCCAAAACAGGGACCTGAGAGACACAACAGATTGATTTAGATTACTGCATCTTTATTTCTAGCAAACCTTTGAAAGAGTTCAGTAAAATGTTTTTAGCTGGATTGTAACGATTTTAAACTTTTTTCCACATAGGCCAATAAGACGTAGCAGGGGCACAAATGTATTTGTTATTTTACATTAAAGGCCACTTTAAGTGTATTGTTGGTGAGCCCGTTAGTCCTGGAGAGGAGCTCCGGGGTTTCTGGTATAAAGCCTTCTATGATAATAAATACTCTGCCTTTTCACTACCGGTAATAAGTCATTTGAGAACAAAAAGCATGTTTTTAATGTGCAGGTGTCTGTGTAAACTCCACATAGTCCTTTCTTAAGTGCTGATAAAAGCTTGAATTCATGACTAAAATGTTCCCCAACAAGCCTATCTTTCATTTTTTGTCGCTGCTGATGCACATTCCCCAGTACATCCTCTCTGTCTCTCAGCTGGTGAGCGAGCTGCTCTGGAGGGAGGAAATGATTCTAGCATAAGGGAATGTGTTATCACGTTCCCCCTCTTGTGCTTACACTCTTAACCAGTTGAATGTTATGTATTTGTGCTTCTTATCTGTAAGATGAGAAAGAAGCATATTTCACAACTTTGACTAGAATGACACGCGTCTTCTGCATTTTTTTAGGTTTGAACACTTCCGTGTGTCATGTCAAGAAGATTAGTCCAGACTGCACGTCTGCTGAAATATCAAATGTCATATAGGCTGCTGCATGAAAAAGTCTGTATCACGTTCCCCATCCATCAAACTCGGTTTTGTGGAGGAAGCAGACCCAGCTGTTGCTGGCATTGATACTTTTATAGTTTCTCGCTGTTGAACTATAATAGTCTGCAGTCACAACCATCAGCTGCTCGCTCTTCACCAGCCTGTTAGTCCACTTCATACCCTGCCAGTCTGTCCCAAACATTCCTGCAACTGTCTTTTCCTTGAAGCAAAGGAAAACCTGCACTTGAACTTGACAGAATTAGCATCATCATTCACTGACTAGAAAATCTTTTGTCTGTTTATTAATTATCGTCACAATGGCTTGACAAAAATCCCCCAAATCTAATTTTCTCTGTTTGACCAATCTAGAGGGAAAAACAGCACTTACAAACAAAATGTCAGTTTTTGTGCTCCATTTCAACTAATAAGATATTAAAATGAATTAATTTATACATCAGGATATTTAAATGTAAAATTATATGACTTTCAACAAACAAAAGGCCGCAGTTACGACAGATCTTGTTACTCTGCGAATGTTAAGTCGGAGGTTTGTTTCTCTAATATGTTGAGAGTATGTAAACTGAGTTATAAAGTACAGTTAATGAGCGGAGCCTTTCATCTTATCTCAAATCTAAATGCCAACAGCAATCATTCAACTTTATTCTTTTTATGAGTTTATCACGTCACTATCAATTTTATCACGTTGTTTTTAAGTTCAGTTTTTAAGTTAAGTTAACTTCAAATTATGTTGTAATGAGACCAGCCTATAGACTAAATACCTCCCGCCCTGTCCACCAATGAGAAACCGTTCTCGACCTTATTAATAGTCAAGTGCTTGCCATTGCTGTTTGACGCTGAGGAAAATGCCATGCACATCAACATGTTAGTCGTGAATCCTTTTGTCATAAGAATCATGTGACCCGTGTGTTCTCATATTTCCTCAAAAGATAAGATCTCCCAAAGTCAGATCGTCTTCCCGGTTTCAGTTTTGACATAATATATAGTCACTGTGTTTGGCAGTGAAGGTGATGTTACGGCCGGGTGTGATTTTAAATGAAAGTTGTGATCTTGGAATTGGGTCAGCCATCATTGTAGTTGCACGAGCCGCAGACTGGAGCCCAGGAAGACCTAAAGAATGCAAACACATACAGTCCTGTTCACGTCTTTGAACACATCAATTTGACAGCCATGACTGCAGAGGGTGGAGAAAAGAGCCGCACCTTGAAAGCCCTGGCAGCTTTTCATGTCTAGCAAACAGCCACATGTGTCAAACTTCTCCTCCCACGCAGCACATTTCACACATTCCTAAAGAATGTTTGCTTTTTTACCAGGTCAAGAGAATGAATCCAACTCTGCATTGTGTGTCTCACTGGGCTTTGAGCCGCCTTTGGATATCTTTCTATAAGACTATTTAATCTTGTGCAATTCGTTCTTTGCCCAGTCATCAGTTTTTCTGCAGTCTGTTTGAATGTCTTGCTTCTCCCAGTGAGTATTTATGTCTTCATGGGCTAACCATAAAGACAGCCTCCCTGTGCTTTCATTTCCTCAGTGACAGTGGGAATCCTGACCAAGGGCTTGAGCTCTGGCCGTGGCTCCAACCATAACATATGCCTCACTACTTCCTGTTATCAGTGATTACATAAGGTTTGGAAACAAAGACATCCGAAGTTGTTAGGGAAGCAACTCTCTTGTCGATTTGAGAACGGGATAATCCAAAGTTTTATGGCGACAGGCTTTATTGTTGGCAGGGGGTTATTGTTGTATGACATGGTGTTGTGCTCTGTGAAGTTGTACTTTGGCACAGCAGTGCTCTGAGGCCATGCCAATAAAAAATGTTTAGCAGATATAATGTTTACAATGTTGATCACCATGCTGGGATCCCATTAGTTTTGCACTCATTTGGTTACGAACTAATGAGACAGCTTTACCTTATGTTCATGGTCTGGGGCCCATTAATCGTTTGATGTCAATCAATCAAATAGATTTTGAGATAACTGAATGTACCAAAAAGTTGGGGACAATAGTGCAAAAACCAGAAGCTCACCAAAGTTTATCCTCTAGAGCTGTTGAATAACGACATCAAACTGCTTGGAGATTCACCCAATAGTCGGTGAAATATTTTAGTCTTGACTCTGGACTAACCAACCAACAGCTCAGACCAGAGCATGTATCAGCTGTGTTGGATAAAGGCCACCTGCAGGGAAGGCAGTTAGAAGTATCTCAAGAGCGTCTGAGGTGATGTTTGCATACAGTATATAGGCCACTACGATGTGCGCTGAGGATGCAGAGTGACATAGCCGGAACTGCAAAAGTGCTCCCCAGGGACAAGGCCTCGGTCCTGGGAAGCAGTGGCCAAAGATCAACCAGACCATTGCGACTTCAGGCTGCAGCAGCACTGTGAAACTCCCTCTTTCCCAGCGTGGGCTGGCCCGTGGCTGACATTTGAACAACTAGCCGAATAAGCCATGTTCCTCCCAGACCTTCGGTGGGAAGAACTGATGACTTGATCTTCGTTGACTCCAGGCAAGGAGGAAAAAAAATTCTCCTGGGCGGTAACTATTATTAACAGGGCTGAATAACTCTTAAAGTGGGCAGTCCCTGTAGGGAGGTTTATTTGGATCAAATATTTCCAGCCATTTGAAATGATTTTCTGTGTTAGCATGTTGTATCACGAAAAGTCTGATCCACCTCTCGCGGCTCTTGGCTCAGAAACAAAGCCCTGGTATCTGGTTCTGCAGGCCTGTTATTTGATTAAGACTAATCTCCGGGTGTTTATTTCAACTGGTTTTGTCTAGGGTGGAAGTACTTTTTACTCTCTGTGTCTGAACCAAAGCTCGGCCTGTTAAACTGGATTTTGAGCTAGAGAGGGCTGTACCCACAGAGATGTGTGAAGGTGGAAAAAACATTGGAAAACGCTGAGCAGACTGTTTTACAATGACAATTACAGGAGAAAAATTTATAACAGAAGTAGCTTGACGTTGGTAAAAACACAAGTTTTGATAGTTCGACAAGATTGTCAATACAACTCTCATGTCTGCGAGTATTTGGCTGGAGGCAACAATCGTTGGGATTATTTTAGAAAGAAAACTGAAAGGAGGGAACCAGTTATACTCGTTCTGTTTATTGATAACAAAATCACCTGCCTCTATCTTGAAAGAAGCTCTTTACATGTGTTTGATTTTGCATAATATACTCAGTTAGCTTTAACAGCTGTTTATGTGTTTCCAATACAGAGCCACTGCAGCCTGCAGTCGGCTCTAATCCAGCACTGCCATTTATAACATGGACATGTTATAACTTTTGTCTTGTAAACACCACACTCTTGGCAAAGCCGCGGCAATGTGGCAACATCAAAACTCAAGCTCATTAATTGATGGTAGTGGGCAGATTTTCTCTTCACTGTTCTTGATCTTTATTCTAAGCCAAACTAAATGTCTCATTGCTGCAGCATCATACTCTCAGACATGAGAGTGGAATCAATATCTTCATCTGTATGAGCGTACTTCAGAAAATGCTAAACTACTTCTTTAACTGTGAAATTCGTAGGAAAACAGAGCTGATCTTTGTATATAGAGTAGATAGGACACAGGAATTGCTGTGTCTGTTTTTTTTTTTTTTTTTTTTTTTTTATATTCTTGCACTTGAGTGAGAGATGAGATTATTTCAGTAATGTTGCTTGGAATGTGAAATCCCTTGGCATGGTTAGAGACAGGAACGCCCTGGTCCATACAGATTCGAGTCAATGGTCTGGGGGCCGCCAGGCAGTTTGCCCCTCTGCTCCGCTGGACAGCCGCTGTGGACCCCTTCCCACCCATGACGGGATCAAAGCCAGGCTGCATGTCAAGGGACGGGAGGAGAGGGATGTTGTCACCCACCCTTGACACCGCCATCACCATGCAAATTCATATCATGGCATTTCCTGCAGATAGGCCGAGTATGTCTCTGTTTGTGTTGTATTTTTTTTTTGTTTGTTTTTTGTTTTTTTATCCTTGGGCTCCATTGAATGCAGAGTTGCACAATATGCAAGGAAAATGTTAGAATTTACCATCACTTTATATCTTTGCTTTGCCAGCTGCAGTGGTAAGCCCCATGCAGGCCAGCGATGCCGCACCAGACAATTGCCTTGTGGTTAAAGTGAAGTCTGCGTTTCTGGACTGTATTGTACGATATAAGCTTTTCCTCCTACGTTCACACACTCTCCTATTGTCTTCTGTGCGTAACTGTTTTGCAATGCCAGGACTACTAGAGTGGTTTAAATTTTAGGACAAAGCTATTACAACAAGAGTTACCTCATAGAAACAATATTTCCCACTCCCACTTTCACCAGTCGAAAGTTTGGATGCACTGCCCTGTGTGTCCAAACTTTTGACTGGTGGTGTAGATATATTAAACTGACAGCACTTATCAATGTACATTCATGTTTTTGGTCTGGCCACAGTTCACAGCCTGTTTCTCTCGCTGCAGTACACCAGGCCCATTGTTGTGGTCGGCTCCAGCTCTCATACTGATAACAGGTTGATTTCCATCCTTCTGTTTGCATGTATGACACATTTTTTCAGGGGGCCGGGGAAGATTGTCCGTTCTGAATTTAATCAAACGAGACTGATGAGGTGAATTCAGGCTGGAGCTGACTCAGCCTTACAGAGGCCTCTTTATGCTGAAGAGTTAGCATGCATCACTCACAGGAAAACACCAGGCAGCTCCCAGACAGTCCACAGCAGGCCGACTCTGAAAGCCTCCCCGCTCGCCATTTATAAGGAGCATATCGCCTAACTAGAGCCACTTTCAAAGAGCTTTCTTTCACACTGCAACCACCCCCCCCCCCCCCCCCCCATTTCCTCCTCTCTCTCAGGAGGGAAATGCAAGTGTGCAGGAGTGGAAATGTTGCAGGGAAGTGAATGGATGAAGAAAGCAATGTTATTTGTGGAACAGTGAGGCCCGTTGGTTTAAAATAAACTCACACAAAATGACTTACTGGAAACGGTTCAGTTTTCTGCTGCTGATTAATGCCCCATTTTTTTTTCAGTGGGCACAGAGAGTGTTTGAGAGAAGGACACAGAGAAAGACTAACTTTTGTTTGATCCAAGGTCATTGAGTGGCCAGCTGCAAGGCCCTGCATCTACCGCTGGGATCTGTCTGCCTATTGGACATCCTGTCCCTGATGAATTGCCACTCTTCTCATTTAAGATCACACAGAGGAAGCCAGCCACTGCAAGGACACGCCCACTTGTCTCTGCAGGGCCAATCGCGCAGCTCCAGTTGTCAAGCATCCTTCGCACTCAGAAAACCACAGCTGCCACAGGAGCTCCTCCACTGGAATTTTTGTTTGTGTCCTTCCTTCCCTAATCTCTGACCACACACACTTGTTCACTTGTGACAGGCAGCCGCTGCCTCTTGGCCGCAGACCAGTCAGCCCCCCACCTCCCCCTCCCCCCGCCTCACTGCTTGTCTTCTATGCCGCCCTGAGACATCTGTGTGGGGTGAAGGGAGCGAGCAGGAAAACTGGGGGAACTTTGGAGTCGACTGCTGGAACAGAACCACGGGGCCCCCACTGCAGAGTTATATAACAGTCAGAAATCTCGCTGTATGCTCACATGAAGAACATCATTCTGGCTTTTGCTGATGCAGACTGGCGTCTTGTGCTGTGAACATCAGCTTTGAATGCATGTCTCATCTCATATCATCCCATATCTAAGCGATTCCTTCTTGACCATAAGTTTGTTCACTGTGAAATGAGAGGATGTGACCTCACCCACTTAAAATCCAACCAATGTCGCTTGCCACTTATGACTTAATCTAGGCTTCCCATTTGTGTGTCCCATTTGGAGTGTCCCACCCCAGCCCCCACACTAAGAAAAATTATTGCTCTTTTACAGTTTTAATGAAGACTTGGATCCATTTACAATAAAACAGACATGGAATGGATTTCCTGTGTTTCGGTAAATAGGCTTATTGGCTCTCTGCCTACAAAGAATGACACCACTCTTGGATCTGTCCGTTACCTTGGCCAAGAATGAGGGCGGAAACAAGGGGAGCTAACCTACCTTTGTCTGACGGTCACAAAATCTAATTAGCACTTCTGAAGCACACAAGCTCATTAACATGTTATAACCCTGTTTTCTTAACACAAAAACCTGAATGTAAAATTGCTTTTAACAGGATCCGTCTGCACTGGGGCATTTCCCAGCAATTACAAGGAAATGTTCTGGAATGCCATTTATTTGCAAAACAGTAAAGTGGCACTCTTCGTCGTTTGTACAGATCACAATAGTGTAAAGACTGTCATTTTTAAACTTACATTTTTGTACAGATTGAACAAACACAATGTAATGTGTTAATTTGTAAATTTAGAGATGTGCTCGTTTCCAAAAATGTATTCTTTAGTTGGATTTTTTTCCCCTATTATTCCTCTATCTACTAAAAAACAAACAAAAAAAAAAAACATCCCCCAACACCCCCCAAAAAACACACCAAAAATCCCCAGTTTATATATTCACATCAAACTTTCCCCTGAAAAAAATAAAATGTCGAACTATCCCTTTCAAGGATTCTCTAAAGCTGTACTTTGCGGACAAATCGAAACCCCTTGCTCTTGCACCTTATAGAACCCCTTTTGTTTAAAGAGTACCCTCTTCCTCTCCCCTCCTCTGTCTGTCGTTACTCCTGAGTGCATGGTGGAGAATAGGGCAATGTTCTCAGAGCCTCTTGTAGGAGTGAGGGATGCAAGCTGCCGGACGTCAGACTTGTATACAGAGTAATGGAGGAGGGGGGAGATTCAGCAGTGACCGAGGCCCAAACTGTAGAAAAGAAACCCTCTTGTGTTCATCGTCAAGAAAACTAAAGACCAGGCCCGGATGTTGCTGTCTGTCCCGTCATTGTCTTCTTAATGTTGGCATTTGAGTTTGAATGATGGCTTTCAGTTTAGCCAAAACATTCCTCAGACACGGTGTGGGGAACACCCTCTTTTTCCTGTGCTGATTTGACGACGCTCCATTTGTTTTCCAATCTTGCTGCATAGTTGAGTGCAAATTAGCTGGGTGCACCACAGGGCATCCAGTCACATCCTAAGGAACTGTGGGAGTTGTTTAAGTGCTAGAGAAGTGGGATTTACACATCAAAAAAAATATAATTATGAGATGCTGGGTTAGGGTTAGAAAGCCACAGCAGCTGTTGGGAGCAGTGCTGCTACAAACAGTTATTTCTCCGATGCTGCACATGATTTGCTGAACTTCTCCTGGAAAGCACCTTCTTTCCCAGTTTTCCCCTCCGCCACCATGCAGAGAGTGGCAGTGACAGCACAGCTTTGATGTGTGTGACACTCGTGATAGAGGCGAGCTCCACGCTGCTGATAGCATGACCAGAATAGCATGTGAAAGAGCAGAAACTACCATGAACATTTATATTGCCTACTTTTCATGTTTGGGAACGGATGTTTAGTCCACTTCCAGCGGGGTGTAATCAATTGATTTGAAAGCATATGCAACCATGTGACAGACAGAAGTTACTTTATCTCCTCTTCTGGTTGAGCTACACCAGCTATCACTCAGCACTGGGAGGAGTTTTCACCGCTGTTCACACCACAGCATTCCAGCCATAGCATCCTCTTCTCTACTGTCAGTAAACCCAAACAGCCAGCTTGACTCAGAGCACATGGGCAACCTGTAATCAAGCTTGGCCCTGAAAGCGGCATGTTAAAGTAAATCCTGTGTTTATATCCCAGAGAGGCCTCCCTCATGGAGCGACTTACTTGATCTTGCACAGGAAATACATAAGATGATGTTAAGCTTTTAAAACAATCTCTTGGATTAAAGATCTTGACTATCACCCTCCACCTCTTCCCTCTTTCTCTTTCTTTGTCTCTTTTGCTTGATCTGTGGCAGGCTGCCCATCTCCGGGCCCCTGTGCTCTGAGGGGTTCAGTGGACTGGTATGCAGCAGGAATCTTTGGATCAAGGTGATTTCACGCTCCTCCACGTTTTCCCAGGGCTTTGGCCGCTCTCTGTTACCTCTGTGGAGCCCGGAGTGTGTGATAGCGGCTGACATGTGTTATCATAGGACACATGCACAAACAGCAGCAACAGGGTAAGGCTGCTTTATCTGGCCAACACCTCTGTTTCCCTCAAGTGTCAGTGCTTTGAATGTGTGGTATGGTAGGCTTCTCTGGCCTCTTGCAGAGAGACCCCCTTCAGACAAAAACACTGACCCAGGGATTTGTCAGCCTCTTCATGCACAGACAAAGGGGATAACCCTCTGACATGAAATCTCAATTCTAAGATGAATCTTCTCAAACATACACCCCCTCCTTTGAAGTAGAACTAATCTTGCTAACCTTGACATTCCCTAAGAGACAGTTCCCACTCTCACTTCACAGTCTGCTCTCATAATAGCTCCACAGTGCTCTTTTATTTTTCTCAGTGAAACTTCATATCTCACTTAGCTCTGTGGTGGTGACTGTGAAAAGGAGGAAGTTTGTGAAGCTGTTCCATTGAGAAAAGGCTCAGTTCAGCTTCTGTTAGCTTTTGTGTATGTTTTTATGTCTTTGATGAAAAATTTGGCTGCACAGAGAGCAACATGGAACTGAAATTGCCTTCACACATCAGAACTGATTGTGAGTTGACAACTTTGCAACCTTCCTTTGTATTATAATCCTACCTTTTTAAAGAAATCTTGTCTTAGACAGGTAAAATAACATTTTTTTCAAGTGCTCTCTGTAGATTTGCATGTCCATCCTCATACTCCTTTCATGTTTTGGCATGCCACCATGCCAAAGGACTTCCTTTATGGAAAATTTTTTCCCTGGAAAGGGATCAACATGCCGTCCACACCCTTCGTCATAAGGATGTCTGCAACATCACACTGTGTCCCCTGGATTCCAGCTCATGTGGCAGGACTATGGCCTGATTAAAACCACTAGTTGTTTCAGAGGGACACTGACTTAAGGCAAAGGCCATTACACATGATTAGATAATGAACAACAACAACAACAAAAAACCCAACTGCAAATACCTCTGTTGCATTTTAGTACAAACCATGACCATCTTGGTCGAATGTGTGAACATGCTAACATTTGCTGATGAGCACTAAACACACAGGCAAACAGGCTGATTTGAATTTCTAAAATTTAGCAGGTTATATCCAAAGTATTGGACAAATTAAAAGTTTTATTTATGAATGTGCTAAATGAAAAGTCATTCGAATTCAACCAAGAGATGACATATAAAAAATCTCAACCTCATGGTAGTGCACGAGGAATGCAAACCTAACAGAACTGCAGCTGACACTCTGAAAGTGTAACTTTTTATTTGCAAGCCAATCTACAGCTATTAACCAGAGTATGTCTTCGACAGTTAACAGGTAATTGCTCAATTATTTAGATAATAGGCTAAAACAGGTGAAGACCCATAACGCTGAGAAGGAAGCTAGACCACAGTCTATTAAAAATACAACAAAATCAAACTATCTACAAGGATAAAATAGATAATCTGGAGGCAGAGGCTAACCTGTAAGCTAGTGGGAGATACCTAAAGGTCAGGAAACTGTACATTTGCAAGCACTGTATTATTTCCTGTTATAACTGCTTCTAATATTTGTTCAAGGTTAGCCACAGCCTGGTAACCTTTCTGAAGCAGACTATTTATCAGAGGTTCTGTCACTTCCTAAGTGTCAAACACAAATATTAACACAAATATTCAGCGTCAACAATGATGGCTTATTGTGATGATAATGATTACTCTAATGTCTCTGCACGACATACATGTTGTATTTATTACTTAAAAAAGAATGAATATCATAATTAATACTTTTGTGATACCGTACTTGTAAACCTTATATTATCTATCTTTTGAAATTCCCAAAATATTCTCTACTACACAGGCACATACTAAATAATTTTTGTCAATTTCAGTATAACTTTGACACATTATGCTACTCTGTTGGATGCTCTTAAGGTAAATGGTTTCTTTTTATTCCTATATTCAGTACATATCCTCAAGTGTACAGTACATACAGTATGCTGACACCAACATACCACTGGAGACAGAATCGGACCACATGGTTGTTGCTTGCCTTGTAATTTAATTGCCCCATGTACAGTTTCTTTCTGGATTCCTCAATTCATGGAATTAGCAGTCCCCAAAAAAGCTCTAAAAACAATATAATTACTATGCCCATTGTTTTTTCTAAGCCTATATTTCATTCGTGCACACACACAGTGATCTAAAAGCGCCATAAAAAAATAAATAAATAAGTGGGTTGCAGTCAACAACCAGTTGGGGAGCAGATGAAACCTACGTCATGGTCGGCGTGTCTGATTTTGCAGACGTTAAATGGAGGCAAAACAAGGCAGAGAGCCAAGCAGACATTTGAAGGGAGAGGTTTTTAATGCCACAATGTGGCTTTTATTTTGGAGGGCGGACCGGATGTCCTGTTCCTCGGTGTGGCCGGTCGGAGCAGCAGCAGCAGCAGCAGCAGCAGCAGAAGAAGAGGAGGAGAAGAAGAAGAAGAAGAAGAAGCAGAAGAAGAAGAAGAAGAAGAAGCGGTGAAGCGAGCGGCAGGCGGACTGGAGCAAACCCAGCACACTCTGCTCAGCTTCATGCTTCGTCCTGGGCACTTCTCCTCCTCCTCCTCCTCCTCCTCCTCCTCCTCCTCCTGTCCGCTGCAGATGATATTGTGACATTATTTATTATTTTTTATTATTATTTAGTAAAAAAAAAAACAACAACAAAAAACAAGTGGGGGGGGGGAGGGGGACGAGTCATGGAGCTTTATTGCCTGGAGCCGGACTTTACCGTGAAAGCTCAGCTTGACCCAAACATCTTTTTGGATGAAAGAGTGTTGCAAAGTTTATTAACCATTGAGGACAGATATGTACCTCAATGTTCGTACTTCCAGAGAGTCCAGAAGGATATTCAGCCTTATATGAGACGAATGATTGCAGTTTGGATGTACGAGGTTTGTGGGCATTTCATGCATTGGTGCTTTGGCTAATGACTCCTTTTTTTTTTTTTTTTCTTGCATGTTTACAAGCAGCTTTTCGCTAATTTCAGCTCATAAATGGCATATTTAAGTTCACAGGGAGTTGTCATAGATATTAAACCATCTATTGGATGATAATAACTCAGTAAAGGCGTGGGAGAGTCGGAAATTCCTCCACGAAGAAACTTAGGCTTCTAAGAAATAGCCTAGCTTGATATTTACTTTGGTTAACAGCTACAAACTTGGTACTTTTGGCTAATTAGCCTGCTCAGTTCACAGGGGGGTAGATGGTCTTAATTAACATGGTCGAAAATCCGACATTTTTCCTTCATTGTAATTATTGTTAATTTTTTAAAAGCGAGTCAACCTGAAGGCAAGGCAGGCAACGTGAGTGCAAGAGAAAGGAAAAAGCCACACTTTCATTTTTAAAGATGAAAAACGGCGTCGCTTCGAGTTTGTGGCCGTCGGAAACGATTTTATCTCAAAGTGTCGACGTGGTGCAAAGTTTATAAAACTCCCAGATGGTTTATTTTGTTTTTTAAATATTTTTTTTTAAAAGAACGACAAGCCTCAACAAGGAAGAGGAGGCGGGGGTGGAGGGGGTTGCTGAACGACTTCCTATTAAATTTGTTTCTGCCTTATCCTGGCTTTGCAGGTCATTATTATCTAAAGATTAGTTAAAATTAGCGATTATAACATTTAAACTAAAAAGAACTCCAGCATGGAAATGTTAGTTCTTTAACCAGAAGCAACCCCATGCTCAACTGCTCTTCTGCTTTATAGTATCTATAAATAATCTACTTTTCGTTCAGATTTGTCCTGTTTTTAATACAACAAAATATTTAGGTTATCTTTTAAATAATTTTTTTTTGTCTCTTTCTAGGTGTGTGAAGAGGAGAAGTGTAATGAAGATGTCTTCCCTTTAGCCATTAATTATTTGGACAGATTTTTAGCAATGATGTCCACGACAAAAAGTTATTTGCAGCTTCTGGGATCTGTGTGCATGTTCCTGTCCTCCAAGTTAAAGGACAGTCGGCCACTCTCGGCAGAAAAACTTTGCATGTACACAGACAACTCCATCACAACACGAGAACTGCTGGTAAGACACTGGACTTTCAAAAGCCCCATTCATTCTTTTCTTCGTGGGTGCATAAAAATGATGTGTCACATTTACGGAGGACTTTATAATGCTGTTAGTTTAATTTGTTTCACAGGAAGCATCCCATTTTTCGTATAAGTGAGGCTATGCACAATACAGCCACATCCTTTCTTTGGATCCATGTGGACTGAAGAAGCAAGTGTTGCCATCTAGTGCCAGTTATGCAGTATAGGTTTTGGATTTATCTTAAATTACATGGACTTAATTTATTTTTCCAATAGATATTGAAGGAATTATAGAGGAAAGACTGTCAAAATTAACTCTATGTGAGCGATGTCTAAAGTATCAACCGACAATCATTGAGGCAGCTGAAACATACTTTTGTTTTCAGTGATTATTTTTATTCACAACAGTTTTCATTCATTTTTGAATGCGGCATGTTATAATCTCCACTTGATATCCACATAGAAGCTTGCTCTGGTTGTCTGACAAGCAGCAAATCCTCCCAGTTGTAGAGTTAGGTTTATGATCAGCATTCACACTCAGAACGGGATTTCTATTTTAATACAACATTAATTGTGGTTAAGTCATTTCTGACTGTCACTCACTAGATAAAGTCATTCCAGACATACACCTGCGTCTTATTTCAACAAAACAGATCCACATGCTCTCTATACATCCTTGTGCTTCGCCTGCAGCTGTTAAGGGAAATGACATTCGTCCTAGTTGATGCTCCATATTATTTTAAGTCTCCAGATTCCTGGATATCCTCACAGGATGCTCAGAGGATGCAAGGAGCGCCAGGGAAAGATGTTGCCATTCTTTCTTGTAATGAACACTCTGCTGCTGCTGCTGCTGCTTTAGCTGGAAGTGAAAAGTTTCACAGGGTGGAGGGGTGGTTGTCGGGGCCGGGGCTGTCCAGGAAGTGAGCGCACCGACAACAAACCTCCACCCCACCCATCTCACATTCACCAACTCCTCATAAATAAGTTAATGCAAGCATGTTAGATTGTGATCTGACTGTGTTAATGATGCCTGATATTTCAGATAATCAGAAAGTGTTTTGTGACAAGGAACAGTTTTGTCCCGGAAGGTGCAGTGGTTTTGGGGTTTGCTACATTCGTATTTAAGGTGACACATCTCTGTCGAGGAAGTGAGAAATTGAAATGATCAGCAAATTATTCATCGAAGTTCTTTGAATTAATCTGTCACAACGTAGCTCAGTCTCCCAGTTCAGCTCCTTGATCTTCCAGTTGACATACTATGGAGAATCTATTAAAATGCTTCTGTATAAATGAGCAGAGCTTCCTACAGTCGTTCCATGTTGATACGATGACAAAAGATACCGTGATTGGGAAGGACCACTTTCTAGCACTTTTTGCAATTATTTCATTTGGGGCCAAGATGAAAGAGCAAAAGTTAAATCTTAATGCTCTGATATTTTGGATTGGGTAACAGTTTTTAAAACCCTCATGTCATTGTTACTGCTGAATTTGGAAACTGGGGCAGCAGTCCATAAGTCAGTGGTTATCATTCAAATTGGAATAAAAGTTATTGTAATGTTTTTTTCAATTTTATGTGAAAATATCTACGTGGACTGTGGATTTTACAACCTCACATGCTAGCATGCATTTTAAAAAATTAGATTTCTAGACACATTTGCAAACACATTTATAGATACAGAACTGTGCATTTAATATACTAAAATCCTGATTTGATTTTTATTGACTGTGTCCTTGGGATCACGCACAATGAAAATACTGAAAGCCAAAATGGAGATGATTAAAACAATAGTTAAGTGATTGGTTGTAAAAACTGACTCAACATACAGGAAATTAAATCATTAAATGGGTGCAGCTTTTTTTGCTTGAGCAAAAAGTGACAGCATAAAGAGTCAGCTTTGTCCTGTGGCTTGTGCAGTGCAAAATCATGCTAGCTGTTTGAGGCTTGTGACAGGAAGGAAGGGGATAGCTGTCTCGTTGGCAGGGCCTCTAAGCAGGGCAAAGCTTGTCACATGCTGGCGATACGAACACAAAGGATGCGAGGAATGAGAATGGCACGCAGATAATAAGATACAGCGCGGATAGATAAAGTGAAAAAATGTTTTTCCTCTTGCCGAGCCGTTTCCTCTGGGGAAAGGGACAGACAGCTTCTCGGTCAATGGGAGCATGGCATTATGCCATTTAACCCTCTGACTGAAGGGATGTCACCAAAGATCTTTTTCTGTGTCTTCTAGGACTGGGAGCTGGTGGTGCTGGGAAAATTGAAGTGGAACATGGCCTCGGTCATTCCCAATGATTTTATAGATCACATTTTGCACAGACTGCCCATTCCCAAAGACAAACTGCAGATGGTCCGCAAGCACTCGCTGACATTCACCGCCCTCTGTGCCACAGGTAACACAGCTGAATATCATTTCATTTGTTTGCTCTCTTGCGCATTCACTTTTCTGCCTTGTTGTTCCCACATTCACCAGAATATTCCCACACACACAAACATTCTCCCATCATGAGTCATCTGTGACCTCTTTCTTCTCTAAGCACACTCCTCTGGCTGCCTTATCCACTTTCTTGTCCCTCCACAGCCGTGTAGTAGGGGTTTTCTCAACAATGGACCAGCTGCAAAAAGCTGCTCAAGGTGGTCATTTCCATGTTTCTCTGCAAAGTGCTTCAGAAATATCCTATCAGTGCTGTGTTTAGATTAGCCATGTACATGGTAATGGCAGAGATTGCATTATTCTGTAAGGTTTATTCCAGCAAACATGCACACACTTTGATGCATGGCTCGGGTGCAGCTGAAATTCTGTGTCGCTCTGCCTGTATTGTTTGTTGACAGAGAAGCTTCCAGGTTTAAAAAGTCAGGGCAGTGATCCAATGATCTTCCTTCCTGCTCCCATCCTGGCCTCATGTCCAGAATAAACTCTGGAGGCTCTTGAGAATCGCAAACTCAGATGTAGCCTGTAGGCCCCTTCCTAGGTACATTTTCCTGGCATTCCTTTGTCTATACCAGGAATCCCTCTAATATTTTCATATCCTGGACAGAAACACGACTGCAGGATCACCTAATACAAATAATATACAGCACTCTTCTGTCACAAGGCTGCCTTTCATCTGCTGCTTCCATTCTGCTAATTCAATGAAAGAAATAAAACGAAGGAGGTCACTTTAGTGCAACGAAATTCCTCACAAATGCCAGTGAAGTCAGATCTGGCCAATAAGTGCTTGTTTACTGGGCTAGTTATTGGAACCATAGGCATCCTTCAATGAGCTTTATTCTCTGTTTAGCACAATTTTAGTGTCACATGTTTTTTTATATATATTTGGGTGTGTTTCAGTGGTTGCCTGCTATTCATAAGCAGCTAGTTATATCCAAGCACAAAGCAGCCACAGTGGAAAAAAGGAGGCCTGCTGTGGTTCTGCAGTAATGTAAATGTTTGGAGTTTTATATGGAGTTGAGATGTTATTCTTCTGATGGAGGAGCTCCTCCTATGGACAGCTGGTCCCTGGAGTAGAAGATGGGCGTAGTGAAGCATGCCGCTCTCCAGGGTTTAATCAAAGCTATCAGGCCACCAGGACTGGTCTGTAGTGGGCTGCGTCTATGCGTTGGGGTTGTCTTGTGCAACATTTAACAACTGATGCCAATTCCCTGCCTTTTGAGATCAGTGGTCATTATTTACATGCAGTGAGACCGGAAAAAGTCTGTGTTGTAATTGTGGAAATATCGCTAGGGGCTGTTTTTACAGAAAATGTTGATGCTAAAAGTAGCTCCTAACTGGCTGCGTTAGGAGAAGTCAAAAGTTGGTCTAAGTTTTTCCCTTTTTAAGTATAAAACACAAAACAGTTTAGTGCAAAATGTGGTTGACCCACTGCTAAAAAATTGCTTCTCGTGTCAGTTTTGAAGCAAATGCGAATAACTAAAACTTTTTAAAAGCCCTTTTTTAGTGGTGGGAAAGTTATTAAGAGCTTAACATTTTTAGACTCATGATTGATGGAATAAAGTAAACCTAAATCAAAATTGAAGCAGCAGAACCAGACATCATCTTAGTTTTTCCACAGATTCTTCTTTTTTAGGTAGTACATTACCCACAATGCAACCCAACCACAAAAGCATCTTTCACTTAGCCTCAGTCTATACATCTCCATATACACATTTGTTTGTCATTCTGAAATGATTTTGAATTGATTTCAAATTTACAGACTCACATTATCCTACAGACTAACAATTTACTGTTAGACATAGTGAGGTCATGAAACATGAGAGCATCCATACCAACAGGATTGATCAGGTTGCCTTTTGTTTCTGTGCCCAAGAGGAGAAGCTCAGTGGATGGAAAGGGGCATTGACGAGGACACCTAGTGGTCAGATAAGGTAGAGAGAGAAAATGAAAATAACTGGGGCTCAAATCGTGAGCTGATGAAAGAAGCTTCAGATCAATACTCATGTTGATGCTCCTTTTTCTCTTCAAGTCTGCCTCTTCCATCCAGTAGCCTGTTCTTGCTTAAGTCTCATAGACTTGGATATGGACTGCAGGGAGTCATTCCTGGAACTCATTTCTCAGCGAGTAGGAGGCTTCCTACTCTGCTTTTCTAATCATGGCTGTAGTTTCTATGAAAGAAACCACACAGGTTTGAAATCCAGACTGTGGGAAAGTCAGGTTCAGCTGTGGAGTTGGGGATGATTCACACTTTTGAACCTCTCATGCATCTCTCATACTTCCTCTGTGCGGATTTAAGGGTTGCACCCCTTGTGCCACAGATTCCCTTGTGTCACTTTGGCAAAAATCTGTGTAATTGCACATTAATATTCTTTCCTCTTTCCTTGCCAGATGACCGCCTAGCCATGAACCCTCCTTCCATGATTGCCGCAGGCAGCGTGGGAGCTGCTGTATGTGGCCTACATCTGGACCACACTGACCCGAGGCTGAGTCGAGACAACCTGACAGACCTGTTGGCCAAGATCACCAACACAGAGGTGGTGAGTATCATGGTGAAGAAGATGTGTACACATCAGAAGTTATTGCACAATAATTATAGTACTACACTACAATGCATCGTTAATAGTAATTGTTGAAAAATCTCACGACAGCAGCATAAAAGGTTTCTAAGTAAACAACAGCAATGACTTCAGTTGTGGCAGATTGAAGCTATTTACTTTTCATGGAGAGAGAGGGAGAGCAAGCTTTTGGCTCTTGTCTGGGGAGCCAGACTGCTGCTATAAAGAGCAGCGGCAGAGGGAATGTCTTCTTAAAACTCAGAGCCCACATTCTTGTGGTAGGACACATGCAATTTCTTTGCATGGCTCCCACTTTAGCTGTGTGCCCCTCCTGGTGGAGGAATATGTTTGTAAATGAAGTAAAGGAGTGTCTTTTCCAGTAAATGCCAAAGTGGACACAGAAAGTTACCCAAAATGTCCTCTTACCTGCAGGCAGACACTTTTGGGTCCAAAGTACAAAAACTCTCACTGACTTTAATAAAATGGGTGTGATGTACTATAGATATAGTGGAAATAATTGTATAAGATTGTGTAAAATTTGTAACTCCCACATTTCATCATAATGAGCTTATGTACATTTGAGAATAATGAAATGAATTGGGTTTGTAAACTGTAGGTGTCTCCAGGTGCCATGTTATTAATTTAATGGGTCTCCATTTTCTATTTTAAGACACTATATACACTCTAATTCCTAAACTATAAGTGTCATAAAAATGGAATTAGGTACAGTTGATCAGTGTGCTGCATGGAGCATTTTGAAAAGTGTTTTAACTGTGTGTGAGCTATAGATAACATGAGAATAAAGGTGCTGCCAAAGACTTAAATGTATTATATAATAGCTAAATATGTTATTCCTCAACTGCACATTAAAAAGCCTCAAAAGTTAAATAGAGTACAGATACAGGATCTGCCGTAGATGTTAATATAAATGTAACAAATGCTACATATTATGATAAACCTTTTATCAGTGAGCAATAATAAATATTTTGAGTTTGTGCTTTATACAGGGTCAGGTATAAAACTTAATCCAGTGTGTGTTTAATTGTCACAGTATCTTGTGACACCAGAGGACCTGCTCAGAAGCATAGAAATCCAAAACAGCCGCAGGAACAACATGGTTCCCTCTTAGCTTGTGGTTACGTTGCCACAGCGACGTGTGCCCCGCAACCCAGCCGTCACAACAGGCGCCCCGACTGCAGCCCATCAGGTTCCAATTATCCGTACATTTCAAAGGAATGCTGGCCTCTTTGCAAGCCGTGGTGCATTCTTTAAGATCCCTGCAGCCAGCCCAGTGAGGCAGACCTCCCACATCTTCAGCACAGACCTGCAGAAGGGACAGAGATGGAGAGAAGATCCCCCGTTCACAAGAGAACTTGTCCAAAAACATCCGGTCCCACTGTCCTATATTCTGTTTTACACCAAAACTCAGAGGGTCAGGGTGCAGTAGGTCAAAGCTATTTCCTCTAGGCCTCCGTATGGGACTGACCATACTGTAAACCCCAAGAGAGGGGGTGGGTAGAGAAAGAAAGTCCATAGTTTCAGATCTGCTTATCTGTCCCGCTGAAGGACCCTCCAAGCCTCAGACATGCACAGGTCTCGTGTCAAAGAGGACTCCTGTGCCCACCCTGTAGCTCCCTGCTCCATGTTGTTGGTATAGGAGTGTGCTGGGACCCATTGTTCTGGTCATGATGCAGACAGGACCACCTACAGTAAAAAATATAATTCCCTGCTGGTATGCCATGCATGTGACCAAAGCTGCCAAGCAACTCAGACATCAGATGTGCCAGAAATTACAGATTTTTGCACGCTAGTTTCAGCATCCAGGTGTACAAATTAAACCCTGCAGAGACAAGTGTTCATCTATGAATAGAGTGAACATGTTTTATATCAATATTTGTGTATTACACTGAGACCAGCTGGGAAAACCAGCTGTAAGTGCTGATGTTGGCCTGTCACATAAAACCCCTATCATGTCCATAGACCATCACATTCTTTTATAATATACTTTAAAACTTTGAATGATGCATATTTTCAGTGATTGAATGAAAACAAGTTGGGATAAAAAAAATTGTAGAGACAGATTAACTGTTTAAACATTTTTCTGCAGTATTTTTCTGCATTAATAGTGAATCAACATACTTTACAATGTTGATCTGCTCTATAATTATATTTGGGGTTAGCGTTATTTTTTTCTGCGGCTCTTGTTTCTTTTTTGTTATAGTCTGAGTTCCTGGCAGCTTGAGACTCAAAAATGTTAATTTGGAAAAAATGATACATGCATGTGAGACAGAATTGAAATCTTACAGAGTTGTTGTGTAAATGGTTGGCCGCTCACGGTCTAATGGAGGTGTGCATGTGTAACAATGTTGAACCCTTTTTGTTCCAGGATTGTTTGAGAGCGTGCCAGGAGCAAATCGAGCGTGTGCTGGCCACCAGCCTGCAGCAGGGCCAGCAGTTCCGTCAGGAGACCGGGGTCAGAGCAGGCAACAAAGCCAGGGAGCAGCAGGACCAGTCCAGCACCCCCACAGATGTACGTGATGTCAACTTGTGAACTCCATCCCCATCTGACTCTCACACCACTCGTGCCTGTCTACCAATGAACTAGAGAGGGAGGGGGCATGAGCTGGCAGAATCTACGTCACATCACTGCATTAGTGATGGTGTGATGATCTATGAACTTTTAGATATTAAGAAATTTCTGGTTTTCCTTTTTTCTTCCTTGCCCCATTTGTACCTGGCTCGGTGTGTTTTCACCTGTTTTGTACGGGCCACATGTAACCAAACAAGCTATTTAAAACAAAAAAGGTAAACTCTTGAAAACTTGACAGTGCCTTAGGTTTCCCAGAATGGAAACCTGAATATATTTTCATACTTGAAAAAAATAAAAATAAAAAATAGAATAATTATTTGAAATAGACGTATTTCTTTTGATAAAACCTCGCAAAATAAATATTAGAGATAATGTATATTTAGCTAGCATTTAGTTATGTTACTCCTTTATCATCTTTAGCAAACAGTTATCAATTAACAGTTTTGTGTGGACTTTCCTCAAATGAAAATCCGTATACCAGTGATTGAAATGCTGATAATACAATACATGCCATTTAAACCAAGCTGATATCCAGCCAGAGGAGCACTACTGTAGCTAGCTGTTCTCTCTATCTATCATACTGTGTGCATCTGTAGCACTGCTTACTATTTATGCTGAGAAATGCTGGCCAGGAGTGGGCTGGGCCTGCTCACAGAGGAAGGACATGAGGGAGAGGGGCGTCAAGTTCTGGAGCAGTGGCTAATGTCTGAAAGGTTGAAACAACAGACAAGGCCAGTCATTAAGTATTTGAAGTCCACGGATTAGTTCCTTCACTGAGCTGCGTGCACGTGTATTTGAATTTAGCAAGGCCACATTTAATAGTTCTGATTTTGGTCTTGCATGATAGAAGTGTTCACTAGTTGGTTTAGAGGAGGTTTTAGCCTCAGTCAGTTAACAGTGATGTTGTAAAATAAAATGAGGATAATCGTCAAGTTCGTAACAGTTTGAGATGGATGAATAAAGATTGAAGGGTTTCTTGGGAGGTTTTCGGAAAAGATAAGCATGTGGAAAGTGGGCGCGGTGAGGGGGTTCAAAACAGCAGAGGAGTTAACTAAGCTATATACAGATTCTGCGGCTGCATGATACTTAAGTGACACATAGGAGGAAAATTCCAAGATCTGCAGGATCAGTTTGGGTGTCTCTCGCAGTTTCTTCTGTTATCAAATTAAAACATTTAACTTTTTGGAGAGAGGGTGACTTAAAACAATATTGATGCACTTTTAAACACACTCCTTAAGCCTGGTAAGGGGATAGTGGTTGAGGAGAATTCAGTGGGTTGTTAGGGTCATTTTTGATTTTATTTAGGTTTTTCTTTTAAGTTATTAGATTTTTCCTCTTTTTTTTTTTTTCTTTTTTTTTCGGGGCTGGATTCCCATGGGGTAACACATTGTCTTGAAATCTACGCCCTGACAGGTGAGTAGATGTAGGATAATCTGTGTTGAAGTATAATAGCATAGTAACTATGGAAAGACAAGTCAATTGTAGACTTTATTTTTTATTTTTCATTTTTCTTTTTTTTTTTTTTCTTTTTTTGGATTCATTGCGTTTACTTGAACTTTTTTTTTTTTTTTTTTAAGTCATAGCCAAAATTTTCCCTTAATAGTAATTGTGTACACAATGTTTAACTCTTTTATGTAAACTGCTCTCAGAACTGAAATTTTAAAACTGCCAATTTGGGCCTCCTTTCCTTTTAAAGACACAGGTAGGAGGGGGTTACATTGTGTGAAAGTTTGTAAATAATTTCCCTGACATCAAATCATTATTGCATTTTAGAGCAGAAATAGTTTCTAAATTGTATTCATGCATGCTCTGTTGTGCAAAAGCCAAATTGTTTTCCTAAAAGAAAAACTTGCTTTAAACAGACAATATGTATATGCTTTTAAAGGTTTTGTGTATAATTTGTGACTTAATTCCAAAGTGAGTAAAAATAGATTATACACATTTTCTTGCTGCTATTTTGCATTTCTTTTCTAGTCTTACACAAAGATGCCTTATTGTAAGTCACTTGTGTGCTGCTATATTATGAATTTTGTATATGTAACAAGTCTGCTTTTCTGTTGTGTGTACTGGAGGGAACGGAACAGTTGGTGTGGGACTGGAAGTACTCGTGTTTGCAGATCTTTTTGATTAGCATGTTTTATCCCTTTTTATTGTTTCATTTGTATCTTTATATTCTTATCATATTCTTGCTGCTTCTTTGTAATGTTTGTGTACCTCAGGTTAATTTGGATAAGTAGAGCGCGAGCCCATCTCATCATTACCTCATCACACACATCACATGTCGTTTTTGCTCTGAATTTGTTGGACGGGTTTCACTTTTTTTCTGTTGGGATGAGAGGAACCTATATTAATTCTTCTCTTTAAATCAATCAATAAGTCCAAAGTAATAAAATCCACCAGATTCCACAGAGCATTGAAAAAGACCTACACATTAAAAAGTTATTTCTTATATCTGGTGCTAAGTCAAAACTGCCAGTACTGTTATACATATATTGGAAGGACAAAAAAAATTGTTTTTTCTTCTTAGAGTTTCATTGGCATGTTGAAATCAGTTCATTGGAATATTATTGAGAGTTGTTTATTTTTTAGGTAGCCGTTTAGTAATATAAACCACAAGAATGTTTTGTTGTTCAGTGTGGTTAATTTGTCACCCACTTTCTCCGTGTGCAACCACACAATGTACCTCTAATTATTTGTCTTCAATAAATTGGCTAAACTCACATGACTGGTCTTCTTCCTTCAGAAGTGAAAATGGGTTTTTTTTATCGTAAGATGTAATAGTGATAACTCAGGGTATCTCCTGCAGCAGCAGTGTTGAGCGGGAACATATAGCAGAGATCACTCAGCCAGGGAGACAGAGGAGGCTTCTCTTTTATAGTCAGAGTTTATGACATCACTTATGACATCACTCTTTCTCTGTGAGCTATTGGTCATATGACCAGCTCTGTGAGGATTCATTGGATTCCGGAGCAGAGGGGAGGAGCCAACTGTACGATATTAGGACAGCATTGACTGTTTCATTATTATTGTTACTATTTATCTTTTAAAAATGACGTCTTTCTTAGAATTTATTTCATATTTATATATCAATAATTATCATTAATAGTAGTAGTATAGATCTATTGGCAGGTTGCCCCGCCCCCGCAATGCGATTAGATTTGCGTCATGACGCAAAAGCCGACGTCACGTAATTGCAGCTGAGCCAACTCGGAAGTGTCTCCGGAACCGCTGCCGAAGATGTTTACATTTAGTCTGACGCTCATACGACAGTAAGTCATGATTTACCGACTTTATTTGTTCAGCACGATTTTAGAGGACTCGGGGACGGATGGCCCGGACGGCGGTAGTTTGCTCTACATCGTCTCGGTGTCCCGTCGAATGTGAAGCTGGACGGACAGGAGTCCTCTTCAGCCGGCTGTCTGATTTCAGGAAGTGTGTGTGTGTGTTGTTTCTGCTGAAATACAGCCACATGTTTGAGCTAACTCTGTGCCATGGCTCTGTTTTCACACAGTGGGGAAACGCAGTACAACAGAGAAAAGCTCCTGCAAGGTGGGTTAAAGAAAGCTGCGTCTAAACACCAATTCAGGTTCAAAAACAGAGAACTGAGTGATCTGTCTCAGCATTTAATGTCGGTACATTTAAATAAAACTGGGAATCGCTCATTTTATGCAGATTCTTATTCAGTTGTGGAAAGGAAATAAGCACATGTACTCAAGTTTTCCTGAACTGGATCACTGGGCCCAGGCCTACTGCTCCAACAGGCCTACAGGTCCAACAGGCCTACAGGTCCAACAGGTCCAACAGGTCCAACAGGCCTACAGGTCCAACAGGTCCAACAGGTCCAACAGGTCTGCAGGTCCAACAGGCCTACAGGTCCAACAGGCCTACAGGTCCAACAGGTCCAACAGGTCTGCAGGTCCAACAGGTCTGCAGGTCCAACAGATCTGCAGGTCCGCAGGTCCAGCAGGCCTACAGGCCTACTGGTCTACTGCTCCACTGCTCCAACAGGCCTACAGGTCCAACAGGTCTGTAGGTCCTACAGGTCCAACAGGCCTACAGGTCCAACAGGCCCAACAGGTCTGTAGGTCCAACAGGTCTGTAGGTCCAACAGGTCTGTAGGTCCAACAGGTCTACAGGTCCAGCAGGCCTACAGGTCCAGCAGGCCTACAGGCCTACAGGCCTACTGGTCTACTGGTCCTACAGGTTCAACAGGTCTACTGGTCCTACCGGCCTATAGGTCCTGCAGGTCTGTAGGTCCAACAGGCCTGTAGGTCCACAGGTCTTTAGGTCCACAGGTCTACAGGTCCTACAGGCCTACTGGTCCAACAGGCCTGTAGGTCCACAGGTCTACAGGTCCTACAGGCCTGTATATGCACAGGTCCTACAGGTCTATAGGTCTGCAGTTCATGGGATAATATGTCAGAATATTACTTTGAAGTGTCTGCTTATAGCTTTCATCCAAAAGTCATGAAGAGGCAAAATGGTGATCATTTTGTCTCTGTATGGACACCACGACACAAACACAAACCACATATTGGTATTAATGACTACAGGATGTTTCTCGCCAATGAAGGTTTTTATATCTCTGCCCAGAGCTCATAATCAGTCCATGAACGCACTGAAACTGCCCAAGCTCTGATGGTAAAACAGTTATTCTGATAGAGGAATACTTCTCTTGATAATGTGGATAAATGTTTCAAATAATACCTATGAAAGTCTACTTTTATGCTTTTACTCAAGTAAATGGTCTGATAATCTGTCTGGCTTGTTCTACATTCCACAGTACAGATAATATATCATTACTACACTGACTGAAAGCTCTGTGTACTTTGTGTTTTTAGGTCAAGGTGTGGACACTCCTCTGTCAGAGAGAGGTGCACAACAGGGTGAGGCAGCGGGGCAATACCTGAAAGACCTCACATTCAACAATGTATTTACCAGTAACTTACAACGAGCCATACAGGTAAGACTGATGTGTATGTCTTTAATTTGGGTGGCACAGCTGGGTTACAGGGAGAAAGATATCTGACTGAAGCAGCTGACAACTGGGCCTCAACAAGCCCGACTTTGATACCAAAAAAAAAAAAAAAAAAAATCACAGCACCCAGCAGCTTTAGGAAATGAGAGCTTTCTTTATAAATGAAATTTGAAAGGAAAAGTTTTCCATACTCGAGGTTAGGGAAGGAACAAATGAGCATGTGGCTCAGCACTACAAACAGACACAGAACATACTGGGATGCACTAACACATTGTTGGTTTTGGCCTTTTCATTGGATTTGTGAAATGAAATTGCATAAAGCTGTTTTCTTATAAACCTTGTGTCTGCAGTCATGAGGTTTTACTTCACTTAATAAGACTCTAGTCAATACTTGTTCCAATCTTTGATCCATCTGATTTACATTCACTGACATGTGAGCCCAGAGATCATAAACAGGTTACGGCCATGAATTGTAGTGTTTCATATGTCGTTGAAGGAGCTTCACATGTGGGTTCATGACAAGTCTTTGTTTCAAAATGTCTATTGTGCAATGGCCTCAGTGACCTTTTTAGTTGAAACTGATTCCAGACCTGGCCAATATTCTCCAGCCAGACCTCACACATCTCCCTTTTAATGAAGAGTAAAAATCTTACACTTTTATGTGATAATTTCTTCCCACACCTTTATAAAGTGATACAAACAGTAGCATTTAGTACTGCACAGTACCACATGGCAAATCATTTTTACTTGCATTAGCTCATTGGTAGAGCAGCTAGATACAAAAGAATCTCTGTGATTGTTTTGCTTGGTTTTACATCATGTTTTATTATGAAGCTTCTCAGCACATCGCCTTGTTTCTCTTTCAATAGGCAGTAAATTCTGTGTGTGATGCTTGATCCTTTCTTAGATGTAAATAAGAACCAGTACAAGTCCATGTTTCCCATGGGGAACAAACATGTTAGTCAAACCAGCAAAATGGTACTGTTGCTTTTTTCTGATTGTGAAGTACAAGAGAAAAACAGGATGCACATTCCAGATATGAAACAGTCGGGTGAACATTCATGTCTCCGTGGGCTTTGACTCACTGATGCTGACAATGTATGAGCAACCTTTTTGGTTGTCTGTGACAGATTGTTTTGCAAGTCAGTAATTTCCACATTGCATTTCCTCCATCAGACAGCTGAAATTATTCTGAAGAGCAACACTCACTGTTCTGGCTTAGAGATGGTTTTGGAACCATTACTCAGAGAAAGGGTAAGAACTGTTGGCTCCATTCAACTTTAAATCTAACGCTATAGTTTTTATGACAGCTTATAATATTTGTTTGTTTTTTTGTTTTTTTCCATGCAGAGTTTTGGCATCGCTGAAGGACGTCCTAAAGAGGATCTGAAGAACATGGCCAACGCCGCCGGCCAGTCATGTCGTGAATACACACCACCAGGAGGAGAGACCTTAGACCACGTGAGTCAGGATTCATAATTATAGACAGTGATTTAATTTAGTTTTTAGAAAATCGTAGACACCCCAAACTGAAAACAGTATTTCTTGTATAAGAGCACCACATAGTGTTCATTTTAAGGTATTGCATTGTGAAACTCCATTGCAATACTGAACCTTGTTGAAGCATTCATCTTAAAACCTTTCATGATGATATGTAAATGGCCTTGTGATAAGCTTTGTGACAGTAATGAATCAGCTGCGTTGTTTGAGAAGTTTCTCTACATTTTAAAGGAGCATTTCACTCAAGTTTCAGAATCACTGAATGCGGTTTTCAGTGGTATTACCAAAGTATCAGCTTATGTTGCTGCTCCACATGCAAGTAACTTTCTCCATAAAATGAATATCTATCTATAAAACATAAAAAGGTATATAAATAATAATAATAATAATAAAAAAAAAAAATCTTCAAATATCTTTCGTTACTCAGTTTTCAGTGATGCTAAAGAACTGCCAACGAAAGCAGTGCATCCTCACTGGAAAAGCTGCCTCCTGCAAATCTTGAGCATCTTTGCTCAAAAAATGACAATCAATAAATTGTCAAAATTCTTCCAGATTTGAATATCAAGTAAATCCAACAGAGACTATTCAGTTTCTGATTCCAAGCTATTTGCTGCTAGTGAGCGCAGACTCGCAAACCTGCCGAAGCTGAGGACTCTTGTTGATCTCTGGATCATTCCACCTTGTTTCCAGGTGAAACTGCGCTTCAAAAAGTTCCTTAAAGTCCTTTTTAAGCGAATGCTGGATGAGCATGGTTCTTCATGGCTGGATGCCTCTGCGGGAGCATCATCAGTCAGCGATGCTGCAAACGGGATGGCAGCTGCTTCTGCTGACGTAACCTCTGGTGGTAGTGGTGATGATGGTCTGCAGGGACTGTCTGCCCACGTGCTGGTCGTGAGCCACGGCGCCTACATCCGTGTAGCCATCAGGCACCTCGTAGAGGACTTAAACTGCTCGCTGCCGCGTGGGGTGAAGATGTCTCAGCTGTTTTCACCATGTCCAAACACCGGCATCAGCCGCTTTATTCTCACTTTGAGCCAGACTGAGTCTGGCCCGGTCCTCTCTGCTGCTCGATGTGTTTTCACCAACAGAAAGGACCATCTGGAAAACCTCACAGCTGCTGAATAGTAGAGAAGAGAAGGAACAGAGTACATGTTTTAAATGTACAGGATCTGCACTGTTTGTGAAGATACACAGTATATCTGATGTTTAAAAAGACCACCATGAACATTAAAGGGAAATAAAAGGCACAGGCCTCAAAGTTACCATAAGTAACTAACAAAAATACACAGGGTAAATTGTGTTTTGTCACAAATCAATAGTGTTTAGCTGTGGATCAATAGTCAAAACAATGGTGGAGTACTGTATTAGTTCAACCATTTCATCATACACTCAAATGTAGGCCAGAGAGGATTCATGTGTGATACAATTTATTTAATATGATTAATTTTATTGCCTCCTTTATCATGTTATACCAAAGTCAGACTGTTTATTGTATTATTCAACGTTGTTGATCAATGTGGCATTTTCAACTTGGTGCATCTCGTGTGTTTGCATTTTGGAGCTGCTCATTTCACTTGTATAATCCAAAATGACAACATTTGATCTTTGTTGAGTTTCTCTTTAAAAAAAAAAAAGGGAAAAAAGTGTTCATGTGATCTGCCATGTGTTAAGTATTTATGAGTGTTTTGAGCTCCTTGGTGAGACTCCGAGTCTTATGAGGACTCAATACTTCAAAGTGTGCGATCTAGTCATACTAATTCATTGATATTAAAAGCTACAAACTGACAAGCTTCCACGGAGCACAAAGGTACTTTTTGTACTCGAAAACAGAGAAAGCAACAGTCCGGATTGCTTTCATTCAGATTTTTCAACTCCTTAATAATGTATCAATAGTAACAGCATCATATCTAGCATTAGCACTTAATAATAATGATGACGATGATAATAATACATTTAATTTAAATAGCACTTTAAACAATGCTCAAAGACACTCTAGTTTTACTTCTGATACCTTTAAATAAAAGTTTTGCTGACACTGTAGCACTTAAACTAAAGTAATACTCCTTGTAATTAGAGTATTATTAAAATGTAGTATTGCTGCTTTTACTAAAAGTAAATGATTTGAATTGCAACAACACATTATTGATTAATTATTTCAGTCAAACTAATAATGTGCATGAAACAGTCAGAGGAGATCAGTGGAAGTCTGTTCAGGGGTGACATTGCCCGTGCTGTGCTGCATTCAGTGGCTGGTCTTTTTCTAGAGTGGCAGCAGTGTAATTCCTGGAGATTCAACTGCATCAGTGGGAATGTCAAACTCTTCCATTTATAGGTCAAAAGTTAGTGAGTGGACCCCCACAGTATCTGGGTCAATGTTAGACCTGCTCAGACATTCACGACTTCCTCTCACATAGTTAGCACATGCTGTCACAGCACCTGGGGTGTTGAAACAGCAAAGTTATAGGCCTAGAGTTCATAAAATAACACACAGTAACACTGACAATGTTTCCTTTATGAGTTTATTTTGCCCCAAATTCAAGCAACACTCCATCCACAGCTCCTACTAATACATTCAAAGACGAACCATGTTTTTTTTTTTTGTACATCTCAATGTAAAGCATCCTTATAAATACCATAAATAACACTAAAGGAATGTTTTAAATAAATAAATACTCTTTGGGGCTGGATTTTTTGTGTTTGCTGGTGGTGCACAGCACCTGTGAAATCACGTAGCACAAGTTCAGATTTGATGTCCAGGTTGCTGCTCTATAAAGGTTGTTTACCGTCTTGTTATTCCTCCAAGCTGTGATTTATAGGATGTATTATTGGTGGCACAAAATAAGAGTTACACACATTAAGAAACAATATCACAACAGTTGTGGGTGTGATTGCAGTAATATGTTGGGTGGTTTTTTTGGCTTTTTTTTTTTTTTTTTTAAAGAACAACAGTTTTCTAGTTTCAATTTCTAACAAAAAATAACGTTGAATGTTACATATCCGGCTCGGTAAACTTGGCACTTTAAAATTAAAAAGAAAAACATAATCTTAACTCTACTAAATATTCATGCATATGTCTTTGTTTGAAATCTGCTTTTATATCAGTTAGACAAGGCCCTCAGTCCTCCAAAATCAATGTTCCTTTGAATTGGGTTTCTCAGACCAGCTGTAAAAACCTCCATGAGAAGAGACCACAGAGAAACGTATACATATAAATACTGATGAATATACATACTGATTTTAAAGGATGGAGATGAATCATTCAACTTGGCATTTACACAACTAAATTAGCCCTTTTCTGTCATTTGTTAGTTTGTTAATAATCATATAGTGTCTTTTTACAAAGAAAAATAACCTTCCCATGAATCTACATCTATCAACGAACATGCCTGGAAATGTACAAAATATTTATCATTAATGAGCAAAATCCAGTTAAATGTTGAATTAACAGAAGCAGAAAAGTTTAAAGAGGATTTTTAGCTTTCAGACAATATGATCTGTGCAAAAGGGGCTGCAAGTCAAGTCCAATATTTTCTTACATTCGGTGTAAAAACACTGCTTTTCTGAATGTTTGCTGGCGGAACAGAAATAATAACAGTGTGAAGAGAAGGGACAACGTGAATGGTCTTCTTTCGATTCTCCAAGATAAATTCAGATTTTTGTCTTTTTATTTACTTATTTATTTACTTGTATCCTGTGACTATAAACTACAAGCTTAAACTGGAGCTCACTTATAGTAAGGTAAAAAGGAGCGCCCACACCTTGAGGTACTGGACTCAGCCCATGATGCCGGAGCTCCGGGGGCTGGCTGGGTTGGATGAGTGCACGTTCCACGGGTCGTGGGTGGACGGAGCCAGCGGCGTCTCCCGGGACACGTTGCGCCCGTCGTCCCCTAGCTCCACCTCCGGCTCCAGGTCCGCGTCGTCCTCCGGCACGGCCTGGGAGTCCGAGCCCTCCTCCGTCTGGCCCAGGTAGAAGTTGTGCGGGTCGGTGGGGTCCACCAGCTGGTTCCTCTTCTCCCTGTGCAACAGGAGGCGCTCCAGCGGCACCGTGTTCTTCTTGGGCAGGAAGAGGGAGGTCTGCGGCAGGTTCTGGCCCAGAGAGAACACCTGCCGGGAGCCCTCCAGGTTGAACAGGATCCCGGTCCGGCTGGAGTAGTACACGTCCCGGTTGTTCTCCAGGAGCTTGTGGTTGAAGAGACAGTCGTCTCTCAGGCAGATAGGCTGAGAGAGAGGAGGAAATCGAAACAATTAAAAAAAAAATTATCTCATTATCTTTAAATGATGAGTATTAAAAACACTTTTAAAGCTTTTACCAAACAAACAAACTAATTGACAAAATATCGTTATAATTATTCAAACTTAACTAAATAGGCTACAAGTACAGAGGGTGCTTTACTATGTAAAATTATCTTCCTCGTTAGAAAAATGTAATAAAACTTGGTTTTAAAAATCACCGATAGGTCGATAACTATCCTTTGAATTCCATCGATATCAGATCTCCTTCGCACTCTGTCGCAGTCTAGTTTTCATAAAAGAGAAATCACTTGAGAAAAGTGAAATGACTGAGTAACTGAATTAGTTTGTTTATTTCGCGTCAATGTAAAACCAGAAAAAAAATTTCTGTGCGTAAAAGTGAAGAAATATGCGCAAACCGCCGCGATTTTTCCAAAATACGAGCCCAAAGAGTTCAATTGTGCCAGTTAAGTCAATAGGAATAATTATTTCCGTTAAGTAGCTTGAGAGTGATCAAATAAAGTGATGTTAAGACAGTCTGTAGCTACAGTACTTTGGTGCGTAAAAGAAAGATTGTTGGAGAGTCAAACCGATGCGTAAAACATCAAGCGTGTCAAATAAGAACAACTAAAACTTCAAAGTGAAGTGCAGACGATCGATTGAGTTGATGGCAACAATCATTCGGCCGGGAAATATTGGCTTACAGAGCTGAACGGGTTTCCTTCCAAGTCCATGCACAGGAAACGGCTGCTTTTGACGCCGAGGATGGCGATGCGCTCCCTCGTTTCAGCTTTCAGTAAAATCACACCTGCAGGGGGGAGAGAGAGAGAGAGAGAGAGAGAGAGAGAGAGAGAGATGTTAGACACACCGGTGCAGACGCAGCAAGAAGGAAACTAAAAACAACTGCCAAGACCTCTACTTACTAAATGAACTCCTCACTGTAGTTTTACGCACGGTGCCATCTAATCTGATCTCCAAGTAGAAGTTGTGGAGGTCTGTGGAGGTCTGCAGGTGAACGTATCTCCGCGGGTTCCCCCAGTTGGATCCAACCAGCGGGGATGGATTGGGGATCGTCTCCCCGAGAGGAAGTCCCTGGAGGACGGCGAGTAAGAGCGCCAGCACAGTGTCCCTCATCCCCAGTCTCCTGTTGACGTCCATCCTGGAGCAAAAGCCGGCGCTTTCCACTGAGAGCTGCTGTGAGTTTTCAGATGCTCTGTTGTCCCAAAGTTTGGAGACAGTTCCTATTTAAAGGCCCCCGAGGGCCACTCCTGCTCACATCCTTTGCGTAAAAAAAAAAAAAGTAACTCGCCCCCAAAGCAGATGTGCGGCTTTGCTGCAGCGGAAGGGCCACTTCCACCTCTGTGTGTTTATCCCGACACTCTTGGTCACACAGCGGGATTCTTATTTTTGGTCACACGTCTTGAGTCATCCACCTTTTAGACTATTTCTTAATAAAGTCCACCAGTTCAGGTGGGCTATGTGTGAAGACTGGATTCGGACAATATATATAAAAAAAGGAACTACTGAAATATCTTTGAATCCTCGCGGGTCTGTGATTTTTAGTTGTGTATGAGCTAAACTGATGTCTCGTTTTGTGCAAACATCGCAATTCTTGATTTGTACATTTGCAACATATCTCGTTAAACTGTGACAGACTGGACTTAAGGTCGTAGTTTGGAGTTAGTTCTGTTTGCTTCCTTTACGCACCTGCCCAACTCATCATTTCCTCTGGTCCCCCAGTAGAGGGAGCCACGTCCTCACCCAGGGAAGTTTTCACTCACTTCCTGGAAAGTTACTGTGCATGAGACTGAGCAAAACTATAAACCACACTGACCAGTGTACCTTTAAAGGGACTTCTCCTGGAGGTTGACATTTATCTTGATATTTAAATTAATTTCCCCTCCAGGCAATCAAACTCACAACCCAGGTCAAGCTGTCGGAAATCAAGATCATTTAGTGCAGTTAATAAATAATTCACATTTGCAACACAAACACAAAACGTTACACATAAATCACACATATGCCAGGCGATGAAAATAACTTCACTTGAGTACTTCTATTTTCAGTTACTCGCTGCGAAATATATTTTTTCCTCGACTGCAGTATTTCAGCCTGTGGTTACTTTTCATTTAGATGTTCAATAAATTAGTAAATGACTTAAGCATTGCATTGTTTTTACAGTCGATCTAATAATAGTGTCAGTTACACTAATATATCACTCACATTACATAGCACTTTGAGGGTGCTTTTACATTTGTCAATGAGACTTCAGTTCTTTTGCATTTTAAATGCAGTGTATCCTTGTTGTTGTTGGAGTATTTTTACTTCGTAAATTATCTGAGTACTTCTTCCATCACTGCCAAACTCATAGTCGTGCCAGAGTTCACTCGATACTACAGACGTAATTACGCTTTACCAGCACCCAGTTAAAAAAAAAACAAACTTTTATTGGTATCTCAGGAATACAGTAGACTGCTGTGCACAGCACATACGTACAAAAATAAAAGGAAAAAACTTTAATATCCTTACTTAGCATTGTCTATTTTCAGAAACAAATAACTGGAGTTTGTTTCTTCTTAATTTACAGTCATCAGCAAACCAAAACTAAGGCAGAAGGTGAGGTATATGACAACAGAGATGAGAGGAATAGAGTGGAGGCTCACTCCCTTTCATAGCAGAGGTTAAAAAAAAAAACATGAAGCACACAGCCCTAATCAAGCTTCGGGCCCAGGCATGCCAATAGTACAATAAACACACACACAAAAGATGATCCTCACCTTAAATTAATTTAAATTTGATCTATGAGAAGCTGTGGAAACAAACAAAACAACAAATTAATCTGGATAAAACTTTTTGGTCAAAGCTGAAGGTGAGCTTTCTGTTTTGTCACTCTTTTAGGGATCCAGCTCTATTTTTGACAGAGAAATGTGAGGAGACTCACTTCTTTACGCTGAATTATAAACCAAGATGTCGCTAATAAGGTGCTACTAGTGACGTGGGACATCTTGACTCGGTGAGAAGTGCTCGCTGCTGCACATGCAGAGTTTACTTACTGAACACAGCCTGAACTGCTGCAGCAACAAGTCTTTTTAGTTACTTAGGTTTTTTTTTTTTTGGTTTGTTTTTTTTTTGTTTGTTTTTTTGTTGTTGGTGGGGGTGTTTTGTTTTTTGTTTTTTTTGTTTTTTTTACTTTGAGTGAAATTTGCTCTGCTTCATGGAGCGGAAAACTAAATAAAACATTCTCAGAATCATAAAGAGGAGGAAGTATACGGTTATGAAGGGTTGAGCAGCAGGTGATACTGAGTCAGTGTGTGATGGGAGGTGTTTGGAGGGGGGGGGGGGGGGGGCAGTACCCAGCAGCAGCAGCAGCAGCAGAGGGCACGTCCCGAGGATGGCAGGGTAGCCATCCCGCATGACTGGAGTGCAGCAGGAGAGGTGAGGTGAGGCTCTGCGTGACTTTGCCTTTTCCCTCACATACTGCATTAACTCTGCAGATGTCCCCACCCCAGAAATATCCCAGCACAAGTAATGCATTTTGAAGAGGTGCATTTTAAAGAGGCGGGGCTCTAAATTCAGAGAGAGATGAAGGATTGCTGCCAGAAATGTTGTAGATCAAGAGGCGGAGAGGTTTAAGAGCTTCAGAGTTGTTAGCCCACTATATTATACTGCGATTAGATATAAAACAAAGTGGGCTCATACACTCCTGTTTCGTGGAAACAGTCTGACTCATATAGCCGACCACCCTGGCCACTGGGGCTGGGGCTCGGGCTGGGGCCAAGGCTGGTCCGTGACTCTGACCTTGAACTAAAAAAGGCTGAAAGGAGAGGAGGAAGCTCCTGGGTTACAGCAGGAATCCCAAGGTCCCTGCCTGCAGTGAGTGAGTGGTGAGGTGAGGGGGGCATAAGGGACAAGCAGAGGTGGGTGGTGGATGGCGGTGGGGGAGCTCAGGTATGCAGGAGGCTGCCTGTCATCCTGGCAGATTCACATTCCTGCAGGGGGTTTGACAAACAACAAAGGCAGCGAGCCGGCTCCCTCACATACGTCTTTCCTGGATTTAAATAGTCCTGCTTCCTCTCTAAACACAAGAGCGGATGGAGGCCCATGGTGGAGCATGCCCCCCCAACAGCTGCAGAAACTAGACGGGAAGATGCACGCTGTAAGAATCTCAGACATTACGAAAAACTGGTCCACATACTAACAGTGGGTCTGCAAAGCAAGGTCACCGCCACCTTCAGCTTTGTAAACAAACTGCTACCATGTCTACCAAAATGACTACATATGAAAAAGATGCAGTAATTTAAACCCTTTCAGTCAGTTTCATACTCCAAAAATGTTTAAAATCAAGCTAAGAATCAACAGAAATGATGACGTTGAGCTAAAAAAACTTCACAGGATTTATCCACTCCACAAACTGCATTGTCCTTTAGTCCTTCAGGGCCAATGATTGACTCATCCCTAATTGCATAAAAAAAACTATCTGCCTCCAGTTCCAACACTTCGCCACCACTGCAGTGCTGCTGCAGAGCACGCAGACAAGCAGAGGAAACAGCCCAGGGCACGCACATACGCCACTGAACACACGACAACAAAGTTAAGGAAAGAGCCACATGGGGAAAGACTCCTACTGAAACATTTAGGCACCATCATTGATGGTTCTCTGTGCAACCTGAACTCTTTTTGCCTCGTCCAGGCAACTGCGACAAAGCAGCGTTAAAAAGCTCCTGAAATATTCTTTTTACGTTTGCAACTATTTACATCGTTTTTCATTGCTATCACAGACGGGGGGCGTCAGCTAAAGCTAAAGCTTTGTGATTCAAAATGGCAACCCACTTTACTGTTGGGGGTTTCTATCCAAGACGATGTGCAAGTACTTTTCTTCTGTGCGCTCAATCTGCCCAGCTGATTCTTGTGCTGATGCAAGCCAGGTCCTAACGAAAATTTTCTCCATGCTCGGTTAGATAAGTATTCCACCCTGTTTATTAGCTGGCGATGCCACACAGTCAGACTGATGGCCATGTGCCAGTCTCTATGGCTGACTGCTCTCTGGTCTCCACCGCAGATTGTATATTACTTAATCGATCTAATTAAAGAAAAGAAAATAAACCAGAGATAGCCAACCCCCCTCCCTACCCTGCCCTTCTTCCTGAGGCCCTCTCCAGAGTGTCAGCCCTATTTCTGACTCCAGCAGGTGTCTCTTACATGCAAGTTTGAGGGGGCCACAAGTGGGAACACCAAGGCACCTTTAAATCGTGCAGCAAAGGTAGTGCATTTAAGTTTCCCTCACTGCCAGACATCAACGATCGAGCAGGGAACCATCAAGCGCTCAAAGTTTTAAAAGAAATGAAAAACTTAGCAGATATTTCAGCTAAAGTCCATGCATCCCTTAATCTAGTAAAGTGGTTCTTTGAGGTAATAAAAAGTATTCATTTCACTCTTTAAAAGCTCACGATATAGCCCATCCTCCATCTCAAAAAAGGAAGTGACACATAGTTCAGTTACAGCAAGCACCAAGGTAAAGTGAGACAGGCAAAGGCTTCAACTCTCCCCGTCCATAAAAACAATAAGCAGCACAGTATGGCATACATATACAAAGATAGCTATCCAAATATACATATTTATAAACAGAATAAATATATGTTTTCTGATGCAGTCCGTTGATGTGTATATCATGACTATGCATTTCTATATTACCTGGAAGAACATCCACATGTGCAAATTACTGAGTTATTGCCAGTTTCTCTCATAGCCGTGGGAGGAAATGTGTGATAGTCATGGCGGTGGTGGCCTTGTTGCCTCTTTTTACACGGCCATGCTTGCTGAGGGCGATGTAGAACCCCTTGTAAACAAAAGACTCATAGGCATTGTAGTTGTTGGGCAGCAACATCTCCTTGAACTTGCACTCATCCCCAAAGACTCTCTAAAAAAAAAAAAAAAAAAAGCACAACAACAACAAATAAATAAAAGAGAGACATGACAAGAGGTCAGTAAATCTTCTGACAGGCGCAGGATGAACATCACAGCGTATGCATGTTCTCCACGTGACCTTTAGTTTGGCAAACAGCTTGTGTAGAAAGCTTGGGGGGAAACTGGAGGAGGTGGCATGCTGTCGCAAAATAAATGTCCTTTTGAAATGCAGATACCAGCCTCACTGCTTTTACTGCTGAGCTCATAAAAAATCCCAGAATAAATTAAAATATTAACACTAATCCCAAAGGAAGATGCAACTGAATAAGCGGTTATTAAATGTTAAGCATACAGCTGAAGGACAGATGGAACCGTGGCTGAGTTAAAGTAAACTTAGAGGTCCTTTTACTCAGGTAATAGCAGCAATACCACGACGTGGAAATACAAAACTTACTAAATGTTAAGCATTTAGTCAAAGTGCATAAATATTCATATCAGATTTTATCAATTCGGGGCCAGATGTAAAATTGGCCACTGCACAGAATGGCCCATTTATCACCGGATTACAGCTGTGGATATTACTTACTGCTTCCATTTTGTTGTTATTAACCTGAATCAGTGAATTAACCTAAAAGCACTTTGCCTCCAGAGTGCTTGAGTAAATGTTCTTAAAGTTATTTGGAAAGTTATTAACAAAATGAACCAGATGTTGAATGAGCTAACCTGATCATACAAGAACTAAATAAGCAGATTTAAAAGGGTCAAATTCTAAATTAAAATAGTCAGACATTTTCAAAGAGTGAGTGAAAAAAAAATCTGAATCTGAGCAAACTTTTACTGCTTCACACTTTGATAGTCAGTGTTACTTTAAGTTACTATGAAAAACGTATTGAGCTAAAATCACATTTTTTTTTAACTCTAGTCCTTAAACACTGGTCTCCTGCAGATTAAAGTCATCCTCGAGGTTCCTTACAAATCAGAAAGTCGGTTATAGTGTTTACGTTGTGCACAAAAACTGCATGCAATCTTAACCACATACACTATGAAGGTTCACTTTCACAGGAATCAACTTTTAATTTATAACACTGACATCAGTTTTGTAGAAAACCCATGAAAATGATCCTGTAAAACTGGGAGTTAAAAAATTCATTTGCAGAGGATCTAATATATTACCAGGATGTATCGATGGTCCCTAAAAATACATGAATATCATGGAAGACATTAAGGCAGTAAGTCATACCGTAAGTGACCTACTTTTTAAAGGTCATGTTTATCCTGCCATTGGTTTCATGATGATATGGTGGATATAAAGCAGTCTTACTATTTGACTGCCACAGTGGATTAATGTCCACTGACGGGGAAAGTTTATTATCTGCTTTTACTAACATGGTCAGGAATAAACAAAATATGTAAATAAACAGATCCCATCATTCCATGTATTCAAATACCGTACAATTGTGACGTACTTGCACTGCATTGCATTTGTATTTCACTCCATTTTTATGAGGGATGTATTCTGCTTGTTAGCGATCCATGTGCTACTTTTTTTTTGTTAATATTAAGTTAATTGTGCACATTAAAATGTCCACATATGTCCCAGATATGATATGAATTTTCAACCTTTCTCATCCAGTATGCCAGTAAAGGTGGGGATATAATATATAAAAACGGTGGCTGGTTCTCTGCACAATGACAACCTCTACTTTAGCTTCTGCTTAACTCAGTAGTTCTCAAAGTGGGACCCCAGACTGTCTTGCAGGGTGTTTCTGAGGGTCACCAATAAAAATAGGAATTTTTATTTCCATTCCAATGTCATTCATAAGTAACTTAGTGGCACCATATGTGACATGGCTTTTTTTCCCCTTTCTGTGATAAAATCATATAAATCTGGGAGGAAATCTAAAATAGTCTGTTCAATGATCTTTGGTGTGAGGAAAAAAAAAACAGACTTAAATCATATGTAGTTGATAACATTTGATTTTGGCACTTTGACTGTGCGGCATTGAAGAAGTTTCTGGCATTAAGTGGGACTCCTTGGACCCCACAGTGAAAGCCCCCCCTCCTCCTCATCATCAGAACATATTAATAACACAACAGTGCTCATAAACCCGTGGATGCAGCAGCTACTTGAACTCATCTTACACTGAGCAGGATGTGTGTGTGCGTGAGAGAGAGAGAGAGAGACTCTGGAGTTGCGCACAAACGTACCGTTCCGTATAACCTTCCTCTGCTGTTCATTGCGACAAACAGCTCACTCCTCACGCCGAACAGGCTGATGACTCCTCGGTCCACGGTGGAGATTTCTATCAGACCTAAAGGAGACAGACGGTTAGGGAGGCAGAGGCTGAGTCTGAGCGGGGACTGCAGCACCGATGGGTGTAACCTTGCAGGTGCACTGCGACTGAATGATGCTCTGTGTGCTCAATCAGCACCTATCTGCGCATTAAACACCGTGATGCTGTGTGAGTGTAGTTTACAGCGTGCTGAGTGTGCGTGTGCGTGTGCGTGTGTGTGTGTGTGTCCTGCTGCAGCGGGACGCAGGGTAAAAATAAGTTAGCGTCTAAACTGGGTCCAAGCATTCATGTCATGTTTTTGGTTTGGGAGGATATTTCGCAGTGCACGGATGCGAGGCTCAGTGCACATCTTTCTTTTTCTTTTTTTTTTTTTTTGGCTTTCAAAAACTTTCAACCATGCCGACAGCTCTTATTAAATATCATGCAAGATAAGCGAGGCGCTCTAACTTTTAACACCGCCTGCTCTCTTTGGGTTACACTCTTATTTATTTATTTATTTTTATTTTTATTTTTTTTTGTGGGTCCACTTCTTTCCCAGATGCAACTCACTGTATTGGTTCTCATTGTGTGCACCGCTTATCCTGCCGTCCGGGAGCACCTGCAGGTGAAACCCAATGCCCACGTTGCAGTACAGTCGCCGCACTCTCTTGATGCCCTGCAAATAGTCACTCTCCCAGTTCAGCTCCGATTTCCCCCCACTTATACCCAGATAGGAGCGGGAGAAGAGGGTCTCCCACTTCTTTTCCAGCAAAGTCGCATTAGTCCTGCTCGGAATCGGATAGGATGAAACGATCCCCCAGAGAGAAGTCCACAGTACAAGAACTGCTGGCAGCGTCCAGTGCGTCCTGGCCCCGCTGGACATGCTGTACAGGCACCTTTGCGCAATGGCCATCCAGTTTACCCTTGGGGCACAAAGTTACCTGCCCTAAAAATGCAACTCTTCTTATTTTCTGTCCTTTGGCATGGTGGCGGTGAAGGCTTATTTTGGGATCAAGGCAGATCAAGGCCCCATAGCCAGAGATCTGAGCAGGAGCAGAGGGACAGAGCGCGTCGGAGCTTGAATTGGTGCCGGTGGCGATGATCATCTTTCGCCGCTCCAGCGCCTCTGGACAGGCAACGCTGGCCGTGGAGGGGGGACTACCACTCACCGCAAAACCAGCTCACCTTGGCCCCCCGACTCTCACATCCTAAAATGACATCACTGTGACTTCACCGCTGCGCCCCCCCATCAAAAGTGGGAGATGGGAGGAGGAGAGTTAGAGGACCCCAACGGCAGGAGCAGCAGTTCTGATGGGAATGATGGGGGGGTGCTGCACCTTCACATTAGCGTCGTATAAGCCAGACAGAGTGAGAAAAAGCGTTTCCTGTGCTATCTTTCAAAATAAGTCTTATTTGCTGACTGGGTTCTGACTCTTATATTAAATCTGTGTGTTGCCTCTTCTGTCAAAAGCTCTGAACTAAATTACATAAACTGCCAATTTGCCAAGCAAACAAAAGGTGAAGCAGCAGTGGGATAATTTCATGAGTGCGAAAATGATTCAGGGGCTTGTTTTATACCCACCACTCCACCACACTGAAGTGTGTGATGTCACTGTGGTTTCATTTAGTTAAAATAACAGGATAACAAAACAGGAGCAGCAGTGCATGTGCATGAGAAGCATATGTAAATAGTTCATGTCACACGTGGACAGTGGCGGGCATGATCTTATCAAACAGACTGTGAAGCCAAATCAACACAAGGAAAGTAAATGAAAAGAAGGAAAGTTCATAAAATGTAAAAAAAAAAAATGTAGATGGGAGAGACCTACATCTGAACTACAAGTTTAATAACTGTGGTAGAAATCTAATAGTAAATGAAAACACACAGAAAGATCATTTCTTAATATCATTATGATATAACTCTTTTTTTTTTTTTTTCAAAAAAAGAACAAAAGAACACAGAATTTTGGGATGTTGGTCCCAAATGAAATAGCTCGTGATAGTTTAGACTTTTATTTTGAAGGTAAAGTAACCTATTTTATATCTTCCTGTGGCTAATTGTGGCTGACCTGACGCAGCTCTGTCTCACATGGGAGACCTGCAGGAGGGGAGGGTGTGTGTGTGTGTGTGTGTGTGTGTGTGTGTGTGTGTGTTTGACTTTCATTGGCGTTGAGCAATCATGGGATGGATGGATGGATGGATACTGTGTCCAGAAACCAAATCGGGACGTTGGTCATATGTCCTGGCAGCCAGGCTGCCTTATTTAGAAAGAAGGTGTAAAAACAGTCACAGCCACTCACAGAAGAGCAAATGGCAATCCTGTCTGACACTTCCTTAGCTGTTTGTTCAGGAAGTTTACACAACCAAATATTTTGCCTGGTCAGATTGCGCGTTATTATTGTAAGTAACACACCCGGCAACTAACAGAAAAATATAACCTGCGTGAATCAAATACATGACATTGTTGTGAATGTTCCAGAGAGTTCAGGTCCAGGAATGAAGCTGGAAGGAAGCCGTGGAAAAAGACCCCTGCAGCTGATGATCAAAAAGAGGCAAAGATCTGCATTTATTCTTGAAAAAATGACAGATTTTATGCTTTATTTTGCTTCAGGAGACAGCTGATGTGACTTATTCTATGCTATATGTTTCCCAGCAGCGCTTTAATTTTTAGTCCTTTTATGTAGCCTTTCTAAAATGATATATAAAGGACATAATGAATGTTAACATAGTAATGTAAGTATGACTTAACAGCTGCAACTCCCCCTATGGGCACCCATGAGTTGACAGATAATGAGTGACAAATACTGTACATTAATGAACAATTTAAAAAACGCCCATATAGCCAAGCGCATTAACATTACATTTTAAAAAACTTATATAAAATGTATGCACATTCCTAATAGACACTTAATAAGACATCTGAAGTAAAATGCTGCTTCAGTCTAAAATGTTGCGCTAATAAATATAACTGGAAGTTGAGTGCACTGGGTTCATCCTCCTTTACATCCCTGTTTGCATCCCAGACTGCAGGCTGCTGGTAGGAGATGCAGTCTGAGGGGAATTCCCGGCGCGTCACAGAGCACGAAGCTCAGGGGCCCCGAGGTGCCTTCAGCTACCAGGCAGCCTCAGGCCCACCTTAGCAACTGGAGAGCGCTCGTTTCTAATAAACAGCACTGTCGAGATAGCCCCACGCTGGAAAACAACAAACAAACAAAATATGTCTTTTATATCCTGCAATGCAGAGACGCATCTACATATTGGCACAAATATATGATAAAGATACCAGACAGCCATTTTTGTTTTCAGTGACACCTCATTTTGTTTGTGTGACACCTTCAGCCGTAATGGATTAACACAGTGGTTTATTTTTATTTTAGGTAGTAAAATCTACTGAACTATCAAAACATACATTTTGTAAGCATAACAAAATGATCATATCACCAGGATACAATTATGATAAAAGATCATTAAAGTGAATTATCGCCCATTCCAACGTAGCTCGAGGAACCTCAAACTGCAGCAGCAGTTAGAATGATTACATATTATATGACCAATAAAACATCTGGTATTTTATCTCTGGACATTTTCAGGATCATCTGTTCATTCAATCTCCATTTTCATTACACAGACTCTTCATCATAGCTTAATCTCTATGAGGCATCAGTGAGGGAAGAAAATCAGGAGCAGACAGTTTGGACCAGACTGAATGGCAAATTAATGAGACAGCATCTTGATTTGCTGAGTCAGCACATGACCATGCACCAATAGCCTGAATGGACAAAACCACTGGAGCTAATGACAGAGTGAAACTTAAATCAATCTGAAGTGGGGCACCGTTAATGAGACGCCACTGAGCTCTTCAGATTAATTCAGCTAATACTCTAATACTGGCATCACGCTGAGACTGCTCTTTGGTAATAACACATTTCTGCAGTGCACAAGTACATGCTACTCATTTACATTTTGTCCACATATTGAGCATTTATTTTCCACCATCCACTTAAAATTCAACAGCTTTTTTTTTTTTTTTGTTAATTCCACTATGCTGAAAGGAGAGCTGCAGCTAATAATGATTATTTTAACCACTTAGCTTCTTATCTATGGGATCGAGGCAGGTCAGGAATAGAACTAAATAAGACAGTGAACGATGACTTGGCAAATAACGAATTTAAAATAAATTAAATTTTTTAAATCAATCGTTAGATGGACTACAATCCATCAGATAAGATTTACCATCATTTAGATGACTGGTTTTTAAATTTTTGCCGGAAAACAATTTAAGGAGATTTAATATTGTACACTTGAAAACAAACATTTTTAACCTTTCTAAAACTAGTAATGTGAAATCTACTTGAATCAAGTTCATGTATATAACCAATGGACAATTACCAAAAAAAGCTTGATTAATTTTCCTATCAAATTCTGAATGAATTATTCAATGTTGTGTTGCACAAGAATATGCTGCCAACTGCCATGAGGAGCTGACAGATGGATGGAAACTTGTCCACATAACACAGCAAACTGATTTTGCCTATAGATTCACCTCCAATTAATATATTGAGCTAATCTAGACCACAGATAAACTAGAAACTCGGGCAAAAGAATAATCTCACACACACACACACACACACACACACACACACACACACACACACACACACACACACACACATACACACACATCAATCAGAGAATAGCCATACAAACAGCTTTTATGCATATTACGAAAGTGTAAGTAACTGGATACAGGAGGATTGTTCAATGAGGATCTTTCAATTACTGTTTTATTAACGTGGGGTTTATATGTTGATATTGAAACAACAGCTGGGGGGTCCCAGAGATTGGAGGGGGGATTTCTCTGGCATGACATCAGAATTTCTGGCATAGATGGGCTATAATACTCCATCCAACTGTGAACATACAGACAATGCACAAAGGCTGCTCAGGCGTTCGCTTAAGAAGACAGGATTACGGTTTTAAGATCTTAGCAGTTATTATTGGGAGTTATAATAATTGTTCCTGTGAAATATTTACACTGATAAATGATTTTATATGATTAAAAAAAATGGCCAAAGTTGTGTCCCGATTCAGGGGCTCCTTTGTAGGGTGCAAGATTAAGTGTGTTAAAGTGGAGCACCAGCTGTTGTTTCCTCAATAACAAAGTTTTATGATTGCACTGATCCCAAGATTAGTTGTGCGACAGTAATGAAAATAAAATGGTGATTAAAAAAACACAACAGAAATTGCACATTAAAATTTAAGTACTGGTTTTCAGCTCAACTGCTAATTTGACAGAAAGTGTTAACAAAGTTTTTGTATTATAAAGTTTTGAAAGTTTTGAAGGTTGCTAGGTGACGGGACCATCTTCTTTCATTTTGGCCTTCATGGGAGCCTTCATGGGCTGCGTCCCATAGAGAATGCAGAGGGACACATGTCTACAGCCATCTGCATGCTGACTTGTCAATAATGCCAAAGTGAATGTGTTATTTTTGTAAATTAACTGATTCATAATATCGGTTATTTCAAGAAAAGCTGGAAAAATTCAGATTCCTGGACAATGAAAAGTAATCAATATTTGCATCCCTTATACCCAGATATAGGATAAATTACATTTCTACTCTGATGACTGTGTAATGTGAAAGTTCAGAAAATTACCTAGATGGGAGTAATTCATCTGGAGGGGAATCTGTATGTTTGCACTAAATTTCACTGTATATGCGTTACCAGTCAAAAGTTTGGACACTCGTTCTCATTCAAATGAATATAAAAGTTTGTGTCCAAGCTTTCGACTGGTAGCGGATATTAATAGTTTCACATTTTACCAAAAACCTGAGAGTGATGTATGAGGAAGTTCATGAATCACCAAAGTCTTTTGGCTTTATTCTCCATCCAATTTGTGCTTGTGCCAAATGTTATGGAAATGCATCAAATAGCTTCTGAGATGTCTCAAATCCAAAGTGCTGAGCAAGAAAATCAAAAGGTCGAATAGAAATTTGTGCCATCATAACTGCATAGCCAGAAATATTACTGTTTACTATATATATATATATATATATATATATATATATAAATAATAACCTATTTCTGTCCGGCCAACTGTACGGGTAAGAGATCCTTTTCTCAATGAAGAAACTTTATTACTCAAGCGACGCTGTGATGAAGTGATCGATCGAAAAATAATTGGATCCAAATCCAAGGGACAGGGGCTTGTAAAATGGTAACAGTGCCACCCTGAAGGGAGCTTGGCCTTCTGATTTTTGCTGAAGTAGCTTATGTATAATTCAACAGCCAAAAACTGCACTGGGTTAGGCTGATTTCTTTGTAAAGTCTGACACAGGGAATAGCTGCAAATCCACAGAGAGTCTGATACAGACTGACGTGCATTCATAGTAAAACGTATGCTGTATAAGGAATCTCTTCTGCGGAAAAGTCAGTTCCTTTTTTACTTTGTCAAGCTTGGAGGTGCACTGGGAAGACAAAGCACAGGCTGTCAAAAGGGAGTCAGCCCAATAAAAATATCTTTTCAAGGGTACAGCTTGTGCACCTTGCAGAGAAAGATGTCTGCTGCTATATTGAGCCCAGAGTGACTAAGGGGAAAAGAAGTAAGGCAGAGGTGACTTTTACACCAGTTACAAATCACAACCAATGACACAGCAATTTTTATGTACATGTCAGGAAGGAGTGTATATTTGAACCCATAAAAACCCACCTGTCACCGTATTGTTTGGATGAGTCTCTGTAAGGCATTAAACATCCCTCGAAGGCAGGTAGAGTGAAATAATGGCTGTTTCTGACTCTTCTAATTGTTCGAAAACACAAAAAAGAAAAACTGCATGGTTGTAAACTGGAAACCCAGTAACTGAGTGCGTGACCAAACCTTGGTCGTAGGAGGCAGTAAAATATTGTAGTGTGTCTTGTAGTTCTTGAATTAATTTGCTGTGATTACTTTATATAACTTTACTATTATTAGAACTTGATCAATCCATATGATTGAACGGTCCAGAGCACAAACTAAGTGCTCCAGTGGTGAAATTGTTTTGCTGGCCAAGAATGGATGTTCAATCATGATGAACGTTCAACACAAACAAAAACTTTCTAACGTCCTGTTGTTTTTCCAGGCAGATTTTGTCTTCAAATAACATGCAAATAAGGGGAACAAAGTGCTGCCTGACGTTACATAAGAGTATTTTAATAATCTGCCTGATGAGGGACCAAAGCGATTGAAACAATGTCATTTGACTGCATAAATTGCTTTAGGGAGCATCAAAGGAGAGCTGCAGCCCTACTTTTCATTATTCAAATCACACAATAAAGCAGAACAAGACGTAATGGAAAAACGCTTTGGGGCCAGAAATAAGAGCGAGCGACGACTTTGCACTCTGAATTATGTATTTTGCCTCATCACGACCACTGATCTCTGTGTGAGCACAATGATCACGCTCTCCTCCCATGAGAGATGAAAGACGTGGATTCAACAAGACGTGCTCCGAACAGTTTTGTGAACATTGAATGGCAGCCTGTGTTACTCTAAAGAGTGTGAGCTCAGCAGGACCTTTGATCCATGAAAACCCTGCATTAGCATGAGGTCCTAAAAACTGGCTGTCAGGTCCCACAGTGCTGCCAGTCATGAAGTTTTACAGAGCAGTTAATTGCTTTTATCTGTTTATCTGTCATCCAAACACAAGGGGCTGGATTTACAGCCCATCAATCCAGGCTCCATGAAGACCATTACTGTAACAACACCTGCTAACTAATCCATCCTGGGTGGACAGGTTTTTTCGTAGTTATAAACTATTAGACTCAGAAGGGATCTGCCTTCCATAGAGTAATGTTTATTAGATATTTTGCAAATAAATTGGCAAATTTGCCTTGTTTTCCCTCCGCTCTCTCCCAAAGAGATAAAAACAGGCCGAGGTTTGGTCAGTGTACCATCCTCACCAAAACCATCTGCTCCCTCAAGGCAAGGACTGGCAGACTAACATGAGGCCACAAGAAAAGCTCTGTTTACGCGGCTGCTATGCTGAAAAGTCAGACGGTTTGGTTTATGGCTCTAGGAAGAGATAGAGATCAGAGGAGGTGTCAGCTGCTGAGTCGGCAGTCGGCTCCTCTGGCTCCTCTTGCCTCTCTCCCAGGAACCCAACACCAAGCCAGGCCACCAGGACCTAACGGGGGAATGTGAGGAATTCTCTCAACACATTTGCTCGCTGCTTTGCACGTTCCCACTCCTGCAGGATGTAAAGGCTGCCGCCGACCCCAAGGATGTGCCCACCTTGCTCAACAGCAAGTTAGCACGGCAGCGGCTGGGAGGCAGCAATGAGCGGCTGATCAAGGCAATTTGGCTGATGGAGAGGGTAGAGTGTCAGGAATGGCTTGCTGCTGAGAGAGTGAGTCATCCTGGACAGAGCTGCTGTCCTCCTGCCAGCACAACAAAAATCATATCATTTATTTTCATCACGGCCCCTGCTGGATGAAATCTAAACCCCCAAGGAGTTGATCAAAGGTTTTGGCGTGCTGTCTGTCCTGGAGAGCAACTAATAATGATATTCAAGAATGATCTAGTAGAATCAGTGGCAAGTCTGTTTACCCAGATCCTTTTTCTTCTTTAAACAGTCATCAGCAAACTCTAAGATAGTGTGACGCTTTGAAGGAAAGTCATCCAAAAGATGAAGATTACACTTTAGTGTCGCTGCAGTATTATGAGTACAATTAAATGAAACAGGCGAGCTTCTCCTGTGCTGAACTTCAGTTGTGTGTTCTTCATAAAAGATTTATTTTTATTTATTTTTATGCAACGGATTGATAACGGCTTCATGTAGACAACTGAAATCCATCAGCAGTTTTGTCCATCCATTAGCTCCAAGTTTAATTTCGTCAGAAATGTTCAAGACATCCGGTCAGTTCTGTTAATTTACAGCTTTGGTCTTGAACTGGTTCTGTGAAAATCAACATAAGTACTTTTAAACATTTAAAGAGCTAGCTGCTCAAAGCTCAAAAAACTAGACCAAAATGTAAAAAAGCAGCAGCCATTAATCTGATAGTTAATGATGGATTAAAACACATTAGATGAGCTGGCAGACAGTAACTGTTTCCTGATTGAATAAAAAAGTGGCTGTGTGATGAGCTGAGTATTAATGGCAGAGTGAAACGATAGGAGAGGCCAGAATACAGAAATTAATGAGCCCATAAATAAACATGTAAGTATCCATTAACATCTTTTGGCATGTAAATGAATTTCATAAATTGACTATATTTCAGGAACCTATTATTAGTATTTGGGCCGTGTGTGAACCCGGGGGAGGCAGTCAGCCCCCATTGGGTCTGATCTACACTGCCCAGATCATTTAGCTCTAAAAAATATATAAATATAAGTGAATTTTGGCAGTGCTTGACAAAAACCACCAGCTGTACATTTATTAAACAGTGTTTGATGTATGAAATTAAAATAATTCTACTAATTTTATGCAAACACAATGAGAAATACTGTAGCTCTGTGTCTGTCCTCACTCAGAAGGACTATGGCTGATGGTCCTTGGGACTTAAAATTCGAGGGTTAGATAATTGGGTTAAGTTGATGATTAGTTTAAAGCATGTCTGGTCATGCTCTAACATTAGAGCCCGAAGGAATGCCAGCAGCAGAGCATTGTTGGTATCTGTGGTTGTTCTCTGTGTCGTTTCTGTAATATGAGACAATGATCGAAACCACAAGAAAAATTCTCCATTTGAGCTGGTAATTTAATTTTTAACATGGAAAGGGGTTCAAGATTGGTAAAGGAGGTCCTCTCTGTCCTGCTCTTATATGTGGACATCGCCATCTGGTGTCAGATGGATGATAAGACAGCCAGTGCCTCATCTGGGGGATGATAACTCACTGCATTGCAGCATTGGATCACTGGCATGGCATGTGGTGTGCCTGGGATCAATTCCTACTTTATCTTGAATTAAACTTATGAGAAATATATATTTTGCATAAGAAGCCTCTGCATAACGTAAAAGCAAAACATTTTTTGTTAGGGAAAGTACCAACGTGATGTGCGGTCTAGATGCTTGGCAAACATAGTGAAGAAAACTGTGTCATCCTCTGCAATGCAGGTGGTGCATCTCAGTGGAATATCAAAATAAAATCCACTAATCCCATGATATCATTTGGTGACTGAGCCTGAGCAATAGGTCATAATGAATTTCTCCAGTTGAAGTTACTGTGTTCTGACGGAAAAGATTACTCTATGATAATGTCCCTCTTTATGAGGAAACTAGAGTCTCTGACATTGTTGCTTTAAGTGCACCGAGAGCTGCTGTCAAAAGCATGTAGTCACTTATTGGCTGTGTGTTTTGTGCAGCACAGGGGAGCAGTGTACTTAATGGAAAATGCACATCAGAGAATCTGACCCAGCTTATCTATCAACAAAAGACGCAGCAGTGAGTGCAGTGCATCCAAGGCACGATAGGACCTTGTGTCCTCTTGCCTGTGACCTCCCTGTTAAAAGGTCACCCTAATGAGACGGCTCCCTGGATGCCCTTCGAGTGCCACGCTGGAGTGCAGGAAACAATGCTGCCTTACAGATGCTATTTTAAATGGTGTCACAGTGTAAAACTGGCAGTGCTGAATTATTGCCAGTCCTTTGATGCTGTTTATATCCACGCTGTCTTGTCAACACATGTAATCACCCTGCAGATTCCTGATCAAGGGCCTGATACTGCCAATAGGCCTACTTAAGAACACATGCAGCGATGTCTTGTCATGATGATTCAGCAAAGAGTTATTTCTGCAGTAAATGTTACCGTTTTGCTCAGTGGTTCCCAAACTGGTCCTGGGATAAGTCTGAGGGGTCGCCAGGCTGACAATTAGTGTCTTTGTGGAGGCAAAATAAATCCACAGTAACTGAGGTTCCCACTGATGCTGTCTTCCTGTCACAACAGAATAGTTATATTTATGAGTTTGTGAACGGTCATCAAGGTTAGAGAAGTGATTACAAGGTGAAAATAGAACAACTGAACTCTCCTAGTTGTCTGTTATGGCGTGTCACCCAATATCACGGAAGAAAACTAACAAACAAATAATGAGATAATAAGATTCCAAGGCAAAAAATGAAGCTCGATTTCAAAATTTTTATTGAACTCTCACTCTTTATGCATATATTGAACCCATATGATGTGAAAGAAGCTTAAACTGTAATTAGGGGTCACATTTTGCTAAATTTTAATGGGTGACTAACCAATAAAGGTTAGGTTTCACTGCTTTAGACTAGTCAAAGTATCTTTAAATCTAACAGGCCAACAAAGCATTTCACCCTCAGTCACCTACAAGAGGTCAAAGAATAAAAACAACAATCATTTTCAAAAGTGAAATCACTCTTTGTATTACTGTTAGTCATGCTGTGTCTTCCGTAAAAGCACTTGCAGCTGCAAGTCCACAATTTCTAAAGTCTCTTTGCAACTGTCCCTCTCTGGCCTTGCAATTAGCTTCGTGGCTGCCGCGTTTGTACTCCAAACAAAAAAAACGTCCACGAAAACATGCACTTGAGAAGACGAGGCCTCAGAAAACAAACTCCGGAAGCCACTGATTGACAGATCTGTCTGCCCACTCTGGTTCCTTGGCTGAAGCCGTGGCCGCTGTGGCTGTGCTGTGGTGGCCACTGGTCCATGCCTGAAGACATCTGACGCAAGGCCATTTCTAGGTTACAATAACAACACCACACTGACACAACTGCCACGCCGGATATCCGAAACACTTAGGAAATCATCAAAACATGTTTAGTTTGAGGCTTGTAAATAACTGCTGCCCCCTACCATTTTTTCATACATATATATATATTTTAATATTGACAGAGCATTTTGTTGAAAATTACTTCCAGTTTGCATCTTAAAAACAGTTTACTTGCAGCAAAATGGAACAAATAACCTCATTTGGAATGCTTTTATTACATCAGCAGAAGTCTTACATTTTATTTGTGCAAAACATAACAATTAGTTGTACCTTACCTAAAATATCTCAAAACTAAAGAAGCACTCTATTTTTTTCTTTCCCCATGTGTGGAATGTAAATAACAACACTTCAGTTTCCACCTGCGGAACAACCATACAAGGACAAGGGCGCTGGACTGAGAGAGCCCCACACAAACTACCACTCTGAGATGCTGCACACTACATAATGATGGCATTCACATCAGTGGTTGAGGGGGAAAGCTGGCTCCTGACCACTTCCAACTAACAAGCTGAAATTAAGACCAATGATGACCTCCTGACTGCCAACTAGGCTAGCAAATCCAGCTGGATGTCTAATTCCAAAATAGTCTGGTAATACTGCCAACAGCTACCATGGATAGACCTGTCAGTTAGTTATCCAGGATTTGGTATATGTCTGAGTCTGTTACATGTTTTTTTACAATTTGATAATTTGGTTATTGATAGGAAATAAGATGGTACAGTATTTTCTGACATTTTTAAATACCAATCTGTAATCGCTGCTTCTATTATGCCAACTTGCAATGTGATATGGAATCACAAACAATTTAATATTTCGTAGATCATTTAAAAATGATTCAAATGCAAGAATTTAAGGTGAAAAAAAGACATGAATTCTCCAGAAGTCAAGATAAGCATGTCTTAAAAGGTGATGATGAAAAGATGACAGGGCAGACTTACGTATTTCACTTTGTTGAGGCTTCTGTAATGTGAAAACCCTTTGAGATGGATTCACGAGGGGGCACACACCCACAAAAATTAATGGGCATAGACTATATGTATACTATGCACATTTAACAATTATACCCCAAACCATTTTTGAGTCACGAACATTTTCAGTGAACTGCTTGTACCAGAATCATAATCTAGGAGGGTGTTTCTACTTTTAGCTTTGCATTCTGTCCTCCACCAGCAGTCATGTGACTTTGTTTCGGAACATATAGCATCGGAGTGGAGGTGGTGCAATTTTCACCCCAGGAACAAGTCTAAATCATTTCCTGTAGTTAAAAAGAGATGTATATATGGGAACGTGGTAGATAAACGAGACTTCCATCTCATGATTACCTTAACCATAGTGAAGGAAGCTTAGTGATTAATCAGGAGGTGTAAACATCACCTGTAGTTCCTGCAGGATGTTCCTGGAACATGATACAAACATCTATATGTGTGAATGAAAGCGTGATGTTGTGACCGCAGTGTTTGCATGACTGGATCTGATATTTTGGTTCATGGCTGTAGGCAGCGCTGGAGGAGTTTAGGAATGTGTGACCACAGTGCCTTTTGGCCCCACAGCTGCATGTCTTCCTCCCTTGTCTGGGTACGAGGACACCGTCTATCACATCCCTGAACGTCTCTTCCAGGTCCACTGTGTGACAAACCACAGCCGACAACCACCCACTCACAAACTGGAAAATGACAACCCTTGGGACGGCTTCTGCTCTCTTAGAAGTGCAGTAAAAATGGAGCGATTTCCCTTTCACTGCACTTCAGAAGGAGCCGTGATTGCCTCCGCCCTGAGTGTGGGCGAATGGGCGGCTAAGGACATGTCAGGCTCATGTCAATCAGCAGGTCCAGCTCTTGTACCTCTGTGATCTGAGGCCCTTAATCTTAAGGCTCCTACTGCCATCTGCTGGACTGCAGGCTGTGTTCATTGTTATTAATTACATCACTGTGAGCTGCACACAGTGTAACAGATAAATCTCCACAAAGGTAACACTTTTTTTACTATTTTATCTGTTGGGCCACACCTCATAGACCATTTCTTATGCAGGAGCAGCCCCTGAAATAGGTCAAAGCTATAAAATGGCATGAATTGGAATTCCTGAAGTTCCTCAAAACTAGTACAAAAAAAGTACAGTACTTGATAAATGTGATAACTGTACTCTCCAGTACTTGTCCTAAATATCACTTATTATAATATGAACTGGTAATACCTCTTTGTTCTCCATATCTTGTGACTGGTATTGTTACGCCTCAGGGTCCCAATCCATAATTATATTTTGGTAAAACTGATGTGCAGGTCCTGATCCACCTTCTCACAAGATTCCAAGGCAACAATGCTGTTATCAATACAAATAATTTGTATTGCATATTAATTTGTAATTAATTAATTGATTAACAAAGAAGATTTGGACACGCAGGCTAAAACTGGCTAAAAAGTCCAGCAGATTCAACACACACACACACACACACACACACACACACACACACACACACAGAGTTGATTTAACTGTACTTTTAAAGACTTGTACATTTATAATTTGGACATCTATTGATATTTCGGTGGCGCTAACATTATATATTAAACATGTTCAATTTATTCACCGGATCTCTCTTTTAAAACGAATCAGCTTCCTGTTGCGTCATCAGTACGTCACTTCCCCTCGGTTCAGGCGGGTTGGTTGAAAACACCGGCGCTTCACTCTGTTGGCTGTTCTGCAACAAAAGTACTATATTAGATAGTTTAACGTGCTGTTTTAGCTATATAATAAATAATATGTATATGTTTAACTCGCTGAATACCCGGCCTTAAGTTTCCTCTTTGAAGTATGGACAGCTAAAGCTAGCTTAGCGTCTCCGGCTAGCAAACAAAGCTCGAGTTTGGAGACATCGGCGTTAAAACGTCTTTATTTTGGCAAACTATGGACCGACCATCGAGGTTTGTTCACCTGTTTGTTCCACTTTTAAGGCCTGATGCAAGCTGTTTGTGTCTGATTGGTGCTAACACGTTGTTGTTGGTGCACAGGAAAACTAAGGTGGTGAATTACTTTGAAAACAAGGACTTTGACGATGGTGAGTCAAGATAAACGATCTCTTTTAATCTGTCTGTAGAAAAACAATACAATCAGCCAAAGAAGTGCTGTTTTATAGTATTTATGTTGTCCACGTGGGTACACCCGAGTTCAAGAATCTATTAAAATAATGCCAACAACTGTAGGAAGATTTGAGATGACTGCAGTTGGAGGGGAACATAAACAGACTCGATGTTTTCTGGCTTGATGTTGTGACAGATGAGGATTTTGCCTGTGTGAAGGCTCCACCCAGCAAAAAACCCAGAGAGGAGATAAAAAAACCAGAGCCGAAGAGCTCATCAAGCAGGTCCTCCAGTCAAGAGAGCCAGTTACAGTCTGCACTGAGCCAGAAGACCAGGTGGGCCACAAATGACTAAGATGATGATTATGGTCTGTAGATCTGAATAACAGAAAATGAACAAAGTTACTGGGTTTGATGATTTGAACTCATTAAAGAAAATATCTATATCTAAAACTGAGCACCTCTGTAAACGTGAACAATTTATCAGCTTTCAGTTTATCACCATAAATGTGCAGCGGGGATAATAAGTGGCTGACCAATCAATCAGGTATACACAATAGTTTAACTTAGGAAGTGTGATGTCTATCTTTTATTTTCAAGTTTGAGATATGAGCCTTTTTTTTTTTTTTAACACACTAAGGGACAATTGGATGCATTTGTGAGTGCTTGACTTAGAGTCTCAACTAATTTTACTCTGGTAGATCACCAATATAATGTCCCTACCAGTCCATAATATGGTATGTGGGAGTGTTGCCTATTTATCATGTTTTTTGTTTTCCATGAACACAATGAGATAATATGCTGTTTAATCAATTTTACCTTTAAATATTTGTGCATGTTGTTGCTGCTCTAGGAGACCATTGGATGAGAAGTTTTATGAGCGAGATCTAGAGGCAGCCATCACACTTTCCTTGCTCAATAATGCAAACAGGATAAATGACCAGTTACCCACCAGCAAAGGTATGTACTGTCCTTTAAAATGCAGATATTATTGTGCACCATTGAGGTGTTTCCAGCTTAATAATTTCTGTCTCTAGGAAATGTCAACATTCAACTTCCAGCAGATGAAAACTCAGATCCTTCTTTACTGCGCCTATCAAACTGCAGTGTGGACGGTGCAATGTTCGGTAAATCACCCTTATTTTTGTCTACTGCACTTTAAGTTTCTCATGCCAAATAAACCATCATCTGTGATACTTTGAGACGTTTCTGAAGGGGTTAAAATCTGTCTTCTTCAGGTCTGGATGAAATCACATTTGAGAAAAAGTTACCTGCCCAAGCAAAACAGAAAAAAACTGCCACTAACCCTTCTGAGGAGCTAAAGAAAAAGCTCAAGGAAGACGATGAGGACTATCAACCCAAACCAACAGCAGGTTATCATATTTCATCCCTCCTTAAAAAGGTGGTTTCTGTGTTTTTATAATTTTGTGGTTTTTATCAGTAAAATAACGAAAGTCTTATTCCAGATTCAGAGAGTGATGACGATTTCAGTGAAATGGATGAGAGCGAAAATGAGGAGTTCACTTTGAAGAAAGTCAGCAAAACCAAAAAGAAGGAGAAAGTCGCCAAGAATGAGAAGGCCAAAACTTCTCCTGTCACTAAAAAAGAAAAGCAGCCATCCAAGACATCAAAGTCTAAATTGCAGGCAGCAGGTGTGTTCTTGGATTTATGCGTGTAATTAGAGAGATCAGATGTATGACGATGACAATTATTATGACAAGTACTGTGTCTCACAGCAGTTTCCACACCAGTGAGAAGTCCTCCAAAAGCCAAACTTGCACCCAAGAAGCCTCCTCCATCCCCCGCTGTTCCTACATCTAAGCCTGCAGTATCTCTGAGTCCAGCAGGGGGCAGAATACCCAAGTGGAACCCACCAGGTGCAGTATGACTGAATGTGAATGTTAATATACTTAAATCTATTGCTTCAGATGCATCAAGAGCAGGCACTCTAACAGAAATGCCTCACTCTCTCTCTGTCCCAGGTCAAATTGGTAAATGTCCCACCTCTTCTCAGAGTCCAGCAGTGAAGTCTCCAGGTCAGGGTCTGCGACTCGGGCTGTCTCGTCTTGTGCGAGTCAAACCTCTTCACCCGAGTGTTGCGAGTCACTGACTGAACTGATGTGAACCTGGCTGTGTTTGTGTCACTTACGTCCTGCTCCTGTCCTTGTTGCTTCATCCTTTCTTTTAAAAACGTTGCTTGTAAAAATGTATTTGTTTTTTCCTTGAGTTGCACAACAATGTGAATGACAATGATTCTGTCAGCTTTCATTGCACCTGCTACACCATGATCTATAATTTTTCCCCATGTACTGTCAGGGAACAGTGATATGATGGCTCTTTCTGTGTAGACTCCTAGGGACAAACCATAATCAATATATCTGTCCCAGCACCATCAGTAAAGGATTTGTGTTTGTAGATTTCCAGATTTCTTTGGTCTTGTCCAGGTGAGCTTACGTCCCAGATTCAAGATAAACTGTTGTTGCTGTGTGGTAAGTTGAAAAGGTGGGATTTTTGTAGGGGCTTTTAATTCTTTCTCTTATTTAACTAATTCTTTTGACATTAACATCACTTTCTTGAAGTTCCCAAGTGTGTGCAAAATTGTATATGATGTACATATATGTAAAATAAAATTTGAAGGCAGTTTATTTTGTATCCTGTATCAACAAGGAGGTTCAACTTAAATTTTAAATGAGTCAGTTACATGCCATTAGCCAAAAGACTTTCATGGGATTTATTTTATTTTATTTTTTGTTCTCAATTTTATTTATTTATGTATGTATATTTTCTTACCGAGTTTCTTACTTACAAGAGTTATCTTGTATCTGAAAACAATAAGCAGGAAGAAGCTTCCACATGTAGGTGGCAAATAAGACTCCTCCCTTCACCTAATCTGTGTTACTGTTCACCATTATTACCCAAAGAACACAATAATTTCCTTGTAGTGGGCCCATCAAGTTAATACACAAATTATTGAAAGGACAATGGCACTTAATTGTGCCTGGGGAAACAATTGTATAATAATAATTTGTACGCAAAATCGTTAATTTATGAAATTGTTAATCTCGTTATGTTGAGTTTCTTCAGCATTTAGGACAGATATGTTTGATCATCTGGCAGATGTTTGCCATTCTACAGCTGCAGCATAATTTATGGCTAATTAAACCCATCTCAGGTTCCAGCTGTTAGGTTCCCAGTAGCTATGGTGTGAATGTGGAAGATTGGGAGGGGAGAAAGACAGGGAGGGAGCATCTTGGATGAAAGGTAGGTAGACTATAATCATTTTTTTCTGCCAGTGTGAAGAAAAACTAAACACGTTACGTACACAGAGGCACCATGATGAGATCTGGTGGGGTTAAAGGATTATTTTTCCTTTTTGTTGTCTCTTCTTTCATTTTTTACCTTGGCTCCATTAAAAAGGAGGTCCACACTCATTCGGAGAGGTTGTTGAAGGTCCACCAGAATGACTCCATCAGGGGCCAGGGAATGCTGCACAGGATTGATAGGATGGAAGAAGACATCAGCCAACTGCGTGAGTGTTTTTTTTTTTAATATTACTAAAAATTTTGGAAATCATAAGAAATTTGCTGGACTTGGTTTTGTTTTGTCAGCATTGATAGATTTAGGTGATCTGGTTTCTGGATGTTAATATTGAGATTAACAGTAATAGAGATTAGTTATAAAGTTATGAATTTATGATTATGATTTGTTATGACTTAAAAATTTGACCAACATGACAGTGAAGTTCAGCCATCAAAATCATTGTTTACCGGGAATGACCTGCACTTATTTAAACTTATTTTCTTCTTTTATTGATTGATAATTTTTTTATATATTCATGTCAAAAAATTGTGGAAAATTTTCACTCTTTTTAATAATTTACAAAGGAAGTCCTCACAATTGATCAGAAATTTTTTTCTTGGGAGATGACTGGTCAAAATAATTACAGCAATAAATTGCAGAAATTAATCGTGAATAATAGATAAAGTTTTCTTTTTTCCATCAAATTTAAACTTGCTTAGTTACAAGGGTTGACAATCCTGAAATATGATCCTCCAGTGAATTAAGTATGTGAAATATGTAACTGTTCAAACAGCTATGTGTTTGAACAGTAAGACAACATAAGACAATGTTTGAGGGAGAGGCTGTGGTTAGTTTGACCACCAGCTTCAAACTCAAACAGAGAATAACTTTGTCATCTTTCTGTTCAGTCAGTCTGATGAATAACGTGAAGAAGGAGCCGGCATCAGAGCAGAACACAGAGGTGAAGAAGAAAAGGAAGGTGGTGAGGAAGCTGTACCCAAACTCGGCTCTTTTCAGAAAGTGGGGTGACGGGCTGCCAGAGGAGGAGCAGAAGGAGGCCGAGAAGTTGTTTCAGATATACGGCTACAACGCCTTCCTCAGCGACAGGCTGCCCCTCAAAAGAGAGATTCCTGACACCAGACCCCCAAGGTGACTGTGGTACAGAACCGCTGACAAACCCATTCACACACAACAATCCTGAACAGGAAAAGCATATGTGGATATCTGCTCAGTGCCTGAGAATATAAGGAGAGGAGCAGCTGCCTTGATTAGGTTTTCCTTTGATAGTTCATGTACCTCTAACGTTCATTGCTCAAGCAAGCACTTTACAAGTTAAAATCTAAACACTCATAACAATTTTTTTTCTGGATCACACTGACAGCTGTTTAGAGAAGAAATACCCAGAGGATCTGCCTTCCCTCAGCGTGGTGTTAATCTATCTGGATGAAGCTCTGTCTGTCATCAAACGGGCCATCCGGAGCATCATAGACAGGACACCGGCTCGGCTGCTGAAAGAAATCATACTGGTGGACGATCACAGTACCAACGGTGGGTCCACCTGCTCCACTGACATTGTGCTGAAGCAGTCCTAAAGGCAAAGCCACATTAGCTTGTGGCCAGACTTCTCTGCACTAAATCCAAACAAGCAGTTTGAATACAGTATGAATGCATTTAATACGGGGCGTGGAACCAAAGTTGTGCAGGGAGTTTGAAGAAATCATTCATTTTTTTGAAACATGCTTGTTCTTAAAGAGTCTGGTAAATGTTAAACTGAAGACAGGAGGTTGGCATTATTGGTGTTCTGGTTCTGGACAGAGCCAGACTAACCCTAAACCTTTGCCATTGTTTCCAGTGGTCTTAATTATAATATTAAATGGCTCTCATTTTTAAAAATATCCATTTCAAAATTTGTTACCACAACAGAAATTCCACCCACCCTCTCTGTGGTAGTGGATGTTCTAGATGCCAAAGTAAAACTACCCTTGTGCGTAGATGCTCAAGTTGATGCTAAATCATTTTTATTGTTTTGGGTTGGAGAGAGAGTCTGGTTAGTTAAATGATATGGCCAAGTCACTGGATGTCCAGTTACACGACTAAAACTTCTCACTACATTTTCTGCAGAGGATTTGATGGAGAAATTGGATGAATACATCACCTTGATCCATGAGGAGCATCCAGGCCTGGTGAAGAAAGTGCGGCACTCTCAGCAGCTCGGCCTCACGCAGGCCAGACTGTCGGGATGGAAGGCCTCAGTGGGGGATGTGGTGGCCATCTTGGATGCCCACATAGAGGTCCATGTGCAATGGTTGGTTTAGGTTCTTTAAGCTCAGAGTGATGTGAGTTTTAAACTCGTCACCGTGTTTTTGTTCCTGCTCTGTGAAGTTGAATTGTCACTGTGTGTCCAGGGCAGAGCCACTGTTGGCTCGCATCAAAGAAGACCGGACTCTGATACTGACTCCGGTGTTTGACAGAGTCGATTATGACGACTTGACCCTGACTCCCTACCCTGCAGTGGCTGATGCTTTCGATTGGGCTTTATGGTGCATGTACGAGTCGTTTAGACCTGAATGGTACAATTTGAAGGACGAATCACAACCTGGCAAGTAAGTTCTACTTCTAAGCTCATGTGTTCAAACTGTTTGCCAATAGACACATAGATTGATATACTATATATTATACTGTGTAAGTTTGTATTTTTCTGGAAATTTATGTGAGAGGGAAACAATGTGGCAGTTAAAAAAATTCAGCGTTTGTCGTCTTTTTGGACAAACTGAATGTTTACCAACTGGATTTAAATTTAATTTAAACACATGGAAGGTTCCCAGATAGATATATGTAATATGGTGCAAAACGCTGAGAAATGCACATAGTTCTTTAAGTATTTTCATTTTATTAAACTATCAGAATTGTAATAATGTAATTGAAGGACTAACAGAATTAAACCAACATGGACTCATGAGCTCATATATCCTTGTCATGGCCCTGGCCAATGTCAAAAAAATGTAGATACAAGAAGATTTAAAGGTTTTTAGCTCCTTTATTATTCTCATCTAAAGTGGACAGGAAGTTATTGAAGTGGAAGTGTTTTAACTCATTGCAAATATGAAATCCTGCCTTTAGGAGTCCGTCCGTCATGGGGATTCTTGTAGCTGATCGCAAGTTCTTTGGAGAGATTGGAAGCCTCGACGGCGGGATGAAAATATACGGTGGTGAAAATGTGGAGCTTGGCATCAGGGTAAAATTTTCACCTGGTTTCAAAGTGACTCAGTAGTCTCATTGAAGGTCCAATAGACTTCAGTTATAAAAATGGTATATTTTACAGTCCATGAAGAGCAGCTGTTCTTTGCTCCCTGTTTTTAAGTTCTGTATGTCACACACAGAAGGTAGCTTGACTATCAAAAAAAATTATCTGTACTGGTGATTCAGCCAGGATGTTTGGCACTCCTTGGTCTCATGTGGACTGGGAAAGGCTTTGGACAAAGATAGTTGTGTTATATGGTATATTTATTGAACATTCCTTAACTGTGCTTCTTAGATGTGTGATATTTGTGTTACAGGTCTGGCTTTGTGGAGGAAGCGTGGAGGTTATACCTTGCTCAAAAATAGCCCACATTGAACGACAATCAAAGCCTTACCTGCCAGACTTGAGTGTGATGATGAAGCGTAATGCACTGAGGGTGGCAGAAGTGTGGCTGGATGAATATAAATACAATGTCAACATTGCGTGGAACCTTCCAGTAGAGGTAACAACTTGTTAAATGTTGTTATGCACATAAATCAACACCTGAAACTTCTGAAACTAATAACTTCAAACTTGACTGTCCTCAGAATCATGGGATAGACATTGGGGACGTGTCAGAGAGGAAGAGGCTGAGGGAGAGGCTGAACTGTAAGCCTTTTAAGTGGTATCTGGACAATGTGTACCCCTTGCTGAACCCCCTGCATGACATAGTCGCCTATGGAGCTGTGAGTCAGAAATAACATGAGTGCACGTGAAAGATGACAGGTGTCACAGTCACAGCATGTTACAGTTTTGGTTTTCATTTTTAAGCTACTTTTTTTTTTTGGTGTTCAAGTTTATGTTGTTTGCTTGACAGTAATTCTTTATTGGCACAACTAACTGAAGCAAATGTTGATTCACTTTATTTGTCACAGAGAAGTTTACACAGAGTTGGGTTTCAATTCTCAATGGAAACCACCCTGATCAAGTATATTGCTAATCAGCGTGCCATAAACCAAAGTAATGTCAGATGTTCCCTCCATCATAACGTTATTAAGGACTGTTTTCTCTTTCTGCCTCTGGCAGCTAGAAAATGATCTGCAGCCAGGCCTCTGCGTTGACCAGGGGCCGATGCCTGGGAACACACCTATCATTTACGCCTGTCACCACTACGGATCTCAGGTACGTTCAGATGAATTCCAGATTTAGGACATTATGGCTTGAATATGTTAAAATTGACAGATCTTTCTTTCTGGTGCAGCATTGTTTTTACAGCACCAATGGACAACTTTATGTTGGTGGAATCAAATCACACAAGTACAACAGCAACCGCTGTCTGGTGGACAGCGGCACTGGCATCTATCCAGGACTGTATGACTGTAAAATTGCCCAGAAGAAGTTCCACATGCTGTGGGACTTTAAACAGGTGAATATATCAAGTTACAAATTTACAGCAGAGGATGGACAGTCAGTCTGGAGATGGAGAAACTCATAACTTGTTTTCTGTACAGAATGGACCAATCCAGAACAAAGAGACCAAGAGATGTCTGGAAGTTGCGACTGGTGAAGATGGCAACTACAAACTTATTCTTCAGCACTGCACTGGCCAGAATTGGAAAATAAAAAATCTGATTCAAGCACGTTTGCCAGACAACGCCCAGAAAATGAAATCATAACACAAGATTGTACAAAAGATCTTTGGGGTGAGTTTACACTTGGCACTGGATGTATTGGAGCCACAAGAACTGTGACCTGCATTACAAAGGATGGGTAGTTCTTATTGGATTCTTATTTTTATGACAAATGTAACTGATACAAAATATTAACTAAATTGTGATTTTCTTCTTCTTCCTTTTCAAAACAAAAAAGCTATAACAGTTATATTACTGTTTTGTGTGAAAGTCCCACAAAAAAAATCAAAAGTGAATGATTTTGAGAACTTGCATTAAACTCTTAATGTGATTTTTCAGCTTCTTTTCCTAGCAGCACTTCCAAGGAGGCACAATGAGTTGCACAACAACTATTTCAGAATCCATTTTGAGAGTGTTCCAGGATTTTACAGCAGCTCCTTCATGCTTACGTCCAACAGCAGAAAACCACAGGGTGTGTTGTTCGTATCAGTCCTTTTCAAAATAAACAGTGACAAGAAAGAATGGTATATTGAACTTGAACACCCTAAATAAAGACTGGTAATTGCTGAAAGGGATGTTAATCCTGAAGCAAACATTCAAATCAGGATCCATGCAGTTTAGCAGCAATTATCAGCAACAAACGCGTCCCATTTGGTTTCCCATGCAACATGGCCCTTCTCCTTCAGATGAGCTGGGAGTGAGCTGTACCTGCAAGCAAAGGACAATTAGTGAGGCACAACTCGCCAAACTGTGACATTTACTTTGAGTAAACACAAACTTGTGCAACAAAAAATGGACCAGACTCAGTGATTAACTCCCTTACAACAAACTTTGCCTCTATGCCCTACAGACAATATCTAACTTGAGCAGTGACAGCGAACACGTCTTTGGGGTCATCAGGTGGGAACCTCCTTTCACCGGTGTTTCGTCTAATTAGTCCCACAAAACCTTCAGGAGGCTAGACAGTGATCACTGGCGTCCCAGGGTCACCCCCCTAATGCCAGCCATCATCATTTATAATGGAACACTGTAGAGTTTTCACTTAAATATTTAAAGCACAAGCTACAAAACCACATGACTTAAAAGGTCAGAGGTAAATAAAAAACACTATTCTTATGGGCCACTCGAAGGGCTTTACAACACATTCACCCATTCACACACTTTGATACAACTCTTTCTCCAAGAACATCTTGCAGACATACAACATATACTGAAGGAATTTGCCCAAAGACACAGAATCAAATTTCCAACCCTCTGAATAATGTATAACCTCAGTGTACCCACTGTGCCGTCTCAGCTAGCTATAGCTCAAGGAGGTACTGTGTGTTTGTGGGATTAAATTAAACTGCAGCACAGTTGAAAACTTTCTATTATTAGTGTTGATTTGTGAATGATTTTGGTCTGTCAGTAATTTTTTTTTAAACAGCAGCTGCCTGAACATCAAGAGATTACATGAATGCTCAGTTAAAAACATAAAGCTGCTCACGTTAAAAGATAAAAATTCTCCTCAGTTTTTTTTTTTTTTTTTTTTTTTTTTTTTAAAGGTGCATTAAAAGATGAAAAACATACATGATAGAAAAAAAAATCATCTGATTCTGACCTGATGGAGTTGGCAGCCAGTTCTTTCAGAGTACCCAGGTTTGCCTTAAAGCCACCGATGCCAACAAAGGCTTGATAGAAGTCGTAGGAGAGGCCTGAAGTGCCGAATAGAGACGGGTCATCAGAGCTGATCACCATCGGATGGCCTTCAGACATCAGCACGGTGGCAGGGTGGTTTCTGAGGTCTGACACCAGCTTCAGGACCTGGAGGTCAAAGGTCAAACACATGTAGAAACTTGACACACAAACACGGCCACAAGGTTTCTTTGCACTTGTGCAAAAACGGCTGGTTATCTGACCTGGTTGGAAATGGGGCACAGCTCCACGGCCACATTTTTTTTCTTCGCCAGCTCTTTGGAAAGTGGATGGCGTGCTAACGCGTAGCCGTGCCCGATCCGTGAGGTGTTGAACAAAAGGGCATCTAGGATGTTTTGATCTATGTCGGTGCCTTCATCATCTACACAAATATGCACACAGTGAAATAAAGGTGTATTCTGAAAGATTTTTTTTTTATGATGTATTTCACTGTTTTGATTGACTCACCTGTCTCTCCTGCATGAAAGAAGTATGGTAGCGTGGCTCCCAGTTCAGCTGGCAGAGATAGTGCCTCTCTGAAGTACCAAAGAGTCCTCCCACTGTCCTCTCTGCCAACCTGCAAATCAGTTTCAGGTAAATGAAGATAATTTAGATCTACCTCTGGTTTACTCTTGGAGACTCTACGAACCACGAGTTAACCTCCACGTAGAGACATCTAGAGATAACATGAGATCTTGTTTGTACAAAGACATCAGACAACTTTTCTCACCATGTCAAATCCTGCAACTACATCTGGGAAGTCCTTCTGCAACTGAATGGCCTCCTGAACAGCTGCTTTGACCTCGGATACACTCAGAGCCCTGAAAGAAGGAGCGAGGATGGTAGACAGAACATCACGAGGACAGGTGAAGAGGGAAAAACATGACAGCCACTCAAAAAGACACTCATCATCCCATTTTGTGTAAAGTGAAATTTCCCTCAAAGTTTTAATCATAAACCAGCTCATGTGAAAGTATCAAGTTGCTCTATCCACAAATAAATGCACACAGCTTGTTTTGAGAAACAAGTTATCAGGCCTGATAAACTGAAACCTGAAGTTTCCTCCTGTCGAACCACAGCTGTGTTCTGATTTAAGAAAGAAATGTGACAAATTCAGATATCTTGATTTTAGGTTCCTAATTAAGGACAAGCTGCAGAACATACTGTCCTTAATTTTCAACTGAAATAAAACTATTTTTCTTCAGCACTCCTCTCAAACCCCCCCCCTCCAGTTTGTAACAAAGACTTCCTGTCCTGTTCGTGGACATAAAACTGTCCTCACATGCAGAGTTGTATTAAATCAGTGGAATGCCCTTTAACAGCTCTTAATACTGCAATAGTTGTTTTCATTTCCAGGAGACAGGAAATGAGATTACAGAAAATAGATTAAATTATGATTCAAGATAATTTTGCTGTATTAAAACTGGGCTACAGTGACCTTTACATTCCAGCCTTGAGATTGTACAACACTGTCCCCACTTTGGTCAGACACTGTATATTTTTGAGATACACACTTCAGATTATGTTTGATTTCTGTATTTATGCCTTAAAGCCCACAGAAATATGTCTTGTTGACAACAGATAACTTTAAAACCTTGTACAGACCTTTGCAGTTGTTTGGTTTTGCATTTTTGTGCCGATTTCAGTCTCAAGTCCACTTTGAGGGACTTCTCATGGACAAACTTATTGGAATTTGGCGTCAAAGGTTACATTTTTGGCCATAACTCACAAATAAATTCCTTAATTATGAAACAAACTAGTTGTTTTCTTTTCAATGTGATTGATGGAAATATTTATTTACCTGTTAACGGACACAATGACTCGAGCCCCAAGAAAGTCTGGATGATCTGCTGTAAATTTCGTTGTAACTTCCTGAAGCGTTTTCAGAGTCCAGACCTTATCATGGATGGTTCCGTCGAGCTCATACGTCTGCAGTGAAGAGAAACTCTGGTTAGTGCACCATTTTTGATAAATGAGCAGCTGATTCTCCTGCTGTGGCTCTTTAAAGAAGGCGATCCGATGTGAATAAACAAGTCCAAACCCTCGAGAGGCCGCTCCTGAGCTCCAGGTACATGATGTTGTCTTGGTGAAGCTCCTCCAGCCCCTTGTAGAAGTAATCCCTCAGCACAGGAGCGTGAGTGATCAGCCCTGCAGCTGCAATGAAGGCTTTCTCAAACTTCTCCCACACAACATCTTGGTTTGGGTACTCACCATCCGGGTCTTGGGTGAACAGGGTGAGGTGCTGCATGAGGCTGAAAGGCAGCAGCACTGTGTGTCAAGGCCTCCAGCTCGACCCATTACCCAGAATGCATGTGTGCGTGATCCTACCTGTTGTCAAAGCCTGTCGGGTCTCCCAGTTTCCCTCTGAGAGTCTGCAGCAGCTGCCAGGAGAAGCAGTCCCACCGGGGGGGAGGCGGGCGGGCGGAGAACAGGAAGCGGACCGAGCTGTCCCAGGTGAAGCAGACGTAGCAGTGAGGCCTGTAGGTGACGTTTTTCACCAGCCAATCAACGCTCACCAGGGCCGAGCTGTGCACGTGCAGCGCCGCACCTGTCAATCAAACGCCTGATGTTGTTGTTTTTTTAGTTTTCTGTTTTACATTTATGTCCTTGTAGCCTTTTTGCTCATATTTATTTTGGTCTTTTTTTTCTAATAATTTGCAGAATTTTTAAATTTTTTTTTGCCATTTTCTTGTTTTTGTTCTGCATCTCTTTTGTTGTTGTTTTAAAGCTGCTTAAGTGGCTTTATAAACAATTTTGTATTTCATTGTCTTGTAGGGTGGCCGAGAAAGCTGATCACACTGCAAACACCACAAATAAAAAAAAGCTGCGATGCAAATCCAAAGGGTGTAATGCTAATAAAAAAAAAAGCCAACATTAAAAAGGCTGAGTTGCCAAAAAAAAAAAACAAACAAAAAAAAAAAAAAAAAAAGAGTTGCATGAGAGATGCAAATAAAAAGCCACAACAGAAGAGTGCGGTCCGATGATCTATCACCACAATTCATGAAGAAAAGGGGAAGAAGGGGAAAGCAAAAGGAGGAGAAAACGAAACCGAAGCAAAAAGTTGTTTTATAAATAATTATTTTATACATATACTTTTCAGTGACCTCTATGTAAGTCAATGTAAAGATTAACATAATTTTTTAACCTTTTTAACCAAACCTGGCACTGGCACTAGCTATATAAATATAACAATGCAAAGTATAGTCACTTATTGATATTAAAATCATTTAATAAAAACTTTTCTCTTACTTTTTTTTTTTTGCTTATTTTAACTTGGACTAATTATATCATCGGACCGCACACTTCTGTTTTGGCTATTACCTGCAGCACAGCTTTTTTTTGGGGGGGATTTTTATGGAAGCCCATTTCCACCAGTAAAAAAAGAAAACTTAGTCTTGATTAAAAAAAAAAAAAAAAAAAAAAAAAATCACATACTAAGTCTAAATTATGAGAAAAGTCAAAATAAGATAAAAGGGTGCGTTTGCATATTTTTTTTTTTTTTTTACTGGCAGAAATGGGTTTCCGTGGCTTTTGTTGGTTTGTTTTGTTTTGAATTTGCCTTGTGGTGCTTGTAGTGGCATTTGTATCTTGACGCCTCTGTAGTCAGTTTGTGGAGAGAAATTGTTTGACTCAGCCACAACAGGTTGTCACTGCACAGATACTCAACAGCACAGAATACACATTGTCGTTGGAAAACATAACATCAGCCTGCAATACAGGTTTTCTTTTCTGACACCAACATATTTTGTTGTTTTAAAATGTCAAGCTGCAATCTGAAATCAGTTCCAGGGTTAGGGTGCATTGTTTTTATTTTTTTAAGTCCTTTTACCTTTTGGCATCTTCTGCAGCAGTTTAAAGATTGAACTCCTTTGGATCAGATGTTTGGCCTTGAAGAAGTGGATAGCAGGTGGGAACTGGGCAGCAGACATCTCTTGTTCCTTCAGCCGATGGAGGTAGGCATCCAGCTTCTGCTCGGCTGCTGTCAGCACTATTTGGCCACCAGTTTGCCTGGAGGCCTCCTGACGCATCAGTAAGTCCCTCTGAGCAGGATCAGGCATCCCATCACAATCCCTCACAATCAGCAGAAGGGGTACATATATGACCACAGCCGTACAGATTGGTATCACCATGACCTTGTGTGCCATAAGAGGACGCTGCCGTTCTCTTACAACATGGTCACACCGCCTCACAAAGCAAGGTTGCTGATTTCGGTGCTGTAAAAAAATAAATAAATAATAAAAAGAAAGCAATATTTGGTGCAAAACAACTGATGTGAGACTCACTGTAATATTTGCAGGATTGCTCGTTCATAAATTAAACTAACTAATCAAGATTACATACAGCTTAGTTTACATTGCAGTGATGACAGAGTCAATTTACTAGACTGGTCATGACTGCTTTGCTTCCTAAATCAGAAATCAGAAAGACAATTCCTAAACGTGAACACCTTACAGGCAAAGCTAACCATTTTAAACCAGAGAAACACTCACAAGTTTAAAGGAGCGTATGGAGTCCTGTCTCAGACGCTGCAGTCTCAGCTTGTTTTCCACAAGAATCTCTCCTCTCAGTCGAGCATGGCAGCAATATACTCAGAGCAGCTGGATAATTGAGGCATTTTTGTCTGACAAACACCATGTGATAAACTAATGAAGGGAGCATGAATGGCCAGTGTTTCGATAGAAATGTAAAAAAAAAAAAAGAAGAAAACAAAACCAAAACCTCAGCAGAAAGGGCACTGAAGAAAAAAAAACAGCAAGGAATTGGTACTAATGATTTATATTTTACATTTCCACAATATAACATTTTCAGGTTAAGACACAATCAAAAAAAAGAAAGAAAAAAAAAAAAAAGAACAAAAACAAAACAACAACCACACATACGTATAATTTAATCTGATAACCTCATATACATACAGTGCATCCTCTGGAATATCACCCACTCCTGTAATTGATGACAGAATAACAATATACAGTCGATGTAACATCAATAAATTAACTCTGTAAGGTCATGTATGGTCTTCAGATTTGTTCCTAGTATGCTATTTTTTCCCTCTGATTGGTTGGAGCAGACCCCCATTAGCAACACAATGCCCCATGCCACTGAAAAAGCGGTTAGAGGTTTATGAAACGGGGGAAAACTGTGACGCAGATGCAGTATGTTTGTCATGAATACTGATCCAATTAGAGGAGAATGTGTTGAGCATCCAGCCAATCACTCCTTCCCTGACAAGTCAGCGTAAACTGAGCCCCTTCAAAAAGGGAGAGCAGCAGAGTAAACCAGTCATTACAGCTGTGCAGTACCCACAATGCACATCTCTAATGTCGAGCTGCAGCGCCTACAATGACCCTTAACGCACAGAAAAATACAACACATCACACGACAACAATGCGTCTCTTTTGCATCCGAAATTTCGCTTCACAGACAAGAGGAATGACGTCTTTCATATGACAACATAAAAAATAAAGAGGGAGGTTTTTCTGTAATACAGCGGAGCCACTCAGTCCATAAACTTGCGGTTTGGGTTGGCGCCGAAGAGAGCCACTCGGATTTCAGGCATCATCTGCAAACGCAGAGACAAACAAATTATTTTCTTGTTTCATCGTTTTGTCTGCAGGCAAAGAAAAGAATAAAAAATGCTTCTCATTATTTTCCAAAACTTGTGGTCACATTGAAATGGTTTATGGTTTATCTTAAGTTTACAAATCCGAACACTTCAGTACTTAATTTCTCTGTATTTAAGGAAAGAGTGCAGTTTTAAGTGTAATTTAAGCAGAAAAATACTGTTGATGTCATCATAAAATTACATTTACGTTCTAAAATATAAAACTATCATAACCTCAAATCAGACTTATCAATTCATCCCCTACAATCATTGCTAGTTATTTTTTTAGTTAGTTTTTTCTGAAAGTTATATGAATTATTAATAAATGAATGTTGCTTAGTTGAGTTGAGACAACAAACATGAGCTGTCTGGTAAGCTGTTCTGACCTGCTGAGCCATGAGGTCCAGTCTGCTCTCCAGCGTGTTGGACACCTTGATCTTCCCATCACCATTATAGATCTCAATCCCTCCAGAGCTGGAAGCAGAAAAACACACCTTTAACGTTGAAATTAAGAACACTTTGTTTTCAGAGTTCCGATTCGAGTTTTAAGCTCCACGCTGCTTACATGTCTGGAGAGAGGAAGTTGTCCTGGTCGATACGGACCTCCAAGGTGTTCTTCACAGCCGCTTTATAAATGGGGATGTTCCTCTGGATGGCCGCCTGTAATTAGTATACCCATTTTGTTAGGCGGTTACATTTTTGTCTTATTTCACACACCCTTAATCTTTTCTATCTTATGTCAGGATGACTGAGCCTTGTTGGATTTTAACCTTCATCAGTGGCGTGGAGTGTAAATCACTGAAAATCTGTGCTCACCTGTACCAACTGAAAGTCCTGCTTGCGGCAGCGAATGGTCACTTTGGTCTCCAGGAGCTGATAAAATCCCTGATGTGAGAGATTATGAACGTCACCTCTCATGTTTTAAGCAACAGTCAGTCTCCTTATGGTCAGATACATCTGGTTCAAACAAACCTGAAGGATCAACCCATCCAACAGAGCTGGATATCTGCCCGCATCTTTCGCCACGTTGGCGAGCCGTTGGCGTGCCTCATTCAACATTTCCTGAGTGTTCAGGACAGAGCGCAGTCCTTAGTATAAACTAAACCTCTGCTATCTCTACACATATGACAGTAAGTTGGCAGGGAGGTGAACAGCCTACCGAGATCATATCATCGCGGGCCTTCAGCACCTTCAGCCGAGCTTGGTTCATCAGGTTAGACATTTGACTGTTGAGAAGACAAACACACAAATTCATTCTGTTTCGAGTCACTGCAGCGCAGAGACTAAATAAAATGACAGAAACTCTGTGTCACACAGCTGTTTCTTTGTTCTTAAATAGGCTGAATTGAGGAAGGGACGACTGGATGTGTCCTGTGATGTCCCGCCATGACTCACATTTTCTTCTGCTGCTCGATCTGCTTCTCTTTCTTCTCGTAGTACTCCATTATCTTCAGCCGCTGAGTTTGGACAAGACGGCCTTTCTCAATGTTGAACTCTTCCTCCGCCTGCATGATTACAGTATTAATTAAAAACTGATTTTGACTACCACTTCCATCTTTTGCTGTAACAAACATGTAGTCACCTAATTTTTTTAAACCACATTTCAAATCAAAATGAATAATGTAAATCATATTTAATTTAGAATAATTCTGTTTGTTATATATAATGCACTTCAATTTTAAAATTAAAAGGCTAACGTTTTAAATAAACAAATTTAAATTAAAAACAGATTAGATTAGAGCGTAAAAATTGACAAACCCAATTCCTTTATTGAAACATGAAAGTGAAGTGTGAATCATTATCTAATGCCCCAGTGTTCCTGTTCTGTCTGTTCCAAATGTATTTGTACAGAACCTGTAAATCGACACACAACCTTCACTTCTTATCATCAGTAAAAAAGTCAAACTTCTAAAAAGGATCATTTGCACTGGCTGTTCCTTTATCGCCCCTCAGTGGTGGATCTCAGACATTAAACATCTCTTTGCGGCTGAGAACCGAAGAAGCTCTTTCACATTATAAACAAAAACCATATGAGCTGCTGCAAACTGCTTAGTTTGCTATGAAAGTCTCTGTCAACAGCATATTTTCATACCTTTGCATCGATTTCCTCGGCCTTCTCATTTGCCTCCTGCTCAATGAAGGCCATCATGTGTTTGATCTGCAGAAAAAAAGAGGCATCTTTAAATACGGAATAAAAATTGATTTTGATTCCAACACAGTGGTTTTCAACATGTCCATTTTCTTCATGTATCACTGAAGAATATCAGCTTACGGAGAAAAAAAACATGGTGTAAACCGCTTATGTCTCTGCTCTTTTAGTAACAAACCCCTGAAATGATCAACTTGCTTTATTAATGTAGATGAAATTTTAAAATTCTGATTTATATTGAGAGAAGGATGCCTTATTTTCAGCAAACGTTTGACCTTTTATTTGAGTTAATTGACATGATCAATCGTTTTGAAGTACAGAAAAGTCTTCTGGGAAAGCTGAGGGAGTTTTCTTTTTTTTTCCCCCACCTGGCATTTGAAAGTGTTTCTCTGTGAATTAAATAAAATGGAGACACCAGGAGCACTGAGTCTGATCTCAGCTCCTTCATGGTTACAGAAGGGTTTGTCACCCTGCTGTGAAGTGAAGTGACTTTGTCAGCAGGGTGAGAAATGTCTCAGTCCATTTTTGCATCCCATCACTTCTGAATTTTAGAATTTCGTCTCTGTGAAAGCTGATTTTTCAGAGCTTACTGAGGTTTTTTCCCTCTTGAGTCTTTCCCAGTTCCTCATCAGGCCTTGACATGTGTTCATCATGTGATCATTAGGAAATATGACCCGCTATGATCAGCTACAACTACAGGTACAAAATGGCTGCTTGTGCAGATAAATAACTGTCGTCCTGCACAAAATGATGCTTCACTAGTTTGGATTTTGTGTTCAATTTAATGCTAAACCTTTGCAGCTGCTGTCAATGTCATTCTCCTCCGCGCACGTTTCCCATTTAAACCCACAGACAGCAGCGACGTTTTCTCAGTTTTAACGATAAGAAAGAGCAGGAAATGAATTAAAATGACATCTGCGTTTGAACTGTGTACATCCTGAAGGTTAAAACGCTTCATTTTACCTGCTTCTGTACGTCGGCATCGCTCAGCGCCATGGCTGCAGTTTGTCAAAGGTCCGCCGGGCCTGAAAAAAAAACAAAAAACGAGAAAACTCTGAAATCAAACACACCCACAGCCGGAGGAGGCCGCCGGGAACAAAAAATACGAGTTTAATCCAGACAGATGATCGCAAATCCGCGTTTGTTTACCGGAGAATGACGAAGGAAGAGCTTTGAATTGATCGCCGCAGTCGTGACTCGTAAAGATGTCTACGGAGGATCAGCTGATTGTTCAGGTCACATGATGTTTACTTCCGGTGAGCAAGCGGTCACGTGCCAGAAGAAGAGACACGTTTTCATTCATTAAAAATTAAATAAAAGATATATTTCAAGTTCATTAGTTATTTTAGTTAATTATTTCTCTGTTTATTACTTAATTTGAATGCAAATGTATATATTTAAAACACCACGTGTTTACATTTAAATAAAAAGAAATCGTTTTGGCTTCAAAAGAGCGGCTTTCTTGTTTTGTATAATTCTTGTAGATATGTTCACTAATAAATGATTCCTCTTTGTATTTGTTATTTATACTAAAATATGGGAAAATCAAAAATTATATTTTATTTTCAAGAATATTTCATATTTATTTCTTTGGTTTTTAACTATTTATACTAAAACATATCATTTATTAATATTAAACTCTGAATTTAGTTTAAAATGTGTTTTGGTAATATATAAGTGAATTATTATATTCATTATTTTTCAAAACAAAATAATTTTATTATAGCTACAGTTTGCTGTTAAAATAACAAACTAATTAAAACTGTACTTCTAGAGTACTTAAATATAACTTATTGTTTCTAAACTGAGCAGCTGAATGTGCCCACAGGAAAGCTGTGATCATAATGTGCCATGTTTTCTTTTGTTTGTTTGTTTTTTAATAATTATCATTTGGAAAAATAGACTAGCATGCAGTTGGTTGTCAGGAGGAAGGAAATGTCATAGTTTTCCAGCTTTTGAGGAATGACTGTGTTTACAAATGACATGCAAAATGCACATATGTTTGTCTCCTGTGTGCATGTTGGTACAAGTGCTTAGTGGCACAGTTTCCAGTCTCATAACGTGTCTTGCCAGCAGAGGGAACTAGAAGTTGGAAAGTTCAGATTTAGAAATAGCCCTTCTCTACTCCCTGCCTGACATGCATTTTCCACTCTGTGTCACGAGCTCACACTGGGCACAGCTCGGTCTCACTGATAATCTGCTGTTTGGATAGCAATCATACAACTCCAGCGCCCGGTGACCTGAATCAAATACTAACCCACTGACCTCTGTTAACCTGGCAGAGACTGTAAACACTGATTCAAGAATGAAACTGTTATTGTTTCACCATTAAAATGTTGATATTATTATTATTATTATTATTATTTTCTCGCTCTGGACTGACAGCAAACTGAACACTAACTCCTCTCCAGCAAATGGTTATGTCATAGATTTGAAGGGAGGTGGGTAGGGTGGGGGAGAGGCAGAGAGGGAGAGGGAGAGAGAGACTTTTGCACAGCTTGTCCATCTTGTTATTCCCGTGCCAGCTCCAGCATGCATGCGTGCTTCTCTGTTATTTTGTAACTTTGTGTCTGAATACACGACTCACTTCCAGCAGCTGCATCTCTTCTGACAGCTCATTCAGCACCTCAGCAAAAGGACACAGGTACGCTAGGATATTACTTTGCTGATTATTTTCATTCACACAGCAGAAAGTTTTAGGAAAGCCTGGAACCATGTGGAAGTCTAAAGCTGTGTGATTTGAATTTGTGGCCTTTGTGTGTCATACTTTGTTATGAGTGTATCATCTGTAAATAAGTCAGAGTTAGATCATTATGAGACACTCGGATGTAGTGAAGGACAAAATCTCACCTTGCACGAGACAAACACAGGCACTGATTATCAACCAATTCACATTCGAATTTGACCTTTTGTAAATTCTAACCTCTGATATCATTCACACAAAGAGTGTCCTGAATCACACTGATCATTTATTTTGCCACAAGTCTGTTATCTATGGGATAGGATCAATGGGAATCCAATTACTCAAGTAGGCCAGCAAATAAAGGCGGATCGCAGAACAGAAAAGGTTGATCGGTTTCTGAGCAGGCAGAGACACAGACAGTGTGTGTGTATGGAGTTTAAAATGTTTGTCTGGCCAACTTAATTTTTTTTGTGGACCTGTGAAAAGGACAGAGGTATACAAGGCCTCCACAGAGACAATATGGTATCCAGTTGATCATTAAAAGCGCTGGGAGGGGATTGTTTCGCTCTCCTGACTCTGGAAAGGGGTGGTGTGACACAGTGCCATTGTTATCAAAGCAAGGAGGAAAAAACGCCACATGCAATTAAAAATACACTACCAGTCAAACGTTTGGACACACTTTCCTATTCATTTGAATGAACAGGTGTGTCCATTGTAGATTAAAACAAAAGAGCATAGACTTAAGGCCTAAAACAAACTTCACATTCAAATGGTTAAACTCCCTTTCTGACAACGTTTGTTCAAAACCAAAGAAACGTCTTTATTGATCACGTTGGAAAGTTGTGTTGCACAAAAAGTACCAAATTGCATCACTGGCAGGAAGAAGGTTTGTTTTCCCCTGTGAGGCAACAAAAAAGAAGTAGCGTTTTGCGATGCAATTGCACAGGATTGCATATGTTCTCATATTAGTAATAGCAAAAGTAATAACGATCTGCACTCTTCTTCCCAAATTTCATACATTTGGAAAACATATTTTTACTCATATGATTATTGGCACTATTCATGCTATGCTTATGTTTTTATGAGGTTGGGATTGTTCCATAGAATGTATTGCAAAACAGAGGAAACAAAGCAGAGGAATTAATGAGAAAATAAAAACGTCTAAAACTTCTGATACATGTCTTTGTTGTCTGGACATTAACTCCATCAGCGCGCCCAACATGCTTGAGTAGTGACCCTGAAAATTCAATTCTTACGTAAAAATACAGATTTTTGTGAGAGAACTTCAAGCTGTATTTTTTTTTTTTTATCTTATTACATTTCATTTTCATTACTTTACATTATTATTCATTATTAATGCCACACAAATTTTTATGAGCTAATTCAGGAAATAGTGAGGCTGTGCCCTCAGTGTGACATAACATGTTCCCCGGCAGCTCAGCTATCAGGATGTACTTTCTTATGTGCTATTTTTCAGTAAAACTTGATATTCTCCTAATTTATTTTTGTGAAACAACACTTAGTTAAATCCCACATCAGTGCATTTAGCCTCTTGCTGCAGCTACTGTTTATCACTGATTACCACTATTTACTTTGCTCACATTACTCATAGTTTGAGTTCACAGCTTCACATAAAGTTGAGTGTAAATGTAACATTAACACTGAAGCTCTGGAGAAGCCGTCAGAGGATCTGTACCGCATAGAGACGTGATGTAAAAACAGAAAAAACAGACAGGCCTCATGTCGTGAGTGTGATACAACATTCGACAGTGAGAAGCGAGTGTTGAAAATATCTATTCTGGGTCTGGCACGGGGGTGAATACTTTCTGCAGTCAAAGCTGAGACGTAGAACAGACGTGGGGGGGGGGGGGTCACCTTCAGAGAGACACACTTTTGAGATGAAATCATGCAAGCAGCCATTTGAGCCATTTGAGACCTCTGTCACGTGACACATTGTTCATTTAGAAAGTTGGATTAACAAACGTACATTTTATGATATAATAAATCACATAATACACATTAATGATATTTAATTTAATAAATAAATGTAATAAATAAATATAACATAATAAATCATTTGTCACTTCCATTTGTGCTTACTTTCACCTGATTCTCACATCATGTGAAATAATTGAAATGGCTTCCACTCTTGGGGTGACAGATGGAGATGCATGCAGAAACTAAACATAGCAAACTATGCAGGTCGAGGCTATAGATAGTCAGAGCCGCTGTAACACAGAGAAGCCAGTGAACAGCTTTTTCCAATCACCGTGTGAGACAGAGCAAGAAAGAGCAGCAGAGCACGTCGCTCCAGCTAACCCCCATCAAACATTTTTTCTAATTGTTCTCAGTTCTTTCCTCTAAAAGCAAAAAAAAAAAAAAAAATCAGTTAACCAAAATTACCAAAATCATTATATTAAAATATCTCACATGGAAGAAAAGGGTGGCAATTTTATAGCCAGTTAGACTTAGTTTTGATTATTTGGGGAATTAATTACTTAAAACAACTTGAGAATGGTTAAACTTAACTTTCACAAAAGTGTGAAGTCAATAGTCGACAAGCACAAGAAATCAGCTCATTGATAAAAATACTACCTACTAAATACACTCCTTTAACGCCTGTGTCTTGTCTTGTTTTAGTAGGTGGCTGGCTGTAAAATTCACCCAAATTATTGCTTTCTACAAAGAACACAAGTATTTTACTGCAGCTTGTCAACATAGAGCTTGTTTTAAGAGATTTATATTCCAGGTAATTGACATTGCATCATATTTGTTAAACATATTTGATGTGGGAAAAAAAAACTTTGTGGAGTAAAAGTAATTATAGGTAGAGTAAAAATTTAAAGAGTTGTGTTCATCTTCTGCAGCACTTGTGAGTGTTTCCCACCTCCAAGCTGTTCTGTCCATTCAGCAGCTGGCCGTCATTCTGGAGGGAAAAGTCCCAGTCGAGTCCAGCAGGAGGGATGGAGGAGGCCCAGGGGCCCGTTCTCCCAGCTCCAGCCCTGCTGCTCTGCCCCTGACCCAGGCAGAGAGGACTGGGCCCTGGCAGAGTGAGAGCCTGCTGGCAGAGTCCTGGTCCACCATGGGTGACGTGGACCCCGAAGACCCCGAGGACACCAACAGCCTCGACAGCAGCGACGGCGCGGTTCTTCCTGGTGAGGAGAGCCACTCCTCCAATTCTGACATGGTCCACCTGGAGAGAGAGGAAGTGGAGATGCTGGAAGAGGCGGAGAAGGAGGAGGAGAGGGCAAGGAGGACTGAGGAAGAGGAGGAAGAGGATGAGGAGATGCAGACAAGTGTGTTGAGTGTCTTGGGTGGGGAGAGGGAGCTGGAGGAGCTCAGGGAGGAGAAGCAGGACCTTCGGGCCCCAGAAACTGAGGAGCCTTACGTGGAGAAGAAGCCCACAGAGTTTAGGCAGGTTGTCCCCCCGATGGCCCTGCCTCCTCTGCCTATCGTCAAGCTCGATCCCCCCTCCACAACGTCCACCCCGGTCCCTTCGACAACAACCTCTGAAATGGAGGAGCTTTATTCTACTCAGGGCCTCCACCCTCCATCCATCCTCGCGCCGATAGAACCAAAGCCCCTCGTAGAAAGTCTCGAGCAGCTCCAGCTCTCGCAGATCCGCCTTTCAGACATGGAGGAACATTCGGTCAAAGAATGTCACGCAGAAACAGAAGAGCCGCGGCCACAGCCACAGTCCAGAGCTCCCAAGACTGGCAAACCTCTGAGCTCCACAGAGCTGCTGTGTGGAGGAGCTGCTTTAGTAGCTGTTGTTGGAGTGGTGGCGTACGGCGTTGTGGCCTACTGCAGAAAGTAGAAGCCCCCTCCTTTAATCACAGGTCTTCTCTGTTTTTAAAAGTATTCCAACTAATTATTCCACTTCACTCTCTGAATTAAATCTCTGACACTCTTTGTATTGCAGACACATTTAATTTGCTCGTTGGGATTCATCTTGTGCTACCTCAGCTCCCACCAGAGCTCATGGCCTTTACTCTTTCTCTATTCAGTAGATCTCTGAGGAAACATAGCCAGTGAAACGTAAATCAAGAATGTAAAATCAGTGTAAGGTACAATTTTAAAGAATCCTGAAACTTGAATCGCTTGTTGGATGTTTCTTTGTGTGATAGCGTCTCTTATTACTTCAGCAGAAATCAGCATGGAGGATGAAATTGGAAACCAATTCCTCTTTTGTTCACGTCATGTTAACATAACCACGGCTAATACCCGAACAGAGGATACCTTCACTTCCTGTTCTTAACAGATGACATGTTTTATTTGACAGACTTAAATCAGACTGTAAGTGTAGCTCAGGGCTGGAAAATTGATTTCATTTTGTTTTCGGTCACTTGCAGGCTCAGTTCACGTCACCACCTTTTAAACCGCTATAATACAACAGTTCACATCTACACTGACTTAAGAAATGAGCCTTTTGGTCATTTCTGCAGCTGCTTCCCTCCTGGCATTGGATGACAGTGTAACATCAGGAAAATGTCTGCTGCTCACGGCTCCACCCATCAGAAAGAAGACGGCATTCATTAGTAATTTGCTTGGGGTTTTGTTTTTGGGCACACAATGTCTGCAAATCCGATTCCACGCTGCTTTAGCTGGGTTTTTCTACTAAAACCATTTTCCAACAGTTTTCAGGCTGAAACAAAATCGTAAAGCGGTTGAGTTCAAAAACACTGACAACCTCAGTAGAGCTGAAGGGAGCTCCTGAGAATCTGGAAGCCATGTGGGACTTATTCATTTGGATGTGACTGCTGAATTGGTTCAGTTCAACGGACCCTGGGAAAAAAAAAAAAGCTGAAACAGGCTTAACTTTTGCAAGAGTGCAATTAAGCGTACACAAACACACATTCCTAATGTACAACATCAAAATTCTCGCCTAATTAAATTATAAAGATCTGAGCAGTGTTTGGGCTTCTAATAAGAAGTCAGGGTGTTAATGATTGTAGCCTCCAGGGATTGTATTTTCTGGTCCTATCAGTAGCTGAAGAAACGACGACCACACTGGGAAACTCTGAGCTAGATACCCACACACGTCTGGGGCTGATGGGGACATTAAACCACTTCCTGCTCAAGTGATATGAGCCCTGACCTTTGACCTAGAAGTTTCTGAAGCGTAGGGGAGGCTGAAAAAAACACAGGAAAAAAAAAACTAACGTAGTCAAATTTAAGTTTGGCTTTTCAAACTTTTTGGAGCGAGTAAATACACAAAAATGGACTTCTCTCCTGAAGGCAGGAATTTGGAAGATTGGAAGTGTTTGGATGATGTTCCATCCTGCCGTCTGCTGGCCAGTCATCACCATTACAGCCATTTAACTTTGGAGTGATAAGATCATAAACCAGAGGACACCTTACCACCAAAGACAGAAAGATTAATTTAATGTCTACATCTTTGCAACAACATTTAGCTTTTATAATAACCACTAAATACATTTTCTGCAACAATTACAACATTAAAAATCACAATTTTCATGTTAAAAGACCTGAATTTTTTTCTCTGTTTGTGTTGTTGTTGTTGTTGTTCTTGTGTTGTTTTTCTTATACTATTACTACTACTACTTAACAGGAAAATAAAAGTATGTTATTTGCATCAGAAAGACAGTCTAAACAAACACTGTCCAGTTTTTTTCCACTGTTGTCATCCAGGATACGAACCTGATCTCACAGGTAGTGATTAGAACTCTGTGGTCAAACCAGCACTCTGGTGATAGACCAATTATACACCAGTCACACTGACACTTCTTGATTTTGGTCAAGTACCAGTAAATAAAGAACAATGGGGTTGTCTGTGCTGCCGTTTCCACATCGCTGTCAGCATGCATGCAGCTATTGAGCTGAGAAGGGGAAGGAAAGTGCTTCTTTGTTTGGACAGATAAAGCTGCCGCACGTCTGCTCTGCCAGAAAACATACTGTACCTCTCACACACAAACATTGATTTTTTCTGGCTCTCTTTTTCCCGAGCAACACCCTCACACCAATCTAAACACACCTAACCACAGATTATAATATATAATATCCAGATAACAGAACATGCAAATCGTAATGACCATTTCTTGTCAGGGTTTGTTGAAATGCAATAAAACAAATCAGGTTATATAGTCAGAAAACATGACAGAAGTGTACCAAATATTATTATAATACCAGTGTTTATAATGTTACACTGACATTTTTAATCTATTCAAATCACACAATGCAATGGTCTTTGTCTCTGCAAAGGCAATTGTAGGCACAAAATAAGTACACAATAAAAAGGAGAAGAAAATAAACCACAAAGTTAACCACAAAAGTGAAAAAAAATCATAAATTGATCAAAAGGTCGTAAAGGTGGAAACAAATATATTGATAGAGAATAATAATATCTAAAAGAAATCAGAAAGAAGAGAAGCCGCAGAAAGAAAACAACCACGTGAAGAGCTGAGATTTGTGTAGATGAGCTGAAGTTCAATTATTCACAGTAAAGCGCAAAGACTGTCATGCTCTATATATTTTTATATTTTATCCACCTTCTTTCTCAAAGCTTCCTAATGACAAGGCAGAATACAACAGAATGTCGTTGAAGAGGATACATCAGAATAGGATGGGATAGAATGGAAAGGAAATCCGAAAATTCAATGGGATGGAAAATAATTCAAATAAAAGAAACCACATCATCAACATGATTAAACTGAGGACTGAGTACTATGTGAGGACTCAAATAGAATGAAATACAAGACAATAAAATACTGTCCAACTGAGTACTGTCCAAAAGTTTTAGGCAGGTGCAAAAAATTTTTTTAAAGTCAAATGCTTTCAAAAATATTGACTGAAATATATTGAAATTAAATATTGATTTGATTTTGATTTCTCTTCTGTTCATTCACTTTGGATTTTGCTCATTGATAAAAAATAAAATATTGAAAGGTTTTGTGCTTTTTGGTATTCTTTTTTCAACAACTGCACAAAAACTTTTGCACAGTAATGCATACGTCTTGTTTTATTTTATTATATAACACACACAACGAAGGAAAACAACTTTGTTAAGCCTCAAAGACCAACAAACGTCCCGATCCCACAGAGCCAACACCAGCACACAGCTGTCAGGCTTCAGCTGCAGCCCAACAGGCTGCGGTCTTTAATTTATGAAGTTTCGCTGTGAATGGAGAGAGGGGGAGAGGACGAGGTTTGTGGTTCTTTGTCTTTATCAGCGTGCTGCACAGGCAGGAAACGCACACACGCACACACGCATGCGTATTTGCATGTTTGCACACACGCAGACACTCCTTCCTCTCACTTCACACATTCACATAAACACACACTGTGTTTACAGCTAACTCTGCTAATAAGTTTCAATCAAATAGGTCAATAATTCAAATCAAATCACATCACAGCCAAATGGGGTGAATTACTAATGAAACTGATATAATCTGTGCACCTCCATGTCTTTGTTTCCGTGGTGCTTCCAGCTCAGGCCTGACTGCCGCTGCACTTTAACTGGGCTGAAAGGGGAACTTCAGGAGCAAGTCGGTTGATATTTAAAACTGCACGGCTGAGATAAATGAACTTCTCAAAAAACCTGTTTTTATTTGAACATAGGGTTGGTTAACTGGAGGGGGGTGGGTGAGAGGGGCCTCCGTTTAACAGCGATCACTGCAGTAATAACCACTGACCTTTACGATCAGGTCTGTTTATGATGGTCAATTGAAAAGACTAATAGTCATATCTTTTATTTAAACTGGCTTCAGCTCCAAACTCGGGCCCTTATACACCTGTGCAACTGCAAAAACACAACAATTAAACTGCAGGTGTTGTTTAGTTTATAGAAGAACTTTTAAGAACAAGAGAATAAACAGAAACTCCAAGTAAATGCAACTGAAGAAATTAGGAAAAGAGATCTAACGCTTGAGAGTTTGTGAGTGAGAGAAAAATGTCATAAAGAAAAGAAAAGGAGAAGTAGAATAGTTGCAGAGCAGAATAATGTTACTGATTGAAGTGTGCAAATATAAGTACATATAAATATAAGGCAAGATGTAAAAAAAAGAAAAAAGAAAGAGTAGACTTTCAGAACTAAAACTTTAATCTGGATAATTCAATTTAAATATTTTGAAATATGAAACATTTTTTGATTGAAAACAAAAAAATTATAATATTCGTTAAAAATGCAATATAAAGTAAGCTTTCCAGCAGCACTGTTAAATGATTAATGTGACATTGATTAATGGTAAGTTAATGTGTATCTGTTGGTTGTAGTTCCTCTAAAAACCTGGTCACTAACTTACAACTTTTCATGCAAATATTCATTCAAACTTTTACCTTTTTTCCAAGAAATCTTCCGGCTAATCACCAATCCGCTACAATCTTATCGAGAAACATTTAAACTTGCAAAAATCTGTATTACTGAACAGCAGCAATTATAAATGTGTTTTTTTAGATACATATCTCGCCCAGTATGCAAATTCCCAGGTCAGGCTGGTGGTATTCCTGGGTTGTGTGTGCAATAAAGGAGCTTTTTGTTGTTTGTACACTGTGATCGCCGCTATGAGAGAGTGAGATGCTCAGGTGTCTGATCTGTGTTTTCAAAAAAGAAGAAGTGTGTACAGCAGTGGCGCATCGTGACGTTAACACATTTAAATTGACCGGCCTCTCCACGAATACAAAAACAGGGAGTGAAGGTCTTAGACGCATATATATACCTGTCCAAATACTGTACACCTGCACTGGTGTGGCAGTTTTCACCAAAAAATGGCCTCAACTGAGGGAAACACCCAGACGTACAAGATGGTGAGTCGTCAGTGTGCTGTTTGGAAGAGCAAAATGCCAGTTTTAGTCTGCATTATTATTATTGTCATCATATTATAGGTTTTTTTGTCCGTGATTTTCTGGATTTCTTTACCTGTTTCTAGACATCCTTGGACACCGACATCAACCAACACTTCCAGGATGCAATCGATGTGATTCAACAGCACTCAAATAATTCATATTATGATTCAGGTAAGGAAGAAAAATACACGACAACAAACAGAACTTACATCAGATTTGCTACATTCATCTTAATATTTTAGGTTTGTGCTTAAAAATCTCAATTTCATCCCTTCAGAGTACAGACATTATGAAACTATAGGTTCTCAGCACCCATCGCTAGAATGTCAAATCTGCTGCCTCGTCAAACACCCGTCTGATGTACCAGCTTCTGGCTACGACTGGAACGACACAACTGTAAGTAGTGCACAGTCACGTATGCAGAAGAGAACCAAGGCTGAAAATCTGCTGAGAGCCTCGTTGATAAATCACATCTGTCTTTCAGCAGGCCTCCTGGCCTCCCGTTATCCCTGATGTCTCCCTGCCTCACCCTGTACCAAATGAATCCCATGATTTCTACTCCATTTTACCGACACAGAGGAGCAGTAAAGGTAAGAACATCCATCAGGGATTCCATGGTAGGTCTGAATCTGGTCTTTTCAAATGATGGCACTAACACAGGACCAACTCTATCCCCACAGGTCGCAAGAAGCTCAGACTTTATGAATACCTCCATGAAGCTCTGAATGACCCCAACATGGGCGACTCGATCCAGTGGACGGACAGCGGCAGCGGCACCTTCCACTTCATCTCCAAGAACAAGGAGAAGCTGGCTGAGTGCTGGGGCCAGCGCAAGGGCAACCGCAAGACCATGACGTATCAGAAGATGGCGAGAGCTCTGAGGAACTACAGCCGCACCGGCGAGATCATCAAGGTGCGCCGCAAGCTCACCTACCAGTTCAACCCAGACATCCTGCACAGGCTCGGCTCCACGCAGGTGGCCCTGCACCTGCCCTGCCACCCCAACCCCGCACAGGAAGGCAACCATGCCCAGCAGCAGCAGAGCCAGGCCGAGCAGAGCTACTTCAGCTCCGCAGCCGTGGACTGGCACAGCTGGTACGGACAATACCAACTGCAGGAGGACTACGACCTGGCCTCCAGCTTCACCTCACACAGCACCGCCAAACTCTGAGGACGTGCTTCGGAAGAACTTTTATGATGTAATGGAATTAATAAGTGTTCATGTCCCCCGTCAGAAGTGTTTAAATATTTCTTTGTAAATCCATTTTTAGAAAACTTGAATTGTGTGAGTCAATTTTTCTTTTTTCTATCTTTAACTTTTTTTTTTTTTTTTAGAGGAGATGTAAGATTAGTTAGGCCTCTTTAGGAAACAAACTTACACTTTTCTTGCAGCGTTTAAAAGTTTATTGTAGGTTGAAATTGTTGGAAAAAGGGAGGTCACTGATGCAATGACCTCCTGCAGATGCTGCAGTGGATAAAGCCCTTGAAGATGTGACAACCAGCAGCAATATGTTTTTATTTGTATCATCAAACTTTCAAATTATGTCACAATTTTGTTGTTTTCCCACAAAAAACACTGGTCTTTGTGAATGTAACCGACACAACCAGTCCAGTGTGTTGAACACAATTTCTTTTCTTACTAACATCTTTCTTTCAGACACAGATGATTGTAAATTGGCTGTAAATACGTTTATACTACGACGGGTGAAGGAGAGATTTCCCCAGGTTCAAAAAAGCCCACTATATTTAAATAATGGATGGATCTGGATCAAAAAATTGGTTAACCCTTTTAATGTTTTAAAACTTAAACAGGTTGACCTAAAATGCTGATTAAAAGTCTAATCAATGTAAAGATTTACAGAAATGTAAAATATTTACAGAGATTTAAAGGTTTTAAAAGGTTAACATTGATCAGTAAGTCAAAAATATTTCATTTCCTAAAGCAGTGTCTTTGGCTTAAGGACTGAAAATTCCATAAGAAACACAGACAAGCAAAAATTACATTTTGTTTTAACGCTACATTTTTTTGTAAGAAAGTGAGAGCGGATTATACATCTTATTTCACCACTAATATAATTTATATGTACCATTTATATGTAATCTTTCAGTTCCTGTTGTTACAGCAGTGAATAAGAGGCGTCAAGTGCAATGACCAAATCTGAATAACCATTTTGATTGTGGAAACATTATGTTTATATACTTTTTTGTATTTATTCAGTAATATTTGTGTAGTATCATATCTCTTTTCTTACTAATTTTGTCCTTTTGTTGACCAATAAATCAATATATGTTCTCCCACATGTGTTAAATTTCACTTACAATGATAAAAAATAAATTTCTCCTCCTTTGCTGCCTAAAAAACGCAGCCATTTTAATACAATCATATAAAGATTTTGTTGAAAGCTATGGCACTTTCACTATTATAGTGAAAGATTACAACAGGCACACTACAAAATATGAAATTAAGACACATCCTGAGAGGAAAAATATGGCAGCAAGTGTGTTTTTCCTGAAAAGAGCACTTTGTGTATAGAGGTTGTCTCCAGGCCAGGTCTTATCTGGTTCAGCGGGGAGGATGTGGTCAGCGTTGGGAGGCTTTGTTGACTGGTGCTGGTGTTGGGGCTTTGTGGGATGGTGGTCATTGTTCCTGTGAGCCTGGGGTAGAAAAAGTGTGGTATTATGCAGAAAGCCCGCTCCCGTGGTGGTGGTGGGGGGGTATAATAAGAGTCTGGGCACTTGAGAGTCTCAGAGTCAGTTTTGTGAAAATCTTCCAAACAGCACAGACCCCTCTGCATAAGAAACAGCCTCATCTCTGATGGTAAAGATCTGAATTTCCTTGAATTTAACTTTGGGGGCAAAAATGGAAAATGATGCAGTAGTCAAGGCTGATTTTTACAATTTTTTTTACAGAATTCTTTCCAGGAGACTCAATCTGATCTGGAGGTGATCTTAGAGTTCCTTGAGGAGTACTACAGACAAAACGCTGGAGAAAATGGTAAGAGGAGAGACTCCTTTTTTAACTGCAACACTTAAAGACCGTACAGAAATGCATTTTTCTTTTTCCAGTGGACAAAGTGCACTGCACTGCAGGTGTGGAGGGAAGAAGTGCACCAGCGGATGAGCAGCGTTGGATGTGGTGCGAGCCACCTGTAAGCACTGAAACGTCATTTTACTGCATTACTGAAGCTGTTCAGCGTTCTGCAGTCTGACTTTTTTATATTTCTGAGCAGAACATCAAGCCTTCGCCTCAGCCCTCCATGGTATACGATGTCCCACCAACCCTCAACCCAAACACAACAGCAACATTATCTGATCATAGTTCAGTGCTAAAGTTTGTATCAACAAGAAAAACAACCAAACACCAGGCCACAGCAGCGGGGAGCGGTAAGTTCTCCTTTTTTTGGTCTCTGAATAATATTATTGCCCCGGTTGGTAGGAGCCTGAGGGAAACAATACCAAGAGAGCAAATAAGAGACCTTCCCTTTACCGTAAAACACAATGGGACTTAGCATGGCTGAGCTCAATAGCTGTTTACATATCTATCAGATAATTACAATGTTTACAGCTTGCTTGAATGGCATCCCATCACTGTAGAGATTTTCGGGGAATCGCTGCATTAGAGGAAATTATTATCTGTAACCATCACTAACTGCTCTTGCCTGACACAGCTGGGATATTCCCCTTAATCCTCTTCAATATCCCTTTAAAGTCCCCATCCCATGGCGCTTACCTTTCCCTCAATGGCTGCAGGTAGAAAGGTGCGACTCTTTCACTTCCTCTTTGAGATGTTAGAGGACCCCAACATGGCCCACTGCGTGTCCTGGGTGCCCGCAGCTGCTGGCGTTTTCCGGTTTTCCTCCAGGAACAAGGACCAGGTTGCGGCCCTCTGGGGGCAGAGAAAGGGCAACAAGAGGCCCATGACTTACCAGAAGATGTCCCGGGCCCTCAGGAACTACGCCAGGTCAGGGGAGATCTTCAAGGTGAAGAAGAAGCTCACATATCAGTTCAGCCGAGACACACTGATGTTACTGCGAAAGTGTTATAGAGGAGATTTATAATATAATTTGTATTACTTGTATGAAAACAAAAATTAAATGTGTGTGTGTTTTTGTTTTTTTTTTCTCTTGGTGCCTAAACTTTAATAGCAAGCATTTTCCATCATCATATATGTATTGTATTCTTGGAAGTTTCTGCTGCAAATAAGACAACATGGATAAAGAAGGCATTTTAATATTGCAATTTAAAGTAGTTGTTGAATATCAGGATTTTAGTTACGGTATCACATTTAAACTGTGATAAAAATGTGAGAAAAAAACATCCAAATCAAAGTGAATGAAAAAGCCTTTAAATGACGAGGCTAAGTTCTAGGTTTTGCATTAGGCCTATGTCAAGTTCACCTCAGACATCCGTATGGGAATGCTGCTGTTGTTGTTGTTGTTGTTGTTGTTGTTGTTGTTGTTGCGTGTATCCTTCCATTTTGACCCAACCTGTAAATGATGCTGCAAAAAATTGGAATATTTAGTGTGCGTTCTGTGAAATTCATTTAAAATAAGAATATCTTAAAATTAAAACCTAAAATTTGAAATACTTTCGACCCAGCTAATATACTGTGATGGAAAAAAAATGTGTACAGTTGTTTGGATTTCCTTACTTCCCTCCTGGGAAAAGAGTTGTGCAGCCTGTTGACAGCTGTGTCTGTGTGCATGTGTGTTTTTCTTTCTGTCATAGTTTTGATGGCTCTTAGAAGCCAGACGGTGTCAGTATAGTCCATCTCTCTGCCTTCAGAGTCTTTTATTTTTTTCCTATTTGGCCTGACCTCATGGCTAAATCGCCTCTGTGATGTGAACTCTCGGCTGTCCTGGGCAATACCAAATGGTTTTGTGCTCTTTGTGGCGGGCCCACATGATACTTTCCTAAGCCTAGCACTTACTGCTGGAGCCCACTCTAAGTTATAAATGGGCTAACTGTGCTATGGGTGTCTGCTACCAAGAAAGGCCACATACTTCAAACAGAATTATGAAAACAGACTGTTAGAGAAAGAGTTTGTTCTTAATAAAAGGTTTCCATGTTAGACGATATGTCATATATGTTATATATATGTTATTTATGTGATGTGTCCAGTATGGATTTCATTTTACATTCCTAGTGACTCATGTGGAGGATCTTCTCATATCCTATGATGGTACATTTCTGACCGCACATATAAGCTGCATTTCTGCTCATAGACAGCAACCGTGGCCCTGAAATAGAGCTGTGCCTGACTGGTGGCTCGTCTCAGGAATTACTCACGCATATTTTTTTGGGTGCGCTTCCGCACTGAGATCATTGATATGCCTGAGTTAGCATTGTTAGCTTATCTGCAGAAGTGTTTGCACCGTACATCTGACGCCTCGTTGCTTGACTTGTTGTCTGTAAATCCAGCATTGACTGATCATGAGATGGACACATCAGAAAGATGATCGCCAAAGTAACCGCTTTCATAACAATTCCCAAGAAACCCTCTTTTCATGTCAGATACACATGTCAAATGTCAGGTTTTACGACAGTTCTCTAAGAATAGGCCGTAGAACCACTGCCCAGGCATCTCCCCACTGTTTATTTGCCAAGTCGGAAAGCCTGCTGTTCTTGGACAGCATTACCGCTGGATTAAACTGACATCTGGCATCGGTGCATGTCATCTCAAATTTTCTTTTATAATAAATCGGGAAACTCTCTGGATATGCAGTATATCATCTGACCACAACACAGGTTTGTCGAGAGAAGATTACATCAGCCTCAAACCTGTGACAATGACCACACCGTCTCCCTTTATATCCCACCACCTGATTTCTCATTCTCCTTCACCTGCTTATGCGGTGCAACAAGAAGCCTCCCGTCTGATGCCCCAACACAAGACCTGGAAGTGATTTGGAAAGATAATACTGGTAGCCGAAACATAACCTTACTTTTTTTGCAAAACCTGAAATACATAAAAGTTAAGATGGAATCATCTCTTTTAAAAGGTAGTATTGCTCCAAAAATAAATGATGAAAAATGAATGATAGCATATTGACATGTATGGTGCATTCCTTTGATTGAAATGAACATGGGCACTGTAGTTTATTTTGAGATGATCCCACACACACTGTCCTGCAGCTTTAAATACTTGCTAGCACACTAAATCTGTAACCACAAATAGTCTCCTAATATATTATTATTATTAAGATTGAGACACATCTGTTATGAAGTACAGCACAAAGCTGTTTACGGAAATGATTTAGCCAAAGTGTACGTTCATGAAACGTTGTACGACCCGCAAATAAACTTAGCAAGAGCTCTGCGTTTCAGTCCAGTTAAAATCATGTTTCTACAGTTATCTGGGTAATCTTACGCCCTTTTATGATATATTTTGGCCATGACAAACAAAAAAATGTTGTCTTAACCTTTAAGTAAGATTTAAGATGCAGTTATAAGGCCAAGGTCTAAGAAAATGAATGATGTCACCTGGTGGGTAGCTGAGTAAGGCGCGGGGATGCTGCAGTAGGTGCAAGACAGAAGTCTTCTTCTGTCTATTATGGAGAGGAGGAGCATGTCACCTCCCTATATAAGGAGTGAAAGCCTGTCCCTCCTGGATCTGTCACTGGTCCTCTCTCCTCCCCCACTGAGATTTTCAAATTGTATCCCTGTGCCTTCCTCATCTCCCATCACTCTGGTCTGAAAGGGTCCCAGAGGTTTTTTCTGCCACTATCCTGCCATCATATCTCTCCCTCCTGGACTGACAAGGCTTCCACGCCTTACCTAGCCTCCCAAAGAGTCACACTTCCCAGAGGGTATCTACCTGCCTGCACCTGTTGACTCCTTGAAGCTTTTCTTGGGACACGGCTCAAGATGCCAGAGCCCACAAAGAAAGGTAGGAGTACAGACGAGGAGGATGGGATCAGCATGTTGCAAACACTACAGCATTTAACATCTCCTAATATTGGCATGAGAGCCTCTCCATAAAGAGAACGTGATGTCCATAAAGACATTTTTGTGAGCTGTAACATGTTTCTACCAGCAGTTTTTATTTTATCTTTGCATGTTTGTCATCTTTGACTGAGAGCAGCAGTCAGTTGATAATTGCTGCAGGGCGCTCCATCACTTCATGGCTCGTCTGCCAACTTGTTTGTAGGAATCCTCAAAGTCACTTTGACAGTGGTATTGTATTACTGATACATGCATGTGTCTACTGTACTGGGGACAAGAGAAAATTCGGAGATTTACACAGATGCTATTGTTGCTGGGGGTCGGCACGGTGGCTTGTTGGGTGCGCCGAGTGATGCAGCTGGAGAGCGACGTGATGATAAAGTGCAGTGGAGGAATGTTGACGAGTCCAGAGGCGAACAAAATTCCCCTCATGAATGATGATGCAATTTGAAGGGTTGGGCCACGAGTGGATTAATAATAACCCAGCCGTCTTTCAGACCTGCCCTCCACAATTAAAACTAACAGTAACCAACAGTACGCAACATTTGAATCCAACCATCAAGTCCTCCACACCCCTACGTCACTGTCCATCAACACTCCTTTTAAATTCCCTCCCCACTAGTTCCACTCTTTGAGGGTCTGGTGGTGACCCAGATATGCCCATTTAGAGGAAAGGACATTTTTATTTTTGATTTTTTTGGATTTTTTTTTTTTTTTTTTGGAGAGGGGGGGTCCTGGTAGCCTTCCAGAGGAGAGCAAGTTCTGTTATCCCATAAAGGGTCATTGATCTGTTTGTCACAATTCCTAACACATCCAGCTGGATTTGCAGATAGATACCAACACATAATTTTTGACTGCGCCATCTCGAATAGAGACGTCTCTTCACTAGGCTCCCTGAGTTCACCTCCTTCGTATTTCCCATAGCAACACTTTTTATTTTAATCCAGCTGAGGGTCACAGGCTCAAAAACTGTGTGGACTTATTTGTGATTGTCCATTTGAGTGTTTCTTTGTAAGTGATTTATTTGGACGCATTCAGAGAGATGACACTTGACAGCTTTTAAGAACCATCCACATGCTCTGCAGTGTTTAAGGTTCAGTGCAGTCTCTAGTTGGGTCATTATTTGCTTTTGTACAATGCAGTTGCCCCAACATCGGCCGACATAAACATCTCTGATCCCCTCAGGCAACAGATTCCAGGCTGGTGCAAATCCTCCCCATAAATAGCAGCGTAGCCCAGAGCAGCAGATAAATGAGGGCAGAAAAGTATTGTTCTTTAAATGAGTCTGAACAGCTGAAGTGGAGAAAGCCAGAGCTGCTGCTTTAGACGCCTCACTCAAGCCTTTAAAAAGTCCGAACCAGAGATGACGGACTGGCTGAGTCGCCTGCAGATCTCTTGGGACCAGGATTCTTGTCCCTGGAATAGTTCAGAATGAGTGCACTTTTAATCCCCATCCCTTGTTCCCCGTCATGTCCCCCACAGCCACTGAGCCCCCACCTCCTCTCCTGTGCAGCACGCCACAACAGACATCTCCCTGCCACCCTCCGTTAACGATGGATCATTCTGGGGTGTCTACCTCCCTGTCAAACCTCTGACCCTGAGCCCGCGGGCCGGACAGTACTGTCCTCACAGCACCTGTGTTTTTGGTTTCTGTCACAGTGACGCACACGTCTTCACCTCATGAAATTTACTGTCACTGAGGTCCATCCATGCTCTCCCTGGGTTTGTCCTCTGCTACTGTTGCTTTGTGTTACAGGATACCACCTCATCAATCAGAGAGGTAGTAAAACACAAGGGGAAGGCCTGTCAACAGCTAATTGCCACCAAAATACAACTCTCACCCTTCATAGACCAGAACTAAACTGTCAAAGCAAAATGTCCGAACCACACCAAGAGAAAACTGTATCACTACTGTTCATCTCTATCAAACCAATAAGGGTCTATATTAGGACAAATAAAGCTGCCGGCAGTTTGGCTCATGAGCCCTTCTGTCCGCACGCCAGCAGGACCAACAGCTGAAAATACCTGCAACCCTATCAGCTGCAGTGGGAGTCTTCTGAGGTAAAACAAAACCTTTCTCCACTCTCATTATCTCAATGGTGATGAGACTGAGAGCGGGCGCAGCTCATTCTCGAGTGCATGATGTGACCCTGCAGGATTGTGGCGCGGTGGCCAGTGACACATTGTTTTGAAGTGAGGTGGAAGCTCAGCTAATTTTGAAAAGGAATGCCCATAGGGAATCATTAGAAATGGAAGGATATCATGAGCTAAGAAGCGAAGCGGAGAAATGGCTGGTAAAAGTGGTGCATAGTTAATGGACATACGAAGAGTTAGGGTTGCAGTATTCATAGACCGTTGGCAAACACTTTAAGGGAAGAAAGGGAAAAGAATAAAGGCCTTTGAAGACTCAGGATATCAGTTTTGTTATGATAAAGGCTTTCAAAGGAATGAAAAACATGGGAAAAAAATGGGACACTGCTTGAGTTTCTTTATCACTATTGTGGAAACATGTCTTAGGGATAATGGAGATATGGCCGACTTCCCACCCAACAGCGCCCTGCCCCCGCTGCAGATTGATCAGAGATATGTCCTTTGGAAAACATGTGCTAATATCTTACATGTTTAAAGTACAGAAAGATGAGGCTCAATAATTACAGGATTCGATGGCAGTATTCTTATTTTTGTTTGCTAATGAATTAAAAGTTAAATAGAAATTAAAATTTCTGAAAAAGTTTCCAAGTACAGACATAATCTTAGAGTCTTAAATCCAAAGACATCCATCAGCGCAAATATGAATCACTAATCCTTCCACCCAGGTCCTTTTCATTGATTCCCTTTCTTTTCACACATGCTTATCTCCAAATTAATGACTGACTGGATTGTAACACTGAACAACTGGTCTGATTGGTGACATGTATTGTACAGACAACAGTTTCAGCACTTACCCCTGTTTCAAATATGTCCAACGTTAGACTTTGAACAGGACACAGTGTTGGTTTCTTCTTCCCATGAGCACCATTGTTCACCTGGAGTAAACCCACACAGGTGATTTCAGTCATGGTGGACGTCCAACTTCTCAGGTCTCTGTGGGCGTGTACAAATTGTTTGACTGACGCTTCCCGGACATTTGTAATGCCTGTAAAAGTCAGTGAAAGACCCACTGATGGGGGGCATCAGATAACAATTTCACATACTGTCATTTACTGGGTTTGATTACAAAGTATTTAATATCTGTAGGACTTCTCATTCAAAGCCATTTATGATTTTTATTAGCAAAAAACTCCACTAGATTTGGGAACAGGAAATGAAAGTTGACAGTGTTGTGTATTTTTGTAACTGCTGTAGCAAGTAGGTGACTGCAGCAACTATAAATCTTCGTTCCTTATGTGCTTCTGGACTAATCTAAACCAATGTCAGCAAGCACAGGAAATCCACGTCGCCCCAGATGTTGCATGACTTCCATGTTTACTACACAACCTCTCTACGCTCCATTAACCCACTAATAACAAAAGAGGTTAATTTTTTTTAACCCTGTCCTTGCTTAGATGCCTTTTTCTCCTGAGGCCCTGCGGTGAACTTTGAATGTCGTGTCCAAATGTGTGTCTGTCGCTGCCGCTCCATCCGTCAGCGGGTTTGTAAGTCTAGACGAGGCAAAGGGCAAACAAATGGTGTGTCATGGGGCTCTCCATTATAATCAGTTAAGACTGCATGGTGTCTACGCATGAGGAGCCACCCTGAGCAAAGATGGCTTTGTGGTGATGAGAGAAAACGGGTCAGCGTGCACAAGGGACATTTTTTAGTGATTATGTTGATTGCATTAGAGGCATTCTGCATGGGATCTTGATGTCCTGTTGACACTGATGCCTTTTTGTTTTTCTTTCTTTAGATGAGACGCCAAATGGCCAGCCAGCAGGTGAGTGGATGGCGATAAGAGTCTGCTCTCACAGTCTGGCAGATTAAAGCTCCACAATCCAAGTGCTCAAACAGACTTCTACTATAAATTAGGTTTACAAGTTGAAGAAGTAAGCATGCGGTTCCAGTAGTTTCAGTGGAGAATACATATGTAACAGGACGAGCGTGAAAGTGAATGCACAGCCATGTAGGTGTGTAAATGTGGAGCCAACAGTCGGCAGCATGGACATGCTGCTGGGAGTGATCTGTGGCAGCGACCATGCTGTCAGCATCTCTGACATTCCTGCCGCCAGACAGCTGATCCCCCTCTGTTGATTCAGCTGACGCCCCCACCTTCTCAATGTGAGCAAGGTGCTGGCATGCAACGGGCTTTTTGCCGGCCCAAGGCTTTGACCTTGGAGCTCCAGCATCTTGAGGCTCCAACATAATCAGAGCTTTTTAGGGTCTAACTAAAAAGGTTCCTGGGAAAACTCATCAGATAAATTCAAAAAAATCCATTAGAGTTATTCAACAATGCCAGTGTGCTAACCACCATCAGGCAACTGGACAATCAGCTCTTCACCACGTTTTGTTTACAGAAAAGGTGATTCTATTAAATTATACAATAAACTGTAAAGTGGTAAAATTTTGGATGCAATCCCTTTCGTTGCCAATTCAAGCACGTCTTACCTCACTTAATAGTAATATAATAATAAATAATGAATGCACATTGCTGCCTGACAAAGCATGACACTTCCAGTTAGTGTTGTGCTGATGCTACAACTAGCAACAGGTACCACAACACCTTGATGGAAGGATGAAGTATGATACTACGAACTACGAGGATTTTAACTTGTGTGTTTAATGTGCATATCAACAATGAATATCAATGACCTCTAATGTTGACAAATTAACAGCACAGTAGAACTATCAATCAATGGTTTTTCCTGTGTGCGTTGTGTGTATGTATCAGCTGTGAGGATGGTCTGAAAAAAACAATATGACATTGTGTTAAGCGGTAAATGCCTACACGCAGGCAGGTGGGTGGATTCAGATGTGTGTTTGTACACATTTGTGCATTCCGATGTCTGTTTGTGTGTTTGTCTGAGTGTGAGACTGAGAGAGGCATTGCAGATGCTGAAGCTTTGTGCTTATTAAAAGCAGCTGTTCCATCCACCACTATATTTGTCACATGCTCAGAAAGTGTTGCCCCAGAAAGTAATGGCGCCCCGCCTTTACCTGAGATTTCCCTGGAGGTTTCTCCACCCCCAGGTGGGTATCCCTGACGCCCCCTTCACCTGCCCCCAAGAATGTTTTATTCCTTTGCACAAGACACTCACAACACGTGTTCGTTTGGTGTGTGCCATCACTTTTTCCCCTAATTCCCTCTGAGAGACCCGAAAAAGCACTTTTCTTGTGGAGGTATGATTGTTGCGCACATCGTATGTTCACACAAAAGGTTACTTAGCTTAGTGCTGAGAGAGAGCGCCACACATTGTGCACACATCCACATGCCTGCACTGCTCTGTATGTAATTGACTTGGTTTCCGGTGCTGTCACTAACGAATGCTGTGGCTGTTGTCGTATTTGTGTGACTGACAAATTGAGTCATCACACAGGAGGTGAGCGGTGGAGGGATTGGGGAAGTTGGGTTTTACTGGCTCTGGTAACCTCAGTGATCTATCCAATATGTACAATTTTAATTTGGATTTATCATTTAAGCATTTTTGAAGAGGTCAAGCTCAGACTTTCTAATGTAAATATGAACAAACTGGGTTTCTTATGGCAATAATAAATGACAACTGATGAGTTGCACATCGCAACACTTAATAGATTGGAATAAAGAACCACATTAAAATAAAACAAAATATCTCATTGGACTACCCATTTTAACTATTGAAGCAAATTTTGCATTTATTAATAGATTCAGGTACAGTTTTTTTCTTAATAAAAACTATAATTTTCGACAGTTTTGCCTCCATATATGATTATTTATATTTTTCTTTTGGAATATGCAGTACAGGCCAAAGGTTTGGACACACTTTCCTATTCATTTGAATGAGAAGGTGTGTCCAAACTTTTGGCCTTTACTGTACAAGTTCTGTGGTTCTATGTAAGTCAGTAGATCCATGCCTCCTCGACCACTTTACATTATAGATATGCTATGACCAGATAGATAATGTGGCAGGCCAAATTTTTGCTTCAAGGATTTTAGTTTTGTTTTTGCCATCTAATTTATTGACTTTGTCGATTTGGGATGATTGAATTTAGATGTTAAATTACACCTTCTGAGGATTGTGACTATTTGGTCATTAGCTATTTATATCCACCTCATTTGAGCAAGCATCGTTTTGCGAGGCTGCCAGTGTTTGTGCTCAATGCTTGCTGCTCCAGCCTGGCGCTTTGTCTGCTATACAGAGGCTGTAGCAGAGGGGAAAAAGCCAGTAGAGCCTGATGGGAAGAAGGCAGAGCCCCCAGAGCCTGAGCCATTACAGGCTGTGGTGGCTCAGGAGCCAAGTCCCACTGAAAATGGCTCAAACCAACCACAGCCTGGTGGGGTCGGGGAGCAAGCAGTGTCCCCTAACTCTGCTGTAAAGGAAGAGGGCCCTTGCTCTCCCCCGCCACCTGGTAAGTATTGCTCTTGACTATCAATCAGTCCCATGTTTCTCCTCGACAAAGTGCATGTTTTGGCCCCTCTCGCAGATCAAATGCTGCTGAAACAAGCCATGAACATCTAATAATTTACTTCAGTTCCACACTACATGGCTCAGCATCTCGGCAAAAACTGCCTCTTTTCTATGAGCGATTTCAAACTCAGTATCTAATCCACGATTTACTTGCAGCAGAATGCTAATACTGTAGATTTTACTTTGATGCTCAGAATGCGATACACTCCACGTTGACAGACTGGAGCCATGCATTGATTTATGTTTTGCTTTTAAAGCTACACACTCATTCCAACTTGTCTTTAAAGCATGCAGATTACAATGAGATAGAAAAGTAAACTTGCACCTAACGTGTTATGGTGCACTGCCACAGAAACTAATTGAAATGGCAAACTGAAGGTGATGCAATTAGTGTGGAAAGTGAGCCATCCAACTCAATTCATTATATTTGGAATCCATGCAGGCAAAACAAAGCAATGAGAGACACAAGCAAATACAAGAGAGTCAGCTGTGTTTGAAGTCTTTAGCTGAATACATCCTAGATAAGTTACATTGGATTCTTTTCTTTCCTTTTTTTTTGGATATTTGTCTTTTTCTGATACACCAGTGTGTGTCCATGTGTTGCATTGCATTGCTAAAGGGTTTGTGCTTTTGCTACGTCAGCTTGAAAAGCTTGCCGCAGCGATTACAGCAAACACAAAACGTTTCACGCACTTGTGATCGCACCATTTCATCTCTCAGACATTCAGTAGCTGATGTTTTTCAGGGCACAGGCCAGATTCGGTATCTTGACTTGATTCATTCCGCATGTCATGATGTATTCAGAGTTTTGTCTCGCATGTGATCAGTGGCCTTGTTGGCCTGCTAGCCTTGTGTCTTGTTGGCCTGCCAGTGATGGAATTGGAGCTTTTGATAGGTGGGTCTATTTGTCAATGACGCCTTTATTGCAGATGATGATGCAGCCCCTGTTTCATCCCCAACACCCCAAGCAGGTTGGTACCCATAACTACTTTTAATACCTCCCTATTTATTCCTCTTCCACCTTTATTCTCTGAGCATAAATAAGCCTCAAATCAAAACTCAAGACTGCTTTGAGTTCAGTCGCAAACTACCAATATGTTTTGTATGGCAATGTTGTTGTTCCACTAATGCCAGGGAGATAAAAAAAATTGTGTTCATGGCTATTGTTTTAGCCTTCAACAACTGAAACAGTATGTAGATTTTCTTCTGGGGATATTCATGTCCAATCTGTAAACATTATATAACATTTGCTGTATGCACAAGTCATAGATGTGTGTTTTCTACATGCAAAATGCTCCAAAATAATACATTACATCAACCTTTACTGATCTCAAATAAAGGTATGGATGTGATGATATTTCACATGTATATATTACACATGTAAAATAAATACATGGAAGCAAATTTTGTGTAAACGCATGTTAATACAAATGGCCATGATTAATGTTTTAACATCGACAAATTGTGTTAAAAGGGAATGCCACTGAATATATATTATTAAGTTTTTATTTCGCGCCAGTGACGAGATCGTGCACAGAAAAATTTGAGAGTATACTGTGTACTATTCCTGCTTATAAAATATAATAATATTAAATAATAATAATAATAATACATTTGCTTACTCACCCTCTCAAGATCAATATCAGTTTCGCCTCTTTGTGTTCCTCTCAACAGCTTTAACAGGAAGTACATTACAACCTACGTACTTCCTCGGCTGGCCCCTTTTGCATGTTCCCACTCATCATGTAGACTTCAGATTGGCATGATGTCCGCTGAAATTTGATGAATGAAAAACCTTCATTGGATGAGACAAGATGAGGTGAAAACAGAATATTGTCAAAGTGTTCAACCGTATTTGAAGGCCATTGTGATTTAGCAGCACGTTAGAACGAAAGGCTTAAAACGTCTTTTTCAGAAAAGAAAAACATCCTATGAAGTTGCCAGGCAACAGGAGCGGCACCGTGTGATGCAAAAATAAACGCACTGGTGCAAATCCAGAAAATCCTTCCGGGACCAGACCGTCTGATTTCAGTTTGGCTTTCACGGATCAAGATGGCCAGACGTCAGTAGGTCGCATCCTCCAAAGGATGCATCCCCTGAATTAGGACACAGACAGTGATCACAGAAGGCACTTTTATCACCAGCAGCCAAGCTTCTGTTGGACTGTTTTGTGTTAATGCAACTGTGACCCACCTGAAAAACAAATAGACACATCCTCGACAGGTGGCCTTGGTTTAATTTGTCTCAATGTGCCTGACCAGGGACTCACAGGCCGTCTGTGTGATGTTGGTAGACTGTTACGATGACAGGGCTGGCCAGTCAGAACTCGGTGTAGAAAAAGTATAAACTGACCTTGTTTGCCGTTTTTCGGAGTTTTGTCAGCTATGCACGAGGGCTGCATGTCCTTCTCTCTCTTACTCAGAATAAAGCAAACTTTAAATAGCTTGAAGAAGAAAACTAAAAATGAAAAAATGAAAAAAAATAAAAAAATAAAAAAAACACGCTTGTGGCCACTTCCCTAAACTTTTGAGTGGAAATCATCCAGCGGCTACTCACGACCGCGCTGAAGTGGACGCAACATCCATCAAACCATCAACAGTAGTTGAGTTTGTCCTGATTAATCTCACTGACAACTGTGCTTTCTTCACAGACGACGCCAATTCACTCAAGAAACTCTCTGTTGAACTGCCTAGTAAGATCACTCTGTTAAATCTTACCACCATTTCAGTACCAACCAAACCAGTAGTACCCTGAGTCAGAATGACCCGCTGTCTGAACATAGGAAACATGCTGGAGACATGTTTATTTTTAGATGTTTTGGTGTGTCTGCAGGTTAGTTTGTCAACAGAACGACATGAGGATTTTGAAAGTATCCCTGCTAACATATTAATGTACATCCATTAATGGACTGATGCAGTTTTCTCCCCTTTTAATTTTAATTTTAATTTGAGGGTGTTACATGATCCCGTGTTTTCATTTCCTGTACACCCAAACTTCCATTTGTCTAAATTCATTTGGAATTCTGATTTGGTCTTACTAACTTTTTCCTTTTTCAATCTAAGATTTAGATCACTTTTGATCGGTATTTGATCAATATTGAAAATATAGTCTCAGAGCAAAGAAAGAGCGAGAATAGATTTTTTTTTTTTTTTTTCAGACTTTTGAGTCAGAATTCCTCCAGCCAGTGCTTGCAAGTCTTTAATTGCTTGCTGGTTTTTCCTTTTATGCGTGTGTGCTTGCTTCAGTGGACTTTACAGTACTATTCCTTACGATATGCTGTAAATTTCTCTCTGTCTTTGTTTAGATGATAGCGTGCCAGCCACGGGGAGAAAAGACTCAGGTAATTAAGTGGCAGTCAAAAGCAAAGACTGTTACAGTAACTATGTTCATTTATTCAAGAGGAATTCAGAAGCGACTTTAGCTTTTTTCCTACGGTACATAGCTGGCCGATCCTCGTTCAGCACCTTTCTTGGTTTTCTGGTATGCTGGGTTGTGGTATGTTGGGTCTGATGGGGCTTTTGGAAAATTAAATATACACAATATCAGGACAGGCCCACACAACTTCATCAATATCTACAAAATCTGGGCAACAGCTAAACCACAAAGAAGAGCGGCGCGTCAGGAAAATGAAGACTTTACAAACACAAGTTTTCACATTTTCTCAAAGGTGTCCTATTATGCAATCTAGAGCCCTTCCTGTCTCATATTGTCTGTTTCATGCTTTCCATGTTGCTAAGAGCTTAAATTCTGCTGCTGTATGCGGAGTGACTGTTGAAAGTGAGAAATGGTGTTAAAATGTGTGTCTTTAAGTGTTCTCTGTCTGTCGTTGTAACTACTCTGGTAAGACTAAGACTTACAGATGAAACATGACAGGTGGGTGTATGATGCCCTTCGTTTTATTCGTACACAGTGGCGACATAGACGTGTGTTTCATGTTTGTGTTTCTCCTCGCTGACCAGTGTGGTCTCTGGGAGAGGGCCAGGCCCCCGAGGAGCTGGACAAGCCTGTCGACAGCCCACCACTGTCCACCCTGCTGACAGAGAAACCTCAAAGTGGCACCGTCCCCGTGGGTGAGCGACTGCACAGCAGAGATGTGTGCACAAAGAAATTCAGAGGGAAACTGCAGAAGATGCTCCACATGTTGATAAGATTGTCGTATGTCTGTGGACAGCTGATACAATGAGAAGCAATACATACTTGAATTTTGGCTAAATTAACCATGATAAGCACCTGAAACTGCAAAAGCAAAACCTGCGACTGCATTAAAATGAACCAAGGCGACTGTGAATTTCACTTTTTGTTCAGAATCGGATGATTGGCTTATAATGTGCACAACCTAACTCAGCCTCACATCACCATGACTGTTGACTGGCCATAATTTACTTTGTGTGTCTAAAGGTGGAGACATCACCTTTGTTGCCAAGGTGGAGGCCAAAGATCTGCTCCGCAAACCCACCATCAAGTGGTTTAAGGGGAAATGGATGGACCTGGCCAGCAAAACAGGGAAGCACTTACAACTGAAAGAGACCTTTGACCGGATCACCAAGGTACTGTAGAGGAGAGCCCCCGCCCCACCAACCTGACTTCCATACAGCTGTACCAGTTACTATGTATTAACCCTTTGGCAGATCCACACATTTGAGATGCACATCATCAAGGCCAAAGAAAACTATGCTGGGAATTACAGGTGCGAGGTCACGTACAAGGACAAGTTTGACAGCTGTTCCTTTGATTTGGAAGTTAAAGGTTTGTTCAAGCAACAAAGCGCATTGTGTTCACCCTCACACATATGAGAAAACAACAGGATGAAATGCAGCCTAGCACGTGTGTTGTCATTGTCTTGCAGAAGCTGGGCAGTCTCAGAGTATTGATATTCGATCAGCTTTCAAGAGAAGGTAATAAAAAGAACATGATACAGCTGAAAGAAATGCTGATATGCCAAAGGAGTCGACAGCAGCCATTTTGAATTCAGTACTCAAAACTATTTCTTGTTTTACTCCTTAACTGAGCAAACTATTTCAGAGAATACGATTTTGGATAGATTATCTATTCTCATAAATCCTCCAAACTATGCCCATATACCTTCAAGTTATATTACTGTATTGCATATAAGTGTGATAAGATTGGTTGTGATAGTGTCATTAACCTTTCTTCAAGGTAATTACAAATCAACCAGCCGACTGAAAGTTAAAGGCCAACTCTTGCATTTTAAATCTCCCTCGAAACAATGTGCCTGGAAAGCCATGCAAAGCATCCCAGAGTCACTGCATTATCACAATGTTGCTGCCCAGTAATGTCGACTCAACATTGCTTAAACATTGTGGTAATATTGACCGGGGCAGCTCTTGATTTGTCTTACACAAACCACTTTATTTCAAACTTTTATCCAAGAAAAAGGCGAAAAAAAGGAATTTTGTGTAAGCACCAATCGTGTTGAGCTAACACACCGATTGATGTCAGAGTCTTTGCTTTGTGTTGCTCTTTTAGCATTGTTTTCTAGAGCCTGTAGCTGTTTTATCTCTGATTAAATCTTTATTAATCTCTCCTTGTTAACAACAGCAGTGAAGGACAAGAAGATGCAGGGGAGCTTGACTTTAGTGCTCTACTTAAACATAGGTGAGAATCAGATCCCGACCCTGAGTGAACTTTGTCTTTCTCAGTATTTTTTATCCCGCTTTTTGGATGTGCTTCTTCTTACTTTCCTTCAAATCTTTTGTACATTTTTTTTTTTTTTTTGGCTACTGTATGAGCGGCAAGTATGTGTCTACATATAATACATCATGTCAAAGCAGGGGTTTTCAAAGTCTGATTGTGTGGACCCTCCTCAGATAAAAAAAATTAGGTGACTGCACTCCGTGGTCGTGATCCCGTATTTACTGTAATGACAAAAACATTAAAGGCACAAAAAGAGGATAATATTGATGGATTTTACAAACCATTTTTCTAGCTATGAGCAATGACTAAAACCTATTTTTGCCGCCTGATGTTATTAAAAATATATCTGAAGTGGCTGAAAAAGATATGAACTCTAGATGTGACTGGATTACTTTCAATTGCGGTAAAAAAAATAATGGACGTTCATTTCTAACGGTCACAGGAGGAACTGATATCCTCTGAAAAGCATTAATCTAACGATTCACACATTGTGTTTGTATAGTCAGATTTTACTGAGTTATAGCTCTTAGGGAGCATTTATTTGCTTTCAGCTTGCGCAGTATCGTCGTGTTCCCTGCTCGGCTCTCCCTGAGAGGTGTGGCCCACAGTTTGAAAACCTCTGAGCTGTACCAAAGCTGCTGCGGTGGCTCAACACAAACACCATACGGCATATTTGAGATGATTCAGAACAAATAGACCGATAGGCAGTGACACCTTTCACCTGCGAAGTTATACATTTATTTTGGGCTTGTCTCTTCTTCTCCCCTACATATTCAGAAATCAAAGGTTAGTAGAGAGAAAACCGTAGGTTTTAAAATGATTAGACCTTACTTCGGGTGAGTACTGTAATCCTCTAGAGTCCCCAGCATGACATGTAGCTCTAGAAATTGGTCGAGCAAGAGTGTTGGCCTAGTGTAGTACGGTAACACTTTATTTGACGGCAGCATTCCTAACTGCTCTGTCAGCAATCAGTAATGATGGAAATGGGTCTTGCATCATAACCCCTCCCCACCACGAGGAGACCGCTCTGCACCAAGCTTATGAAGCAAAGAGCGCCATTTTGTATCATTAATGATGTGCTAATGGGCCATGGATAAATGATGCCATAAAATAGTGTTATCACTACATTGTCATTTTATTTCAATTTAGAAATATAAGACAAACACCACCATGTTTATTTTCGCCTTCTTCGTAATCGCCTGAAAATAAACGGATGAGGAATTCAAGCGAAGAATGGAATACTACTTCATGCTATTCACCTCCAACCCTTTCTGACATTTGAGAAAATGTCCATGAAAGAGACTGACTGAATGTTTAATACAAACTAATGGATACACTCAGGACACACTCACTCCTCTAATGTGTCCATTAACATTTCCTATACACACAGACATCAACTAACAGTAAGAGCATCTCTGAAGTGATCACTCAAACCAACAACAAACAAAGGGATGGGCCAGCTCATAGGAGCAAGAGGAAATATACAAGTCCCCATTAAAAGTTTTGTTGCAGGTCTCCCCTATATCCCTGCATGCTGCATATCAATGTGTTATTACACAAAAACGTCAACCATAACTGTGTGTTGGATGACACATTTACAAGAACAAAAACTCTTCCACTGATCTGTCTACTGTGTGCCATTTTAATCCTGCAAAACTGGTAAGACCCTTGTTTATGAGTCGCATGGCAGTGCACAACCTTTGATAAATAAGCAGGTAATGCTAATTTTGGCCAAAGAGGAACAGCAAGACAGTTTCTTGGAGTCATGAAAAATAATTTCATTATCATAGCTTTTCATTAAATATAGACTGTAGCCTTTGGACCAAATGCCTGTCTGATTTTTGTAACTTCCTTTATGATTGATTGGCAATTTTTCTACATTAATGTTTTTGTTCAATGCAACAAAACATAAAATCCGCAACAGGCAAATCTGGCATTCACTATATAGTTTTGTCGTCGTCATCTTCACACATTAAAATGTGATGCATAATTTTCTTAGTGACACCTTCTAAAGTTTTTACTGTAGTTCGGAATTTATCTATGAAGTGGATAGATCTGGAATACTTGGAGCACATGATATAAAACAATATCCAGACACGATTAACCCACAACAAGAAGTTGGAAATAGATTAGAGAACCTGATGTGTTTTGAATTAATGACGCTGCTACCCTGAGCCAATGTTAACACACAGGTAGACAGCTCACCGTGCCCATCCCTTTGCGTGACATGTCCTGAAGAATGCTCAGCACATTATTAGAAAAGGTCATACTTCCATTAAAAGGCTGTTATTGCTGCTTTTCGGACATCTCAATGAAAACCTCCATGTATTCCTATTGTTTCAAATCCCCTTACCGCAAATGTTAATGAGCAGTTCCTCAGGACATGTTGCAAACAGCTTCCTGTGACTCCTTCGCTCACATTCTTCCTTCATATATGGCACCAATAGGGAGCATAAACAGCAGGATGACACTCCAGAAGTAGATGTGTGGGAGATCCTGAAGAACGCCCGTCCGGACGAGTATGAGAAAATCGCTTTTACGTATGGCATCACAGATCTGAGGGGTCTGCTGCGGAGGATGAAGAAGATCCCCAAAGAGGAGAAGAAGAGCGAAGGTAAATAAAAAGAAGGTGTGTCAATATCTCAAAAAGAATACATTAACTTTTTCTTATTTTGTCCTATCAAAGCTTTTGCAAAGAAGCTGGAGCCAGCTTACCAGGTGGACAAAGGTGGAAAGATTCGCTTGGTGGTCGATCTGGCCGACCCCACCGTTGAACTGAAGTGGTACAAGAACGGACAGGAAATTAGACCCAGTCCCAAGTATGTAATGACCTTCTCCTCTGTCTGTCTTCTACATGTTCTCCCTTTCAACACTGCACAAATGAAAAGTAATTTTTAATACAAATGTCTTTCATTTGTGCCAACACATTTTTGTACCATTTTTCTGGTATTATGTGTTTTAATTACATTTTTTACCACAGAAAAGCACAATGGTTCACATGTATTTGACATAATTTATTCAGTGCCAGCTGAAGGGCTGCAGTCTTTAAGACAGTCTGGCCAACACCTGTTCCCTTACCATTGTGTTGCATTGCGTGGGTCCTGTCTCTTACAACTGGGAAACGAAGGCTTCAGCTGATCCTCCAGCTGGAGCCTTCGTTAAAGTGGAAAATATGAACGACTGCGTTTGGACTGAATCTGAAAACGGACAGTCTGCTCTCACAACTGCGACACAATGAGTCTCTTAATGCAGCCATTAAAGGATACAGCCCCTGAATCGGCCCTACAGACATATCACATGTCCTTACAGATACCATAATGGAAATATGTGAAATTAAGTCACAACTTTACATCACCGTCTTTAATTTCCTGCACTGTGAACCATTGACAGTCAACAAATAACATTTTCTCTAATGTGGCTCTGACATCAATGAGGCATTAAGGATCTAAGGCCTCTGTGTAAGGAAATGGCTCGAGAGCTACATTTGAGTGTAAATGTAAATGATACCAATTGCTGCCATTAAGTGTTGTAATTGTCCTCCTGTGTACAGGAAAAAGGTGGTACCTCCTTCAAAGGTCTTTAACGAAGTCTGGTTTTTGAACAATTCCAATAAAAGCTAAATAACATACAGCTAATTATATCTTGTAATTGTCCTCATATGCTCCAAAAATCCAGTTACCATAGCAGAAGAAAATATAGTGATAGCTATTGATTTATCTTTCCTTGTAACTTGTTCCAGCTCTCAGTACTGAAATCTGTTCGTCTAAAATATAATGTTCTATCTCATTAGAGGGTAGCAGATCACTCTTTACTGATATTGACAATTGAGAGACAATCAATCTGCACATTTTTTTATACAATCCTGCTATAAACTACGCAGGTACTGTGATTACAGACATGTAGAGTTAACTACAGAGACATTATCCTACGTCTGTTCAACACCATGCAAAGTTAAAGCCATCTGGGAGGTTATTGCTGTTTTCTGGTTTTGGTCACCTTTGGCATTTCCTCCAGGGCTCCTTGTTGTGAGGACCTCACCATAAAACACTGTTTTCTCTCTGTTGTAACACTATTGCTGACTTCATACTGTTCCCCTTCAGGCATGATGTCTCTCTGTCTTTTTGTATCTGTCTGTCTGTAATATCATGGTGCTCCTTCCTGTCTGTGGCTCCATTCTGGCTCCACTGCTGACCTTTAGTCAAAGGAAGTAAGTCCAGCCATACAGCCAGTTTTCATTTTGTCACTGTCACATGTTTGGGTGTAACCCTGCCCCCTTTTTCAAGTCTGATTTCTAAGTTTGTGCAGTTTAATTCATGCATGTTGATTTAACAAAGACAATGCAATTTTGCATTGTGACTAGAAAAGTAATTTTGGTTTCTTTAACCAACTTCAATGCGACCTTTACATTTTCTTTCAATAATATCTATTCTATCTGAGGAATTCAGTATGTTGGCTAATATATTGCTATATTTGACCACAGTTTCTTTAGGTAAGAAGTTATGTAACTGATAAACTTTCTGCTCAGGTATATTTTTGAGCATAAGGGCACACAAAGGATTATGGTCATCAACAACTGCAACATGAATGACGACGCAGCCTATTCTGTAGCTGCAGGAGATGAGAAATGTGCCACAGAGCTGTTCGTCAAAGGTATTTTGATTAAATGTCAACAATTTAAGATGTCAAAAAAAAGTTTCCTTCCACTAGTCAATTAATCTGACTGTCTCTGCTGCCTTTCAGAGTCGCCAGTTAAGATAGTTAAAGGAATCGAGCCTGTGAAGACCACAGTGAATGAGAGGATTGAACTGGAGTGTGAGGTGTCAGAGGAAGGCGCTCAGGTCAAATGGTAAGACTGCACAAGAATGTGTGCTCTTCCTGAACCTTCTTCTCAACTCTATCAGCAAGTCCTGGTCCAACTGTACACTTTCTGTTAGCGGACTGTGGCCTTCAATCTGCCATGAAGATGTAGCTCTCCTCATTGGCCAAGTTATAAATACAATGTCAACAATCACCCAGCAAAGGACCACATTCGTTGGTGGAGGAAATAGTGAATAATGAATGAGTTAGTTAAAAGGCTCCTTCTTCCCTCAGGATGAAGAACGGTGTTGAGGTTCCAACAGGAGTACGTTCCAGATACAGAGTTAAGTGTGAAGGAACCAAACACTACCTGGTGATTGATGATGCCTCCAGAGAAGACACTGGGACTTACTCCATCATGGCCACTGGTGGCACATCTGAGGCTCACGTACAAGTTGACTGTGTGTAGAATCTCAACTTTGACAATTAAACAAACAACAACAACAAAAAAAAAAGTTATTTCAAGAAATTTTGTCTTGTGTTCTACCTTGCTCATGTTAAGTGAAACCATTGAAGATCCACATGGACCTGCAGGATGCGACTGTGCTGCTGGGTAAACCACTCAAACTGCACTGTGAGATCTACCCAGGAAACGTCCCGGGCCGTTGGTACAGAAACGGACAGCTAATCCAGCCCAACGACCGCATCAACATTATACACAGGAATAAGTACGTCCGCCCTGCTAGATTCAGTCTGTCAAAATCTAGTCCAAACAGCTGATGTAGTAAGGTCATTTTGGTTTTTCAGGGTCCACCGACTTGAAATTCAGGCCAGCTCTCTTCACGATGCAGGAGAATACACTTTTGTCCCTGAGGGATATTCACAGAGCCTTGCTGCCAAAGTTCACATCATTGGTACAAACAAAAATTGTCCTTTGCTGGATTGAAGCTTTTTTTTTTTTGCAAATCTTACTTTTGTATGTATTTATGATCTGATCTTCATTCTTGCAGACCCTCCAAGGGTGCACTTGGAAAGCTTGAACTTCCCAGACAACACGGTGACGATTGTGGCAGGAAACAAACTTCGCTTGGAGATCCCCATCAGTGGAGAACCAGCACCCAGGGTGGTGTGGATGAAGGGAGAAAGGGTGAGCTTTAACCCTGTCTAAGCTGGTGTTCCTTTCTTTTTCTGTCACTGATTCTTTCACAGTTAACTTCTCTATTCTACCTAAATGCATCTGTCCTGTCCATATTGCCTTGTGCGATAATTTTTTGTCTCAGGTCATTCTTGACTCTGGCCACCGTGTCAGAGCTGAAACATACGGCGATCAGACCAGTCTGACGATTGATGTCACAGAGAGGGAGGACACAGGGAACTACAAGATAGTGCTGCAGAATGAGGCCGGTGAGGCCACAGCCAGCATCAAAGTCAAGGTCGTAGGTAAGAAATCCTAAAACCCTGAGATCAAAAGCCAACAGACAGAACCGTAAATTTGTTTCTCAAAACCTTAATGATGGTTTGTGTTGCTTGCAGACATTCCTGACCCTCCAGAGGCTCCGTTGGTGCCGGTGGTTGGTGGTGATTGGTGCTCTATGACGTGGGAACCACCCAAATATGATGGGGCTTCCCCAATATTAGGTAAACATGGCACCTTTTTTAACCTCCCACAGGTTGAATGCATTGGGTATAAATAATGAGCCTTGTCACCATCCTTCAAAGGTTACTTCATTGAGAGGAAAAAGAAACAGAGCTCCAGGTGGATGAGACTAAACTTTGACCTGATCAAAGAGACATCATCTGAACTCAAGAAGATGATTGAAGGCGTGCCATATGAAGCGCGAGTCTTTGCGGTCAATGCTATCGGTGTGTCTAAGCCCAGCGAACCTTCTAAAGCCTTCACTCCCCTTGGTGAGTAGCACACTTACTGCCAGCGGTGTGTCCAGGAAAGTATTACACCATTACAGAAGGCTTCAGTTTATTTAACGACCCTCTCCTAATAATGGAGAAAATGTAAGTGTAAGCTCATCATAGTGTGTACATGCAATCTGCCCTTGGTACCCCAGCAACGCAGCTGTTCACCCCCATACCCCATCATCCAAAGCACTCTGAGTTTGACCTCCACTGGACATGCAGGAGCTTTAGAGGATATTAAATATGTCTTTATAATGGCTGCCAAATCATCTGTGGATTAGAGGTTTAGGAGATCAGGTATGTCAGGGGGTTCAATTGGAGTTAAGTATGATTCAGAATACAAGAATAGATGACAAGAGCTGAGACCAATGAGAGACCAATTGACCGGAGAGAGAGGGGCGCCTTTATGGTGCACTCCTGACCTGATTATTTTTCCAAGTGTTTTCACATCCCATGTTTAAAATCCAACGGAGAACCTCAGCTGACTCTTCTGATCTCCTCTCAGCTGTGACCAGTGAGCCCACGATGCTCGTTGTCGACGATGTCACCGACACCACAGTGACTGTAAAGTGGCGCCCTCCTGAAACCATCGGTGCTGCTGGGCTGGACGGGTACTTGGTAGAGTACTGCATAGAAGGAAGTGAGTCAGCCTCAATTAAGCCAAAGACCCATACAGGTTGTCTGATTTTGGGCTCCTCATGTAAAACACATGTGTTGTGTGAGCATATATTCACAAAACATACAATTAACTCGCCACTATCAGCAGTTCCTAGCATCCAAGTTAATGTTCTGTTGTATTCTTTTTTCCAACAGCTAATGATTGGGTAGTATCCAACAAGGAGCTGACAGAGAAAACCAGGTACACCATCACTGGGCTGAGCCCGGGATGTAAAATCTTAGTTCGAGTTAAGGCCGTCAACGCTGCTGGAGAAAGTGCTCCACGAAGCCTTCAGCACGCTATCTTGGTCAAAGAGGTTATTGGTGAGCTCTGCGTTGTTTGTTTCATTGTGACTTAGCTTGGAAGACATTTCGGATCATTCCTCAATAACAGGCCTTGTGGTCTACCTCCTCATCAGAACCACCCAAAATCCGCGTCCCTCGACACTTGAAGCAGACATACACTCGCAGAGTTGGAGAAGCCGTCAACCTTGTGGTGCCATTCATGGTAAATCTCCCTTTCCCACTTGTATTGTACATGTCTGATCGGGAAACTGGACTAATTCCACTCTCTGCGATGTCTCAAGGGCAAACCAAGGCCAAAGGTGATCTGGACGAAGAACGGTCAGCCCATAGAGCCTTCCCACGTCAGCATCCGTAACACAGACTGCGACAGCATCATCTTCATCCGTAAAGCAGAACGCAGCCACTCTGGGAAGTATGAGATGACAGTGCAGGTTGAAAATCACGTGGACACCGCTATCATTGACATACAAATCGTAGGTGAGTGATATAACACCATTATTTTTAGTAGATAATATCATCTAATGCTTTGCCTTTAACTGTGTTTTCACTGATCCTGTCGCTGATTGTTAGATCTACCCGGGCCTCCTCACAGTGTGACCATTGAAGATGTGTGGGGAGGAAATGTGGCTCTGGTCTGGACTTCTCCGGCAGATTGCGGCAATGCCCCGATAACAGGCTACACCATCCAAAAAGCGGACAAGAAGACGATGGTAGAAGATGGGTTTACAGCTGCGTCAAGAAACATACAGCGCATCTCTGCAGAATTTACATTGCATGCTTCCCTCTGCTTTTCAGGAGTGGTACACATGCATTGAGCACTACCATCGTACCTGCATCACCATCACGGACTTGGTGGTTGGGAACGAGTACTTCTTCAGGATCTTCTCAGAGAACATGTGTGGCCTGAGTGAAACCGCCACCCAAACCAAAAAGAGCGCCCTCATCGTCAAAGAAGGTAGAGCTCACTGTGAACGTTTTAGATGACGGGTTGAGATATGAGGAAAGAGCTCACCGCTGTGGTTGCATGCTTTATTCGAATTTACCCTTTAGGAAACAAAAGTGGATGTTCCCTTTAATAAAAAACTAATCGTTTTTAATGTGGGTGGGAAATGCTTCCAAAGTGAAAACTCTGGAAGGAATCACTAAGTGCTAATGAAGTTGTCGACTTCCTTCACAGCTGTTTTCTGAAAGGTACTGTCAGTGATGTTTTCCACCCTAAAGTGAGCCATGTCTCACTTTCCAATCTAACAGGGGTCGGGCTATGACTGACAGGCCTTTAAACGTTGGTGTCTCAGCCTCAGACGATGATAAATAAACAAACGTTGTCTTTCCCTCATCACATAGGGAATTCCCCACATGATACCGCTCAGCGCCAGTATCATGCACAACCCCATTCCTTTACCCTTCCCCCAACAGGCTTGCAGGTGAAAAATCCCGAGTACATCAACCATGACTTCAAGGAAGCGCCAAAGTTCACTCAGCCGCTGATCAACACTTTTGCCGTCGCTGGTTACAATACTACTCTGAACTGCAGTTTCCGCGCCAACCCAAGGGTAGGTGGGAGAAGAGCAGGTAAAGACTGGCAAACATATATGAGTTGGTCAAGTTGCAGTCAAACCATTTAAAGGCAGTATTAAATCAGATCCAGTTAACTGCAACTTGGATCAAATATTCCTTTAGTATGGGATCAAAATGGTAACGTGTCCAGTGGATTAGGCAACAGCCTGTAAAGTAGCCTCAAGCTCAGATTACTTTGGTGTGAAAAAAATGATCATAAATCTCACAGGAAGAATAAATGGAGTCTGAGCATCATCATGCCGCTGATGTCTCTGTGTCTGCCTGCAGGCCAAAGTGATCTGGATGAAGAATAAGATAATAATCGTCGATGACCCACGCTACCGCATGTTTAGCAACCAGGGAGTATGTACTCTGGAAATCAGGAAGCCCAGCCCCTATGATGGCGGAGTATACAGCTGCAAGGCCATCAATGATCTAGGGGAGGCCCAAGTGGACTGCAAGCTGGAGGTCAAAGGTCAGTGTGGAATGGGAGCCAGCCCTGTGTGCCTCCCTGGGTAGCTGCCTGGATCCAGGTCTAAAATTCTTATTGTTTTCTGTCTTCATTTCCTTTGCACTTCTCTGTTTCTTAGTCGTTGTCTTTGCTGACATTTTAAACCATCTCTCCCCTTTTGATGATCGTTGCCTCAAAAAGGAAGACAGTGAAACATTTACTATTACAATCATCACTCTAATAAGAGTTTAAAGAAGCACAGGCGGCCTTTGGAAACCATCTCAGTCAGGGTATTGTAATGTTTGAACTGTGTGGTATAGTCTAACAAAGGGCTGACCTTATAGGCTGCGGACATGTAAGTATCTGGATTGGGTTGCACCAGCTATTCGTAAATTCATCAGTGAGGTTGTTCTCTGAAGTCTTTCCGTTTTAAACATCTCATATTGTTCAGTCACCTATAAAGCATACTGTAACTAGCAGGTGACTAATTTGTGCTGCATAAATCAAGACTTATTATTGATCGACTAAGTCCTTTGTGCTAGTTTTAACCTGACTGCCTAAATGGGTTTGCACCGTTAAAACTTAAGACATGTCTTAGCAGATGTTATTCAATAATCAGTTACTGGGAAATCCAAAAATATAAACTTTACTGTGCCTACAAATAAGCTTAGGTGTTAATTATTTGTGTTTGCATAAAGTAAGAAATATGTCAGTTATTCAGCATTAGTTGCATAACGTTATTTGGTCATTTAACCGTATGTTGGCATAATATAGTGTCAGCTCATAATACTTTTTTTACCTCTTCATTCAACATGAGTCATACATTAACAAAGTTCATTTTGGCAGTTACCTCATGAGCTACACAATAGTTAGCTCCACCTGTTCGTTACTGGCTTTAATGTTTGGTAATAATCAAACTCTATGCAGACGTTTCTTCTGTGGTGCAAACTATTTGAATTTAATTATATATAATTATCCAGTTACTAAACATTTGGCAAGGTTTGAATTTATGAGCATCTGGTGCAACGGGCTCCTGAACACCATTTTCAAAATGGATACAAATAATGGCATTGTAATAATAATCCGTTCATGTGTGTGCGGTGCACATAATATCTGGTGGTACTTGTCCATCATGTGGAGGTTTATTCCCCTTGTGTTCTCACACAACTCTATCCAGCTCAGTCCATTCAGCCATCTTGTTCATCATCACAACACACCACCTCCACACACAGTCTGTCACACCTCAGTAGGCATAACATATAGAGCTGTGATGTTTTTGTGTTGTATAAGTTAATGTCTCCATCTTAAACTATTCTCCACAGATTCCAGTGTGTCCTTTGTGTCACACAGTTAACTCCTCATATAAAAGAGTTCAGTAATAACTCAGCAGTATTCCCTGGTGCACACATATAACTTCATGTAAACATTTTGTTAACCCCTCTTCTCTTCTCTCTCCCCCAGTCCAAACTCAAGAATTGTGAATGTATGTTCTCATATAAGGTAAGCTTTCATATGGTTTTGGCATATGAAGCTTATGTCATTCATTATGCATCTTTCAGCCAGTCTTTAAAACCGCGTTTTTCTCAGCCATTGAAACTGCGGCAACTCTTCTTACCCCCCAAAGAAACTGGACCCAGGGAAAGACCGTGCGATATTGAGCTTTTTTAAACGTGATTTGCATGAGAGCTTTGGTTGTCTAAACGAGTTTCCAAGATCCCGATATCTGGCTGACTTTAATCACCTTGTTTTGAGCATTTTAATTGAAACTGTGTGAAATTAAAGACTACCTCTCTTGTAACTTGAGCTGCAGGAAAGGTGAGTAACCTTTGTCATGAAACATCTGTTGAAACTGAAACTGAGTGCTACGCTTCATAGTTATGTCTTTAAAATGCTCTTGAATGAAGCCGTAGGGGAATCAGAGGAGGAAAACTAACACTGGGGTTATTCCACATAGTGTTTAGACCTGCCTGGTTAACGAAGACAGTGCATTTCCCTGTTGTAGATGTTTTTGTTTTTTTGTGTTAATTTGCATTTTTGCCCCCCCTCCTCCTCCTCCCCCCCATTCCCAAAAAAGTCCATGCATTGGATTTAAGTGAATCAGCAAATCTTCTCCTAATTCTGCCTGCACAGATCTCAGCTTTGTCCTATTTCAATACTACACTAATTGTAAGTAGATTTTCATAACTATAAATTAGAATTTAGGAAAGTCATTCCATATATTTTTAACTGTGTGGTCAGACAGAATTGTCCCACAATTCACTGCAAATTCTTTCTCATTGGTGTTCATCATTTATTGTGTATGCGAAACATCACAGCTTCGAATATCTGCAAAAAAGACAATTAGTATTGAGTATGAAATGGGGACACTGATTTAGAAACTGTACATGGATTACTCTGACCACTTTTCTTTTCTCTTTCTTTCACTCCAGTGTTCTGGGCTCTCTTCTCTGCATTGTTTGTTTTGTTTTGCTTTATCAGTCTGTTGTTATTCACTTTTCTTCCTCTCCTTCCTCTTTCTGCTCTTCCTTCTTCACATCTGCCTCTCTACCTCCCAACGATATTATAAGAGCTTTTCTCCTCTTGTCCCCCAGGAGGGTTCAGCTTCTACGAACTCATGAAACGCGGAGTCCCCCTAAACCTGATTGACAAGTACATGAATGAGGCGAAGGTTGTCGAACAGGAGAAGTGAAATTGGAAAGTGTAATGAGACACTTTAGCTTTTGCAGACATCTGCCGCCACTTGCGAGCCTAAAAGCGGATGGAGAGATGCTAAGATGGAGGGAAGCGTGCGGGCGAGGGTTTACTGGTCTGTGACATGCTGTGTGCAGATTTGGAGCTAGTTACCATAGGAAAAAAAAAAAAAAAGAGCTCAGTTCACTTCTTTGTCATCCTCTTGTGTTTGAAAGACTGTCACAGCTCAGATGCATGTCAACGGCATTTTGGTTCAAGCTTTGATAAATTCATGTAGTGTGTAAAAAAAAAAAAAACATATACAAAGCATTGTAGTAAAAACAATGACACAACTTACAGTATTCACATGCTTTTCCTGGGAGAGTTTGTTGAAGGCGCTGCGTTATTTCTGAGCTCTGAAGGAACAGAAAAGGAAATGTATAAACAAACATTTGGTGCTTGTATGGTGAACCTTTATGAGGCGAGAAAAATTAAAATAGACTGTATGTTGGATAACTGACCGTTCATTTCATGCTCTGTGTAAATCATTGATGTAGAGGCTTACACACAGTTTATAATTGCATGACACATTAGTTGTTTTGTTTTGTTTTGTTTTTTTTTTTGACTTACTGTTGGACTTGAGGCTTGATTGAGGCTCAGCCATGTGTGCATGCCTTTACCTTTGTAATTATGACCCACGGATTACAATAAATAGTCAATTTAAAACACGATTTCCTGTTGCTGTTGTTAACTCTGTTTCTGTGCAGACATGCACACGGTTTGGGTGAAAATAAACTGACAAGCTGGTGGTGGAACAAAAGGTTAATCAAAACACACAAAAAAAAGCTGTGTCTACAATGTAGAAGAGAGCAGGAGGTCGACGATCCTCCACCAAATTATTCGGAATATGCGCTTTTGTTGTCCATTCAGGACCGTCAGGAATACCTAAAAAAATGACTGCTAGCTACCTACATCAGCCAGGACATGACTTTCAGCAGCTTTGGCAGGTTTGATATGTTTCATGAGCATTTACAAACGACGATCTGTGAATGTTAGAGCTTACCCACAGTGACGTTTTCCCATAGACTTTAGGAAGGTCCAGTGTTTCTCTGGCCTCGAGCTGCGTGCGCATATTTCTGTGACGTTGCACTTCAAGAGGTCAATTCAGTGGAATTTACTGCTCATCGTAAATAACAGTTATTTAGGACTGGCAAATATATCAATAAAGCCATAGAGCTTCTTCTGTTTTCTCACCTTACAGTTGATAGATTGATAATTTACTGATAACCTTTTTTCCTCATGAACCCAAAATTCTGATATATATTATCTCCGTCTTCCATAAAAACTGCAAAACCTCTGGACAACTTCTATCTTTAAAAAGGGCCAATGAATATTTAAAAATGATATAATCTATTTCTTTTTTAGAAAAGGAATTGTAAAAGCAGATTCATGTTACACCAGAATGACGGATGAATGAAGCATGATTTAGAAATTAAATCTATAATAATAATAATAATAATGATCGTTATAATATTAAGAAAAATCTTCCTTTTTGGTGTCTGTGATTCTGTTTTATTTTTATTTTTTTTTACTGGGAGGTGTTGGATACTTGGCCTCAGTATCTGCAGGTTAATAATCGGGATTAAAAACGACAGATTGGTGCTTTAATTCTCCCGCTGCTCGGCTCTTATTCCCTTCCGGAGCCTCGTTTCCTGTCCAGACCTGAGCGGACGGAGAGACGCGCCGAGCATCGACGTCTGATGGTTCCGCTGTGGAAACGGCCCCGGCCGGTCTCCGAGCTATAAAGGCCAAATGAGCCGCTCTCCGCCGGACTCCAGCGACAGAAGGAAGCCGCCGTATCTGCGGGATTGTTGCGGTAATAATTTGAGGCATTGAAATAAGAGATACGTATAAATAGATTTATATTTAAAAAAAAAAAAAAAAAAAAAAAGGAGCCATGCCACACTTCCTGTGGCCGGAGCCGCTGTCTGCCGCTCAGCTGAAGCGGCTGGAGGAGCACAAGTACAGCGCGTCGGGTCGGTCCCTGTTCGAGCCCCCCTGTCAGGTCTACTGGAACTGGCTGGTCCGGCAGATCCCGACCTGGATCGCCCCGAACACGCTGACCATCGTGGGGCTGCTGGTCAACATCCTCTCCACGGTGGTGCTGGTGTATTATTGTCCCACAGCCACGGAGGAGGTGAGTGAGGCCACCTTGGCTCTAAAAAAAGTTTCTACTCTGAAAACTGCCCCCCCCCCACCGAAGAACGACCACAAATAAAAGGGAAAGGGAGGGGGAGAGAGAGAGGGGGGGGGGGGGGGCGAAACCTCCGTTCACAAATTACATTATTTATCATTTCTTTACTCTGGGAAATTTAAGATGCACCCCAAATAGGCCATCCGATATATTTCCTGAATCAGCAGAGTATGTTTGTTAATTCGGCTCCTTTTAAAATATCGCAGGTTTTCTTATTTTGGTGTTGTTGACACAGTTTCCCAACGAGTGTTTTGGCGCACGCTTGGAGAAATATGAACCGACTCACTACAGCAAAGGGGAATTTTAATGAAGTGTGGTGCTTCGTTTTTGCCTATACAAGCCGAATTACAGTCTGACTCTCAATGATGCGGGGGATATGTTTTTCTACGGCCACACACCAGCGCAGATCGTTAAAAAGGTAGATTTTTAATCGGATTACGCACGACACCGCTGGAGACGGACGTGCCCGTCATGTGGTTTTTTTCACGCACGGTGTTGGAAAGTTGTCAGCTTTGACGTGTTTGTGTTTTTACCCCCAGCTCATGAGAGGCAGTGCTGTTGATGGCAAAACACAACAGTCTGAACGAAGATGTTAAAGTTAAGAGAAGAAATAGGCATCCTGTGCAGACAATGCTGTGAGGTTGGGGGGGGGGGGGGAATGGATGTTTGCATGTATAAGATGATGTGAAATGGCTCCATATCTGCCCCTCCATTAGTCCTAACCGCCTTAAATACAAAACAACCTTGAACACAGAGCTGAGCTGACAGTTGACCTGTGGTCCACTAAACTCGTGTCTCTGGGTTCACTGTGGATCGCTGGCCTCGGTTGGAAATGCGTAGATATGTGCATTTATCAGACTCGCACCTTTGTCCAATCCAGCTGTTAGAACCTTGCAACTAAGTCCACAGTCCATGCAGCATGCTGTTACTGTCGAATTCCTCAAGTGCAAAGGTGTTTCAGTCTCTGCGGCGGGTATCTGGCTGACTGAGGCAGGACAGGTCTGTATACGCTCTTATTCATAGACCATACAGGTACAAAATTACCGTGACTGTGCAAACAGATATTAGATGGATCCCTCTGTGACCTCTGCGATAACCTTCAACCAGTGGACCCTGTCCCCAATGAGGGCGTTAGGACGTGGCGTTTGAGGAAAGCAGCTGGTTCTCTTGAGTATTTGGGGCAGCATGCAGTTCTTGGTTTTCAAGGAAAAACACAGACTTTCTTTGTGTCTTCCATCAACACACTCACATCGTAGTGATAAACACCCTGTGTTGGCCGGCTGTAGTGTCCAGATGGTCGGTAACCTCCACCCTAGTTAGAGGAACCAGCCCAGTCAGCTGGAACCCCTCCTTCTCCATGCACAAACACAAACACACACACACACACAGTGTGTGTGGGTGGTGAAACACTCAGTTTTGAGAAATAAGTCTACACATGAGTGGATTAAACAGTTGGATGTTTGCCCATAAAATGCTGCTGATTTAAGATGATGACTCCTGCTCATTTGTGCCTGTACAGTGTCAATGTGTCATAACGTTTCATAATCAAGTTTTAAGATTTAAGCATAAAAACAAACATTTGAAACACCCAGCACCCTCTATATCCCCACATATAAATAAATAATACAAAAGCAGCATTTGTGTAAGTGATCTGTGTTTCAGGTAGGATGATGTGATATATCTTTATGTGACCTGGTTTATTTACTTTAATTTAACATACGAAACAGTTGCACGCAATCTAATTATGATTGTCTTAATAAGATCTCTAATATTTTGCTAAACCTTCCCGTTTCTCCTCGTCCGTCAGGCTCCATCTTGGGCCTTCATCCTGAGTGCCCTCGGCCTATTCATCTACCAGTCTCTGGACGCTATTGACGGGAAACAGGCCCGGCGGACAAACAGCAGCTCGCCCCTCGGCGAGCTCTTCGACCATGGCTGCGATGCCGTCTCCACAGGTGCTTTACCTCCCACTGTGGTCAGGCACGTCAACTGTAATCTGCTGTGTTTCATTATATTCCTGTCCTCTTCCTCCTGCAGTGTTTGTCGCTGTTGGAACGTGCATTTCATGCGGAATCGGAATTTACGCGAACTGGATGTTCTTCTGTGGTTTCATCGGGATGTTCATGTTTTTCTGCGCCCACTGGCAGACCTACGTGTCTGGAACCCTTCGCTTCGGACTGTAAGTCCCACGTTCAGATGCCTTTTAGACTATCACTATCACATGAGCGGCAGCTGATCTCACGCTTCCCTCGCAGGGTGGACGTCACAGAGGTGCAGATGGCCATCATGATCATGTACCTCATGTCAGCTTTCGGAGGCGTGTCCATTTGGCGTACCACGGTAACTGAGGAGAAAAACATTTTTTATTGCCACAAAATAAACTGTGCACACACATGAACACTTTCATTTCACCTTGAGTGTGTAGTAAGATTTTTTTCTCCGTTAGTTTTCACTTTTTACCAGTCTTAACTGAAATAAATTCCTAGTTTATAGTCGTTCTTCTAGTTTTTTAAATAGAATGTGTTTTACTTTTACTCTGTGCTGCCTTTGGAGGCTTGACTTAACACCACATGAGAGAAGTGAGAAGGTAAATATGGGTAGCTAACGCCATGGCAACAGGTCATCAATGGGACATGATCTGGCTCAAAAAGCTGATGATGTCACCCGCATTGTTTATTTTATTTTTTTTGCTTTGCCCTCCCATCATGCTCGGCATGCCTGCAGCTTTCATATAAGCCACTTTCTTCTTTCTATAAGGAGAATGCTCTTGTGTCTTCACCGTAGTTTGACCCTCATGTGTTTCCGTAGTTGCCCATCATTGGACTAACACTGGAGATCTTCCCCATCATGGGCATCATCGGAGGCGCCCTCTACTCCTGCTACAACTACTTCCATGTTATTTTGAATGGAGGGGTTGGCAAAAATGGCTCCACTGTGGCTGTAAGTCAACACCTTACATGTTTTGTGGAAAGTCTTGAGGGAGATGTGCTGCCTAACTGACAAACTCTCCTGCTGTGTAGGACACCAGTGTGCTGAGTCCTGGTTTGCACATCGGCCTCATCCTCACCTTGGCTTTCATCATTTTCAAGAAGTCATCCAGTCACCTGTTTGAGCATCACCCCTGTCTGTACCTGCTCACCTTTGGCATGGTCATCTCTAAGATCTCCAACAAACTGGTGGTGCGTCTGATGCGTTTTTATCGCCCGAGTATATTTCGGTGTCTGGCTCAGTGCATGTAATGTGCGTTGTATTTTTTTGTACCTCCTCTATAGATAGCGCACATGACCAAGAGTGAGCTGCACCTCCCGGACACAGCCTTCATAGGCCCCGGACTCCTCTTCCTCAACCAGTACTTCAACAGCTTCATAGACGAACACATAGTTCTGTGGATTGCCATGGTGAGTCTTCGACAAAGGTCTTTTTTTTTTTTTTTTTTTTTTTCCCCCAGCTTGTGTTAGAAAGCTCCTCCAGCGCTACAGAGAGCTTTACAAAGCTGCTTTACATGGCAGGGAGAGTAGTTAAGAAAGTAAACCCAACTTAATGTCTAAGCAGTTATTGATCACATTTGGGCCCTGATATAAACTAATCACCACCCTTTGTTCAAAGTGCAAACACTGAGCGGAGTGACTCTTGAACCGTGTACAGTATCAGTTAGTGGTACGTAATCAGTCTCTCATGTTGACTATCATCAGTTAGGTTTGTGACAGATTGGCCTGTTGAGTTAAGGAACTTGTCAGCAGAAAGAAGTTACCTGAACTTTATGGACAGCTAGGGGCCGGACCAAGGAAGAACCTGATACATTTTGGGACGGATCTTTTTTTTTATCTAGATCCCAGACATATGCAGAGAAAAACAAATCTTAAAGTCTGTTGCAGAGAAAAACATTGTTTAACCAAGAATACTGATAAAACGTTTCCTTAATTAATACCTTCTGTTGTTTTCTATTCACACACAACCTCCACCACCAACTCTTAACTCATATCAGACTGGGTGCAGCTGTAGGGTTAGGGAAACCTGCAGGACAAGTGAGCAAGGTGGTTACTTACAGAGCAGGAAAAGCAGATCAGTTCAGTTCTTCCAACAACAGACCAGTTCTCATCCCACATGAGTCATCTAAACAGAGACTCAATACACCTATGGCTCAAAGTTCAGGACACAGTTGAGATTAACTGTGCTTATTTATGACCCTCCTACAGTGAAGTTACCACGACGCAAAGAAATACTTGTTACACAGTTTTGTGTCATTTGCACTTTATCACGTGTGTGGAAGAGTAGCAGTCTGGCATGAGCGGCACAAAAGCAGGTTTAATGCAGGGATTGTGTGAGTGAAAGCAACTTTAGTTAAAACCAAACAGCTCTGCGTTTTGTGGGGAGCCAGAATGTGTTGCTTTCTACTCACAGCAGACATTTTGGAGCTGCCGTAGCAGAAGCTCAGGTGCTGCCTATTAAACTAACAACAAGCCTGTTCTGTTCACAGCGAGCCAATCTGTGACAGATTCTGTCGTCAGTATCTCTTTGTGAGCTGATTAAGGCCCATTATGCATTGCATTTGCTGTGGCAGACAGAAAAATGGTTCAGAGACATCTTACTGACAAGTTCACTCCATAGTCATCAACATTGAGCTGCCTGGATCAGGAAGAGTAGTGACTCCCAACACAACCACACGGGTGTTTTCACTTCTTGTGCCAGGTTAGACCTCAGAGTGGGCGGAGCTCTGCTGTCCCTCATCAGAATGATGGAGGCAAAAAGTGGAGACACCTGTGAGTCCAGTCCGTTCTGTGCAGCGTGAACCAAGAGCCTGATCAAACTGACATGAAATGTGACGCAAAAATACTGCTGACAATGACAAAACGTTCTCTTCGGTTACTTGGACCAGTAACCTGAACTGGGATAATAAGGAGTTAAATGGGTAGAAAGACATCTGGGTAATATATTTCAATAAAAATGTTAGAATGAAGTACAAAATAAATGAAAATGACAGTTTAAAAAAGCACCATGATATATAGATGTATAGACATGCAGCTGGGTTTAAATGGTTAAGAAAAAGCATTAGAATCTTTCAGTGTTGGATGGAGGTTTACATCTGTTTGCACATAATTTTGACTCTTTAACTGATCATCCATGTTTATTAGAGACAGATGTAAGTCTTTTGTATAATTCAAAAATACATTTTCCCCCCCATCAGGTCCTCTCCCTTCTGGATTTAACACGTTACTGCACAGGTGTGTGCCTTCAGATCGCCTCCCACCTGCGCATCCAGGTCTTCAGAATCACGCCGCCAAGCCAAGCCCACCGAGACTGACAGCTTGCCCGGCGGGAGGAGGCGGGGGGAGACGCAGACCTCTCCCCGCTCCTGAAAGCAGACGACGCTGACGAGGAAGGACCCTCGACCATCAGCCACTGCAGCCTTGAGAAAGTGACCACGTCTGATTGAAACTGCCTCCACGACCAGATAGAGAAACCAACTCAACACGACAAACCAAAAAAGAAGCAAAACGAAAACAAAAGCACGGAAGCATATGTGCAAAACTGAAAATTAGATGGAACTGGCGTTTTCCTTGCTATCATTTTAATTCAAACATCAGTGCATGTTAAAAATAAAGTATAGGGCAATCTTTACTCTCCCTTGTTCAAGTTAAATACAAATGTTTTTTTTTTCAATTGGTACTTTATAGTTTGTGCAAATTTCCCCAGAAAAAAAAATTCACCTTCATTAGGATTGAAAAATTATGGTTGTCAATCATAACTTTCTCTTTAAAGTGAATATCTTGAAAGTTTGCCCAAACTGAACAAAGCACCAGTTGAAACATTTCTTAATCTGTTTTTATTTATTAAATGAATATGAGGCAATCTGAAATTAACCAGATCTTGGGAACATAGATTAAGATTTTTAAAATGACCTTTATAAACCTCATAATTTCCAATGAATTTTACAATTTGGACCGGCAGGTTGTCAACAGGCTTCGTGACGGGGCGGCGGGCCGTGTTCATGTTGAAAGTGATGACTGTTCTCTAACGGGCTTCCCTCACAAGCACCCCCGCAGTTACTTCATGTTTGTCATCTCATCCTACAGACCTGGAAAATAAACAACCAGTTCACCTCAGGCCTTTAGTGCCGTAAGCTGATGGCGCATTAACACTTGACTCGTTCTGCTTTCTCTGTTCTTCTCCCTGAAGGGCTAATAATTATTTGTGATTGTACAGAATTCAACTGAAGTCGCCTTAAATAGTTTTGTTGTAATTACTCTTATTTTTGTGAATATTTAAAGCAGCATTGTATGTTTGTTTTCCATTGAAATATAACATGTGAACTTTAGTAATAATACAGTGGTACTGGAATTTCTTTTTCTTTTCTTTTTACTTATATAAATGATGTTTTGGTGAGTGATTAATTTGGCTTTTAAGGACTTGTTGGGTCATCAGTAATTTCCTAATGATTGAATACTAACAAAGTTGATTAATTCAGGGTTGGGGTTTGTTCAGGGCGATCAAGAACTATTTAAAGTTACTCTTCATTTTATCTGGAACACTATAATTATCTTCCTCTCAAATTCTGCTTTTGCAGGATCATGGACATAAAAAAGGAGCATGCCCTAAAAATTGGAATTAACAGGTTACGATGGACTTCTATCTATGCATTGCCATGATTTTGACGCACTGTTCAATAATAAAGTAAAACACCTTTGTACTAACAGATATGAGTGGAAAAGATTGTAATAAATAAAATATTTTTCATTTGTTTTGTCACTTTGTGGGAATTTACTCAAAGTGAAAGTGAAACTGCTGAAATCAATAATTTACAAAAGAGCTGGAAGTGATACATCAGCAAACTACAGTGTTGCAGTTTATATAGCGATGCTAAAGCATTTTGTTTAGTTCACTGTGAAGTCAGGTCTCCTCCAGAGAGCAATGAATCTTTGCCCCTTAAGCAAAGATTAGCTTCTTCGGTCTCAGCCTTGTTCTGCTCAAATATCGCGTAACTTCATCTGTTTGACCCTTAAACAGTATTTCCCAATAAAACTATAAAAAAAACAAAACAAAAACGAAAGCCAACATCTGAAAGGCCGCAGGGCCTATCATCAAATATCAAGTGTACTCTAACATAATACACACCATAAAACAGCAAAATGATGACTGAACCAAATGCCATTTATTTCAGTCAGAGGAACCAATGAACTGAGACAAACTGAGGAAATGTAATTTCCAAACGTAACTCTCCGTCTCACCCGCTGATGTCACCCTCAAAATCATGTGACCGCCAAAATGCTGACACCATCTAGGAGTCACTTCTACGTTCATTTGACACTATAATAAAAGGAGTTTGACATTCAGAGGAAAAGAGTTAAAACGGGTGACGAGCATTTAATTTTGACATTCTGCAGCATTCACATCAGATGCATCACTCACTTGGTTCACTGTTACAATAATACAATCAAAATAAGTTACAGAACATGCTGAGGTGTCTGAATTTCAGACAGTAGCGATTCCTGTTGAGTCCCACAGGGACACACATACAGGCAGATACGAAAGCTGCAGTATCACGTACTTCAACAACAGCTGCATTTGTACCGCGGTTAGAATGGTAATCATATTTTCTTACAGTAACTCGTTCATTATCATTGTAAATCAGGAGGTCAGAATGTGATGCGGAGGGGCCGACATTCATATGAAGACAAAAAAAACAAAAACAAAAACAACTATGTTCAAACAAACAGGAATGAACAACGAAGGCACTTCAAGTTTTCATGTTTTCAGAAATAAGAGACAAAGTAAATTCATTCTTTCTATTGTTCTAATGCAGACACATTTCATTAAAAGGAAGGAGGTAAAAGCCTTTTTCATGGTTGTCTGTAAAATTGTGAAAAAAGGCGCCTCACAACTATCCAGGACTGAAGACGATGTCTTCAAATGTCTTGTTCTTTTCAACCTACCTTAACCTTTTTACTTTACAAAGACACAACAGAGAAAAGTTTGGCATTTTTACTTAAAAAGTGACTCAAATGATTCATCAGTGAAATACTTGCAGATTCTCTCTTATTAGTTTGTGAATCATGTGGGAAAACTTCCTTGCTGTGGTAATGTGCGATGAGTCCTGATCTGCTGCTATCGAGTGTTTCACACTTCAACGCCACATAAATCAACGACAGAGGACACGGCAAGAGCAGGTTGGTGCAGTGTGGAGGGAGTGTTGTATGTTTGGATGTGTTGAGTGTGAAGATACTTGGGTGCTCCCAGTGGTGGAAAAGAAGTTTTGCAGGCTTCTTCTTCCTTCTGGCTCTTATTCCCTTTACTGGCCAGCCCATCCATCAACATCTGAACTTCGAGTTGCATCACTGTCTCTCGTGCGTCTCTATCGTCAGTCCATGCTGATGCAACGCAAGCACAGAGATGATTTAATCCCCCTTTCTACTCAGTCCCCTGGTCTGGATCCTCACCTGTCCTCTCGGCTGATCAGGAGAGGAGGGGGGAGGCTGAAGGTTGAAGTATCGGAAGGAGAGGAGAGGGAAGTCGCCCCCTTTCACACCCGCTCAGGGTTGCTGTCCCTGTTGACTCTGCGTCTGGGGAACAGCTTTCGCTTCAGCAGTATCAGCTGACGGCAGACAAGAAAAAGCATAATTAGAAATTTCATTCTGCTGCTAAGACAGGAAAGGCTTATGAAGTCTTTCAGTGAGATGGAGCGGAGTGAGTTTGAGCTACACTTGGGGAATTCTCTTCATACTCATTTTCTGGCAAAGAATTAGATCAGAAGCTTGAAGTTAGAGTTAATAGACGGTTAGCTGATCTTAACAGCTAGGCCTACAATGGACAACAGAAACCAGCACCTCTAAAGTTCCTAAATGAACACTCCATACCTTCTTTCTTTATTCTGTTCATTAACTAAAGGTTAAAATGAAAGGCTTCTGCAGCAGACCGTCCAGTAACCAGAATAAATTTCTTTTGACAATCAAAACCTGATCGCCCAGAAATCAAATCCAAGGACAGCTGTCATCTCGCTCTCAGGGGTGAGGACACTTTGATCTCTCTAGTTAAAACAGTTCAGAGGTGACTCAAATTTCTCTGTCTCCATGTGTTGAAAATCAGGACACATATTTTTCGTGTTTTTTCTGCAGTGATAGAGACAGTGGATGTCTCTGACACTGGTCCCAGAGGCTTCAATGGGAGGAAATTCTCCACAGGTCACGGCTACTATTAACCTTTCTTTAGGTTCGCTGAGGAGAAACTGGAAACCTCTGGATTAGGTGGGGGGGGGGGGGCTCATAAGAGCTCAATGTCAAGCCTGGGGTATTTGTTTTACAGCTCTTGCCATTTGTTTTAACCTTTAATCTGGAAGAAGTTGGCTCGGGAATGAATCCAAGAACTTGGTTTTAAAATCCTTAATGAGGATTTGCCAGACTCTCTTACAGCCCAGAAAGCTGGCAACTAAGAGAGTTAAAGTAAATGATAAACAAAGACAAGCGTTGGCTTTCACAGAGGTCTGCTGGGCATCTTTCATTTCTGTAAAGTCAGGTCCTGGCTCAGATGGTCATACTAGTGCAGGACACATGAGTCAGACTCTCCTCTCTGTGGAATTTCAGTAGCTCTGATCTGAATCATAGCTCAGGTGTGAATCATGGAAAAGGAGACATGTGTGTCCCATGTGTCTTTAACTAAACGTGTAAATAAACCGTGACCACTGACCTGCTCAGCAAAGAAGGACAAGACGGTGAAGATTACAAGGGTCACGAGGACACAGTGGGTCCAGAACTTCAGCTTGTCCCGATACACCCGCCTGTAAAAACAGATTTCAGTAAGAGTTACATCAAGAAACAAACCTCATCCAGCACCAGCAGGTAAACACAAAAACAAAATGAACGTTTCCTGATTGAGTGACAAACATCAGAGGAGGTGAGGTGGACTAGTTGTTGTCTAAGGTAACAAGAAGGAAGCGGGCAGTATGCAGGGGGCAACAGGGTGACAGGGTGACGAGGTGGCATCACCCAACGGCATCCGTCCGTCACTCCACAAACTCCAAGACAGAAGGAGAGAGTGGAGAGGCAGAGGATACAAGAAGCTCAGCTGCGTGATGATCTTACAAGCATCTTACAGCTAGCAAGTGATCTGAGGCAGCTCGGTCTAATTTTAAAGTCTCTATGTGAGGCCGGCATTCGTCAGCTGAAGACTTCTGGGCACAGGAGCAGGATCCTCGATAAAAAAAACCCCTAAATCCCCTGAAAGATTTCACTCAGTCCAATTTGGTGACAGCCAATAATATTTAACTTGGGCTGACAGGAGAAAAAAATAGCCTGATAAGTTTACTGATGCGTGAAACATCAATAGCTGCAGTCTGTGGATCAGTTAATAGAAAATGGATGGGACATAAATATGAACTTATTTGTATGTGCATGCCACAGCTCTAACGAGAGGATTTTAAACTTCTCGTGTTCAGACTTAATTTAAATTACATGACACCAGTAATCTGACGCGGTGGTTACTTTTCCATACCATGTTACAGACTGAACAGGTAATTGATTCCTCAATCAAGAAAGATAATGGGTGTATGTTGTAAACAAGTATAAGTATTGAACATATTTTTGACCTCACAGTGCTGATGGAGGAAAAGAATTAGGTGATATCTGTACACCATTTTATGGAAATTCATCCATAATTCAACACACCACTCCTGGAGCTCCTCCATGTGCAGGAACCTGTTGCGATACTCCCTGGGCAGCTCAAACTGGGACGGCAGCGGGAACATGGACTCATAGAAGTCTCTGAGCACGGCTTTGACTGTGGCGGCGTCCTTATGGCTGTGGTCAATGTTATCATTCAGACAGATGAACTTCCTGTTTAATGACAAATGTGGCAAAGATGTCAACTATTCCAGTTGGCCTACAGAGGAAAACGTGATTGACATGGAAAACTCCTCACCTCGGGTTTTTCCTGATGTCATCCAACTGGCCGACCACGTGCGACACATTTGTTCGTACCATCTTGAAAGCTATCTCTTCCTCTCCCATGATCTCAAACCTATCCAACGAAACAGATGTTAGCAGCAGTGACAGCAGAGTCTGGGATAATTTCTGAATTTTAACTGACTTGGCTCAGACGCACTTGTACTTAGTCTGGTCCCTGAAGGCTTTGTGAATGCGGTCTGTGATGGGCTTGCAGTGGAGAACCAGGCCTTTTGTAACAGGAGGCTGTGAATGGAGACATGCAGAGTAAAGAGCAATTAGTATAATTTGGCTTTCTCTGTTTTTGATGAGGCATTGACAGTGCAGTGAGTACGGCTCACCATGCTGGGGTCATAGTAGGTCTCATGAGTGGGGTTCACCAGGTGGAGCTGGGTTAAGTTTGTTGGGAGACTTTTAGAGCAGTTTATCAACATCTGCTCCAGCCCTGTCAGATCCTAGAAAAAAAAAAAAAACAACAACATTGAAACCATATGAATTCTTATAAAACTTTTAACACACAATTCAATGCTTAACATTAGTGATAGAACATGGTTTTACCTGGAGACTGAGGGGGAGCTCGTGAATCCTTGTGGCGAGAGTTCGGATCTCTCGGTCGGACAGAACGCCTGAATGATCTGTGTCAATCTCGTCAAACACCTCGGAGACGTTGAGCTGCTGCTGAGCACTCATCAGGAAGTAGAAGTATGAAAAGGCGAACTGCATGTCTTCTGAGTGACGCACCCGGTGGCCTGACGTCTTGTCGAACTCCACCGGGAATCTGAGAGAGAGGACAGATAAATAAAAAAATTTCCTCAAGATGCCTCTTTTGGGAAAGGCTGAAAGGCTATTCAGCAACGTAACACAGTATCTCTCACGTGTCCTGCAGCTCCTGCATGATGAGTCGGTCGATCATGTGAGGCATGTGTGCGGGGACTTTGCGGGATGTGAAGCCAAACTGGCTGTTGAGCAGTTTGTTGACGTAACGGAGGGAGTCAGCGAAAGTGTCCTGCAGCCTTCGGGCAGTGGCGCCACCGTCGGCCTTGTACATGAGCTCTTTCTGCAGACATTCTTCTTCCTGTGGAGGCAACACAAAAGACGTGATATTGAGAGAAATTTAAATGCATAACTACAGGAAAACAGTAAAAGCTGATGGCCCTACTGACCTCAAGTAGCTTCTGAAAGTATTTCCTCCTCTCCCATGGCAGAAAGCCTCTGTCTGAGGAGATGTAATGCTGCAGTCTCCTCCCGACTGGAGCTCCTCCGGCAGCATTGGCTGGCTCATTCTGACCCTCAGCACCTCTGATTTTAGAAATGCTGCTTAGCAGCTTGGAAGTCATAGGCCTGTCAATTGCAGCATTCAGAGGATAAGGCGTAGGTCTTTCAAACCCTTCCTTCTGCTTATCGTCAATGTGGACCGGGATAGCAGGTGTGAGCGGTTGGCCTCGCACACCTGTGTTTTTTCTGGAGATTCCTTCTTTTTTCTGGATAGTGTTTCCAGTTTTCTCTTCTTTGGGTGGTTTTAACTCTCCTTCTAAGTCTTTATAGGGCTTCACTTTGGCTGCAGCCTTATTAGTTTCCTGTGGATGGACGGGGTGTTGTACAGCGAGTGCCTTGTAAGGTTGAAGAAGTTCTGCCTTTGTGAGATTATAACCTTTGACAGTGATGTCCCCAGTCAGAAGCTTCTCCTCCAGCGTTTGTAGCTCACTCTGAATACCAGCTGGCAAAAGTGACACATTCAGTGAAGGAACCTCTATGACAACCTCAAGCTGACCAGGTTGCCTCCTCTGGATCTTCGGACCCCGTTTGTCCTCAGGAATATCTGAGAAAGGGAACACCGGCTCCGGAGTCGGTGTTGGCTTCAGCTCTTGGTCGGCGTCTTTCCCCGTGGTCTTGCTCACATTAGCCTGAGGAACCTCGCGGGTGTCGACAGCTACACCAAAGCTCATTGTGAACGTTGTGTCGTCGTCTCTTTGTAACGTGAGGTTATACTGAATGTGGGTGGCGTTGTGGCCAGGATAAAGAAGCAAGTGAATGGTCTTCCACTTGTTGGCAACGGAGGTATGGCGAACCACGGGGCAGTCGCTGACGTGGGCCTCAGAAATTCTGCGAGCAAGTCCATTAAAGCTGAAATATGGCCTGACCTCCCCCACTGGGAGGGTGTAGAGGCTCTGGTTCCTCCGCAAGGTCACACGGTGAAGCTCGCCGAAGTGCTCTAAAGACACAAAGACACAATTATGTAATACAAGATCAAATTCTGGAGTTTTGTGTGTAGTAACAAACTTCAGGGACAAGCAGGGTGAATAGTGTATCTGCTGGGGACTATTTTCAGCTGTGGATTGATACTAAGTCTGAGCTTTAGTGAGTATTCACAACAGCAGGAGTGTGTGTCGGGAGGACTGAGTCTGCATTCATGATAATGAGGAAACATGCCGTCTGTTTATGTCTTTCTCTGGCGCACAGTAAAAACATCAAACAGACTCTGGCAGCACAGACAAATATAGATGATCACCTGATTACATTTTAACTGTATCCAGCGTGCCTATGAAAAGAAAATATCACCCTAGTAATTTTGTTTTAAAGTCACCTTGGCCACAGTCGCCCACATCAAAGCCACATGTGAGCACATTGCAGGCTTGATCACAGAACTTGTCTGCCAGCCAGGAGTTGGCGCAGCCTTGGTTACAGTAGGACATCCCCCCAAGACCTCCGATGCCACCTGCAAACTGCCAAACCTGTCCACCAGCTCCACCTGGTCCACCAACACCGCCTGCAGCGAAGCGGCTGTTCCCAGCTGCACCTGTCAGAGAGGGGGGAAGAACGCATTAGACACCAATGACTGACACCAACGTACTCATACACACACAGGACAGTGTTTCTTTTTACCCAGGCAGTCGCCTCCATCCCAGTCACATGCAGAGTTGTTGCAAGCTTTGTCACAGTAGCCATCTTTGATCCAGGATCCTGGGCAGCCCTCAGCACAGTTGGGAACAGGCCAGGTGAGATACACCTGCAGAAAAATGAGATTCCAGTATTTAAATCACCAACCTGCCACAAAGATTTCAGCCTGAATCTCCCGTCACCCTCTCACACACCTTCTGTCCTTTTGAATGGCTGTAGAAGTCATCCGGCCAGACGTCTTTTCCAAACATCACGTCATCATTTAGGTAAATAAACTTCTGGGACAGCCCTGGGATGCGGTGGATGTGGGTCTCTATGGCCGGGGAGCTGAAGGTGGGAAGGTGGCTTTGGTTCAGGAAGATATCCTACAAGCCATAGAAAGACAGTTCAAATATAGCAAAACAAACTGTAATTAGCAAAAGGGAAGGTCAGTGACATATTAGGGTTAGATTAGGAGTCAGTAATCATTGAGGGATACCTGATGCGTGACAACAGTGACTCTGGGGTTATCCAGGTTGAGCCAGGAGGGAATCTGCCCGTTTGTGACAATGAAGATGTGTCGCACCCAGGGAGCATGTCTCTCCACTGACCGCAGCGAATAGCGGAGTTCCTCGTTGTCCTCAAACCTGCTGGCTGAAACATCTTCATCCTGCTTGGACTGAAGATGAAAAAAAAACAGAAGAAAGAACTAAATGAATCTTCAGACTGAACGTCCACTGTAGTGGCCCACCATGACTCAGGACCATTATTACTTTACTATACACATTTTGATACACATAAGAGAAAGGAATAGACCGGTCGTACTTGTGAGATGGCAGTAAGGTCCCAGAATAAGTAGGCAGGGCTGATGGTTAACTCTTTTCCATCCAGAGTCAGGTTCTTTTTAGCCTGCTGTGTCAGGTCAGAGAAGTCCTGCTGGGTTTTCAGGTGCAGCAGGGCGATGCTCACCTCAGAGTATAACTCAAACTGGAGGACAGACAGACAGCGACATGTTAACTGCTTGAATGAGCACTCCAATAATTTTAATCCGCAGATTAAAATAATTGTGTCAGTGTCAGTTCATAAAGATAGAGGACTTCCTAAAGACAAATAAAAAAAAATAGATATCATTATCTCAGTCAGTTATATTGATCAAGCTCCATAAGCAGCTGGTCTTTGTCAGGTGCCTTCCCTGTCAACATGTAAAGTGACTTTTGCTTTTAAGTCAAAATGAAAAATCACCACTGTGGGAAAACCCTAAATGGAGGTTTCTCAGGGCTAAGATCACATGTCGAGCTATGTTGTGGTTTAGACACAGCACTTGTGACACAGAGTGTGAGTCCGTCATCAGGACAGGGAGATTTCTGAAAGATGGAGATGACAGAAGGAGTAAAGATGACAAGTCTTAATGTGATTTGAGCTCAAAGCACACAGGGTGAACTCTGACCTTGACGCATGTGTAGAGGCATCTGCTGTAGCCTTGACTGTGTGTGTGTGTTTGTGTTTTCAAGGAGGTGAGAGTTCAGAAAATTCTGTGATGTCATCTTCTCTATGGCAGTATCATGGCGGTGGCTCTCTGTCTGACCTCAGGGAGCTATGTGAGGCATCAGAGGACTTTGTGTATGTGTGGAAGTGTGTATTTGATGCATGTGAGAGTTGCCCATGGCCTTGTCTACTTCAAACCATCTGCTCTCTCATCTCTCAAACTCTAAGCTTCCCGGAAAAAGACTAAAGCAAAACATCTCACGTGGGCTGATGCATTGCTTTGACTTGTCCGCTCCTCTCTGCTCCTGTTTTTAGGGGAGGAGGATTTTCATCGACTTAACAACACAGTGGGCTCCAGGCAGCCCCAGATCATACTGCCACCTTTTTTATAGCTCTCTTTTTAGTCCTGATAATTCTCTAACACCTGCACACAAAGCAGAGGTGTGTGGTGGCCTCTCACTGACACTTGCCTGCCTGTAGGCATGTAAGCCTGTTTACTCGTTATGTCACAATAAAGACATTTTCAATCAGACATATTCAAATAACTCAAACTGAAATAGACTTAAAAGTCAGTTTTAAAAAATCATTGGTTCCAGTTGCTCAGGTATTCTCTGTTTGTCTGTCTTCTTTGATTATTTTTTCTCAGGGTCTGGATTTCTCCAGTCATAAGACCCACAACAATAAGGTGTATTTTCACATGTAATAAATGCATTAATCAATTTATTAATTTTGAAAAAGCTTAAAAAAACTGCTCATGTCTTTTAATTAGTCAAAAAAGCTTTTTTTTTGACAAATGAAATATGATAACCTTCCTCTTTGAAATGAGAAGTTTTATTCATCACAACACACTCACTTCGGTACTTTCAGCAGTGTTGCTGTTACTGTCCTATATCTGGTATGACCAACTGCTTATGATGAGCAATATCAACATATAGGCAAAAATTGTTGCATATCCTGGACATTGCTGAGACTCTCCAGTTGTGTTACTATTACAGCAGTTTGCCTTGTTTTAAAAAAAAAAAAATTGTGGCCTTTTTTCTCACCTGGAAAAAGAAAACAGCCATTCTCTAGAAACAAACTGCATTGAAAATGTGGAGAAATATGCTTATTTGAACTGATAAGACAGAGAGAGAAACAGACATGCTGCTTCAGTCGTGTTTGTAATGGAGGTGAAATTGGATTGGAGGATTCATCTGTTCAGTATTAGGCGCTCCAGGGAGGCAGTTATTCCTCAGCATTGTATTAATATGCCCCATGTGTATTTGACCCTCATCACATTATAAACTGTGATCACTGTGGCTTGTATGAGAAAAGAAAATGTAATTAGTCTAAAAAAACAAACAAACAAACAAACAAAAAAACAAAAACAGTGTTGACCTGCTGGGTAAACTAATTAACTCAGTGGTGAGGGATATTTTCTAGCAGATGGCATGCAGTGCAGAGGAGGACGGTGATGTGATCCTGCGTCACACACTGACACTACACCACACCTGTCCTGCTCTTTAAAGGAATAACCATAATGGGATATTATGGGTTTTCTTGAATTATCCCTGTAGACACTTAAGGAGTAAATCTGGAGTTGTCACAGATGTGTCATTGAAGTATTTAATTCTTTTCCAGCTTATTTTAGCATTTAAGAGGTCATGATGAAAAACCAAGTAAAACCAAAGGTAGTATTGACAATACCAAAACACTTCAAAAAAGCTAAATCATCTCAGAGGGGGGGGGGCAAAAAAAATTCTCAATTTCAAATGATAGTTACGCAATGACACAAAAACAAAAACTATCTTTCTTTTCTTTGATTGGAATTTTCAGTGTCAGCAACGCAATGAAAAATAGATATTCAAAGTGTCAATAAAAAGAGTTGGCACCTTCAGAACATTATATATTCCATACAAAACTGAAAGAAGTAGTAAACAAGCTGCGGTCACGCTCGCATCCAGCCCTCACTCTCACTCCGCTGCTCTCGTAAGTGTGTGTGTAACCCTCGGGGTGCATTCCACCGGCCGGCGCATTAACACAGCTGTAGTTCACCTTACACATGGAAGTAGATGTAGTTCCTGCCAACCATCAGTAAATAAGTACTGTAAATAGTGAAGTAACCTTATACTGTGTCTACGTGTTTACATGTCTATCCAAATTAGTGCGGACTGGTTTCACGAGAATTGATTTGAAAACAGACATGTTTGCTGTCAGAAGAGCACAGCTACACTTACGACTGCGACATTGTTGGTGTTTTTCATTTTAATTCACTGAAAAACTGCAAAAGCAATTGTGACAATATATATTTCAGCATTGAAATCTGAATGTTCAACTTTTTTTCTAAATCTTACTTCACCTCTTGACAGCCGGATCATAACTCTTTGCTGCTTTTTTCAACACGTTTTTAAAAACACACCCCTCTGCACAAATCATACGAGCCTGTGGCACATAAAGCATTTGAATCTTTGTATTTTCCATTGTGTGGATGACCGCAGGCCGCTGATACAAACACATCAGCAGGCTTTCACACAGACACTGGGGCAGGACATGACAAGACGGCCGCACGGGCAGTTGATCACGGCTGTGGGGCAGCTTTCATCACCATAGCACTCTGTCTAACACCAGCTATAAATACCAACCTTCCCTCACTGGTCAACCTCTCCCTCTACACTATGCACACCATCCCTCTTTCACAGAACTGCCCCAGCAACACCAGGAAACACCTTGAAATCCAAACTGTACATTGTGCTGCGGCCAATGTACCCAGAATCCGTCTGACAGCAAACACGTGCCCCCCACTTTCCATCATCTTTCCTGGACTCTGTGTAGCTTGTTTTCACCTCGCACCCCCTCCAGCTTCTTTCACTGTTAGTGAATATCAAACCAGACATCTCAACAGGTAAAGCCGGGTATGAATCTGAGCCTCTGCTGAGGGTCAGTGAAATCATGGTGACCTCTCGTCGGCGTGCAGGTTGGCACCACGCCACCACGCCACTCCAAACAGTTGTTCTAATGTTAAACCCAGCTAAAGTTACGGCCCAAATGCCGCAGTTTATTATCACATGACCGGGCTGCACTGCGGCAAACCTAAAGACAAATGCAGGGAATGATGGGACAACTGGAATCAGTGATGATGATGACGATATGTGGGTTAAATGCTCTTAACCTACATATCATCATGTATAAAGTCACGGTGGTTTCGACTCCCCTGAGGATCGTTGTTGCAGCTTAATCGTCGACGCTTATACATTTGTGAATATTACAAATTTTTCAGCAATTTAAGAAACATAAATATGAGCCCAAAATTGTCTATGGAAGCAGAAAGAGTCAATGTACCATAAATCATTGGAACAAAGTACTTGAACACAAAATGTTTGTTCCTTTTTTATAAAACTTTCATAGTTCCTGGTGTGTGATTAAAAGTTTTTGCACATTCAAGTGTTGAATTTGAGTTGTGTTAGCATCATGACAACTGTTTTTCTTCTCCACTGTAAAATCTCAAAATATCATCAGAGCACTGTTGCATTTTTAACATTCCCAAATACATTACTTTGGTCAGATTATATTATTAAGTCTAATCAGCAATGTGACTATAATATCCCACATGTCTGCTGGTGTGACAGGGTCACAGCTTTGTTTTCTTTGATTATTTTAGATTAATCCACTCTCGTTCGTGGCATTCCTCATCCTCTTCAAAATATAAGCCTCCTTATTAGAGAAAAATTATTATTATTATTATTAGATGCACTGGCTGGCAGCTGTTGAGTTAAACAGAGGCTCCTTTTTCTACATCACACTAACTGTTTAAAATAGGAAAAGATTGTATTTAGCAGGAGAGGGCAACGTTGTCTGAGGAGGATTTGACATACATGATCAGGCTGCGCTTACATTACAATCCTATGCTGTATAAAAAGATCACAGGCTGAACACAGGCTGACAAAGAAAATGTTCATAAGTCCTGTCCTCAGTAATGATGATGGAGAAACGGGTTTCTGCACCGAGGAACAATGCTGCAAGGCTGACACCTGGTGGCAAAGCCAGTTAAGTCAGGCCAGTTAAAATTGCCCTTTGAGGGGAAAAAAAACGAACAAAACCAAAGAAACCGTACTGTGAAGATGCATTAATTCACTTAAAAAAAAAAAGAAAGCAGGAGTGTTGGCTTTGCACCAATTTCTACTGCAACTCTTCCTCCTGCTGCTATGAAACAAACTAAAAATATCCTCCATTTTAGGCTTTACTGCAAGCTCTTGTAGATTTCTATCATTCTCGTAGTTTATATTTGAGGAAAAAGAAATTTATCTCCAAGTCTAATGAGAACCATAAAGGAAATAAACCAATGTTATCTGAATTTGGGCTCTTATCCATTCAGGTTTTTTTTTTAAAACACTGTGGATGAAATATAAATAAACATAAACATAAATATGCTTAAAGAAAGGATTTCAACTTGGAAAGTTTAGATTTTTGTTACCTGTTTGATCTTGTTGGTTATGACAGCTGGCAGTTTTACTCTCAGCTGCTCCGTCTCCTTAAAGGATGCTGGGAAGCCACTCAGATAGGCCAGAGCCTGCATGCGGATCAAGCCCGGAGCCTCTTTATCTGTGGTCTGCAAAACACAATGAGTTCATGATCGGATCATAGATATGCCTGAGTGGTGTGTGAAGAGGAAAGGAACATTTGTTGTGGATACATGCGAAACAAGACACAGTTTCATCTAGTTAATACAGCAGTTACAAACTCACCAGGTAACATCTGGATACAGAGAATTTCTGCTCTTCCCTGGACACATCTGTATAAGCTTTATCAGCTGTAAAAACCAACAAATGGACAGTAATGCAATGTTAACACGTGTTTAGACGTAAAGAAATTGTGTCTCTAAAACACACAAGTGCACAGACACACTGCTGTGACAAACCAGACCGACAAGTTGAAGTGTGGCGAGACTTGGCAGACAGAGATGAGTCACTGACACTAAACAAATACAAATGCGCTACAAAAGAGCACGAACCTCTCCTGCCATTTAGATTAACATTTTCATTTATTTCTGCTATTAGTTCCCCTACATTCTTCAATTTATATGCAAGTTAACTTTTTGTTCAAGTTTAACATGTCATAGGCCAAAAATATAGAATTGGCTGCGGATATGCAAAACAATCAAATGAGCAACATTAGATGTCTGTCCAATCGGCAAATATAGTCAACTCGGTAATTGCTGGATCGTTATGTGGGTGGTTGAGCAGCAAGACTGCTGTTCAGCACTGGGTTAGAAGTCCTTTAAGGGAAACAAAAGCACGATTTTCCCCTGCAGATAAGTGGTTTAATCCTGCACCTGCAGATGTAACACACCATTTAGATAAACTATGTGTGTCATGACTCTTGCTGGAAAACAAATTATTTAGATAAGCTAAAAGCGAATTCCTTCTATTGAAGCACTCATCACATGCTGTGACTTTGTAGTTACTCGATAATCACTCTCCAAATTACATTTTTGCATTGTAAATAAGTTTTCATATCTGAGATAATGTGCCTGCTGTACTCAGTTATTGTGAAGTCTGTGTTTTTTGTTGCTCTCCCAACAGAAACTCTGATCTCATTACACACAAGCATTTTTTTTTTTTTTACCATCAGCCTGCGAATGGAAGACAACCACAGAGGCGGTTGTGGCTGGGTGGAAGGGTTTGTTCATCAGTAGCAGCTCCTTGGCAGCAGAGAGTGAAGGAGAGAGAGACGGGAGTTCTTTGAGCGTAACATTGGCTGGCAAAGCAGGATCCAGGGCCAGCATGGGCGCTATGATGCAGTGAGACAGCAGGCATTCTGGCTTAGTACTGAAACCCAAAGGACAGAAATAATTAATATCCCTTTTAATTGTACAACTTATCATCCTCCGCTTATACCCACCCACATTACTTTTGTAGTTGTGCATTTAAAAATAGTTATATTCATGTAATGAGTCAATTTCGCACATTCAATTATCTGCTTCCTTTTAGGAAGTGTTGCATCTCTGTGACTGTCGTTACCACAAAAACACAAGATAAAGCCCCTTTATCAGCCCTCCCTTTGGGTTAAATCCTGTTTGTGGTTCAATTTGCATTGTGCGCTTTACGATTTGTATTGCAGCTTATCATTTTTTTCTCCTGCAAGATTTAATTTCATTAAATGGTAACCACAAATGAAATGGCATTCATTTTGAAAGGCTACAGCCAGCCATCAGTTGCACAACAGTATTCATAAAAACTGACTAACACTGATATCAAAACAATGTAACTCAAGCAAACACAATATCCCACCAGTTCATACTGTTAACAGAAAATTATATCTGCCTGAGGCATAACCCCCCACTTAGTTTCCTGTTTCAAAGCCACTGTTGCTGCTTCATTGTGACTGTTAGTTCTCTGGGTTATGAGAACTGTAAAAGCGTGAGAACAAGCTCTAAAATCAGTGGTATTAAATTGTGCCCAAATGAGGTGAAAAGACTATTAAAAATAAATTTCAATGTAGTGAAGTTCAGTAAAGCAGCACCACTAACTACAACTTCCATAATAAACCTGAAACTAATCAGAAATCGGTGCGTTGTAAGCACCATGAAGATAAAACGCGTGGCAAAGCTACTGTACTGGCTTGTACTTAAAAGGGTGGGCAGGGAGTATAAACACAATTTTTAATTTGATAACCCCCAGAGCTGCTGAATTAAACTGCATTCGTTTTGTACCTAATAACTGGGAAGCTGAGACCAAATCTGGGGGAAAAAAAGCACATGGAAGATTGAGGATTTTATCCATGTCCCTCACCCATTGTTAAGTAAGCGTTCTGCTACAGGAACCATCACACACCCAGCTCATCTTCAAACTCACCTGTCTTTTGGAGCTTCAGTTGTCTCACTCACATTTTTACCCAGACGTTCCCTGCATGTGACAAAGCAGCAAACATTATTTTGTGCCATTTCAAGTAAGGACTTGTGATCTTTGAGCCCTTTTCTTCTGTGGTAACGTCTGAACAAGCCAATCAGAGTGAAAATGATAATGCAGCAGCTCAAGCCTATGTGCTAATTCTGACTGTGCTGAGGTGGAAAAAGGAGTAAGCTCAGTTTGCTTCATTTACAACAGGACGATATGTTCTGTGGCAGAATAAATGTCTGTTATTAATTGTAGGTTACATCCATTATTCTAACTTCACTGTGAGAGACCACAGACTGTGGAAACACAGTTACCTCAGAGCTCTTTGTTCCTCCTCCAGTTGCTCTTTGACTGCCTTCAGTTCCTTCAGCAGAGCCGTGTCTGTGCCATTAACCCATGTGTACACTACATCAATAGGCATCGGCAGACAGAGCCTGCAAACAGAGATTCATATCACTTAAGACAGTCCTCAAACTCCAAAGCTGTTATCCTTTATCCCTCCCCAGTGCTGCGAATAAGCATTGTCTTCATGCATGGCTACACCTCAACTAATTATCTCTGTCCTCTGCCAAAGGAAGAGCACGGACAGTTTTCTTTCCTGTGAAGAAAGATTTCCGCAGTTTACACAATTTATGTATATGTTGTTTTTTTTTTTACACATTAACGGTTGCAAATGACTTTCGCACTTCTAAAAACTACAACAATAGAAAACACTCAGCTTTGCAGTGTTAACATATTGGACTGAATAAAGGGGAGAGACATACATTCATTCATTCATAGATGTATTTTTCCTCACCGGCTCTGGAAAGATTTCCCACCCACATTGTCTCTATAGGAGTCGAACAGCACATGATACTGGTCTCGGCTCCACTCCACCACCACCTGAAAGGAGAGGACACACATTACATGGTGCAGTCCTTTGCTGCATGTTGTCCACATGAGGATGCATCTAAAATACCAGCTGCAGCGAAGGCAGCAATCCCCACTGATCTCCATTACAGTTTTGTTTTTGGGTTTGTTTGTTTTTTTTTTTTTAATTTATTTTATGACTAAATCTGATCATCTTTAAAAGCTTTCCGTGGTATTCATAGAGCTTCCTCAGCAAAGAGGATTAACTCCCAACCCGGATGAATTTGCCATTTTACTTAAAACCTGCTGCTCCTGGGTGGTTTATTTTGGATCCGAATTTGGACCAGTACTTTACAGAATCGTTAAAAGTCTCACCCACAAATCTACAAGACGTTTTAGTTAAAAAGCGACAAGTCGAAAACTTTAAACTGGCGCTTTTTGAGCGGGATCTGGCGCGACGGTCCCTGAACACAACATAACGAGGCTCGGCGAAGACACAGCCCCGAAAAACAGCGCTCAAGAACCGGGCCGTTCTTGAGCTGGACCCGGCAGCCCGTGACTGTCTTGAAGAGGGGAAAAAAGCAGCTCACCTCCCCAAACTGAAAGGCGGAAACTATCATGAGGACGATCCCCCCGAAGCAGAGGTAGAGTCCGTATCGGTGGGACAGGCAGGTGTAGGTCTGCCTCTGGACGAGCTTCAGCACCGAGTTCACGACTACCATGGTCCTCCGCGGCGAAGCATAGCGCTGCATGCATCCAGGAAAAGAAACTAACTAACAAACAAATAAACAAACACGGGGCTCAACAAAGAAAGTAAACATCCCAGACGAGCCGGACCTGTCAGCTGACCTGCCTGCCAGATTGTCTGACACATGACAACCAACCACACGTCTCCCGCTTCTTCGGCGGAGGCGGCGCGGCGGACCCTTCCCGGCCACCGTCGCCCCCTGCCGGTCAGGAGCAGACGCCTTCACGGGGGTCTCGTCATGTAGACAAGAATATGAGAAATAAACTCTTTGGATTGCCCACAACATTATATTGTAAGATTAGCTCTACCTTTTTTATGGAGACCAGAGACTCGCTATCGCTTGTATTATTTTAAGAATTTGAAATGGCAAACATCAGGAAGCAACACAGAGGAACACGATCATTCATTTCTCCTGGCAGCTTTCAGGAAAGACAAATATTAGCTCTCCTAAAGTATCTGGCTCTTTTGTTGACACAAAGTTTTAGGTTAGCCAGTTTTATCTTTTCATGGTCAAATATAGTAGATTTTGATGTCAGCCTTTGTGTCTATTGTTTTTACTAATTGAATAAAACCTTCAAAAAGGAAACTCCCTTCTAAAATATAACTTCAATAAATAAAAAATACAAAAAAAAAAGGAAGTGGGATTTTAAAAGTGTTATGGCTTGAATTATGGCGTGCACTCAGATGAAATATTTGGATCCTAAAGAGTTAAGTTAAAGTTTTCTTTAACTTCCTCCTTAAAAGTTGAATGGAACGTGTAAAATGTAAGTTAACTTCAGTGTTTGGCTCTTCAGCTCCATTTGGATTTATATGAGTCATTTCCAGAGCATCTTTCAAACAAGCCAAAGTCCCTCTCCATGATCTCTCTTCTTCAAACTGAGGAGCTGCCTTGTTGCTGGTCTGCTGTTAGACTGCTTGTCTGTTGAGTCAGGAGTCGGCGGGAAAAAAGACCTTTTCAATAAACAGTTTCTAAAGGTTATCACCAAGTCAGGCACTTCACATTGCTTTGGTAACAAAAGCCAACCCCGCTCCACAGTGTAAGAAAAAACTATTTTAGAAGTGTTAGTGAGAGACTTCTGGCTGTGAGCCTCCACCACATGCTCCGGGCCTATCTTCAGTATCTTTGGCTCAGTCCCACGGCTCCTGTGATCCAAATCGACTCCATTACTGGAAAACTTCACCTCATCTACCCCATCATTTAAAACATACAACAACTACTAATGCCTGGAACCTGAAAATTTGCAAACTGAAATGTTATTGGGCCTTTGGCATTTCCTGTTTCCTTCTCAAGTGGCAGACCACCATCAAAGCATCATGCACTATGAAATGAACCCATATTTTCCCTGAAATGGGGCCATCTTTTTTATATATTTATTTTTTTATGAAATCCTGTTTCACAACGTGAAACTACAAGATCATAAAATAATTTAGATAACTTTTATTTATTGTCTCAGGGGCTAACCTGAGCGAAAGTAGTTTCTGCATCTTCCTGTTGCTGTTACTGGCAGTGACACGTTCAGGCTCACCAGAAAAAAGGGTTTTTCTTCAGACAGATGTGAGGAGGAAGGAGAAGAGCTGGATATAACGGGTGGTTTATTTGCATAGACCGGCCTGCCCATGGGGAGTCGAATAGGGGAAGAAGTTACTGTAACTGTATATGAGTTTATTGTCTGAGGTCAAGTTCATTCTTGTGCAGCAACCACCACATGCCAGGACCAGTTGCGTGGAAAGGTGGATTTTTTAAAAAATCACTGCTTTTCTTTTTCTTCGTATGGATCACTTTCTTCTGTTTCAAGGGGCGACAGCGTTTTCTCCAAGTTCCGCGTCCAACCTGAGTCGGAGATGTTTTGGTTCATGCAGGGACTCTGCTTTCTGCCAGTGCTCCTGGTCATCTGTTCCTCCAGCACTTTTATTATTTCATATGTGATCGCAGTTTTCAGGAAAGATGTCGATGTGATATTTCCATATATCAGGTAAGGTTTAATCACACACAGCGCGACTTTGCGGATAAGATCCATCTACAGAGTATATAATATTCTCTTTAATCTCCATAATAGATTATATGTGAGATGAGAAATATAAACATCTGAGTGTTTTATGCTCATGGAGTGACTTCTTTTTTTTTACAAACCAGAGCAGAGTTGTGCTCAAAGGCCGATTTTAGTTTCGTTTTTCCTGTGTGAACGTAGCTGGTACCCAAACTCCAGCTGCGCCAAAACAGCTGCTGTGAGAGGAACTTCTTCTCACTTCTCCCTTTAAAATTAGACCTGTGCTTTATGAACTGTGTACATACTGAGATAAAATCGCAAACAGTAAAGTAAATAGCTCCACCGTGGCGCCTCTCGGACTGTAAAAAAGCCAAATGTCGTCTCTCTGCTCAGTGACACAGGTGCGTTGCCCCCAGAGAGCTGCATATTTGGCCTGATGACCTTCATCTCTGCATGTGCAGGTAATTTCTCACCCTTTCACTTCACTTCTTCCACTTCTGAAGCAATACTGGGTTTTCTCCAGGGAGGGACCGGGCAAGCTCTCCAGAGATTATTAGTCACATTTCCCATTTTTTGAGAAAATGAAAGCAGAATGTCAGAGTGGGGAGTCCACAGAGGTCTGCTGACTTGTGGTGGAAAATCCTCTGCAACAGGAGCTGCCACCATCTATGCCAGATACAAGTTTGTGGAGAAGCTGATCGAGGACACCAGCCTGCACTCGTCGTGTCTGAATAAAGTCGGTCTGGGCCTTGGATTGTTCTCCTGTTTCTGTATGTGCATCGTTGCAACTTTCCAGGTTTGTCTCCACAACTGGTTCTTGTCCTGATCGCGTAGATGTAACGTTTAACAGCATATTGTGATCTGTGATTGCAGGAGCTGACGCTGAGATATGCCCATGATGCAGGAGCTCTGCTGTTCTTCCTGTCTGGTGTCTCCTATATAATTGTCCAGTCTGTCTTATCTTACTGGTTCCATCCATTTGGATGCTTCAGCGGTGTGTTTCAAGCACGTGTGGGCCTCTCCGTCCTCGCTACTTTGGCACTTTTCCCCAGTATCCTTTCACCGCAGCTGTGAGAACACAAAGCAAAAGATGCTCTTGGTCTCCTGACTTTCTTCCTGTTCTATAAAAATACACCAGATGTGTGAACCAGGAACTTAAGCTTTATGATTGCAACATTACTAATTTGTGATCATCATTAGAGCCATTGCATCACAGATGCATGTGATATTGCTCTCCTTGCACATCCAAATGATTTTTTTCCTTCATGGATAATCCAGCTGTCATCTGTGCCATTTTTGTAGAACAAACCAAACTGCACAGAGAGAGCGGAGAGGCGGTAAGAAAATATTTCAATAATGAACATCTGCCCTTTTTCATCATCTTTATAGTGAGAAGTTGTTGAGTGAACGTTTGTATACTCTGAGCTGAGACATGAAATGTTGGATTGAGTTTTGGGAAATTGTGGTGGAAGAAATAATGGTGAGATAAATCAATAATGACTGTAACTTAAATTCCAATGCTGAGTGTGGACTGACCTTGTCGCTCTCTCAGGATTATCCTTACCATCTAGCCAGCGCTGTGTGTGAGTGGGTTACTGCCTTCAGCTTCATTTTCTTCTTCCTCACGTACATCGACGATTTTAAAGTGAGTAACAGACCATTAAACTGAATATCGTCTCCTTTTCTTAGCAGCAGGAGATTCTTATTTCTTTGCCTTTTACTTTCCACAGCTGTTTACTTTACAAGTGAACACGGAGTTTCAGGACTAGTCTTGTTCCCCAACTCCCAGCACAAGTTTGACTGAACAAGTATTTTCATGGCAGTTTTTTTTTTACACTTGACTGAATGTGTTAGAATACTTTTTATATATTTATATTTATACATGACCACTTACTGCCACACCCTGGATCTTTATACTGTACATTCATAAAATTGCAAATCATTTTACAAGTGTCCTTATTGCCACCAGTGTTCCGTCAAATATGGCTTTGCACTTTTGACCCTTGGACACAGCTTGACTGGCGTGTGATCACCAATAAGAGAAGTTCATCATGTTGTGAGCACATGATCTCTATGCATCTGGCTTCCTATGATTACCACGGTGTTGACACATTGCTGTGGGTGTGTGGTCTTTACAGAAAATCATCAGAGGTGCTTTGAATACCGTAAATGGAAGCTCTTTTATCTACAACAAGAAACTGCTGGTTTTTTCCACAGAGGTTGTATTTTCTGATATGATACTGTTGTTGAACACATTAGCACAGTCCTTCCCAAATCCACAGCTGTTTTGCACTGGTACAAATAATCACTGAGGATGTTAGAAAAACCAAGGACACGAGGACAGACACTTTGGAGACCCTTTTGAGGCAGATGGAGGGGGGTTGTTGTTGGTGAGATATGACACCGCCAGTGTCGGAAATCAAACTTTACCTACAAGCTGATTCAGGTGTAGAACATGAGAGATTTTCTGCTGAAGAAGTTCAGGTCACTACACATACTGTATTTACAAGGGAAATGTTTTTTAACTCAGTTGCTTTTAATGTTTTTGCTTGTGATGTTAGTAATTGATGTTAATGATTGAAACAGCTGAGCTGAATAATAAAGAAACACTTTTTAAAACTCCATGAATCTTTATTACAGGCAAACTCACAGATCCAACAGTTGTTGCCTTTGCAAACAAAACGCTCTCCAGTTGTCTTCACAGTCACTTGGGTGGGATGCCTATCAACACAAATATTAGCGAAGCCTATAAAGTTTTAAAATCTCGATATTGTGTTAATCTACTGAACTATTTGACACGTTCTTGCATGTTCACAGTTCTGATCAAAGTAACGAAAAAGCGTGAAACACAAATGTTATTATTACTGCTTTACTTGCTAGTGCAACTTTGTCTAGTCTTCACTCTATGGATAAATATAAATCTAAAGGAGAGGCAAATAAAATATTACTAGTCATTATTTATTGACTTTTATATCATAACTCAAAGACATACAGCTGCTTTGGAGAGTATTCAGATTTCTTTGAAATTGACCGAGTTAAATGAGAGAAACATATTTAAAATTAAATCCATGATACAATAAACTGCAAATACTGAAGAGGTCAGAATTCCTTCCAAAGCCAATAATGTTGTCGAAACAATGGCAAATTAACAAATGAATCATCAAGGCAAACAGATTTGAATACTGGAATTACATTTAACTCCACTGCAGCTTGTTTCCAATATCCTGTAGTAAAATGAACAGTTTTACTTTTGTTTTGTAAATTTCATTTTATATACAGAAACATAAACAAAAACTACTTCTGCTTGTTCACAATACAGCTGCTTTAAAATGTAAGGAAACCGAAAAAACTAACCTCTAGAGTGACTTAAAAGCTCAAGTGGTTTCCCAAAACAGGTTTGTGGTACATAGATAATTTATAATAGAACATATATTTCATACATATTTTTTTCAACTTCACCTGGACGCTGCGACAAAAAGGAACTACTAAGGATGAGTTAAGACTATGATAATGATGACTCTACCACAGAAGATCTATAACTACTAATTTTGTGGAGGAGCAATTGCCACTACTAAGTTCTGACCAAACAACAGGGAAAATTATTCCCTCATTTTGAAGTGAATTATAAAAAATCTAAATGGTGAATCAGGTATCAAAGTCAAAGGGGTCTGATTGACCAACAGTAGAACCATGCCAGCTCATTTAGTCTGAAATTACAATCAGGTTGTCTTGACCAGGCACCTTTATCTCTACCTTGGGAGTTACATTCCTTGGCAGGCACTCTGCAAAAACATCCTCCGCCAACAGGCCGATGATGAGGATGTCAGTCACTGAAAGACGATTCGCTATCAGAGCTGGTGGCAGCAACATCTAGATCCTCCGTGCTTCTCGTCCCTCCATCGGGGACTGGAGCATCCGGTGTGCTACAACCAGCAGTGAGGGAATCATTATTGGTCAGTTTAACAAATGAGCCTTGAACACAGACACAGATATGATAACATGTTAATGTAACTGTTGAACACTTACTCAAGCAAGTTGGGATCCAAACCCTCCATGACCATTTTATTCCTGATAGCCATAACTGGAACCCCCTGTTACAGATTGAACATGCATTATAAATATACATACAAAACTTTGTATCTCCACAATATATATGCAGGTGACATAACAGACTCACCACTTGGACCATTTTCAGGTATCGGGCGTAACGTGGGTCCTTGGCCACTGTCATGACATTCTCTTCAGCTTCTTCTGCTTTCTGCAATGGTGCAGCTTCTGGTGGTGTCTGTGTGGGCTGCAGAAGGAGACATTCAAATTCATGAGGCGGCATGAAATAACATGGTGTAGATGGAAGTGGAGATGCTTTAGCTTATTGCGTGTATCTACCTCTGGGGGTGGTAGGTTCGCTGTTGCTGGACCACCCATTTGGCTCTGACTGGCAGTAGTAGGTCCATTAGCCTGTGCAGTTTGCTGCTGACTAACTCCATCTACTGTGACGTCCTCCAGTCCAGGAATGGAGGACAGCTGTTCAACATAAAATATTTACATATAAGACAAGTTTATGCACATGACATTCAATGCACACAGAGATGGCACCGGTTCAACAACTCACCTTAGCTTCCAGAATGCACAGAGTGGTTTCAATCTGCTGTATGCGTAGAGATATGTTTGCAAGTTTCTGCAGGAAAGAAGTTTTAGAGTTCAGAGTGGAATCAAAGTTTTGGTTTGACCTCAGCATGATACCAGAAGCAACGATGTGAAGGTGAGCAGCACAAACCTCTTCACATACTGTGGAGAAGCGGTTCAGAAACCGAACTGTGTGAACCACAAACTGATTAAGATAAGCAACAATTCTTCTCTGTTGAATGGCAGGAACCTGAATGAAAACAGAGAAATTAACTAAAGTCACAGCAGTCAGAAGTGGAACAGCTACCAAGAGTGTAATATGCTGAGAAAACCCTCTAAATGACACATTTTATACAGCCTTGTTGTCTATGTGCTATAAATATCTTTACTCTTTTAACCGAGGATCTTCACTTAGTGTAAAGTCACATCTGTCATACTAAAATATTGACAGTTGAATCCTCCACACTTCCTGATGTAGCTTCCTGAAAGCATTTTTTAAATCACGACATCTGTCATGTAGCTCTGCTTTGACTCGTTTCTTCTTGTTTGCTCAGTGAATGAACATTTAGCTGTTAGCCAGCCAAACACAAACCTTAGTGAGATCAACTCCAGAGCCGACAATCGGCAGCCCGTCTTCGTCCATCTTGGATTTATAACACTCCCTGTAGGTTCAGTAGCCGTTTGAGTGTTAAGTGTTTGAAACAAAACTAAAGACAAATCTATACATTAAAAAAATATATTAACAAAAAGGCATTTCCTCGAGGAGGCGTCTCATGTGATTCTTCGCTCGTGACGTCACGCGCAGCTGTCGCGAGACTTCAGAACCAACGGGATTTAGAAATTCGAACGTTTATTTTGAAATCCGTTGGGAAATGAAAATATCCGGTGCTGCGCGATAATTAATTCGAGTGTTTTCCGCCTTTTCTTCAAACATGCACGATATTTTAGTAAGTGTTTTGACTAAATGCGAATGGAATGAAAGCGTGATATCGAGAGACGAGTGGAAAAACGGGGTAAGAAAATGTAATAGCAGCAGACGACCATGTAAAAGAGTATATACGAATTTAATGCTTTTAATAACAATGAGTTTAAGTGTAGTAAAATTCAAATTAATCATCATAGGATATGTAATTGAAGTTCTCAGACCACTACATATTTCATTAATATGAGTTGGTTTAATTTTTTAAAAAGTATATTGAACAAATGGAGTATTGGAAATTCACTCAACTGATTGATTCAATGAAGATATTAAAACAACTAAAGGACCATATTAACCGACTTCCAAACATGCACTGTCTGAGAGTTAAAGCTCTCATAGTCTTGTTTTCTGTAGAAAACGTCTCTTGAATTTACTGTCTTTATGTTTTCATAGTCAAAACAGTGCTAACATTATTATTGCATTTTTAAAAAGTATAAAGGGAAGCAACGATCAGTTTTCTGCAGCCTAAAAAATCTTATGTATGATGAAAGTTAATGAATTAGCTTGATGATATATTTTGAAAGTGCATATTCTGTGCACCAAGCGGATTTTGTATTTGTAGGGAGAGAAGCTGCACATGTCAGACCTTTATTTTGAAAAGAGGAAACGCAGGACAAGAATTAACGCTCTCGGTGTTTGCGTCCTGTCAGCGCATGTTAGCCTTTTAACCACAAACCAGCATTTTACGTGTGTTTTTCAACGCTGCAGGACCAATTCTGCACCAATGGAGCTCCTGGAGTCAACAGAGAAGATAAATGGTATGTACAGTAATGTTGTGCTGCAGCTGTAACGAAATAAGGCCAAGTTTATGTTAGACAGACAGTTAACCGGACCCGTCTATTTAAAGGAATTGACACTTGTATAACCTGCAAGTCCTCTCCCGATGCAGTATTGGCTATCTTGCTATATTCTGATTTGAAATGTTATTAGTGTGTATTATAACTCATAGTTTTTTAAGATAAACTCATTTTCTTACGTGCTTTGTAAATTTGTAGTGTTGTGTGTGTGTGTGTGTGTGTGTGTGTGTGTGTGTGTGTGTGTTTTTACAGTAATTATACCGGTTCATCGACTCATAGTACAGCATAGGTTTATTATTAACAGACCATAGTTGAAGCTAAATAAAATACAATATAGAAATGGTGTAAGTTACATTTCTGAAGTTTGTGTTCCCTGAATGAAAATTCCCACCTCTGACATCACACCCTGATGTTTCAGGCCCAGGCACACTGCTTTCATCCCTTCGCCTCATGGTGCCCCCGTTGCAGCTTCTGTCTGCAGCTATGTGGCAGCTGGCAAAGCAGAAAGATGTGATGAGTTATGAGAAGCTGCAGGAGTTTGTTTGCGTCGTGACGGACGTTGTGCCTGGGCTGATCAACCACAGACAGAGAGCCCAGCTCATTCTGGGGCTAAGAGCGAGAGTAAGCAGAACCTGTGCCCATTGTTATTAAAAAAAAAAAAAAATAAATAACTGGGAAATTTTGCTGTCATGAATTGACTGATTAGATTTGTTCACATTGCAGTTGATTCTGGAGCTATGCAAAGGCTCAGCTCTGGGCTCTGTTGATTGCCAAGCCATCCAAGCATATTTGAAGAGACTTCCAATAACCTCTGAAAACACAGATGTAAGTTATGATAATGTTTTTAAAAACCAAATAATGATGAGATTGGGCCTGTTTCAATGACATTAATTCATTCTATGTCAGTATAGGGATGCAGAAGTGAAAACAACAGAGTCCACTTTCATTGCACTTGTTCAGAGCCTGTTGAAAGACCCAATTGAAAGAGCATATTTCTTCCAGGTCAGAGAGATTTAAAATGATTGGTGTCTTATTTTCAGTTGATGCTGCAATAAACGGATAATTCTGTCCTACAGGAGGTATTCCCAGTTGAATATGGGCCAGAATATGATGCAGCTCTGCACGTCTTACTGTGGGAGTTGCTCTCAAAACTGGAAAAACTGCTGCCAGTCCCAGATCTTAAACAGGTATGTAGTCATTCTGTCCATATCTGTGATGTTATGTTTCCCTTACAAAAGTATGTGCATTTTTTATTTTTATTTTTATTTTTTACCAAGAACTGAGGAACAGCTCTCCTGTGATTACAGACTGCAGCCTGGCTCAGCTCAGCTCCTTCTGCTTTGGAGGAATGTGTTCAGTTGTCACATGAAGAGCTGAGCTCAATATATCATCACTATAAGAGTTCAGCACTTCTGAAATTGCCACGTAAGTACAGCTGAACAACCGAAAATAAACCAGCTGCAGTTTTTATATCTTATACATAGTTTATGTGATTTAAAAAATATATATATATATATTATACACTAAAGGCACCATCAAACTTTGCCTTGGTGCCTGTGGTTACTTGAAATAAATGTCAGAATTTTCTTGCTTATTTGTGCCCAAAATCTAAAAATTGGGAACACTATTAACATCTTTGTTAATATCCACTTAAAAATGTAAAGAACTCCAGTGCCTTGAAATTGTAGTTATGGTTGAACCAGCAACTTCTTGTATCTTGTATTTTCACAGATGGCCCTTCATCCTCAATTGGCAGCTGCATCATGTCAGCTTTATCCATTCCTCCCTCCCAGAAGACCAATATGTCAGCTGGACTGGAAGCGATCCATAATTACGCTACTGTGATAAATCCTGTGACTTTGGTTGGGATGGACCAGTATAGCGTTGTTGCTGTTTACACGACAGTGGAAGTTGAAGCTGCTGAAGCAGATGAGGCTGTGATCGAGACAGCCGAAGGTCAGGTTAACACAGACTTCTATGAGGAGGAGATTGTTGCTCTAGGTACAGATAACTTCAGTGGTGAGGAGCTGTCCCGCCTGAGAGTAGAAGAAACAAGTGATACTGTGGATGTTGCTAAAGCGCTCGAGACTCTGACCAAAACCTTCGCTCTGAGGAAGGAGAACCTTGATCAGGATGTGCAGACAGGATTGAGTAACAATACATTCCTAAACAATGAGTCTGTGTCTGGATGTGCTTCAAACGGAGGAAAAACAAATGATCAAGATGAAATAAGTGGCCAAACTGATGATAAGGAAAAAAACATTTACATGAACATTGAAGCTGGGGAGACAGAATGCAACAACAACTCCTCTTGTGCAGAAACAAACGATAACTGTGACTCCACGTCTGGCCGTGAAGAAATGAAAGACGTCTCAACTGAAGCTCCAGTTTCTGAAACACAGCAGTTCTCAGCTAACACGCGCAGATCCCCTCGTCTACAGATGAAGACTAACGGACAGGACATGCATGAAGTCGAGAGATCAGCAAAAGAAACAGCAGAGGAACCAAAAAAGTACAAAACCATTTATAGTTTATTATTATTATAATGTAATAGCTTTATGGTGTGAGATTAATTTGACATTTAGATTTTTAGTCACCGATTTCCATTTTTGAAAAGAGATTTGATGATGACAAAAAAGCGTAATATTTCCATCATTCATTCAGTAATGTCAGTAGATTAATTTGTACTTCTCCCTCCAATGTCATGGTTTTAAGTTTTGTTTTTTTTTTTTGTTGTTGTTTTTTTAATAATGTCAATTTTCTTCCAGTTTGCTGCTTGTAAATTAATAATCATGTTTTTATTTCACCAGGAGCAAAGCTGATGTATCACTTGCACCCTCTGTGATAGCAGTCAGAGGAATTGACACAGGTAATATGCTGAAATGAGAAGGGAGACCGTCTTGAAGCTTTTCAGCTCTTACTCACACCTGTGTCTTTATTTTATTTGTAGGGGGTTCCGTTGAAATGACGTCTGTTATCTTCACCTGCTCACAGTGTCCCTTCCACAGCTCAGATGCCAACAGCCCTCCTCACTTCCACATGCAGACTGTTCAGACAGAGGTTTACAGGACTCTCTCAGAAACCTCGTTTACACCGTCTCCCTCCAGCTCTGATGAAATATTTACATCCATCAAACTCTTTCCCAAAGGCAGTGCTGAGCAGAAGAAAGCAGAACAGCCTGACGATCAAAGGAAGTTAAACCTCAGGCTATCTCAGTCAGGCAAACAGAAGTCTCTGACATGTGAAACTTGTGGTAAAACGTTCACCCGCACGTCGGACGTCAAGAGACACCAGTTCACTCACACGGGAGAGAGACCTTTTCGCTGCTCACAGTGTGACCGAACTTTCCAGCACTCGTGGGATCTAGTGAAGCACGAGAGCAAACATCGTGGCGTGGCCATCTCTTTTCCGTGCCAGCTGTGCAATTGTTCCTTCGGCAACCTCCGTGCATTAACCGTCCACCACAAGAACTCTCACTTGCAGGAGAGCCAGCTCCCACAGATCTGCTCCATCTGCTCCCAGAGTTTTGTAACTTCTTCTGAGCTGCTGGAGCACAAGAAGTGCCATGTCACCACCAAGCGCTATATCTGCCAGAAGTGTGGCGAGGGCTTCGACTCCCTGCTCGCACGCTCCCAGCATCGGAAGATCCATCGAGTGATGTCTAAGTTTAAGTGTCCGCAGTGTGAGAAGACTTTTACCCGAAGGTCCGATGTGAAGAGGCATCTGTCCACCCACACAGGGGAGCGTCCCTACAAGTGCAGCCAGTGCGACAAACGGTTCTCACTCCACTTTATGCTCACAAAACACCTCCGTGTCCACACAGGCGAGCGGCCTTTCCAGTGTTCCCACTGCCCAAAGAGGTTTGCACTGCTGCCTGTGCTGGCCAGACACGAGAGGATGCACACGGGGGAGAAACCTTTCCTCTGCTCTCAGTGTGGGAAGGGTTTTCTGTCTCAGGGAGAGCTTTCGAAACACCACACATCTCACGCGGACAACAGGCCCTACTCCTGCCCTCAGTGTGGCAAAGGTTTCAAGAGCAAAAAAACCCAGCAGAGACATGTCATTACCCACATGGGTGCTCGCCCATACACCTGCACCTACTGCGGGAAGGGCTTCACCAAACCATGTGCGCTGACCAGACACAACCTCACTCACACAGGAGAGAGGCCATTCCCCTGCGGACACTGTGATAAGTCCTTCCTCACACTCAACGAAGCTCAGCAGCACCAGCGAATTCACACAGGGGAGAGACCTTATGCCTGTGACATCTGTGAAGTCAAATTTAGGACTTCATCGCAGCTTGGACGGCACAAACGCAGCCACTCAGGGCTGAAGACGGGAAGCCGAACTGGGAGCAGTGAATGAAAACATTAACATTCAAGGCCGAGCTGCAGAATCACATGACACTGACGGTAGGGAGGAGCTGCTGTGGAACAACCATCTGAATAAATAAGAGACTCAGTCTCCCTGGTTAAATTAATGGAATTGTGATTTACAATATACTTTAACAATATTTAAGTTTTTATTTTTAGCCTCATCAGATTTTTGCATTATGGGTGAGTTTATTTTATCAACATCAGAAATCTTTTCAACAGCTACACATGCATTAACATTGACAAAGGGAGTAAGTTATTGGTGCATCATTCAACATCTGAGAAATTAAATTAAAAGTAGTTAAACTAATCATTTCAATATCAGCTTTACACTCTGCTTTGAAATTAACAAAAAGAACATTACTACTATATTTCAAACTGTTTGAACTTGAAACAGCAAGAGAAGAGAATTTGAACTAAATAGGGTTTTCCCTCCAGATCATATCTATTCTGTGTGTGGTTACTAAAATATTGTTAATCAGTGATGTGCAGTGGAAGCCACAGAGTAGGTTCATTCATTTAAAAAAAAAAAAACATTTAACAGCAGACCACTGATTGTGGCAGATTAGTTCAAGTTGTAGGCTGTAAAACTAAAACCTGTATACTATGATCCGAATCAATGCAATAAATGCTCTTTAATGATGTTCTGTCTTTGCTGAGGTCATTTTTTCAGCTTTCTGGGATTGCGTTATACTTGAAGGCAGTGTCTCCCAATGTGGTAGCCACGTGAGTGGTCACAAGATGACTCACAAAGAACAACACCTCTGGTGCTGATAAAGTTTTCAAATGTTCACGTTGCTGTTACTGTGTAGACCCCGTAACTGTCCCAGTCTCAAAAGGGCATGCCAACCGTCCCCCCCAAAAAAATCTAAAAAAATAAAAATAATCCTCTCTCCTCTGCTGTTATATATCCTCAGTGCTCGACTGCAGGTGCCTTTGAGTGATGGATTTCCTTCATTTCTGTCCAGAGTGCACATAAAACTGAACGACTAAGCCGACTGTTACAGAGCAAAGATTAACCATAAACATCATAAACATAACTTCATTACCTCTGCAGACCTCCAGATGTCTGGTAAGCTCTCCATGTCTTTTCCCTGATCACTGTTGTATCCAAATATTGAAGAGCAAGGTGCTGAAACATAGATAAATATGAGAAATCAGCTTTTCATACCCTTCACCCTGCCCCACTGACCTGTCTGGGTATTCCCCTCTCTGCCATCATGTCCCTGTAATGGCCGTCCTTATGAAAAAGGGCCATTTGAATTTGGTTAATTAAACACAAGCCTTTAATTAGCTCTGATTGGGCGGGGTGGTTGATTGCAGGGACGCCAACGCTGAACAGGAATCACCAGGATAAAACCTGCTGCATCATTAAGCAGCAGAGCAGAGTGCTGTCTCATGGGGGTTTTCCGCGGTTTTCCATTGGTCTGTTTTCAGCACGGCTTATGTACTTTGAATGTTTTCAACGGTTCAGTCTGCTACATGAGCCAAAACAAAATATAGACAACGTTAAGGGCTTGTGTCCTGTGGCGCAACCATCATTAAAATCTATTTTCAACAGGGGCATCTGGCCAAAATCTACATTACATCCAAAATAAGCATCCTCACAAAAATGTCATTTCATAATTTATAACCAATGTCTTTATTTTTAATAAGTCCAATAATAATCAGAACACATTTTAGTTTCAAAAGTAAAATTCACCTGCTGTTTATTCCTTCAATTTTGGTAATAATATAATCTAGCTGCATTAAATCAAATGTCAAATATAGATGAAATAACAGTTAAGGAGTTAATATAATTTAGTTTAGCTTTCAATTTCATCTAAATGCAATAGTTATTTTCTTTCATCACTGTTGTGCTATAAGCTTTGCCTTAAATCTGTCATGTCCTCGATATTGATCTACAAAAAATAAATATGCATGCGCTACATAGAAAGTTAGAGGTGTCACCATAATTTATTCCAAAAGTCCAACTCAAACGGACATATCCTCCACACCGAGAGAGGGTGTGCATGGATGGACTCGTTGTCCAGCCCACCACTATCTCCTCTTGCCTTGACCACAACGAGGGGCAGCAGTGAGTGAGCAGACGTCGGGATGCGACTGTCAGCGGAGGAATATGGGAAGCCATGCAGGTGGAAAGAACCCCCGAAATAAAGAGACAAATAGGGTGGAAACGGGAAGCTGCGGATGCAGATAACAGCTCTAAGCAACACCCATCAGCGAGATTTACAGTCCGGTCGGCGTTGGTTGTGTTGGTGTTGGATTAATAACCGGCCATAAAAGGTGGGAGGGAGATTGTGTGTTGCAGGACGAAGAGGGTGAAGGAATTAATAGAGGGAGGAAGGGGGAGTGTGTAAAAGAGAGAGAGGGGAGTAGATAAAGCTGGAGCCAGGACCATGAGCTCTGCACTGCCCTACGACTCGCTGTCAGCTCGGCCGAGTCCCAGCAGACGAGCTCCGGACTGGGAGCCCGAGCAGCTAGCTGTGCGAAGACTGTCCTCTCCACGAAGTCTTGACCTGCTCAGTCCTCCTCCTCTCCCTCGCCGACCCTCTGCCATCCCCGGATACCTGCTGTCACCATACCAAGAGCAGGAGGAGCAGCTCCACCAGCAGCACCAGCGCCTATCCCTGTCTGTTTGCTCCGAGGCCTCCCTGGCGCCCCCTGCACCTCCACCTGTGGGGGCAGCCCCACCCTGCTGCCGCCCGGTGGGAGTGATGCACCTCCTGCGCCTGGGTCTCCTGGCCTTCAGCTGCCTCTTCTGGGCAGCGGGCTTGGCCCTCTTCACCTTGGGTGTGTGGGCTCAGATTTCCCTGGCGGACTACATGTTTTTGTCTGCCAACCGTTACCCCAACGCCCCGCTCATCCTCCTGTCCACGGGTGCTGCCGTCACGGTGTGGGGCTTCCTCGGGTGTCTGGGGGTGGCTGCCAACCTGCCGTGCATACTAAGAGCTTATGGCTTCTTTCAACTTGCTGCACTTATAGCCGGTTTGGCAGCTGGACTCTCAGGGCTCTTCTACCGCGAAGACATTGCAGGAGGATTTCGCAGCGGCTTACAGCGAGCGGTGGCCGGCTACACGGAGGATGAAGGTCGTGCCGACGCTCTAGACAGCCTGCAGAGAGCCCTGGAGTGTTGTGGAGCTGAGGGCTGGCGTGATTGGCTAACGTCAGACTGGGCTATCCAACATATGACCTTCCTCCCCAACGAGAACGGTACCTCCGTGTCCCTGCCGGACAGCTGCTGCGTGAGGCGCAAGGGCTGCAGGAATCGACCTCTTCTGTCATATGATATCGAAGGAGTAGCTGCTGCAGGGATCCATCCTCACGGCTGCTTCCGCAAAGTCTTCAGTTTGGTCAACGACAACGTCTTCCACATCGCTGCCACGGTGCTGGGATTAGCTTTCACTCAGATCGGAGGCATTGCCCTGGCTTGTCTGTTAGCCAACAAACTCGCACCAAGACAACATCGCAGAGTCGTAGCACATTAACGGTCAATCTTTAACCAAGAATCCAAGCGGGAGGCGGTATGACCCTCAAAGAAGTAATGGAGTTGCAAAGTTGTGGGGAGTTTTTTGACTATCCAGCCTTACTTAGTCCCATAAATTCTCTTACAATTGACTCACCTGCTGCAAGTTGTGCATGATTATCATTTAGATTATCAATACAACATATATGATGGTAACTATTAGATTTTTACTATTACTGATAGTAATTCAAAGATAAAAGACGTGCATGTTCAAAATTGAGGTCAAAGGTCAAAATCCAGGCTCTAAATTCAGTTGGGTTCACCATTAACGGAAAGCCAAAGCTTTGTAGAAACTTGACAACACATTCTGTATCTTGGATCAGACTTGGATCAGTTTTGGATTCACTGACCAACCCCAGCACTGATGTTTATTCCTAATTTACTGATTTGTGTCTTTGACTGGCTTCCTCTCCGTTGACTAAGCTTAAATCATTCAAACTAGTGACTCTGACATAAACTTAGAGTAGTAAAACACCTCGGATACCAGAAACTTGTCCCTCTTTGCAACTGCAGTTGTTTGCCTGACTCTCTTTTCTGCATATTATACACTAAATGTTTGGGTTCAAACTTCTGTCCATTAATTAGGCAGATTTGGAAGTAAACTGTTATTATGGTAGTACAAAATGATGCTTTTCTGCCTTTTGTTGCTGTACGGTTTTGTTTCAACAAGAGCATGACTTGATATATTTCAGTGTAGAGTATGAATAGATATTAAAGAGTTATTTAGAGTTGAGCTGCTATCACATTTTTCCACAAGTTACCTCATGTTGTAGATTTCACTGAATGCACAGGAATGTTCACCAGCAGTTTTCCACTTGATGTTCGTGTCATATAGTTTTCTGCCACAAAGACCAAACTGTGTTAGAATGGTGCTTTAGGAAATAGCGCAATACTGTCTGTGATGTTTTTGCCACTTCCTTACTTACTGGATACCTGACAGGCTGTTTATGATGTTAACTGTGCTAGACACTGAATGTTTTAAATCTGTTTCATGCAGATGTCACTGTGTTGTTTGAGTTTGTATGCTCTGAAGCACAAGTTTATCTTACAACATCGAATTTTATGATGAATACTATTTTTACAATGCTCGGTCGCTTCAGCATGACCCACTACCGGCCTGACACAGCTGGTACAAGCCTGGACCTGATTGGATATTTTCTTAAGTTCTTCAACATCCAACTATTATCAGCTTAAAGAGTTAAACATTTTGAGAATATGCTTGTTCCATTTCTTGTTGAGTCTCAACTTTAGTTTGCCTTGATTTCATGTCTTTATTTTAAATTAGTTGCAGGGAGAAAGACCTAGCCAGTCTATTTAATGCATTTACACACATTTGTTGATATATTGATTTTTTTTTTTATTGCTGTTGATATGAGCCAGCTGTTTTCCTCTGTAATGTTAATGCTACATTAAGATGACATACTGGCTGTAGCTTCACATTTAGCTAACGTAGAAATCAATCTTTCCATCGCTCGTTATAAACAAGTAAGTATTTATCCCAAAATGTTAACTATTCCTCTGTTAAATGTAGAAACAGCTATTATAATAATGTGTTTTAAGATTACACTATGAATTGAAATGATACAAATTCATTTGCCTCTCTTATTTTCTGGCCTCATCATCTCACCTTTCATTTTCAGGATCTCCCTTTTTATTGCTCTTGTAATGGCAATGTATGATTAATATATATATATATAATTCCCATATTCAATATATAATCCATACTAATAATCACCAACAGTGCAAACAAGCATGACCAAAACTGTAAATATATCTGTCAACAATAAAGAAAAGATCTTCTGTCTGATCATGGGATATGATATTGATTCAACACAGCGAAAGGCAATGTCAAGGTCTGCTGCCCTTGAATACATAAATATACAAATGGTAACAGTATTCTTCTAATGTAATGGTGATGTAGTGCAAAGCAAGGTGAAGTCACATCTGAAGCATATATGAATATAATAAATGTGTGAATTATGACCATTTTTTAATGTGACATTTTTCTCTCGTGGACAGGTGGCTGGTGTGAAACCTCCATTTGCATTTAAAAGACCTGGGAAGTACGTCCAGGTCTTAATTTTCTGTGAGCGACATTACTGGACGGGTGCCATAGTGGTAAATTCTCAGCGCTGGGAGTAGTTGGTCCTCATATACGACCTCTAGCCAGGCAGGTCTGAATTATGGCTATCTGAATGACATCTCATTTCTACCACCTGAGACAGCCGTGATTAGATCTGCCCTTGAAGGGAGACAACAGATCCAGGCGCACTGCTGTGTCGGCCATGATGAAACACAACAGCCTGGCACAGCATTGATTAGTTTATAGAGCAGAAAATCATGAACTATATCCAGGAAGTAGTTTTACATTTATTTATCGTCAGGTTTGCCTTAAAACCTGCGTACGTCAATGCTCAGACATGGTGAGGCTTTGGGCTGTGGCCTTTAAACTGACCTAATTATCGTATTGATTAGCCCACATTATGCTCTGAAAAGGCTTGCTGATGCTTTCTGTCTGATCAAACTGTCCTCGCCTAACCTAATTTGCTTCAACATCCATGCTCATTTCACTTACGATGAAAGATACCTTCTGAGAAATGTTCCAACACCTTCACCCAAGAAAACCACAGCAGCTATTTTTCCTCTCAATGCTTCTGTAAACCACTTCAGTGTTGGCTGGGTTATTGTCCTATTTACACAGCAGAAAATTCACCACATGGGACGTGAAATGACTGACAGAGGAAGAAATGTGAAAAGAATAAACAACCAAAAGAAACACTCGGCATCAAAACACAGATTACCTTTGGGAGTGAAATATATTCAGCTGCTCTGTATTGTCCCAGAACCTGCTTGGCTTTAAACCCTGTACACAGATGGGTGTGTCCTTAAATCCTGTGCAAGCCTCCTGAATCTGATAACAACAGGGATACAATGCATTTGGAGGGAGGAATTCAGAAATCCTCCCTGCAGGCTACTGTCTGGATAAATGTTATCAACCTTTTTCTCTTTTACTCCTCCATGTTATTACAAGTTTAAAATAAAATAAAGTGTTTCCAAAATGAGGCAAGTTGGGCCGTGTGGGCTTAATCTCTTCTTTCTCTCCGCCTCTTTAAGTCTGTCCCACATCTGACTCATTTTGGTCCCTCTCAGTTTGCAGCAGTTTGAGCTCTGCCCCACATTTTATTTGGCAATTCTCGCCGCCGCCGCTGCTGCTGCTGCGTAAAAAAGCGGAAAAAAGCCCCAAAGCTCTGCGTTGCGCCTGGAAATGTAGCTTTTTTTTTTTTTTTTTTTTTGCACACGACCGAAATGGACCTAAAGTCCGAGCTCCTCAAGTCCATCTGGTACGCCTTCACATCTCTGGACGTGGAGAAGTGTGGGAAAGTCTCCAAATCGCAGTTAAAGGTAAGATCCTGGCATCAAATATGTGTTTGTGCGCCTGAACAGAACCAGAACTGGGCTGCTTGAACTTCTTTGTTTTTGGTTTTTTTTTTTGTGTGTGCTAAAATATTAACCGTGAATCAACGTTACAATCCAGGAAATCCTTAAAATAGGCGCCACAAATGCTCAAGAAGAAGTTAAAATATTTGAAAGGTTTTCTTCCAACAGAAATGCAACCTGCTCAGATTAGAGCTGAGGTGTCAGTCAGTCTCAGCTTCAAGCTCAAAGTCCACTTTTTTTTTTTTTTGTTTGTTTGTTTTTTAAATTGTCCTGTCGCTCAGGGACAAAACCGTGAAGGCTTTTAAAGAAATAAAACAGCAAGACAGACACATCCAGAAGCAGAAAGCTGATGTTGCCGCCTCAGTGTTGTGTTATTTCTGTCCGTCATGTTGCTCTCTGTCCAGTCCCTGCATGTCTGACTGAGCCCCCGTTACACAGAAAAATCCAGGGAAGTGTCTGATAGCTGTCCTGACATGCTTAGTCACAGAGGACCAGCTGTCTGAACTTGTGTTTGTGTGTGTGGCGATATGAAGGAAAGACACAGGAATCGGCGTACATGCTAACCTTTAGACATAATATATTCTATAAATAGAATGTGTTTCTTCTTCAGGTGCTTTCCCACAACCTCTACACTGTGCTGCACATCCCACACGACCCCGTGGCTCTCGAGGAGCACTTCCAGGACGATGACGACGGGCCGGTGTCTAATCATGGCTACATGCCCTACCTCAATAAATATATATTGGATAAGGTAACTAAATTCAACAACGGGTGGACCTTTTGCCCGCAGTAGCAGTTAATGTTGATGCACTTTTCAAGTCAACAACTTTTTGACCTTTCTAGCCCAAAAAGTATCTCAAAAATTTGTGAACGCTGTGACTGTTCGCAACGGAAGTTAAAAAAGGGTTTGGTTAAAAATGGCAGCTAGAGAACGTTATAATAGCAGTGACAGTGAACAGATAAAGACAACTGTAATCCCACGACTGCTAACTAACAGCAGAAATAGTTGTTATCATTGATGCTGATACATTTAGCGTGTCGGTTGAAAATGAGAGGAATCTTCTAAAATTTCAAAGATGGACTTCAGATAAGGCCTCTGCCCTGGGGGAACAGTCATCCGCCTCGTCTGTATCGAACACCGCTGCCGTTTGCTCACTTCAAACTGAGCAAAAACAACTTGACAGTGGAGGTGTTTCATCCGCATCGGGGGGCTTTGCTTTGCTCGTTTCAGGTTAAAGAAGGGATGTTCGACAAGGAGAAGTTTGACGACCTGTGCTGGATGATGACCATGAAGAAGAACTTCAAGGGGGTCCCACAGGGAGCGCTGCTATCGGAGAGAGACTGTTTCAAGCTCTTCTGTTTATTCAACCTCCTGTCTGAGGACCGCTACCCGCTGGTGATGATACCGGAGGAGGTAAATGAGGAGAGCTTTAGCGTGTTAGAGAAGAATTCGTGCCGCCACTCAAAGTCGTGAGCAAACTTTACTTGAAAATTTTGGGGTGAGACCTGATTTGACCGCGGTTCAGCCCAGAAAACTTGAGTCCACGATCCTTTCTTCGATTGCAAAAGTCAAAGATTTGCCGTCATGTATTGAGAGAGAAGTGTCACAAATCCAGATAAAACATGCAAGTGTAAAAACAAGACAGGAGGAACAAATGAAATGTGAAAACAAGGCGATCACAGAGATTTTAATGTAGCTAAGTGAGGTGCTTTCATTGCAAGAAAAAATACTAGATTCCATCAACATCAGACCATTTTACATTTTTTCACAGCAGTGCAAGTACGTTAGTTAATGAGGCTCTTCCTTCCTGCACTTCCTCCATAATGCTTTTGGTTTCCTGTCACCAGAGATCAAAATAAACTGCTTTTGTACTGTCAGCACAGCAGCGTTCCTCAGTGATGGAATAGTACAGAAATATCCTGACACAGTTTGCCCGTATCAGCCCATATTCCTAAATGTTATTACTTACTGATATCTGAATGGTTCTAGATGGAGTATCTCCTCAAGAAAATCTCCTCAGGGATGAATGAGGAGTGGGATAGGAAGCCCTTGGAGGACTTAATATCCCAGGATGCCACACTGCTGGAAGAAGGTATGTCTGTATGGACTTTCCTGGAGCATATGAGTGCAGGCCAACTGCTGAAGGTCACCAGTGCTGAAGCCTTCAGTCTGGCTTTGGACGAGGTCTTTCTGGAGATGTACCACAACGTCCTGAAGAGGGTGAGTGTTGAGTGTTGTGTCTGCGTGTGTTCATTGTTTCTTTTTTTTTTTTTCATCCGCTCTTTCTGTCATTTTCATCCTGATCTTTGTTTTCAGGGTTATATGTGGAAAAAGGGCCACGTGCGCAGGAACTGGACTGAGCGCTGGTTTGTGCTGAAGCCCTGCTCCATGGCGTACTACGTCAGCGAGGACCTGAAAGACAAGAGAGGAGAAATCCAGCTGGAAAAAAGCTGCGTCATAGAGGTTGGTGAGGAAACGTTTGAAGCTTTCTGACTCTGGGTTAGACGTGCCCATTGCACTCAGATGTTTCATATCCAGCTGTGACTGTCTCTCTTTCCCGCTGCTGTAGTCTCTTCCTGACCGGGAGGGAAAACGCTGCATGTTCTGTGTGAAAACCCACAATAAAACCTACGAGATGAGCGCGTCGGACCAGAGACAGAAGGTGGAGTGGACTCAAGGTGTGTTGGTGTGCACAGGAAAACCAACACATTAACAACAGCGATTTATCACGACTTTGTTGAAGAGTTCCTTAGCTATAGTTTGCCGTCTTTTGACCTCCAACAGTGACTATTTTGGTGAACATATTTCATATTTCAAGCAAAAATTTGAAACATTTGTTTGTCCAATTTGAAGCCAATTTCCAAGCTTTCTAATGTACATTCCAGGGAAATCGACCACCGCCATAATCAGGATGACTGCTCAACTGTTCCTTTGGAGTTTCCCTTAAGATCAGTGTGTGCATTTGTGTGTTTGACCTCTCCAGCCATCCAGACAGCCCTCCGACTCCAGGGTGAGGGTAAGTCCTCCCTTCACCACGAGCTCAAACTGAAGAGGCGGGTTCAGCGGGAACACAGCCACCGTGAGCGCAGCCGGAGCACCCACAGCAGCTGCAGCACCCAATCAGAGGACTCCAACATCCAAGAAATGGAGAAGATGGAGAAAGAGAGAGACAGGCAGGATCTGGAGATCGAAAGCATCATCCAGGTAAGATGGAGGGCAGGTTTAAGGGAGTGGCCATAATGTGATCATGTTAAGGTCGCTTGCGTTATGTGTCATCAATAAGCGCCAGTCTAGCATATGTCTGTGTTTTGCAGCATGCACGGGAATTGGAAACTCGACGAAGGGAGGCAGAAGAAAGAGAAAGGAAGAGACAAAGGGAGGTCCAGATGGACCTGGAGCGACAGCTGAAAGAGGCTGAGATGGTGAGAAAAAGTTTGCCAGATGACAGCATTTATTTACAATTCTTCTGAAATGGATCAGTCTGTTCTGCTGGCTTTGATCCCTGAAAACAACAAGAACACTTTGGCATTATAAAAGTCAAAGTTAACCTTTAGGGATTTTATGGCATTCCTGGAAATGGTGATTCAGGAATAGGTCAGTTCTTTCCACTTAAGTGATGTGTGTGTGTGTGTGTGTGTGTGTCTGCCACCAGTTGAGAGACAGCATGCAGGCAGAGATGCAGGAGAAGGAACGGGAGGCTGAGCAGCAGAAGAAGAGGATTCATGAGTTGGAGCTGACGCAGCTAAAGCTTGAAGCCGCTCTCAACATGGAGATCCAGGCTCGGTTAGAGGAGGAGAGGGCCAGACAGGAGCTGCAGAGGTCTGAAACAAAGACACCCAGCAGATCCCCCTCTGCGCTCTACAACAGGGCTAATTCATTGTGTGACACCAAAACTCACAAATAACTGTGCAGAGATTTTAAACACAGAACTTCCACAGTGTTCTGGTTGGTTTACAAACAGCTGTCCGCTTTGGGATACCTATAACTTAAAAAACAAACAAAAAAACAGCTACTTTCTTTTTCATACTTTTGATGACAGCTTCAAGACACAGTGATTCACAGGCTTTCTCCGCAGCTTTGATGAAGTGGAGTGATGTTTATTTGTAATCGAGAAAATAAGATAATGACGTAGATAATGGCACGTGTGTGCGTCACTCTGAATCTAAAATTACATGTATCATGTCAGTTTGCTTGAAGCAGATTGGAGCTGGAGGATTTCGACTGATTTTAAGCTGCTAACTCTGAAGGAAAATGGGTCAAACCAGCACCTAGACGGCCATCACTAACTTGGCTTTAAACTTAAACTTTAAACTAAATTTTCATTAACTTTTGTTCTACTCTCTCTTCTTTTCTTCAGGTTGCTAGAGGCTGAAGAGGAGAAGAAGAAGCAGTACCAGCTCCTGCAGGAGCAGCAGAGGGCCTTACAGAGCCTCATTTCCGTAAACGAGGCCTCAGACGGCAGCACAGACGAGGACACCCCCTCCGCCCTCTACTCGGCCTCTCAGGAGCTCCAGGATCTGCAGGCATCTCGAGAGAGGAGCCACCAGCGCCTGGAGGTGGGAAAGAGGACGTGTGCGAGGATATAAATATGTGTAGCATCGTGAAAACCTTCACATTCACAACATGCTGCGTTTATCCTCTCACTCCAGGAGGTTCAGGAGAAGCTGAGGAACGCCAGTCAACATGTGCGACACTGGAACGTCCAGCTGAACCGCTTGATGACGCCCATCACTCCTGGAGGTTTAGTATGCCCTTCGTCTAGAACTATAATCCGTGTTATATTAATATAATAGTATGAAGAAACAGATATTTATAGCAGTTGTTAATCGGGGTTACAATGTGCTTAACAATCAAGTTGAGTTAACTATAGAAAAATCATAAATGATTGAGAGATTCTGGTGGTCGCATTTTTTTAATAACTTCAATTATCGTTAATAGAACTTATTTTTAACTAAATGTTAAATTTTATTTTAAAAGTATCTGTTCCACTGTTTATCTTTATTTTTGAGATAAAAGAAAAATACAGAAATGACAAATTGCACATTAAAATTATTACGAACCATGGCTTTTAAGTCACATGGAAACAATGAACAAATGCACCAAGAACATTTTGATTTATTTATTCATCTTTGCAGAACGTTTGGAACATCGCCTATCATCAAAACAAACGTGTCCCAAAAAGGAAGGAGCACTGGCCAGCAACGAGTTCATCTCTAAATTCAAGATCAGAGTCGAACAGAACAGCCAGACGGTGGAGGACAACCGAAGGCTGGAGGAGCAGATGGAGGGCGCTCACCTCTCAGACGAATCACAGGGAAAACCCAACGGACAAATGTGATAAACCAAATTAACAGTTAAGTGAACGAGTTTTCTATTGTACGAGTTCGAAAAGGATGAAAGAACGTTTCGTTTGTCTGGAGACTTGAAGGAGAAGATAGCAGATAGAAAGGATGGAAAAAAGGAGCACCGTATTATATTTATATTTAGAGTTGCACACTAAGATGGATAACAATGCAAGATTCAATGAAAAGATTTGACTAAAATGAACAAAGATTCACAGTTTTGTACAAATCAAGTTTTCTCTGTGAATAATAAAACTTCTTTTTGTGATATTTTACTTGTCAAACCATTTGAATTGCTACAACCCCTCTTTCTACGGTGTCTGTTGATGTGTTGACTTCTGTTCTCTGCTTTAATCTGATTACTGAAACCACAGGAAGTTATGAATGTAATGATGGAGCTGAAGTTTCAAAAGTAAGTGGGGCTGAATACAACACTGAACAGGAATGAGTCTGTTCTTTTCTTTGACGGCTAACATAAAAAACATTGTTGATCCAAAAAAATACTCAGTTGGAAATTGTTGAAGGCCTGTGCTATTGTTGTCAGTAAATGTGGCAGATACACAACAAGAAATTGCACAACAGAAATATCAAAGTTATAGGTTCTGCTGTCTAAAAATAGTGAACACGTGACTTTTAAACTACGCAGTTTCTGTTTGTTTTCATAATATTATGCATTTATGTGAATAAATTTAACTGTAACAGTTTATAATTTTCATATATACTCACACATGCAGAAGCTGGAAGATGCAATTTTGGTATTTTACAATGATGTTGCACAAAAAAATTGTATTTGTACCCAGTTAATTTTCTGTGGATCGATCTAAAGAAGGATTTTAAGGGTAAATCGTTTTCGCTGGAACAACTATAACCCGCTGTGACCTGAAGGGGGCGCTGCAGCAGATGTTAGTGAAACCTGACCCGGAAGAGAAATGAAATGACCCTGAGCCGACAGTATGGCGGTCTCCACGGCCGGGTCATGCTGCCTGTAGTCCGGCTGACGGGCTGTGGTCCGCCGGGTTAATCGGACCACCATGTTGGCAGCAGCCTCCAGAGGAAAGCTCCGGTCTGCGGTCCGCCTCAGCCGGCCGTACTCGGCTCACCTTCCCCCGCCCGAAGCCTCCGCTCCTCTCCCGGACGGCGCGCCGGAGGAGCCGGGCCGGAGGCGGAGGAAGGACCCGAGCAGCCGCTCCGTGCTCCTCTTCCCGGGGCAGGGCAGCCAGTTTGTGGGGATGGGCAGGGGACTTCTGAAGTACCCTAACGTCGGGGACATGTTCGCGGTGGCCCGGAAGGTCCTCGGCTACGACCTGCTGTCTCTGTGCCTGGAGGGCCCGGAGGAGGAGCTGCGGAGGACGGTGCACTGCCAGCCGGCCGTGTTCGTCACCTCCCTGGCTGCGGTGGAGAGGCTGAACGCCGAGAACCCGCAGGTCCAACATGACACTGATCTAAATCAGTCAGTGCTTTAGTCACTCTGACGACATTATCAGTTCATTTACCTGTTTTTTGGTCAGAAAAGTGTAAAAAAAAATAAATAAATAAATAAAATGAAAAAATTTCCTGTCCAAAATAATTGATCACAAGAATAATTGGTAAAGAATAATAACAATTTATTTTCATAGGATGTTGTTCTTTAATATTAACCTGATTGTTGGAAAGACAATTTTCGTATTACAAAGAAAAAAAAAAAAGGAGCTCCCAGTCTTGTATCTTTAAATGTCAACCTCAGTCCGAAGATGTTGATACCAAACAAATTAAATGATTATCATAATTGTTGCTGACTAATCGTTTGTCCTATCATTTCTATTTATTTTATGTATATGTTATAACATTTATACATTACATTATAATTATTGTTGTTTTAAGGCACCAGCTTCTTCTCCTTGAATCATTTCTTTTCATGGGTCCACAGGCCATTGAGACATGCGTTGCTGCTGCAGGTTTCAGTGTTGGAGAATTTGCTGCTCTGGTCTTTTCTGGTGCTATGAACTTTGCAGAAGGTACACGTGACGCGTTCCCTGTCTCGTGCAGCACAAGGCCGCAGCTCAGTGACAAACACAAGTTGTTTTATTGACCCTTCCTGTGTCTTCCAGCTCTGTATGTGGTGAAAGTTCGTGCAGAGGCCATGCAGAAAGCATCAGAGCTGGTTCCCAGTGGGATGCTGTCAGTCATCGGGAAACATCAAGCTCAGTACAAATATGCGTGTGTGGAAGCTAAGAAGTATTGCAAGAGCCTAGGGATCGAAGAGCCGGTTTGTTCTGTGGCCAACTATCTGTTCCCTGACGGCAGGGTCATCGCAGGACACCAGCAAGTAAGCAAATCTCATATATTTATCTAAATCTTTTCTTGGAGCCTTTTTGAGGGTGAGCTTTGGGTTTTTCTTGTGATAAATGAATGCTGTTGTCTTTCCAGGCTCTGGATTTCCTCCAAAAAAACTCCAGACGTCTTGAGTTCATGAGGACCAAACCTCTTCCAGTCAGTGGAGCTTTTCACACTGAGCTGATGGCGTCGGCTACTGAGCCCCTCAGAGAGGTGCTCAGACAGGTGGAGGTCAGTCAACTGCTTTTAACCCCTATCAGCCCCTCAACTGGTTAAAAAAAATATCCTCACTGTCAGTTAATTTCATCCACATTTCATTTTGTTGGCTAATCTAACACCTAGATTTCTCCCCTGGTCAGGTGCGGCGTCCCGAGATCAACGTCTACTCCAATGTCGACGGCAAACGCTACATGAGTGAGAGCCACGTGCGCAGGCAGCTGGTCAAGCAGCTGGTGTCTCCTGTGAAGTGGGAGCAAACCATGCATGAGATCTACGAGAGGATGCAGGGAGAGAACTTCCCTCAGACGTACGAGGTCGGCCCGGGAAAGCAGCTCGGCGCCACGCTGCAAATGTGCAACAGGAAGGCCTTCAAGATGTACACACAGGTGAAAGTCACCACGTATGAAGACTGATCATGCAGAGATATGGACTCAGTGGGGGAAAAAAAAAAAACCCACCATGACCAGCAAGACCAGTGAGATCTGCAAGCTCTTGTGGTTGCTTCTGTAGGTCTTGTTGGTGTTATTAAATAAATTCCTTTTTATTGATGAGACTGCAGCATTTTGACATAATGAATTTTAATTGTATCACGTGAAAAGCATTTTCAAGTCTGCAACAGAAAGTCCAGCTCCCGTCATTTTCCATCAACCCTGGCTATGTGGAATCTTTAAAAAACTATTTTGGCCTCTTAATCCAGTAAGAAACAATCAAGATGCAAAAGACTGCAGGCCAGCAACAGTCCGGTCATGTGGGACGTGTTGTGAGCCAACACGTCACTGCTACAATGTGCTGGCCAACTCCTTAAAACTGATTCAAACTATATCTGCATATCCTGAGTTTTACAAAATATTTTTACTTGTCCAATTCACAGTTCTCAGTATCAACTTCAGTACGGCTCCTTAAATTGGTATAAAAAGAAAAGTTATAGTAAACAGCAGAAACAAATCAGTTAGCAGTAATTGTCACTCACTTGCAAACAGTTTTTTTTTTTTTTTTTTTTTTTTTTTTGGATTTTTGGTCAATGTATAATGGCCAAAAAGACCTGCTTATGGCCGTTTTAGGCTTTCTGTCCTATCCACAGTGCAGCCACCAGTGCCACAATCACAAGAGCTCCTCCGGTCCAGCCAGTGCAGGTTGAAGGTTTCAAATTGGACACCTGAGAAATAAGGCACAGTGAGTCAAGCTTCAGGCAAAGAAATGAAAATAGTCATTTTACTGTTTTGCTGTGTCGTTGCTAAGATGCTGCTAAATCAGACTCGTCTAGCATCTTGGTGCTTTGAAAATGAAAGTGCAAAAGAGTGAGTGTTACCCAGGCTGTCCATGCTTCAGCTCTGAAGATCCGCTGCCCAGGCACGGTGCTCTCTATCCAGGCCTTCAGTGCTGCAGAGAGACCCTGGGAGCCCCAAACCTGGCTGTGGATATCCCTGTGAACAGATCCGTTAACATCCAATGCGTTAAATAACATGAGAAGGGTTTTTTTGTTGTTTGTTTTTTTTACCGATAGATGGTCCTCGTCAGTGCCTGAGTAGGTCTCAGTATGTGCAGTGGAGGTGGTAGCCAGTTTGGCCGTCTGCTAGTCAACTCCTGGTCCAGCTGGTCTCCAATTAGAGCCAACTGGCGCCCAAAGGCACGTGTGGTCCTGTCACTGATTCTGAAGCAGGAACAAACAGAGATTTTGTTCAGTTACAGATTTTTTTAATTTGTTTTGGTGTCATCAGGAAGAAAAGATAAACCCATCTGTAAAAAAAAAAAAGCTAAACGCTAAAGCTAAAAAAGCTTTCGTTTTGTGTTTGTTTTAGGTCCAAATGATCCCACATGTCAGTTGCAGTTGCAGTTGAATTGTGTCGTGTTGTTGTTGTTATTAACAGTCGGACTAGTGTGTGGGTGTCATGGCTGTACCTGAGGTTGATGCCTATCAGTGTGCCAGTGTCCACCTCGCCAGGTCCAGCCTGAAGAGAGGCAACACGGCTTGGCTGTCTTGTTTGTTCCACCATTTCTGTTTTCTGAGAAGAGAACCATTAAAATGCAAATTATTGATATTACTGTGTGTGAGATAAAAGGGCCTGCACTTTCCTTCGATGTGCGGGAAACCTAATGGCCTCTGTGTTATCCTTGTTTGACTCCCAACGGTCATAAAGAGGCTGTGTAAATACTGGGTCAGGTTACCAGGATAGGTGGCGACTGTGTTACTGGGGAGAAAATCCAGGTTGATAAAACAGGCTCTCCTAGGTTTGTGGTGATGACATCATCTGCTGGATTAAGTCCAGCATTACTACTACACACTGCAACAAAAGTGTGTTTTAGCCCCTTGAAGGACATGATGTTTAAGTCTGCTTTACACGGAAACCATACATCCCATCTACCTTCTTTTCTTTACCCGATCACGTCTTCTTATTTAGTGTTTTGTCAGGGCCTTGGCTTGCTTGAAGCCTCCAAAGTGCACCTGTCCTTAAGCCAGTTCCTGTTGTGTCTGCAATCATGTGCCTGAATGCAAATGTTTCCATTTCCATAACTCAAATCAAGCAAACTGCCTTTTTAGATCCACCGAGAAGAAATAAAGCATAAATGGTTTCATAGAATCTCCTTAGAGGCCTTAAAAGTGTGCAAATCCCTATAAATTTGGAGGATTTTTTCAATAAAAGAAAGAAAAGAAAGAAAAGAAAATACCATCAACCATCACCTAAAATATGGCGCTTTAATAATATAGTCACAGTGAAAGCCCAAACATCAACCTCCAGCGACAGTTTTTGAGTAAAAAATGTGAAAAACTTTACAATTCAGAGGAACAGTAGTTTCCTCATAACAAAGAGGTAGGATCATCCCAAAGCAAACAAAGGCCGTTGGGAAGATAACACATATTGATTGAAATTACAAACTACATCTCTAATGAACTGGTATCTTGTATTGTGTTTCAAAAGTATCATGTTAGACATTTATCCAACATGAACGATCCCATCATTAAAGTAAACAATAAAAAAGAAGTCAAACCGACCTTTTTGCAGATTAATTTGGACGCCGCCCTGTAATGAATATAAAAACATCATCGTGAAAGCTAGAATAAGTATTTAAAATAAATAAATCTCCATTACGTGTTTTCCTGTACTTACAGCAGCGCCCTTTAATCTTGTCGCTCTCAGGTAACTGCCGCAAATGTGATTGGCCACGCCCTTTACCTGCGTCACCGCCAGGGGGCGCTACCCGTTTCAATTCAAGAGATTAAAAAAAAAAAAATCGAAATAAATGTCATAAATGTTACAACAGAAGCTGACGACTGTATCATCCATCGGTCAGAAGTTTATTTTTTTCAATTTATGTAGAAAGTTTTCTTCATCTCTGGCCAGAAAATTTTTTTGTATAAAATATGTAATCTATTTGTTATACTGTTGCTGCCAATAAAGTGTTGTCAATATATCTCTTCATCTTTTTAATCTGAAATGATTTACATAAAAATGTTTATATAATAAAATAACAGTAAGTGTTAGGTCACCCTTATGACACAGGCTTACGTAAAGTACAGTATTATCAGTGATCATCTGTTAATAAGACAATAATACAGATAATCATAAAACTCAACAAACCCAGGAAATTCAGTATTTTGTGTCTTTGTGTGTTTGTTGTTGTTAAACGCCACAGGCGGTCAAACACTGCCCCCTGCTGGCACGCCGCGGAGATGACGCCCTGCACTGACGTCACTGCGTCTTCCGTTGCTAGGTTATGTTCCCGGAAGCCAAACCCATTACGGTATCGTGAAAAATATTTGGAGACATTTAAAGAAAAAATAGTTTTTTCTTTAAAAAAAAAAAAAAAATCATAAAAAGCCACAATCACACGTGTAGATGCACAAATATATGGGATTAACAACAGAGTCTTTTATTGTGAAGAGCAGTTCTGGTGTCGTCACTGTCCGGCTTCCCGACGCCCGGATCAATACATGTAGCTTGTTAGCAGTAAAATAAATAGAAGATGCTAACACGGTGTGCTAACGGTGATGCTCGGCTGTGAGCTCAGCTAACGGCGGTCGGATGAGATTGCACCAGTGACCCGGTGATGTCCGCCCAGCCTCTGCAGCAGCCTGCTAGAAGCTGAGCCAGCCCGGCTAGCTGATGCTGATGACTGGCTGTTTCCTGACATTGTTTTGCAGGTAGGTGGGGACAAGGTGGAAACCACAGAGGCAATGCCCTTTTTCTGCATGCATCCCCCTTCTTCTCGCCTTGCACAGCTATGCATGCAGTCCTTTCTGCTTGTTTGTCTGATCTTACCTGTTGTCCTGTGCTCCACCTTAGTGGGAGGCACCATGGCCGGTAAGGTGAAGTGGGTGACAGACATAGAAAAATCAGTGCTCATCAACAACTTTGAAAAAAGAGAATGGATTCAAGTCACAGAAAACGAGGACTGGAATTTCTACTGGTAGGTATCACCACAATACACCCTCAACACATCCACACCACATGTGTTGAACTCTTATTCTTTGCTTGTGTAAAACGATTAAAATGTGAAAATACTAAACAAAAGCAAAGGTGTTGCATTCAAAATCCTTCCTACAAATAAGAAAAATGTTCCCAAAACACAAAAGCCAAAGCGATATGTTAGTATTATATTATATTATTAGGTAGTTAACGATGCAAGATGAGGAGTTACCTATTTTATATAATGAATAGTGAAGAAGTTCAGCAGTGGTTCCCAAAATAGGTTCAGTTCAACTCAAAGGGTCAAAACATAATGATTCTGTGACTGTGAGACAGAGGAAGGAAGAAAACCGACCATTGTTTAATTTTCTCTTCTCTCTCTTTTATCTAAAATGTAAATATAAAAAGCTCAGACAACAGCTGTCATATAATTGAGTTAAAACTGCAACATCTTCTTTTGATGGCAGTGTACATAATATAAATATAAATATTATAATATATTAATAATTATAATATAATAATAATAATATTACAGAACTTATTTTGAAGGTCCATACTTTTTTAAAGTGGTATATTGTTTGTGTCTGCATGCAGGATGAGCATCCAGACCATCAGGAATGTGTTCAGTGTGGACACCGGCTACCGCCTGTCAGATGACCAGATGGTCAACCACTTTCCCAACCATTATGAGCTGACCAGAAAGGACCTGATGATCAAGAACATCAAACGCTACCGCAAGGAGCTGGAGAAGGAAGGCAGCCCTCTGGCAGAGAAGGATGAGAATGGAAAATACATTTATCTGGGTATGTGGGGTGAGAGATGGGTGTAGGAATGCCCACATGATTGTCTAATATATCTTTATTTTTTAAACAGTTTTCTTTGTGTTTTGTGCAGATTTTGTCCCTGTGACGTTCATGCTTCCCGCTGACTATAATTTGTTTGTGGAGGAGTTTCGTAAGAATCCGTCGAGCACCTGGATCATGAAGCCGTGCGGGAAAGCTCAGGGCAAAGGCATCTTCCTCATCAACAAACTGTCCCAGATCAAAAAGTGGTCAAGAGACAGCCGCACCTCTACGTGAGTCAACCACAGCCACCGAAACCATCCTCTGAGGTTAAACCGTACGCAGATTTTTGGTGTAGTTCCTCTTTTTTCTTTCTATTTCATGGGGAAAAACGAAATGCACCTGTTGTTGCTCTATTCTCTACCCTACTTTAAACTTTTAGCCAAATGAAAACCTGTTCAATCTCATTTTTAACCATTTGCTCTCCAGGTAAACATCCAAAATGCTCGAAATATCTGCTCTTCTAAAATGTCTTATTGCTTTTTTGCCCACAGGTTTGTAGCAGCATCTAGTGGTAAGGAAGCCTATGTCATCTCCTTGTACATCGACAATCCTCTGCTGATAGGAGGGAAGAAGTTTGACCTGCGTCTTTATGTCTTGGTGACCACCTATCGGCCTCTGAAATGCTACATGTAAGACCTGACTGTGAACATTACTCAGCTGTAGCTGAGCCTTTTCACAGCTATTATGGATGTTACTGAAGTTGTTTATTGAGCTCTCTGTATATCGCTGTTTGACTCTCAGGTACAAGCTGGGCTTCTGCCGGTTCTGCACAGTGAAGTACACACCCAGTACAAGTGAACTGGATAACATGTTTGTTCACCTCACAAATGTGGCCATCCAAAAACATGGGGTACGTCTTCATCGAACAGATGGCATCCATAGAGAGTTACACATATAAAAATATTGCTATGGGAGTGTGCTGTTTCAACATTGTTCAGTAAATAGGTTTTATTGTATGTTACAGGATTTTCATAAAATTGGTTGTTATATGATGCAGCCACATAATTAGTTCCCAGGATGGATCAATCTTGTGCATAAAACTGGTGAACCACGTCACAAATTACACATCCCATATTGTATTGGTCCAAAGACACTGACTGATAATCTTTAGGCGGCGATATTCCTCTCAGAGTTGTTCTCTAAATCTTTTTGCAAACTTTTACACTAAAAATCATCCAATACCTAGTTAGACCATATGCCTTTCATACAGGATGACTACAACCATGTCCATGGAGGGAAGTGGACGGTCAGTAACCTCCGTTTGTACCTAGAGAGCACCAGAGGAAAGGAGGTGACCAGCCGATTGTTTGACCAGATCCACTGGATAGTGGTGCAGTCTTTGAAAGCTGTGGCTGTAAGTAGAGGCCATGATCAGGTTCTTTTTTCTCTATATCACAGTGTCACATTACTCTCAAGAATTTTAGGATGTTGACAGCGAATGTTGTTTATATTCATTGTTACATATTAGATTTTGTCCTGCACCCAAAGCATGAGCTTGTAACAGCGGCATTGATCAAAAATATACATGATGTTGTTCCTGTTGAGATGCTGTAAAAAGACTTTTAAATACACAGCTGTATGTCTTTTTGTGTTTAGAATAACTTTGCACTCAAGCTAATGCATACTTGCCTTTTATCCTTAGTGATCCAATCCACTTCCGCAGGCTGCTGTGTGCTAATAGTTACTGATGTATTTGTACTTTGCTATTTGCTAACATCCTTCCTGAATCACTCCCTGAAAATTTGAACTTCCACATTACAATCAGTAATTAGTCAGTCACTCTTCTTTTTGTCTCTAGCCTGTCATGAACAACGACAAGCACTGTTTTGAATGTTACGGGTATGACATCATTATTGATGACAAGCTGAAGCCGTGGCTTATTGAGGTGAGTAATTTAACAGAAGTTGTTATTCTGCACTGACACACCTATGAACTCTGATAAAGAGGGATTTTACTGACCAAAAATTAAACTATGTTGTACAAAAAAAACAAAACAAAACACTTTTTTTTCTTTGTGTAATACCTGAATATAGACGTTACACAATTTTCCGAAGCCCACAGATACTGCACATGCCTGTGCTGTGACTTCATGTTCTTTTCCTTTGATTGTTGAGCAACTTTAAATGCCCTTGAGATTAATCTTTGTGTGTATATATTTGGACATGTGCCTCTTATTTAATTTGTGCTGAAGGCGTTTCTTTAACCCCTTCAGCAAGTTATTCCTGCAGAAATTCAGAAGTAAGCAGGCTGATACTGGTCTAAAAACAGAATGCCTTTGTCATCTTTTACAATCTTTCATAGTTTGAATAATATGCTTGTTGTGTAGTCACCTTTTTGGCTGCACTCATTTTGACAGCTGCACGATGAATTCCTGGGTTTCCAGGCTAGGTCTCAACTATTTCTGTTCGCAGACACAAATCTGATCTATTTTGGTTGGCACCAAGTTAATTGTAGGGCATTAACGGTCCTTAGTGACAGAGCAACAAAACCTGTGCCACAAATCTTTTATTCCCTATTTCTGCTGCTTCTGCTGTGTTTTGGTTTGACTTTACAGTAGTTATGAAGGCATTTATGAATTTAGCCAACTCTCATAAACCCGAACGCGCACCAATATAAGTCTTTGCGGTTGTATAATTGACTTAAGGATGTATGCATGTTTCGATATCAGAATAGTTGCTTCATCCTTCTTTGGGAAGGTTTTCCAGTGCGCGCCGCTGTTATCAGATTAGCAGCTACATTTCCTGCCTGATGAGAGCTTCTGTAACGGGGTTTTAAACAATGTACTCAAGTCAGTTCAGATCCCACAATGCATTATTCACCTCTGCCCGACCATTGTGAACCTAAGTACTGTTTTCACAATCTGGATCCCCGTGTGTTTTGATGCAAAACAGCATTCTGCTGTAATGTAAATGTCATGTGTTTGTGCTCTTCAGGTTAACGCCTCGCCCTCGCTGACCTCCAGCACGGCCAACGACCGCATCCTGAAGTACAACCTCATCAATGACACCCTCAATATTGTCACACCCAATGGGGACATCCCAGACTGCCGCTGGAATCGCAGCCCACCCCGAGAAGCCCTGGGAAACTATCAAGTTCTGTGAGTGACACTGAACTCTTCCACTGACCTTCAGACTCACTCAAGTTTGTGTGTTGATCTGCTCTTGCTGTTGTGTCACCCTTCGATAGCTCAGTTGGTAGAGCGGAGGACTGTAGTAGAAATGTTAGACATCCTTAGGTCGCTGGTTCAAATCCGGCTCGAAGGAGTGAACTTTTATCTCAGTTTCAGAGGTGTGGCTCCAGGCAAGGCAAAATTGCCTTTGCCCTGCCTGTTCTGAAGGGTTTCATTAGTACTTTTTTGGTGGGTGTGTCCCAGGCCTTCGATAGCTCAGTTGGTAGAGCGGAGGACTGTAGTGGAAATGCCAGACATCCTTAGGTCGCTGGTTCAAATCCGGCTCGAAGGAGTTGCTTTTGAGAGCGGCCGCAAATGAAGGTCAGGAACAACTTTCTGCATATCAGAGAAATCTGTGCTGAAATCTTCACAACACAATTTCAGCACAGCATTGTTACATGAGTATAGTGTAGACATTATTACACAAATACATGATTATCAAAAGTACATTATAACATCCGCACTTAGTAGTACATTATTGCACTACAATTGCATTATAAATTAGTACTCAGTGGTACACTTAGATGACAGCATTGGTTTGATAGCTTGTTTGGTCAAGTGAATGTGGTGCTTATATGTTAAGCTCTTCCATTTCAAGCTTGAAGAAGAGGTTTTTGTGGCTGCACAAGCAGTGTAGCTCCAGTGAAAGCAATGTTTGGCAGTTTGGTGAAATAACTCAAAAAAAAAGTCTTCAACATGGTCGTAGCCGAGCTGTCTTTCTCATTGCCGCTCTTTGCACACCACCTTCGATAGCTCAGTTGGTAGAGCGGAGGACTGTAGTGGCAATGACAGTAATCCTTAGGTCGCTGGTTCAAATCCGGCTCGAAGGAGTTAAATTTTAAATTAGACATGCACACTGTGGATTCCTCACTGGGTTTTGCTTGGGATGTGTTTCCTTTGGTTACAACTGTAGTATGGTTAGCAGTAGTATAATGCTCTTCTGCTGAATATTATCTTCTTGCCCTGTTTCCAGTAGCAAAACTGACAGAGTGGAGAAAAGAAGTGTCTAGAATTGATGTCATCTGGTTTTAATTGGATGTTTTAGAGCATAGAGCGCCAAGTGTTGTGATGAGCACAGGAAGGAAAACGTGAGTTTGGCTCGGCTGATGCTGAACAGGCCTGTTGTGGCAGTGGCACAAATTCATGACTCACCGCACAAACTCAGAACAAGCAGCATCTGTTAAAACAAACTGTTCAACATCTGTTGAGTATAAAGGGATCAACCCTTCTGCCTGTGCCCTTTTCTAAGCAAACTGTGTCTGTTTGGTTGCAAGCTTAAGTGAATTATCTGAAAAATGGCTTTGCAAAGTTTTGCCAGAAAATGTTAGTGAGGGAAGCATTTGTTCTGTCAGTCTAGAATTTAGTGAAATCAGCTACCGCCTGTTTGTTACTGTCAGTACACTGCTGTGTGGAGAGATTACGAATATATGCTGAAATCATGTTACTATTTCACCACATATTTCTGTGACATAGAGGAAGTTGGTCCCTCCCTCAGTTAAAAAAAAAAAAAAAACCAAAACACTCCTTCGAGCCGGATTTGAACCAGCGACCTAAGGATGCCTGTTAGTTCCTCTACAGTCCTCCGCTCTACCAACTGAGCTATCGAAGGTGTGAGAGCCTGCTCACAAACCATCACCAAACAAGTCAAACTTTAACATGTGGTATGCAAATTAGTGTGCGAGTTAGTGGTGGAGGAACTGACATTACCCTGCCTGCAGCCACACCTCTCCGGAGTTAAAAACTCACTCCTTCGAGCTGGATTTGAACCAGCGACCTAAGGATGCCTGGTATTTCCACTACAGTCCTCCGCTCTACCAACTGAGCTATCGAAGGGCGGATATGCAAGAGGACTCTTTTGACTGAGGTCTATTGTGTGTGTAATGTGTGCTTAGTGACAGAGGCAGGGGGGGCAACAGGAACTCCCCACATCAGGCACCGTTGTTGTTCTCCCCTACATCTCCCCACTGACGCCTTCTGCTTCTTGCTGCCACCAGGTATGACGAAGAGCAGGCACAGAGCGAGAATGCAGAGCGTGACCTGCGGAGCCGCTCAGGTCAGTCACTGGGGTCAAAAGGCACCAAGGCGGGTGCAGGCGTTCGCCCCGTGGCTGCCACCTGGAAGTGAGGTGATATTTTCGGACTCTTAATGACTTCCTGTACAATATTACAGGGTGCACCAGTGGGACACGGGGGAAAAAAGGACCACCCAGACCTTTTTTGTCCCACCCATCGAATGGAGAAACTCTCCTACCCTTTCTCTCCTGTCTCGCTCTTGCTCTTCACGTTTCAGTGACTGAGGCACTGGGGGCAATGTCCCTGCTGCTATGGGGTCATGTGTGGAGAGTTTAAAGGCCAGAGTTTGTTGTTGTTTGTATGAATGTGAAACCAGAAATTATGTGAGCATCAGGGTGAAGTCAAATGAAATTCCATCCTAAAGCCCAGTGTCCCTTGAAATCTCTAGAGAAGTGACCCAAATAAGCCTTTGGTATGAGAAGATCCTGAACAACTTGGCACAACAGTAGGAGCCACAGGTAGAGAAATGGCAGTGACGGAAAAAGAAGACAAAAAGCCAAGGTGAGAGAGAGGGATGAACAACCTGAACTATGCATGATTACTGACTGCTGGCATTTGAACTTGATCCAGCTCAAAAGAAGGAGCCCTGTCAGATAAAAAAAAAATGAAATAGACAAAAAAAAAAAGAAAGTGAGACAAGAAATTTAATCAACACAAAGGTACAACTTACAGATAGGCAGTTGATTGATACAATAATTTAATAGAAATAAAGGTATAATTGCCCTTGAGTTAGGTTTAATAAGGTTTTTTTTAGATGTTCATTATCATTATCTTAATGTGTGGGGGGTTTAATTAATTGTGTTCACTGCTAAACCCTGATGCACTTTATCACTTTATTCCCTCAACTGATTTCCCATGATGCATCAGGAGTTGGGCGGCTGTCATATCTGCTGTACATTGTCAACTTAAGCTTTCCTTCAGCTTCTGAATTACTGAATGACTGATGATGAATAAACACCTTTGTAATCGCTAGTGTGGAAATGAGCAGTATTGGGGAAAAATCTGTGGTATTTAACTTTCCTCTGGGTCAATTGTAGTATTTCACTTTGCAAACTCATAATAATCATTAAGCATTTAACATCTGGCAAATTTATCATGAAGGCAATAAAGGAGGTTAACTAGAACAGTTGATTTAATCATTTAATAATTTAATTTATTGCAGTGTAATGTGTTTATTCATCTTGATTAGTCACTTCTGCCTCTAAAGGAAAGAGGCTACATTTGGGAAGGAAATCAAGAGATAATGGCAGGGTGTAATTAAATTGTTTTTAGAATTAGACTTGAGTAAATTGTTTTTATAGTATCATTTTTTGTCTTTGACATTCATATCAGCATTTTTAAATTAGAAAACTTTTTATTTTCTCTCCTTTTTACATGATCTTATATTACATTGCAACTGCATATTACAATGTTGAAGCTAAAACAAGTGTTCAACCTATTCTGATGTATAAACTCGTTTTGTGGAATTTAATGCTGGCTTGTTTGACTAATGTTTATTGATTTTGCTTTGAAATAACAAGGAAAAGGAAAATGATCTGCTTCTTACATTCTTTATTTGCTCTAATAATTTAATTTCTTGTAATTTGATTTTGATGAATCTAGTGTGTCTGATTGGAATATCAATCTCAAGTCAGTTCTTCAAAAGGCAAATGACTTCTGGCCTTCATTTTCACTGTTGCCATGGCAATAAAGTCGGCCCTGCATGAACCTGCTCCTTGACCTTGAAAGTTTGAAATAGCCTCATCACCACCAATTTGTTTCCTCCTCAGTCCTGCAGCTGGATGAGTCAAATATGTCCTGCACATGTTGAACTGCCATCACTGACTGAATTCCCCAAACTATCTGATCCTGAGGGAGCAAATTTAGAGACAAAGGGAACAAATTCTAACAGATGTCAAATGAGGATCAGGGTTGACACGTGACTGTAGGTTCCCACTTGTGGTTTGTTTTGTTGTGGTTTTAAACTGTGGCGCTTATGTTGTATACGTGACATGAAGAGCTTCTTTTTCTTCTTTTTAGCATTGAAGTGATTTCACTGTGTGTCAAATGCATCATTTCAAATTATTTAAATTTTGTTGTCTTCCTTTCAATAAAAGATCCATATTGGTGCTGCCTTGACAAATTTTTATATTTTAAAACAGGGATGAGGGGGAAATATGTGTGAGCTGGCCCTTTACAATACATCCAGATGTTTGTTTACTGCATTTTGAAGTGTCTTATTTACTGCAAATAATTTTTTTGCTCAGTTGTGGACAGTTCTCACATTCTCTAAAACTGCTCGTGATATAAAAGAGTCTAGCACTTAAAAATACCACCATACATCTAAGAATGTGCATTATGCAGCTTGACATTAACTATATCTGTTCTTTATTTCGGCTCCTCATTTTTAGTCTATTATTTGTTAACATCTTAGAGAGAGATATTATTTGCATCATATATTTGTGCATGGGGAAACATGTTATCTTACAGCAGTTTGGTTTGTAACTAAACGTGCCACGATTGCTATGTTTTATATGATCTATAAACTAAATAAACTCTGGCCTTATTGACTTCCTTTCCACATGATTTTACTTTTTTATTTGTACTTGAACCAAAAATGCTATTTAAGACCTTAACTTTTATAACAAACCCCCATAGTAGGTGAATCTGGCTTTGACTTTCATTACCAACATGAACAAGCCAGACCAGAGAGAGCGCATGTTTAGTTTACTGACTCACAACACCTCATGATCTAAGATTATTTTTAGGCAGAACCACAATTGTATTTATAGGATTACCGTTAGTGCAAGAAATCATCACCTGGCTCACCCTCTGGTTATCTAACTAATTCAGGGGGTTTAAAGGAAAATCTAAGTAATCCTCATTTCCTTTAGTGGCCTTTCTGGGGCCCTTTGGGGTCCTTGGACCTCCAACTGCGAGCAGGGTGCCCCCAAATAAAACGGGATGTGATGTCAGACTACAGGTCAGGTCTTCGGGTGTTTAGCTCATTATTGGTGGTTACAGCAGTAACATGACCAATGCTGTCTCTAGTCTGTGGGGTAGTCCGGTATCTCTGGAGGGGTAGTTTTGGGATTTTTTTTGCTTCCTGTCCAGCAGGCGTCAGTCACAAAACATATTATATGGACACAATAAACACAGTCTGAAACGGTCTGGGGGTCCAATCCGTGGAGGTCTGTGGAGGGTTAGGGTTAGGGATCCAGTCTCTGGGGGTGTATTATTAGTGCTTAATTTAATTAAAATACAAATCCTTGATCCACAGCGTTTGCTCTTCTCTCCACTCTTTTCCACTTCCTGAACAGATGGGTCGATCTTATTTTGAAAACCTTCCCCGGATGTTGAGGCAGCACCGTCGCTAACTGACGGCAGTGTCAGTCAGTCAGTCGGTCGGTAGAGCCGACGCAGAGCAGAGAAACGGCCGAAAAGATTTGGAAATAACTCCCGAGGAGAGGATTAATTCTTCAGGAAAACATCAAGTCACCAGAGGAACAAATTTCCCTCTAGTAAGTTAACACCGAGACCTACCTCCTCTGTATTTTAACTTTAAAGAACAAATCCAAACTTTCGGGGCAGTAGCTGCTTGGCTAACATCGGAGCTACAGGCTAACGTTAAAGTTGACTGACTTCCCGATTAGAGCTGTCTGATACTGTGCTGACGACCAAAACTTAAAACGTTTAACATTTAATTTAATACAAATGGGAGCTGTATGGTGGTTGTGTTTCACACGTGTAATTAGACATAAAAATCGAAGTCTAACCAATGCTCAGCTGGCTGAGTCCGTGTTGGGGTAACTCGGGTGTTTTCGGGTATTAGGACTTCAGCACCGTTAGGATCCAGTCCGCTAAAATGGCCCCGTGATTAATGTCGGATTTAAGGTTGGTAGGAACCAGGCTGCTTCCTGTGAGGTACCTCGGGATATTTCAGCCCAGATGGAAAGCTCTCGCCGGGAGACAGCAGTGTTTCATTACCCGGAGTGATGAAGGGCGGGGCAGGTTTCGCAAGTAGAGATAACCTCCGTGTTCATGTCATATCATCCTGCAGCCACATCTGCACACAACTCTGTGTATTTAAAACTGAACGTCATTTTCTGTGAAGAGAGATGGCTTGGTTTCTGTTTCCTTTTTCCCAGCTGCCTGTCGAACCGCCTCTGTCACCAGTCAAGAGTTGAAATTTGCGCAGTGCCAGCAAGCTGCCAAGTTTAGTCCCGACTCCTGCACAGGTCATCTACAGACAGAAACGGTTTGTGCTGACATGGAGCCATAATGTGTAGTTTCTTTTTCCTGTCGATTCCTTAACATCACGGGGTGATTAATCACTTCAAGCAGGGAACAGAGGACCTGGCCAACCCCCACAGGAGGACTGACAATACTCATGAGATTGCAATGAATGAATCAGTGGAGGTTATCAGTCATCACTGTCAAGTATCTGGACACTAAGGGTTTGTTGTTTTTTTTTTTTTTTTTTTACCATTTGCATGGTTTGTGTATGTAGGAGGAGTGGTGTTGTCAGGGTAAAGCAGTAGTGAAAGTTCTGTGAAAAGCTGCTGGTTCCCTTTTTAGGGAAGGCATATGATTGCATCAGAGCAGAAATGAGATAAAAACAGAATGGGGACTCCAATGTAGGCTGAAGGCCTTTCATTTCAGATTTCTTTATTTTCTATTCTCGTGAAGCACTGAAGGGGATATCAGAAAGTGTGCAGCAGAATTAACCGTGGAAATCCTGTCACATTGGTGAGTGCTATGTAAAAATAAAGATGACGTACTCCCACCCAAAATAAAATTGAATGTCATGAGAAAGTAAAAATACTAAAGAAATTTTTGGCGCTTACAGATTTGACTCTCAGAAATTGCTAAATGTCATGTAGCTGTACATGTGCAGGACTGAATCACTTGTTTCTTGATGGAAAATTACTCTTATTTATTGCCAGCTAAATATATTTATTTTTGAGAAAATAGTCAGCAAATAGAAGAAGCTCTTAGTTTAATTTCTTATTTGGAGGGTGTCTGGGTTTTTTTTTTAAAGACAGTTTGGATTGCTGAAGTCAAAGACTACTTTTTCTGTCTTTGTGACAGAAGTACTGCTCTGTAGAGAACAGGTTTTTGCTGCTGAAGGGGTTAGCTAATGCATTCATGTCACTTTCCTGAAAAGTCTGCAGCTTGAATATATCACAAGGCCACCCTCTTTGTGTGGGACAGGGGCTTCCACAGGAAAAACTGCAGAATTTGCCTGTTGTGACACAAGGATCTTCCCTTCCCCGTCATGTAATACTGAATTTCCCTCTATTATGTTCCTTTCCATGCTGCTGGAATGGCCAGTGGAAAATACCTGAAAGGGTGGAACAAATGCCATTGTTCTTCCTTGACCATGGAGCAAAAGATTTTTGACCAGGCGAACTGGTCAGTTATGTCAAAGCTACAGTGAGCTTGGTGCTGATGGATGATTTCATTGTCTTGTGTTTTGGTAGCATCTTAATTATAGCATGGAGCTCTCCAATGCTTTCTATAAAGGCTTGATGGAGACACTTTAAAGGCTGTTTTTATGTGAGATTAGCAGTGCTGTGCAGCTGCTGAGCTCACATGAGGAAGGAGGGCAGAGGTGATTGACTGATGGAGAAACAAAATCAAGGTCATGACCTGCAATGGCCATGGAAACTTCTGACCTTCAATCTTGTGTACAAGAAGAGAGAAAGAAGCAAGGCAATGATTGCATTTTTTCTCTCATAGCCCAGGTGGGATTTAGCAACGTCCTGCTGTGAAATTTCAATATTGGAGGGATAGATCAGCTCAGCTGCACTCCCCATCTGTGAGATTTTGCAGTCATGTAATACAACAAACAAGGGAAATGGAAACATACAAAAAATAAAAAAAATAATCATAATCACCTGTGGTCAGATAAGAACATTTCATGTGATTAAGACGTTAAAACTTTGGCAGAGTGCTAACTCAGAGTTTTTTTGTCGCACAAGTTTCTTGTGTTTCTCTAAATAAAAAAATGTACTGATGACTCGATTTCAAGTAATAGTTAAATGTCAAGGGATTATTTTCACGATGGCGTAATCTTTTCACCATTTCCACCATTAATTAAAATATTACAGAAAATAGTGGAAAATACCATTGTGTTAAACACCAAGACATTCACAGTAAAAAAGCAAGAATTAGTGGATTAATTAATTTGTCAGTAAACAAAAAGTTATTCAGCATCTATTTCGATAGACTGCTAGCCATTTTGTGGTAATTATACTGGTTTCCCTTCTCCAGCAGTTATTGACCTCAATAGGGGCAGAAGGAATGGTTGAGATTGTCTGACATTAATTTGAAGACATTAACATTAACAGTTAGGTCCGAGTGAGTGACATAACCTCCAGATCCAACCAGCATAATCCCTGCTATCTTTCATAGGTGTTTTGTTTTGGTTTTTTTTTGTTTTCTTTTGTGATGGTTCATGACGTCCATGTGCAGGCTGGTCCCCCTGGTGCTCTGGCTATATTTCTTGCTCACCAACGTAAATATACACTGATTCACAGCTTTAGGGCAGGCATGCACGTTCCTGTCAGCTGTGTATGCGCTCATCTCTTTGGTGTGTGTTTCCTGTTGTTCCCGGCTCGTCAGCACCATTCATGACAGTTTCTGTGTGACAAGCCCTGGAGCACCCTTGAGAAATATAAACATGGGGAGATGGTGATTTGTTGGAAAGAAAATGCTCGTGCACACCGGGCTGTCTTTTTCTTAACCTCTTTCTAACATTTGCATAGCCTGTATCATCCCTTAGTGAAGTCTTCTTCCATCTCAATTCATCCCCTCACTGCAGCAGTTGTAAAGGTCAGTCGGATCTCATGTCTGCTGCTCAGTGTTCATGTGCTTTTAATAACACACATGGTCATTTTTTAATTTTGCTGTCTCACTCTCCGCAGGACCTCCACCCTGCTGGTTGCAGGCAGCTGCTGCTGGCTAGATTGTTAACCCTCCCTCTGCCTTTTAAAGAGGCAATCAGACTTGCACAAGTTTGGATACTTTGTGTGTGTGTATGAGATAAGTGGGTTCGATGAGAAATGTCAGTGTGGGAACTTGCTCAACTTGCCAAGCTTCAGTTTAGGAATGGTAGCACTGAGGAATGCATTTGTTCACTTCTATCTCGAGAGTGTTGTCAGCAGCCAAATTCCAGCATGCTCAGTGCATTTACTTATCAGCCATCAGTGGATGTCATTGTTATGTTACATACTTTTAGACCTGTAATCTAAGAGCCCCTGTTCAGCCAAGATTCTGCAGCCTTCATGAAGTCATACAAGAAAGTATCCAAGAAAAACTTTCTTGGGTACTTTGTTACTTCATATGAAGGTGAGCGCAACACAACACCAAATAGTAGTTGTGTCTTTTTGACATCATCACATGTGTTGCTTGCTTGTGAATACTGGCACATCATGTTGAATTTTCTGCAGACTGACAGATTGACTGGCCTTCAGATCTTGACTTAGTCAACAGCATTGTTTATAGTTCTCGATCAAGCCACATTCAATTGTTCAGCAGGGTCCCCCCATGTCCTTCAGAGGCAAGGTTGTGCAGACATTGGTTCCTGTTTGCTGCTGATTACATAAGAACTAGAAAAGAGCATTTGTGATGAAGGAATTTCCATATGTTGCTGTCGCTATGCAACAATTTAAAGTCTAGCTGTTAGAATAGCCTGGTTGGAAAACCTCTTGTAGTATTGCATTTATGGTATTGAGGCATTTGTTCATATGCCATTAATTTTACCACCATTCTACCACTTATCCATTTCTGGGGGTGGAGGGGCTGCTGGAGCCAATCCCAGCTCACATTGGGAGAGGGTGGGGTACACCCTGGACAAGTCACCAGTCCATAGCAGGGCTTGTTCATATTGTATGATGTGTAATCTATTCTGTCAACTTCAGCCCTGCATTTAAAAGTGGAGCATTGCATGAATCAAGCTGTCAGTGGTGCAGACAAATGCAGTCACGTTTGAAATGGAAGATTCCCAGTAGCAGCACATGCTGCCATGTTTGGAGTAGATATTTGTGGCTTCCATGTGTTCCTCTCTTGTCCTGCAGTGGTGGTCCGTGAGTGAAGTATGTAAACAGCTGGTCAGGAGAAGTTAGAAGGGGCAAGACGACACAACCCATCGGCATGATGTGCAATCTTTATCTTCGGATATGAGTTTTCATAGAATTTGGTCTGTCTGTGTCTCGTGGATGTGTCTTTGTCTCTTACACAGACGTTTCCCTGACAGAACGAGACCATGGTTGAACACTGTGTCATTATCTTGTCACAAAATGTACCCAGGAGTATTTGTGGGGAATTAAGGCAACAAAAAATTCTGGATCTTGCCCCCCGTATATATGCATACAATACTGTGCGAGATACTCAATATAATACTGAAATCTGACACACAAATACAAATGTTGGTTGGACTGCAACACATATGCGTGGCCATGTTGAAGTTCTGATAGTTTTGTAATATATCACTGTGTGCGTGTATATATAAATATATATGAACATAAACAATAATGTAAATAATTGTTTATAGCTTACAGATTGTATTTTCTGAGTGATTATTTCTCCAGAGTTATCAGTCTTCATGTGTCAATTAAATATTGAATTTAAAGCACCTTTCTTATATAATGTTGTGACATTATTACAGGAGTTGGAGCCAAAAATGACATGCATACACATTTGTGTCTTTTACTAAGGCCATCATTAATGAGGAAAGTCAAATGACCGCTTTTCTCAAAAAATATCAAGAGACAACATCTGTTCTGTGTGCATGTGTGTATTTGACTGTGTGACTGACCTGACTGTAAACTACAAACATAACTAAAGGAAGGATTGTTCATTTGTCTCATCGGCTTGTGGTGGCCACAATACTGCCCTCTGTCTAAGTCCTGGCCTGGAGGGCACGGGCCACTGACCATTGACACACACACACACACACACACACACACACACACACACACACACACACACACACACAGCTCTCATCCTCTTGCTGCCTCGCTCAACTGAAAGAGGCCCTGTTCACAATTGGCACTGAAATGCATCTTGTGTGATCTGATCATATGTGGACAGCTCTGAAGAGTTACTTAGACTTGGTTTCATTCTGCCCTCATTTAACTTTGGTTAATATCAGAAATAACCTAGTTTTTGAAATCTGGAAGACTATAACTTTAGCAAATACCCAAAGAAAAAATTCTCAACTCTAAATATACTTCAGGCATGAATTCATGCAAATTCGTCAAGCAGAAGAGGCGTATGGACTAAAGCTATCTGAATTTGAATATCTTGAGTATAAAGATTATGCTTTGGGTTGTTCAGGGTAACTTTCTCAGGTTTAGCTTTCCATCTTCTTCTAATAAGTTTTCAAACTTAAGCTGTTGTACTTCAAACAATAAAATAATGACAAATGTTCATCATTGTCCAATTCTACTCAATGTGACAGGTTCACTTTCTGTCACTGGCTAATTAATTGTATTACTTATTTTGTCTACTTTTTGATTCCTTGAAGTAGCTGCTCTTTTGTCAGAAAATCAATTTAGTATGGGCTTTAAAGTAAAATATATTCTTAAGTGGTCACTTGAGAAGCACTTGCACTCTAATATTAGATGTCAGCTGCAGTCAGTCTCAGCTGTAAAATAACCACAATCAAGATCCATTTGGTTACTACATATGAGGAGAAGCTCCAGGCTGATGAGGAATGCGGGGATGGATGAAGGAGGGGGCTGTTGAGTTTGAAATGATGGATGTGAGGACAGAAGAGGGGCAGAGGAGCTGAACAGAGGACTGTCTGTCGAAGCAGTCTGAAGGAAACGGAAGCTGCCTACTGTGTGTTTCTACAAAGTTTCTCTATCACACAGTGTAGCTTAGACTGTGTACTGCCAGAAACCACAGCGGCCAAATTTTGTTGCATTTCGGGTCGTGAGGTTATAGAAATGGATGAAAACACCCACCTGCCGTCTAGATTACCAAACCAAATCACATGCAGTCTCCCACTCCTCTCACATTTCTACCACTTTCTTCATCATTACTCCCCTGAACAGTTTTTATTCACTTTCACTGTCTTCTCAATGCTGTTGTGACAGTGTTGACCTCATGTTGTTGTATTTGGCTTTTGGTTCGCCATCCACGTGGAGCGAAAGACAGTGTTTAATAGACTGATGAAATGATGTTTCCCTTCCCCTTTGCTGTACACATTTAAAACTTTAACTTTCTTAAATGTCAACCTTATCTTGTGTTGTATTTGTGCATAATATATTCAAACCACATAGCGCTAGAGCTAGATTCCAAAACACAGGACGAGATATGTTTTCAAATGTAATGAACTAATGTTACCTTGTAATTTATGGATGACTATGGATGGCATGACTTTTATTTCTACAGTACATTTTATATTTCCAATATTTGAAATAGAGCAAATATAACAATTTGTTTTTTTTTTTGTTTTGTTTTTTTTTTAAACTAGATATTCATATAGCAATTAATAGATTATCTATATTAAGATAAATAGTCACAAGTCTCAGCACCACTGCAGGTGTTTCATAACTGAACATTTCTGGTTATCTGGTCATTTCTGAACATTATGACAATGTGATGTTATCCAGGATTTTTGAGAAATGATTGATAGAAGTATAAATTTGAGTGGTTGAGATTCATTTAGTTTTGCTCACAGTATATGTTTGTGGATTTTTTAGGCCCTGCACACTGAGTGTAACTGAGGGCAGTAGCAATGTCGGGCTCCTACGACGATTCCATGATCGATGTCTCCAGTGATAGTTTCTGGGAGGTGAGACACATAAATTCCTTTGCACTTGCGTATTTCCTGTGTATCTCCTGCCTGTCTAATTTTTGTTACCGCTCTTTTTGCTGGTTCTCAGGTTGGTAACTACAAGCGCGCAGTGAAACGGGTAGATGATGGCAATCGGCTCTGTAATGATCTGATGAACTGTCTTCATGAGCGGGCACGTATAGAAAAGGCATACGCACAGCAGCTCACAGAATGGGGCAAGCGCTGGCGACAACTGATAGAGAAAGGTACGTGTACAAGAGCGGTTTATCCGTTTCTTAGAACCAGTAATACTGTAATGTTGCCCAAATAATCCCACGGATTGTGACAACGTGAACAATGTCCTGGTGAAAAATATTAAGAATACTGTAAATCATTGTAAATATCAATCGGAAAGCATTGAGTCAGTAACTCTTGCCCCAGGTCCACAGTATGGTACATTGGAACGGGCCTGGTCGGCTCTGTGCACAGAGGCAGAGAAGGTGAGCGAGCTCCATATGGAGGTGAAATCAGCACTGATGGGAGAAGACTACGAAAAGCTAAAGAATTGGCAGAGAGACTCCTACCACAAACAGATGATCGGTGGATTTAAAGAGACTAAAGAGGCTGACGACGGTTTCCGCAAGGCTCAGAAGCCCTGGGCCAAGAAACTCAAAGAGGTGTGTATTTCAAAATTCACAGGATACATAAATGGGATAATGTGCAGTTAGTAGCACATAGATTGTGATTTTTGTCTACTGTGGAAGCAGTTAACACAAGCTGATCCATTTTCAACTCAATGATTACAGCCATTGACATCAATTTCACTCTTCATTTCACATGATTACATATTACTGACTGTTGCTCTTTTCTCTCCATGACTACCTGCTTACCAAACAAAAAGTGAGCACAGGGAGAATTATAACCTCTTCAGAGTTTGAATGTAAAGCCATTAGCAAACATCAGTCACAATGTGCTAAGCTGGCAGCCAGTTATCTTGTCAGACTCAAAGGAAGGAAACACTGGGGGCTTACTTGGCAGCATACACATGCACATGTGCACTGAAATATTAGTGTCCTCAAAGCAACTGAAACCTCCTTCAACCCCATTTCCTGTATGTGTGTGATGTCAGCAGGAGGGGCGGTGATATCCTGGACTTGTCACTGGGCAGAGACAGAACAATACACTTTTGTGCCCATAATGATTTATTTATTGACTAGACAGACAAGGGCAAGTTGTGGAGGGCAGGGAGAAAATGAGGCTAATTAACTAGTCTAGAAAATGAGTAGCTGGCATGTCAATAAAAACCCACACATGCTGGGACTGGATATGGTGTATGACCTCGTGTTTTAGTGTACCAACATTTTGTTTGCTCTCATGAATAAAGCAATTGGTAACTAGAGCAAGTTAAAGAGGAGGGCAGGCTAGTGTCCTTCTATTTTAGGTGTCCTCCTTGTGTCCACATTGTTTGGTCAAAAGGGCATGGCTGTTCTGGCCTTGGCCCAAGTTACACTGGGCACTGCCCAAGACTATCCTTGAATACATCCTCAATTTTTATCTGCTAGAGCTTAAATATCAGAAAAGGATTTCAGGACAGGCTGATTCCCCTCTTCATGATTTGCATTGCTGCTCCCAAACGTATGTGGGTTAGTGTGCACACAGTGTGATCCAGATTATTCATCCATGTCTCTGGGGCTGCAAATTAGAAGATTCAATTCAATGAGTATGAAGTTGACAGTAGAAATAAAAAATAACAAAAAAAAGTCATGCTTTCAGGCATGTGAGTCCACACATAATGTCACCCCTCTTTAAACAGAGAATAAGAATCACTTTCCATTCAGTGCCCGTGTGGATTACCCATACAGATTTTTGGATATATTAACTTTCCAAGATCAACATCAACTGGCATGAACTCCAACTGCAAAAACAGTTAAAGCAATTGTTGAAGAATGGTGCTGTTTTTTTAAGATCTTATCAGTTTTAAAATAGATTATTAGGAGCTGGTGCTCCTTCCTCTTTTGTATCTTATGGATAATGATGAATCCTCAGGTGGAGACGATGAAGAAATCATATCATTCTGCCTGCAAAGAGGAGAAGCTGGCAGCTAGCAGGGAGACAAACAGCAAACTAGAGAGCAACAACAACCCTGAGGCCCAGAAAAAGCTTCAGGAGAAGGTGGAGAAGTGTCAGCAGGAGGTGCAAAAGGTAGGCATATCAAGGGAATGTATCTGACATTGTAGGGGCAAAGAGTCACATTTTGTTATTGTGTTTCATTGTTGCTTTATTTTTCCTTTCTTCCAGACTAAGGAACGCTACGAGAAATCCCTTGAAGAGTTGGACAAATTGACACCTCAGTACATGGAGAACATGGAGCAGGTGTTTGAGCAGTGGCAGCAATTTGAGGACAAACGTATTCGCTTTTTCAGAGAGCTGCTGCTGGAAGTTAAACAGCACCTGGACCTCTCAACCAATCACAGGTCAGACATATAAGACATGTGACATTGTCTGTAAAACAGTCTGTCAAAGACTGAATCTATCACTAAGGAAATGAATTTGTTTCATCTCCACAGGTTCCAGACAGTCTACCACACACTGGAAGACACAATCTCTGCTACTGATGCTGAAGAGGACCTGAAATGGTTCCGGTCCAATCATGGCCCCGGCATGCCCATGAACTGGCCCCAGTTTGAGGTAGCAAAGCCCAGATTTGTACTAATGAAAAAGAAGGAAGGTTTAAGATTTGAAGGGCAAGAATGAAGGATGACTATCTAGATGGGCTCTCACATGACTCCAATAATATTCTAATGTTATAAACAGTCACCATCCTTCAATTCATTTTATCACAGAAACTCATATGTTGCAGATTTTCTAAAATTAATACTCATCAATAGCTTCTAAATATGCTATTGAGGAGAGTTCTTATGAATACAGTTAAGTTCTTGTCTATCTAAAGTTATAATTATACTATTATAACTATAATTTTCTTAGGAAGGCCCAAATGTAAGAACGAGTAGTCAGGTGGACAAAATTTATGTGATGCTATAAACATTTTAAAGGGGAAAAACCTGAAGCCAGCTTTTTGCCATGTATTTTGAGCCCAAACAGGAGTTATGGCTTAGTGTCACGTTTGTCATTGAAATGTGCTGTTTGGCAGCAGGTAAGTAGGTAAATCACCCTCAGCAGTCAGAGTACGTACATAGTTCATGTCATCCTGAGCAGGGGGTGAAATTGGAAAAAGGAAAGGAAAGCTGCATGTGCTTGTTACGCTACAATTTATAGTGGCATTGAATGCTTTAACAGGCTGTTCCGGTGGGGGATCTTCAACTTTTGTCATTTTAGGCTGTTTTTCTTCTTCTGTACTACTTTTATTTATATATATATATATATATATATATATATATTTTTTTTTTAGACTTTAAAAGAGGAGGATTAAATATTCTCCATTGCAAAATATACCCAGACTTAATGTCAGACGTTCTCAACAGTGAAGATATCCAAAATTAACAAAATTAATCTTATAGGTTGGATGTCAAAAAAAAAAAACTTTTGCAAGCTGCAGGCTGTGTTTGTAGCTCTTTAAAAAAATAATTACTGAAATAATTTGCTGGTTTCCGTCATTTCCACATTTACAAACTAACATTTTTTCAACCTATAGTGTGCTTCACACTTTTAGGATAAAACTTTGCTATTGGTATTAACCCTGTTCTACACCTGCCTCCCTTCTCCCATGTCTGACAGAATTTGGACTGGTCCCATCCTCGCTCCTTTAAGAGAAGGTCCATTGTAGTGAGTTTTGCATGGAAAGGCTGTTCTCTCACAACAGCCATGGAGGGGGAGAGCCTTTTTTTAAAACACTTAACACTCCTCAGTACTTCCATTTGTGTGTGTGTGTTTGAGTTGGTTTTGCTTTTATCTCGTCTTTAAGTTTCAAAGAATTATGATGAGATTTATAATGTGCTCCTTTTTTGCTCTCTGAGATGTCAACATGGGTTTCTTGGATATCAGAATTCCTAGAATTACCCAATACCACTGTTAAAACAGCTTTTGCTCTCTGTTCTTTCAAACCTTTGAACTCTGACCCCTCTGGGGCCTTCCTTGATCCATGTGAACCCTGCAGTGCATCACATGATGCTACCACTGCTCAGCAATGTCACATTTTCAGAGGTAACCAGCCAAACTCGAACACCTTTGATCTTTAAAAGGCTTGAGAGGCCTCTTCAATCAAGGGTCAGACAAGCACTTCGGAGCTTTGAGGTCATGCTTACCGTGTCAGATATAATTTAAGATGGGCATTACAATTGCTGTCTGTCCACTATCGTCAAATAAGTTTGTTAAAAAACAAATTAACAGAAATAATAAGCAGGAATGGAAACCAGTCATATCTGGAAAACCTGCTGTCTAAGCCAAATGAAGTAACTTTGAACGAAAAACTGGTTTTTACTGTGGCAGTATTGAGGTTTCACACACGTCTTTTGCTCCACTCTCGTTATTAGCCTCTGTGGTGGCGGCGCTCCCTTGGTGCTGCATTTCTCTCAGCAGGTGATGGATGCTGCACTTGGTAATCTCTCATTTTATCAGGCGAACACTGTACTGTATAAACACACGCACATGTACAGTCTCAAGCCTGAGAAATGAAATAACTGATTATTGGAGTGTGTGTGTGTTTGTTTCTTCTTTTTTTTGCTGTGCAAATGTCTTTGAGATGTTCTTTCACTAGCTGCGAAGGCATTTTTGAGCCAAGCTCAACCGTGTTGGCGGCAAAGTCATGGTTAAATATCTGACCATAATCTGTCTGTGTGTGTTTGTCAGGACTGGTCCATCGATCTGAACCGAACCCTGAGCAGAAGAGAAAAGAAGAAACCGTCAGAGGGCGTCACACTGACTGGCATCAGTCAGACTGGGTCAGATCAACCTGTCCAGCCTGCCAAGACCAGCAGCAGGTACATATTTGATCTACTAACTCACTAAAATATATTTCTGAATAAGCACACAGGTAACTGAGCATCTGTTCTTGAGACGTGCTCAAACTCACAGGCCCTCAGTCTTGCCAATCTAAACTCCCCACATCTGATACTACAACAGACAGCCATTTCCTCTTAAGGAATGCTTGTAAACCATTGCATGACAGAAGCTCCAGGAATGACATGTAGTTGAAAAGATGATTCCATAGCAACGATAAACATTTTGTTACAGTTTGTGGGGAAAGAAGTCATTCCTGAATGACTGGACTCAGCTGGTACATAACGAAAAGGGTGCCCAAAGTAATGTGGAAATATTACTCACAGACACACACAGACTTTCAGAGCATTAACATTTGAATGGGAGAGTTCAAAGAAGCCTGAATTAGTGATTTCAGTCGGTCCTCACTTGGATATTTTTTTAAAATAAATGCAACCAACAATCAAATGGGGTTTAATTTCTCAAAGCAAAGAGAAACATCTTATTAAGATTATAAGATTAAGATTCAAGGAAAATGTAGCAACAAAAGTCTATTGTCTTCCAGTACTGAGCTCAAAGACAGCATTTATGATCATTGAGTTAACCTTCTAATAGTGTAATTATATGTAATAGAATTAAATGATTACACAAGTTTTAGAGCCACTTGATGTTTGATTAGTAATTTTAAATAACCACGTTATCTTTCTATATGGTGAGATAAGACAAGAATTTATTTGTTCCTGCATAGAGATTGGTCTTTGCTGTTGTAGCAACAGCAACGAGGGCATAGATGGAAACAGCTGATTAGCCATGAAATTTATCATAAAGTCATTACTAAGAGATGAAATTGGAAATATCTGTGTGCATGTGTATGTTATATTTACTCCAATGAATGGGTTGCGTCTTCCTATGATTAACTCCTCACATTCTTTTAAGCTTGGTAATGAGTTTTCATTAATTAAGGTTCACGCACCTGCTGTCTGTCGTTATCCACACGTCAGCTTGAAGCTGTTTTCATGCAGAAATCAGACAGAGGAGTGTGTAGAGGAGTCAACGAAGGGAATGCCAGGCATGGAAAGCATCTGACCTCTGAACTTGGAAAAAGTTGAATGCTATTCTGTTCCCTCAACCATAATTTACACAGAGCATTGTTTTCCTATCATTCCTTATATCTTCAGTGTGAATAGTCTGTGTATGTGCATGGTGGAAAAAGTAAACATGTAGCAATTAGGATTCAGAGGTCAAACATAGAGAAGGTTGATGACTTGTCAGTTTGTTTTACAGCACCGGAATGTCTGCGCCTTCTCTTATCAACTTATCTTTGCCCCTTGAATGAACAAAATTTGAAGACATGGGATTAAACAGTAATACAGGTCTTGTAATGCGTTGGTTTTAGTTGTAAGGTCAAGTTTGTTTGTTGACTAAAAACCATCTAAAGTTACATTTTTCCACCCCCTACTAGAGTAGTGTTTGGTGTAAAAACTCTTCAGGCTAAACTCAAAGCATGGCATGACTGTTCAAACAAAGGCGTTCACAGTTATCTGCTTCACACTCAAGGGCCAACTGATAGCTACTCTTGTTCATGGTCCAATAATTCTGTAAACAGGCAGTCTGAACCTGTGTTTCCTCTGATACCAGCCTTTTGCAAATTTGAGTTCCTTTATGTGGAAAGTCACAATGGTAGGAAGCAAACTGCCCTTGTGACAAATTGAGAATAATTTTGCACCTACACAACTCTGAACTGACAGTTCTGTGTCACCCAGGAACTGTCCTCTTAATGCTATCCTTACTTGTTATGAGGTGTGAAGTTTTTGAGTTTCAGCAGAAACGTGGGCAAATTATTGTTTTTCAACAGTTTTTCCCATTCACTGAGGGTAATTCCTTGTTGATGCCACTCCTCATCATTACATAAAGGTACAATAATTACTGGTTCATCTCCAAAGTTAAGTGTTCACAAAGTCCCACCCTGTTTCTTACCATATTTATGTATGGTTAAGCACTGTGACTACATTCTAAATAGTTTCTGAAAGAGTCTGTCCACAAAACCATCAAAGCATCTATCTCAGACTGATCTTTTAAAGATAATGTTGTGCTTAAAGACTCAGGCTAATGCTACCATTCAATCTTGGTCTAACTGTGTAATTTATCCACAGTTTATTCAAGGGGAGAATCATTGTGCTTTGCATTTTAACGTGTATATACTGTGTATATAGTACTTATACTTATACAGAATATAAATATACACGTGTATAAACAATTAGTGTCCTGCTTTCAAACCACCTTAGCATACTGATAGTAGCATGCCATGCTAGCAATTGCTGTAAGGGCGGGGCTTAATTGAACACCAATACAATATTTTTGACTTATATGGTGTGTCGTCATTTCAAATGTATCTGTTGTGTCCCTGTGTATTGCTGCCGTAGTATTTCAGAGTTTTACAGTCATGTTTAGTGCACAGGTCATCCAAGTCACGTGCATGTATTTATTTGTGTGTGTTCCTGTCAACAACCCATCTCTCACTGTGTCCCGTGTTGTCAGCCTGACTGTGCCTACTAAAACGGTGCCAGTGGGCTCAAATCCTTTTGAGGAAGATGAGGACGAGGAAGAGGAAATGGCCGTAGAGCAGCAGACCACAGTCAACCACATCAGTGTGAATAAAGAGGAAATAAAAATGTTGGTGAACAAGGAGAAAACTTTCCACCCTCCCGCAACCTTCGCGCCTATTTCTTCTTCTGTCTCTGCTACATGGATCACTGTTCTTTCCCCATTTTCTGCTGTTAACTACTCTTAGTTATATTGTTTCCTTCATCCTTGTCTCTCCTCCCTCTGGTGGCAGGTTGTTGTGTTGCTCTGCATGGTCACTGAAATGGCATGGCATACAAAGCCAATGTGTTTGTCGTTGACTTCTAACAGAACCTTTTGATGCGCATGGGAGCTCATTTCTCTGTTGTTGGAAGCCCAAAATTCATTCTTACAGTCAGATCTTACCAATTGACACATTTATACATCTGTCTATAGGTTATATAACAGTTTCCAGACATTTAACAGAATGAAGAACATCAAAAGAAGTCTCATATAAATATAGATTCATAGCAGAACTAATCAAACTTTGCAAAATTTGCAGCAGTGAGTAAGTCTGACTGTAATTAATTTTTGTGTTACCTTTTTTTTTTCAACCGTCACCGTCAATGCTGAGTTCTTTGTAGTGTTCAGGTGGCTCCCTCTGTTGGCCACTCAAGTTAAACTCCAATCATGCATTCACAAACATGATTTGTCTCGCCTGTTCTTGTATTTTTTTTTTTATGTGCCTTTTTGATATGCTGTCATGTTGTTTTGTTGCATTGTGTTATTTTAGCATCATGTGCACTCTCACTTTCAACATTTTGATTTTAAATTGGCATCAAAACAAAGCTGAAATCATCTGTTATGGTGCCCAAAACAAATGCTTGCCTTGTGGCATTGATCACATACAAAAGCATGTTATTCACTTCTTAAGAAATGATACTAAGTCATTTTCAGGATAAATCACAGGGCTGTCTGGATTGTGGAGAAGCATTTAGGCTTTCTGTGTGTTTTGTACTTGGTGTTGTATTTATTCTTCTGGCTTTTCTTTTATTGAACTTTTGTTCCTGCTTACGCCTGGCATGCTGTATTGTGCCATTTTATATATATATATATTTATGAAACACTATGATGTACATGTAGTACTATTTCTAAGTGGCTGCTTTGTTCTGGTTATCCAGTGTGAGCAGTACAGAGAAGACTCCAGACTGGTCAGATGAAGACACAGGTGGTAACCCATTCTCTGCTAATGGGGATGGGAATCCATTTGAGGACGAACCAGCGTCTCCTGTCATTTCCGTGCCAGTCAGAGCCCTCTATGACTATGAAGGACAGGAACAAGATGAGCTGAGCTTCAAAGCAGGTATGTCACAAGAAAATACATCAAATTAGAAGCATTCCTGTCCGACAATCCGCTAGAATGCAATTTTTAAATATTTATCTGTTTCATTTTGAATTTTTAGGGGATGAATTTACCAAAATTGGTGAGGAAGATGATCAGGGTTGGTGCAAAGGCCGGCTCAAGGGTGGAGAGACAGGTCTCTATCCAGCTAATTACGTAGAGGTGATCCAGTAATGAATATTCACAAATGAAACAGATGTGAAGAAAGAAGAAATTGGTTTAGTGGGAAATAACAGTGAAGCTGGGGGCGAAAAAATGGTTCAGCCTGATTTTCAACCTTTTTCCTCCCTGTTGATGAAGACTGGACTGGAGAGTGAGACAGACATTGAAGAGAGGTTGCAGATCACAAAAGGACCACTTTAATTGTTGCTTTGACCCTTGTAGAACTACAGTGGAAATAAAACAGTTTTCCAGATGATTCCAGGCAAGGAAGATCACAGGAAAAATCGCTGTCAGTGTAAATGATATTAACTACAATTCCATTCATGCTGTTACAAAAATAATAGGTATTCAAATATATATTAGATAAGACTCATAGAACTCTGTATGTGAATTTATGTATTGTTGATGAGACACTGGGAATACAGTCATGACAAATCGTATTGCCATGTTAGCCATACAGCCTTAATCTACAAGCCAACATGGATTCATGGATTCATTTTCATAACCAGAATGAATCGTTTCTGTCTATTGGAGTCCAGTTTATAAATGTTTAATAAACATTTGAAAGTTCGCATTGAGATTATTGTGTAGGATTTAATTTGACATGTCAGATGTAAAGTTGTGCTTCTATAGATCAATCGTTCCTTTCAGGGTTTTATTTTCCATTCAGTTCATAAGCTGTTCTGGGTGTTTTAACAAGGAATGATAAAGATCAGTAGAGCCTTATCCTGACATCGTCTTCATTTAGCTCACAGTGGGTAGGCTTCCTCTAGCCACTGCTATTGAATGTATAGTCACTGATTGTATTTCTTCACCTGTTGATTGTTCACCTTTGCCACTGACCTGTTAACACCTTGAACAACTGTCCTTTCTGTAACAAATAATAGTATATTTGTTTTTCATGCAACACTGAACTATTTTCACAAATTTATTTCACTTGAATCTCCCATGTTTAAGTTCACTCACTTGGCAAATCTAAACTTTTGGGAGAACATTTTAGTATTTTTAGATTTATATGGAAAATTACAGCAATAAAATCACAGCTAAGTATGGTATCGCATACATGCATGTACATAGCCTGGTTTAAACATATTGGAACTAATGCCGCATCAAGAGCAGATGATATGTAGTTAGAAATTGATGTTAATTTATAATGCCACAAGTGCTTTTGTTCTTCTCTTGCTAGAATGCTGTGACTGAAAATTACTCTGTACATGAATTGAATGTTAAATGAAAAAAATATCCCTTGAATTAGTTATTTTGTTGTATTGTAAATATGATTCTTTTCCCCCTTCACAAAGGGCCGTTCTCATTGAGTTAATCGACAAATACTATGTGAATAACTGTTGATTTCCTCTCAGGAGCCATGACATGATTAAATACACCCAATTTCATCACCTAAATACATTTTTTGATTGAGTTTTTTGTTGGCTTGTATTTTTGCTGAGCTGACTCACATTTCACTAACCCTCTAAATTTATTAACTGGCTAATACATCGATGAAACCACTGAAAAATTCTATTTGATGCCCTCTACTGCAGCACAAGAGGAGGATGATTTTTTATTTTTAACGATGATGAGAAAGGTGTTTTGCCATGTTTTCAGGGCATGCTGTCGTCAAAACGCAGCAACAGCTGTACTTGCACAGTTACAGGTTTGTAAATGTTGTCCCACAACATAATAAATAAAATAATTGGAAAAAGCGACTGCGACTTAACTCCTTTTTATTTCTCATACGATTTTACTAATGTGCTACCTGATATCAATAATTAGATGACATCTTACATTGTGATGCATATGTCTCTATTATACAATTTTATTATTATTATTATTTTTATATATCTAGTCGTCCTTAAAAAGTGTTTACACCCCAAAATATATGATCTAAATTCCGTTTCCTATTGTAGAAGCCTATCTACGGCAGTAAACTCCATTACCCAGAATCCCCTGGTACAATAACATAGCCACGTGTTATGTTCATCCAATCGGGAGCCGGCCATGACGTTCTCCTCTGACGTGTCGCCTTCAGTTATTGGGGAAAGCAGCGCTCCTTATGCTAACGATATTTGTGTCACCGCCTCGTATAGAAAACAGGCAAAACAATGTCTGAGCCCGGAAAACAAGACATTTCTGCTATTTTCAAGCGGCTGCGCTCCATTCCTACGAATAAGGTGAGAGTTTTATTATTATTATTATTATGACTATTGTGTCTATTTGTTTCTCCTTATTTTAAACAAGGAAGTCATCTGAACTAGGTACCTCACACGTCGCACTTTGGAGAAAAAAAAAAAAACAAACAAAAGCCGGAGCTAGCTTGAATTTCTCATCTTAAACTAACAAAGATCCCGGTGATGTTTTTGGAGATGTGTTGAGCTTTGTTGGATGCTGGACTATAAACTGGGAGAAGAACTTGTGAACTGTAGCCAAACGTCACGTTGGCCAAGTGGCTGACAAGACTAGCTAGCTGCGTTTTGACAGTTCGCGTTAGCCGTTTTTTATTTGGGCTTTAACTTTGTTGGCTCGCTTTTGTCTGCCTGTGAATGTGTCAGGTATTCCTCTTGACATCTTGAATGACAGCCTAAGATTAATTGTGCCTGCTGGTGCACCTGTAACTGTTGATTTCATCGCGAAATTCAACCCAGTTCTCTTAACAGCTGTTTGACCAAGGAGCTCGTTTTTTTTTTTTTTTGGCAAAATGCCCTTAGTACCGCCATGATCATAGTTTGCTTCCACGTCTCTTATTGATTTTTATCTTTCCTTTTTTTTTTGCCTTAGCTCATAAACGCAAACTTGTCTGTATCCCTTGAGATAAAGCTGCATTACAAGCTGTCTTCTTTCGCTCAGGTTTGCTTTGACTGTGCAGCTAAAAACCCCAGTTGGGCCAGCATCACCTACGGTGTTTTTCTGTGTATAGACTGCTCAGGGACTCACAGGTCTCTGGGGGTTCACCTGAGCTTTATACGGTAAGGCTGGATTTATAAACTACTTTCACAAACCCAACATCACAGTGAAAGCTTTTAGACAAGCAAACATTACAAAAACAGAAGTAACCTCCACAAAAAGGAGGCCCATCTGTCATAAAATCAGTCAGATGAATGCAGATGAACTCTTCTTGGCAAAGACCTAACTATAACAAACTACACTACTAATAATGAAGACAGACGGTCATTATTCTTTTTGAGAGTAGAAATATATCCTGTTTTTATTACATTTGAATGTTTTATCGTAGGTTGCTCATTTCTTAATATGAGTAGAAAAATACAGACATGAAATGTTATTTAAACTATGACATTGCTCTGTTACACAGGTCTACTGAGCTGGATTTTAATTGGTCTTGGTTCCAGCTCAGATGTATGCAAGTGGGAGGCAATGCCAGTGCGGTGAGCACAAAATATCAGCGCATTATTCCTGAGACATTTATGGTTTGAATTTACAAATAACTTTTTGTTTTTGTTTTGACTGTCCCATGGCAGATTTCCTTTTTCAGTCAACATGGATGCACAACTAGTGCCGCCAATGCCAAGTACAACAGCCGAGCGGCTCAGCTGTACAGAGAGAAGATAAAGAATTTAGCCACACAAGCCACCAGACGGCATGGCACTGAGGTAAAAGAAAGATCAAGTGGCTTCCTGTATAGGACCTCTTTGCTTGATACACTTTCCTATAAATTTACCTGTGAGTGCGCACACAGCTTAATCAGTTTTGCTTCCTATCGATAGCTGTGGCTTGACAGTCAGGCTCCTCTTTCTCCAGCATCACCAGAGGACAAGCAGATGGATTTTTTCAGTCTGCATTCACAGGTAGAGTGTGCATGCTTCCTGGATGCGTACACAGTGATGGGGCTTTATTCATTTTATCACCTGTGTCTGTTTAATGTCTAGGACACTCCTGAAAATTTGAACTTGGCTAAGATGAGTCTCAGTTCCTCTACATCAGAGCAGCGGTTAACTCCAGAAAAAGGGGAAGAAGAAAATGGTATTCACTGTTTTTCCTTAACCTTGCCCCACATCAAAAGAACACAAAACTACAGCTAGTTATACCAACACAATTTATGTGCTTCCTCATGTATATTAAACTTTTCCAGGTAATTCAGAGGAGGGTCCAAGTGTTGACATGCTAAGTGTTTCTCCAAAAGCAAATCCAGGTTGGTTTACATTCTTCATATTTGGACTTCTTCCATTCACTTAAAGGCCTTATTTTTGTGTTGGATTGTAAGAGGTGTAACTTAATAGTCCTTCAATCCTTGCAGAGCCCTCCTCTTTTCTCAAAAAGAAGCCAGCTGCCACCAAGAAAACAGTATGTACAAAGTAATATTATGAGAGCCGACAGGTTATATCACTGCTACTGTCTTTGATTTGTGCATTGTAAAATGTGTCTGCTTGCAGTTGGCTTCTAAAAAGGGCGGTCTGGGCGCTCAGAAGGTGAGCAGCCAGAGTTTCTCAGAGCTGGAAAAAAAGGCTCAAGCTGCTGACAAGCTGAGAGAAAAAGAAGAGAGCACTACTAATGCCAAGAAGAATGTTCAACCTGAGGAATCTATGTATGTGTCTTTACTTACTTATTTTGATATGTTTTTACTTTCATTTTTGTGGCAATTGGTTTATCTAATAGAGGCGGGTCTGTTTTATTTTCTTTTTTTAAATTCATCCACCTTCCTCCTCCTCTTAGTGCCCCATCACTGCGACTGGCCTATGAAGATCTTGAGCAGCAGAGGAAAAGAGAGGAGCAGAAACTGAAGGGATTAGAGGGGAAGAAGAAGGAGCAAGCTGAGAGGCTAGGCATGGGTTTAGGTATCAGGAGGTATGGTGATGATGAAGGGACAAATGCGATTGATGCCGTAGGTTATAAATACTGTTGGTTCACTCTGTCTCTTTTTTTCTCTGTAGTGGAGTTTCTCACTCTGTGATGTCAGACATGCACATCATTCAGCAGGAGAATCCACTGAGGGCAAAGACCACCAAAGGACGGAGGTACACTGAGGAAGATGATGATGATGTGGCCTTTCCCTCTAGGTCAGAAGACAGGTCTTTTCCCGGGCTGTTGATGATGACGATTCAGATTCATGCTGATATAATCAGACTAATTCTTTCTTCAGACTCATGTCCCGGTATGACGATCAAACAGAGCCGTGTGATAGTTTCTCTTCACGCTGGGCTGATGGAGGCAATGGAGGAGGCTGGATGAGGGAGAGCAAGAAACCAGAGCCGGACTTCTTCCTGTCCTCCACCATTTCTTCACTTGATGACAGGTAGGAGAAGGATGTCTTATGATTTATATGCATAGTAGAACATGAAGACCACAGTAGAAGGTTTTTGCACTGTTTTGCACCACCAGGCAATTTTTTACATATCTGAAATAAGGCCTTCATTCATTCACAAGTTAGTGTTTCTCCACTTTTGGAAACGTGATCACGTTACTAGTAAATTAAATGTCAGATTTGTTTTTGAATTATGGCTGAAATAAAAAAAAATAGAAAATGGAGGCAATGACATGTTTTGAAAATGGGGATATTGGTTAATGGTTAAAGTTTCTAACTATTATTATTTACCATCAGACCCACATCCCGAAGGAAAGCTGAACCAGTGCCAGTGACAGACTCAGAGGAAGCCCAGAAAAAGTTTGGAAATGATGTCAAGGCCATCTCCTCTGATATGTACTTTGGAAAACAAGACAACTCTGAGGTACAGTATCAGCATGGCATTTAAACTGTATTCTGCTTTACACTGCCCCCCATTGTTTAAAACATTGTATCTATTCCTGTTCTTTAGTACGAGGCTAAAACAAGACTGGAAAGATTTGCTGGCAGTGCCTCTATAAGTTCAGCAGACCTGTTTGATGATCCAAAGAAACAGACTTGTAAGAGAGAGCTGCATCATCATTACTTTTGCAACAACAGCATTTTAAATCTTGTGCAACTACCTGAAGACAAAAGCAATGAATGTTTATCTGTGGATGTTCTTTGTCTATTGTGCACAGCGAGTTCGTACAGTCTGACCAACGTGCTGCCCAGCGCTCCTGACATGTCGCAGCTCAAACTGGGAGTGCGCTCAGTTGCAGGAAAACTCTCTGTCATGGCCAGCGGTGTAGTTAGCTCAATTCAGGTTGGTTCAAAATACGGCATCTGACACAAAATATGAATATTAAGCAAACATGACTTCCAACTTCTAATGATGTGTGTTATATCATGTTCTTCTTTCAGGATCACTACAATTCCTGAGTGTAGGTGTGCCTCTGGTCTTCCTCTGATCACCAGGGTTAACTCATCCTCCCAGTGAGTGGTGGTTACTTATGTAGGAGAGAGGAAGAACTCATCTGTTCAATCGCACATCAAAATCTACTCCCCAGATTACCCTGAATACATCTACATCTAGTTTTTTTTTATTAGATACTGTATATAGAGCAGTGGTTAAAATCAAGACAGCTGCAGCACATATTTGTTCCTCTGCAGGAAGCACAGTTTCCATCTATAATACAGTTATGAAGAGTATTTAGTTGGCAGTATATAGTAGTTTGCTTTGCGGTCTTGGATTTAAATATTTAGAAATACTTTATGTAGCAGTCTGAGGGGATTTGCTTTTTGAGTCCTTTGTTAAATTAGGTCAAAGCCTTTAGCAGAAGAGAGAAATTAATTGCAAGTACCTAATTGGTTAACACACTTTTTCTTTTTTTGGGTGCACATTCCCACAAGTTAGAAAGTGTCCTTTCCGTCCCCGAAGTGCACTTACTAATATTTGCTCTTTGACAAACAGGACCAAAAGCTGATCGTGATGCCTTAGGGGACCAGATTATTATTATTATTTTTATTTTTATTTTTTTTGTTCAATTAAACATAATCTCTGTTATGTTTTTATTACAAATATATTTTTTTTGGTTTTTTGACCAGATGACATGGAGCCTAAATATAAAAAGTTTAGGGATATATTTTGAAGTTTGAGATAATGCACTCGTCTGCTTTTCTGATGAGAAGATTGATTCCCCTCTTGTGCATTTTAATTAATGAACCTTGGGGGGTGTCGGTTGGAGTTTGTTACCTGTGGATTGAACGAGGTTGGATGTTTCTGGTCTTTATGCTAAGCAAAGATAACTGGCTGCAAGCTGAAGCTTCTTATTTTGTGGGGAGATATGCGAACCATATTAAACTTTATATCTGAAGCTCACCAAGAAAATGTAGATTCCTTTTACAAACAAAGACTTATTAACTCAGCTGTTTTGAATTAGACACTATAAAGACATTGTAGCTAAAAATATGGTCAGCAATTTAATATATATGTATACAGATAGGCTGAATTTGGAGGGTTGCTGTTTTTATTTTAGTTGATATCTGTATTTTGATTTTTGCAATGATAACCTTGGATGTCCCCCTTGGTATATTATTTAATGGCATGCACTTAATGCCTTAAATGCTACAATCTGCTGATGCCTTTGGGGCATTTGGTGGCACTCAGGCTCCAGTGTACAGCAGCACGTCCACTAAAAAAATGAATGTAAACAATCCATTTTACAGCCTGCTGCCAAGGTCCAAATGATATATGTTCAATATAAGAGAGCCAGTGATGAGACACAAATGGTGCTGAAGGTGGTGTTATCATGTACTTTGGGATTTGATCTTTAGGACCAATAGTTTGATATCCATTTATGGCTTTGGTATTGGGAAAACCACAGCTTGCACTCTAGCATTTATTTAATTTGCTTAAGGCAAACATGTTTTGAAGCGGGTTGGAACATGTCCTTTATATAACTGAGCAATTTCTGTACTGTTCATGCTTCTCAGGAGTTTGATCTGACATAGTGGATATGACACAATATGAAGGAATTATAATTTTTTCAGTTACCAAATACTTTCTAACTCCATTACTACATGCCTTAGTCCAAAGAGCTCTTAATAATGCAGCATAAAATATTGTTCTAAGTCATCTCATTATGTTTTTGCACATAGTTTTGTTGTAACTTGCACGTGGCAGCTTTTTTGCTTGAATGTACTGTGCTGCAGTTGAACGTTTGCCTCTAAGCTGATGATGCGTCCATGTTCCACTTTGCTTTGTTGATCTTTGTAAGGTAGTTTGTGCCTTCTGCTGTTGAATTTTGTCAAATGTCACATTGTCACTTCTGTGCTTAGCATGGCCTTTGAACTTTTTAGAAGACCCTCACGAGAGCCTGAAGACAAGATACCATCTGGTTGCTTTGACTAATTCGTTTAAACAAAGAAGGCGTAACAGAAATGCTCAGTAACTGAACAGTAGACTTGGAACTGCTACATACAATCTTATTTAGGGCTTTGAATTACCATTTATAGAAAGCTATGGATAATCATATTTTGGACATTTTTGACACTCAATGTAATGTAATGTAATTAAACATTTTGAAAACATGCCGAATAAATGGCTTGTGGTGAAACCCTGGTCTTTAATTTATTGTCTCAATATCTTTCTGTGTGTCCTTCTATGCCGCTCTATAGCTTTGTTAATATCTAATGTTTAATGTTTATAACAGGAGAATGAGATTCTTTTTTTTGGAGGAAATGTGTACCTACATATTCCGTCTATTCAATAATCCATGAATTGATGAATTGTTTTTTTTTTTTTTCGACATTTGAGAAGAGAAAGTTAAATTCAGGAAAAACGCTGGCAGGCGCTTACGTGGCTGGTTGGGGCGTTCAATGTGCTTGCTGGGCGGTGGGAAGCAAAACAACACCGAAGACATCGTTCAAAGTTTAAACAACGAAATTTCTTAATACGCCTAAAATATTCACATTTGATTGAAAAATCTTTGTGACTTCGTGTGAATAGAAATCACCCCGTCTGTCCACCATACACTTTATATCGAACACATTTATTTGTTCTGTAATATTGAGGTTTTCCGACAGCATTTGAAGGCGACATTTTTCCAAGGAAGAAGGTAAATCCTCTAACAGCATGTAAACTCCGCCGTTAGCCCTGATTTTAATTTTTAACATTAATGCCTATCATTATGATCTTACCTACCTATAAAAAGTGTCTTTTTCTAACTTTAAAACATTAAATATATGCGTTAGACGGTTTCTTTGGGGCCGGCCCGTTCAATTCCTTCACAGTAAAAGTTGCTAACGGTTGATGCTAACGAGCCAAAACATGCCGACCGAAGTGAAACAGAGGAAGAAAACACAGAAACAAAGTGAAGAGATGTCGGAAACCTCGGCTGCAAACGGGAAAGACGAAGCCTCTAAAGGAAAGAGAGAGCTTGGGAACGATCCCGGAGCGAATAAAACCTCTGTCTGTCCGGACATCAGGAGTTTCATGTGTTTGTTGTCGCTGGCAGCTTGCGGAGCCATGAGCTGGTAAGTTAACACAGTTTGGGATGACTCCTGGAAAAACACTTCAATCTTTTCTTCCATGCATTCAAATGTATTTTTCTTTATCTCTCAGGATGGTGCTGCAGCAGAATGACAGGTTTTCCCAAATTGAGGAAAAGTACAAATCTCTAAACGGGAAGACTTCACATCTGTTCGACATGGAGGAGGAAGTCCTCAAAGTGTCCAAGAAGGTGTGTTTGATTTTCTGCACTCAGAGATGACACCTTCAGTTAAAGCTCATCATAATAAAACCAAACTTATTTATTTTATCTGATTGCCCATTTAAGATTTTTTTTTCTTTGAAAACTAGCTGAAGGAGCTGTATTAATGCTGTATCCCACATCCAAACCCTGAATGCCTAAATTTGAATTTTTCAGATGAGCACAAATAGTTTTTACATGCATCTTTATGTCTTCATTCACATTTGTGAGCTTTCAATGCAACGTTATCTTTTGCTGCCCTTTTTATATGCATGAGCTTTGTGTCCTGTTATATGTATAATTATATATAAATGTAAATACAGAGGACAGTTAGAGCCCTCACAGAAACAGCCCTCCTGTTTTCTGTTGCGGCTGCAGCTTGCCGCCTCTGAGGATGACCTACAGGAGGCGCTCTCCACTGTCTCCTTGGCAACAAGACTCCAGCAGGACATCTCCACCCTCCATGCTGCTGTCATGGTGATGCAAGCTGACGAGAACTCCGCCTCCCGTGACCTGCAGGCGGTCAACGCCCACTTCCTCAATGTGACGGAGACGTGGCAGGAGCGCCTGGCAGCCATCAACTCTGACCTGGCTGTCCTCAAGTCCGAGTCACGAGAAGCCCACAGCGGCGCCACTGAACAGGTGAACGAGGGTGAAAGGAGGGCCCGGTTGCTGGCAGAGAGGTTGGAGGAGCTTGAGGACAGCACAAAGAGGAACGCCCGAGCTCTAGAGCGCACAGAGGAGGACGATGCCAAACGAGTGCAGGATCAGTTGGACTGGAACACCAAGCAGATCCACAAGCTGGAGGAGCAGATCAGCAGCCTGACCAAGATGGAGGCTGAACTCAGCTCTGAGCTCCAAGAGCACATTCCTCGGGCAAAGGAATGTGAGCAGCACCTCCCTAAGGTGGAAGAGGCGGTGCGCTCCATCCTGAAGCTGGGGGGTGATCTGAGCGGGGCGGAGAAAAGACTGGAGGAGGTGACATTACAGGTGTTTGGGACAGAGGACAGCATGCTGAAGGCAGTGAATGAAATCCTCAAGATCCGACAGGAGCTGGACGTCCTTCAAGCTCAAAACAGCATCATGAAAATGAAAAATGAGTTGTCAGTGGTTAAAGAGGCAGTCCGTGAGCTCGCCATGGTGCTCAGGGAAAATACAGTAGACAGCCAAAATGACTTCAACACTATGGAAGAGGATGAAGAATGGAAAGATGAGGAGGAGGAGGAGTGGGGAAAAGATGACCAGAATGAAGAAAATAAACCTCATAATGATGACATCACTGAATGATGTCATTATTTTCATTTAGTGAGGGAGGAGGAGTGTTCCTGTCGTACTAGTCACTGTAAAAATGCTGTTCAACTTCAGTATTAATGCTTTGAGAAAGTGTGCACCTCAGCTTAATATTCTAAAATTGTAACTGTCATCACAGGAACAATCAATAATATACCTCGGTGGTTTGGCCAATGGTTCTGTAAAAAGTGTGTCCTTTATTTTTAAGACCTCTGCACTGATCCAGTATAGTCTGATATTAGTTTTTGTGGATGTAACTCTGTTGGGCAGGAAAAGTAACAAACTGATACTCAATGAATCCTTTTCGGTAATTTTTCACACAGGTACCAAATATTATCTTATGTTTTGAATTAGAATAACTTTTTTTGCTCATTTAATAGTAGAGAGAAATTTTGGGGGGGTTGATCTCTTTGGAAACAGCAGTTTGATGGCAGTTTGTTCCGTCTCAGACATTTGAACTGTAAGTTTGGGCTGAAAATGTATACTATTTCATATTTATATTGACTCTTTTTGCTAATGGATTATTGAATAAAATCACATTTGTTGTGTCTTATTCATGCAAATTTGTATGATTCTCGTTAACTTTTGAGTCTTGAAGCACATACTTTCCTGAAACATGATAATGTACAAATGCTTAAAATAACTTCCTGCACCTGTCACTCTATCTGCTCTACGTCCTGTTTCAGTGTGAGCGTGTCCAGCTGATGCTGGAGGGTCTGGGGGGTGACCGGAGGGCTCTGCGGCCTCAGCTGGAGGGTCTGGAGCAGGACGTGGTCCAGCTGAAGGAGTGGACGTCTGTGATCACTGAAAAACGAGCTCAGCTGCAGACCAGTCTGAGCACACTGAGAGACACCGTAGGACAGATTGAAGAACGCACCTCTGCCATCACAACAGACTTTACCAACAAGGTATGTTCGGCTTTTTGTGTTGATGTGGAATTTTTGGAAATGCTTTAGTGAAAAAAAAAAACAAGCAGTGTTGTTTTTTGTCAGTGTTTCTGCCTTTGAATATCTTGATTAATGGATGTGAAAGTGTTTAAAATCTTAGAACCCGAGGTGACATCTTCAAATGTGTTGTTCATTATGGCATAAGACACAGAAAAGCTTCATACCGTCGCATTTTATGAAACATAAACCAGCCAGTTTTCAGCTATGTAAGCTTCTGTTTTCCTGTATCCTTCCTCTAGGTGGCATCAGTGAGGACAGATGTGCGCAGGATGGACGGCCTGCGTTCTGAGCTGCAGTCTGTGCTTACTCAGGTGGGAGAGCTGGAGGACAAGACGGCTCAGGTGGAACACAGCATGGTGAAGCGTATCGGGGACCTGCTGGCCGGCAGCATTGACCGTGTATCTAATCTCCGGGCTGCCTCTGAGCGCAACGCTCAGGCCATAGAGGAGCTCCGCAGACGCATCCTTGAGGTCAGCACTGCTGACAAACAGATCTCTGAGCAAATCAGGGAGTTAGAGAGCGGCAGAGCTCGCCTCATACGGACAGTGACCTTTGCCAATGACCTTAAACCAAAGGTGGCTGCTATTAAGAGAGATTTTGGGGCGTTTGAGCCTCAGGTGTCAGATCTGACTCTGCGGATTGGAAGACTTGCAGAGGATCTCACTAAAAGAGAGCAGGAGATTGCTGATCTTCGACAGACATTAACTAATCTGACTGCGGTGGAGGGAGATTTAAGTGTCACAAAGAAACAGGTTAGAGAAATCGCTGATATTACTGACGTTGGAGAGATGCACCGGCCAGCGTGAGCAGCACACTCCCGACCACAAACAAGTAATGGCTGATTAGTTGCTTCTTTTTTTTTTTTTTTTTTTTTTTATCTGTTATTCTATCTGTCTTACTGCTGTTCAGAAGTTTACTGAAATAAATATGAAACTGTGTTTACCAAACTCTGAAACTATCTGCCCAGCCTTGAAGTGTTAATCTGTAAACAGGAAATCCCAACCTCTTTACAAGTATAAATGTAAACAGTCAGCATTTCTTGTAGTTGTTGCAAATGTTGTCTCACATCAGCAACTTAAACATCAATGCTTGTTTGTTTGTCAATGTGAACTGAAACTGAATAACACATTCTAGCTAATTTACCAAATTTCTTTAGAAGATTATTCATTTCCATGAAATTGAGACTCGGATCCTTACAAACCTTGGGTTCTGATTTGCCTAGGAAGAAATTTAGAGTCAGTCTGATGGGCAGTGAACCATCTTCAAGGCTCCTGGCTTGTTCCGTTTTCTTTCAACTTCAGCAGCAGAGTCTTACCTCTTAATGATATAATCGTAAGGGCCGGGCCCTAAACAAATGCTCCCCACTTTAACCATGAAGGTGGTACAATAACACCGTGGTCACCGGGCTACACACTGTGACTCACTCCTTGCCTCTGAGGGGCCCTCAACATTACTGCAATAGTTTATTAGCTTCCAAACACCCTGAAGCTAAAACTGATCACTTTGAAGTGGCTGCACATCCGCAGCCTTGTGTTTCACAAGGTGAAGAACATTTCTGCAGAACGCCTGGAAGAAAGTTCAAACTAAACAGCCACAAAGAAAGTGATCTGCTGTTTGCAGATTAATGGGACGAGCAGTTGAACTTCAGTTATTACACAGTAGGAGGATCGTCTGCTTGGCTCCACATGTGTAGTTTGTCTTCACGCTGATCTGTGTAAATGTGCTGGATGGACGTGAGCGTTACATCCATCAATAAGTCATTAAGTCAATAAGTCTTCATTCCCACAAATAGAATCGCTCATCATGTAACAGAAGAGGTGGCTAAACCCAAAGCTACAAATTATTCACACCAAGGAATAAAATCTCACATCTTTGGGTCGACAAGAGGTTTTATTCTAAAAAAAAAAACAAACAACATGTATTGAGTAAACAAAGAAGGGCTCAAAAAGAGCTTATTATTGCATTTGGAGGTTCAAAAAAGCCTTGGCTTGGAACTTTTACAGTCTTACAGAACAATTAGAAACACAAGAAAACAAAACTACAGTGCAGAATGGGTGTGGGTTTGAATTCACAGATCAGCAGTCTAACTTTGCCCCTCCAGCCTGACTGAACCTAGCTTTCCTCACTTTGTTCTACTAAAGTGTGCATCAAGTTTTGAACAAAAATTCTTCATTCAAAATTTGGAAAGTGGGTTCGGGGCACCTGTTTGGTTTTCATTATTGTCCCTGCTGTGAGATGTTTTAGTGTTGTGATGTCACACATCCTGAGGTTCCTCGTTCTCTCTCTCATCCGGTGCTTTGGATAACCCTTCGAGTGTCTGTGTGGTCTCCTGCAGCGCTTTCTGAAGAGCAGCAATAGCCCGATCGTGGCCTTCTAGCTTGGCTGCTTTTTCTTCCAATCCGGCCACCATGCTTCGCAAGTTGTCCAGCTGCTCAGGCGCCACGCTGCTCTCGTTGCTGCTGCTCCCGCCCTCCAGGGCAGCAACCTTCTTCTTCAGCTCCTCCACCTGCTCATCCAGGCTGGAGTCTTTCGAAGCTAACTGGGTCTGGGCAGCATCCAGAGCGTCCATGTTGGACTGGAGCTCCTCCATGCTGCTTTTCAGCACCTCCAGCTCCCCCTCCAAGCCCGTTTTGGCTTTCTCCACAGCCTGCCCCTGTGCAGCCAGGGTGCTTTCATGGGTGTCATATTTTGCGAACAGTGATTCCACTTTGGAGGTCATATCTGACAATGATGCAGACAGCGACTCTCTGCTCTCCTCTGATTCTTTAACTCTGGCTTCAAGATTCTCTGAACTTTTCAGGGCCTGAGTGGCTGCTGCATCCACCTGCCTCTCCACATTACGAACAGCGTCAGCGGCCTGCGCCACCCCGCTCTCCACTGTCAGCGTTGCGTCTTTCAGAGCCTGAACTTCGGCCTCCACCTCAGCCAGCGACTTCCTCAGACTCCCAACGTTCTCCTGCATGACTGATCTCACTGTCTCCACTTCCTGAGACAGTGAAGCCACCTCCTGGTTGCGAGTTTGGAACTCTTGTCTCACAGCACCTATCTGCACGCTGAACGAATTCATTGAGGCGTCGACTTCCTGTTTGGTGGTTTTGATTTCAGCCACGGTATCGACGATTGCAGAGAGCTCCTGTTTGACAAGCGCAGGGTCCTCTATGTCACCCAGACGGGCTTTGAGTTCAGCAAGCTGGGCCTGCGACTCTCCCTGAGCTTCAGTGAACTCCGCCATGCTGGTCCTGATGGACTGACTCACCTCAGCCAGTCGTTCCTCCACAGTCCTCTCCAGAGAGGAGAAGTCCTTCTCGCGAGCCTCCTTCACCTCGTTGATTCCCTCTGAGAGGTCCCTGAGCAGATCGTTCTGGAGGTTTTGAAGGGCCTCTTCCACCCTCCTCGTCTCCACCTCACCCTTCTTCATCCGGCTGACGGCCCCCTCCAGCTCCACCCGTGTGATGCCCAGCGATGACTCCAGTCCGTCCACAACGCTCTTCAGAGACTCCATCTGTGCAACGAGGTGGACACACATACAGCCTCAGAGTGAAGGTCATGCCACCCAGCTTGTTTCATTTATTTAATCTGCTATTTCAGTTTTACAGGCCATAAAGAACCCAAACTGAACTTTCATTTTTACACTCAAGTCCCCATTTGTAGAAAAGGTAGGAGAAAGAATATGTGGTGCATGAAATGGATAATAAAGTCATTTTGGTATGACTTTAGTAATGTTCACTATGCAATTCAGATTTGCTAAGAACACTTTTACAACCAAGTCTGCTGCGAAATGTAAAAAAAAGCACCAGAAGCATGGCACCCCTATAGTTTGAATGGGTAGAGTTGAGTCATCACATGACTGAAGTCACTCCTGCTGGGGTGGGGTGGGGGGGTAGAGTCAACTGTCCCCACCCCTGTAGTTTGGTTTCCTATGCAGCCTACCTGCTGTGAATTCACACCCCTCCCCCAAAGATGAGCATGAAATAGTACCAGATGAAGTACATGTCTTATAACCTCACATAAAGTGAGTGTAACAACAAAAACAGAGGTGTGGGCCATCGGTGCTTGTAGTACCTGATGGGACAGTCCTGGGAGGGGGGGGGGGGGGGGACATTTGGTGGATTTGGTGTCTCCTCATCTGCCACCTACCTGTTGAACGACCCCCTCCAGTTTGAGGGCCAGCCCTGCGCTCTCCGCATGCCAGGCGCTGGTCCGCCGGACTTCTTCCACGACCTGCTGGAGGTGGAAAGCACCAAAACCTGCTGCTCCTATCAACCCAACATAGAACAGCGCAGTCACAAGGAGCCCCAGGCAGCTCCGCGGTTTTGGCCCCTGGGCCCCGGAGCCGCTCACTCCGTTACCGGCTGCACTCTTCTGGCTTTTCCTCGACGCGTCTTCTTGGCTTGGAGCGGCGCTCTTCTCGCCCAAGTTGCTCTTGTGTCGGTTTTTTGTTGTCATCTTCGGCAGGAGATCGGTCAGGTCGGTTTGTCGGTGTGATGTGAGTGCTGCTGGTTTTGCAGTCGTGGATGGAGAGCGTTTCCAGTCCGGGCCCCCCCTGACAGAGCCAGCAGCGTATCAGTGAGCGCGTCGTGTCTTTCCAAGGGGCTTTTTAAGTTGAGGTATGCGGATGGGGGTTGTCCCATGTTCGACTCCGGGCTCCGTATAGGTCCAGCTGAATGACACCAACACCGAGGAAAAATGAATGATCTCTCCTGCTCTCATAGTGTAGAGATCATAGCCCCTTTCCAAACTTAAACCAAATCCGTTATAACCACTTTGTGATACACCCAAAGGTAAGTTTCTGCAGATAACAGGCTTCCCTCTGGTGGGGCAGCTGCGATGCAGCCCACAAAAGGGACTTTTTACCAGTAGGCAGCTTTTCAAAGTGACATTTTTAAAAGTTTGTGCCAAAACAAGCATCAGATCAGATTGAGAAACTTTAAGGGGAAGAAATCACGGGTGAGAACTTTGTGGAGGAAAAAGCTGCACCATCTTGGGATCACACGTCATACCAAAAGTCTATTAATCTGCATGTGGTTGGCATGAAACATATATATATATTCCATCTTATATATATTATGCATGTCTTCTAAAAGTGGCACTAGTTGAGATATAAAACTAAAGTGTAGCAGACTGATGCAAACTTTCCTCAGACGCCTCGTTGTGCAGCAGAGCATTGCAGGGAGGGGTTCTGCCTTTCCTCCCTTTGGTAGTCTCCTCCTTTCACAGCCTACGTGGCAGCTGCAGTCTCCGCTGCAGGCTGCTGCTTCATTTTGAGTGAAACTCTGCAAGGGGACACCCATCTGACAGATCAGCTGAAATCGAGTACACAGATGAAGAAATTAAAAGTTCATGTCGTTTCAATAGCTGAGTTGCCTCCATTATGGACTTTACAAACTTTGTGAAGCCACGTTTCGGTGCAAATTTCCTTAATAAACAATTGAGTATCCCAAAGAAAACACAAAACACACACACACACACACACAGTGATTTTGCATCTATCATTAGATCAGCAACATGCTTTTGTATGCTAAATTGCACAGTTTAATTTGCATTCCGGGGAAAACTCGACAAGGACAGGCACATCAGGCTGTTAGTGTTCTTGTTGGACAAGGAAATATAAAGAGAGAAACCAACCAGTGCCTCAGTTGGAGCACTAGATGTCACTAAAAGAGCATTTTGTGATTAACTCAAACACTGACAACAGATCATCCCATGAAGCCAAATTAAATCAGTTTGTTTAAAAAAAAAATCTGTTTCTGAATGTAAACCAGTCCTTTGTTCGTTTTATTTTTAGTGGTATACTCAATCATCACGGCTGGCTGTGTGCAAAAAACCGAATTATGAGTCCTGTCTTTGTCAAATTCCATTTAATTTATCGAGTTTCTTTAAGTGTTTCCATTTTTCTGATATGTTTGGTTACATTTATTTCCACTTCCCCATCCGAGGTTATAGTAAAGGATTCTCTTGTACTATTGTCATAAAGAAACACCAACTTCTGTATTGTATAAACTTTTCTTTCGGGTGAACTAACATTTAAATAATTCCAGTATCCGTCAATACACACATGCCTGCCTTTGTCGGAAGTGGAGGAATTTCCCGGCGTACAATGAAGGCAGCGAGACGCTCCTCCCACACGCCGTGACGTCAGCGGCAGTCCCCTCCGGCTCGCCGTCCAGGTGCTCTGTGTGAGATACTGCGGAGCTCCGGAGCGGTCCGCCGGCGGAGCTACCTGAGATGGCCTAACCCCGTACGGTTCGTCCTTGACCCCGACCGGCACTCGGACGTCTGTAATGCCGTATTCCCGCACACCACCCGGAGAACGACGCGGGATGGAGACGGACTCGGGAACCAGAATTTGAGCTCCGTGTTCATTCCTCCTCCTCCTCCTCCCACCCAGACTCGGAACCGCTAGCGGCGACGGCTACCCAGCCAGCTAGCCAGCTAGCCAGCCTCACGGCTCAGACACCCGGCTGCTGCTGCTGCTGCTGCTGCTGGGGCAGCGGGTTTACGCGGCTATGGCCGGCCTCATCAAGAAGCAGATCCTGAAGCATCTGTCCAGGTCAGTGCCGAGCCGGACCGAGCCGAGCCGAGCCGGGGTTAACGTTACCGGAAAAAGGATGACTAGCTCGTTAGCTAGCTACAATTAAAATGTCTTACAAGAAAAAAAAAAACAAAAAAAAAAACAAACAAACAGCGGGCGTGTTTCATCTCTGGGAGTGGGTGAAAATATTCGCAGTCGAGGTCTGTTAAGTTAGTCCACAACTATGATAATTGTCAGGGTTTCTTTCTAATTTAATTTTAATTTTTATGAGGAAATAATCCTCGCAGTCCCAGGACGTGGCTCCCCCCCCCCCCCCAGGCTAACCTGCTAGCCTCAGGGTTAGCTAACGTCGGTGAACGGTTAATCCGTCCTGTGTTGCTTCGGGCAGGTTGAACCCGTCCGGTGTTGGAGGGAGGTGGTCGAAAACAAAAATCTCAGCCTTCACCTGAAGCTGCTGCTGCAGCAGCTTGTAAACACACTCTCTCTGCGGCACAGATCTGGGTTTGACAGATAGAATGTGAAGTTGGGAAATCAGAGAAGGGTTTGCACAGTCTTCTTGCGTCAGGCCGATTTGTTGGAGGTTTGTTTGGGGGGGGTAAAGACAGTCTACCTTAATCCTGAGCACAGAGCACAAGATCTTTTCAACATAGAAGGTCTAACATGCAGGATTCTTAATTCAACAGATTTGAGGTCATTATACATCATTTAACAGCCCCCCTTTCTGGGATCTGAGCAGTCATTGTGTCCATCTATTTTTTCAGATGTTCTGTTGTTATTTGTTGCATTCTGTCCTGTCTCTTACGTGCATTATTTATCGTTTTCCACCTCCCTCAAGGGACTTTCTATGGACTACTTCCTTGTTTTATTTTCCGGAGGGCTTGAAAAATGCTGCACTGGTTTCCACCTGCACATTAAATTGCCAATAATAAAAAAGCACCTTTAAACCTTGAACTGTGCCCAAAGGCGTGAGTCTACTGCATAGTGATGGTGGCAGGGCATTGAAATCAAATGTGTACAGAGCTTACATGTAATAACATAAGTGACAGCTGTTATTTTTAAATTGCAGGTCACAGATGACTAAGTGCTCGAGAAGGTCATTAGTATGCAGGTGGACTGGTTTGTGTTCTTCAAAGGAAAGCGTAAAATATGAGCGTCCTTGGTGAGAGGAGCCTTTGTAGTGACGGAATTGTGACTAACATGTCACTCGCTGATCAATAACTTAATGGTGTATGCAATTGCTTTGTCCTTCATGCACAATGCCACAGCCAGTTTTAGCATTACCTCCAACACAGCCTACAGGACATGCCCTTCATTGTCCTAGTACTCTAGATTGTGTGTGTCCAGGCAATTCACAAATCTGCTCTGCATATGACTGTGCACGACATCAGCAGTGTTTGCATCAATGCTGATAGGAAATGAATGGAGAAGTAGTGACGTCATCAGCATTTGTTCTGGCCTGTTTGGTGTGTCACTGATGGAAACGTACTCATCTGACATTTGTCCAATCCGCTGTCCTTTGGTGAAATTATGTCAGAGTAAAAGTGCAAGTGTCAGCAGCAACATCACCTCATACAAGCTCAACTCTGGTAGACCATGATTATAATCTTTGTTTGAAACATTCTGCCTGTATTCTCTCCGCTCAGGTTCTGCCTCATGCTGCTTCATCAGAATCAGGCAGGAATAGTCTGCACTTCTAGCTCGCTTATTCATACACACCTACGATGTGATTACACAGCTACATGTTGTGTTGTGGGTGTCGACATGTCAGCTCAGCCTCCATGTCTAACAGTTGCAGAGGACAAACGCCTGTCTGATACTGTCTGTGACCAGGATAAGCTTGTCTCAGTGAGGCAGACCCACATCTTCACAGTTCGTTGACTCAGAAGTCTGCAATGGCTGTTGCTCCTCCAGCACAGTTAAGCACACTGAGGCGTTAATGACATATCAAACTAGTTGAAGCCCATTTTGATCTCGCTCTACTGATAGAACCCCAGGTGTATGTGGCTTGTCATGTATAAGGATTAATTTGTAAATGTTTAGCAACATGGCTGAGTTCTGAGTTTTTCCAAAGTGAGAGTGTAGGGGCAGAGCGAGGATTGAACTCAGGAAGCCTCTGAGGGTGTGTTGATGGCAAGGTGTGTGTCTGCATTACAAAGAAATTATCGACAGGACCCTGGAGCAGAGCCAGATAGCACAATATCTCACTACACAAACTGACATACATAAATACAGGTTGATGGGGAAAACAGCTAAACAAGGTCAGTGATGCTCAGGCACGTTTTCTTTGCTTTGTTCTTCCACAGGAGAGAACCTCTCATGTTATTACATGAAAGTGGAAGGTCAGATCCAGCTTCGAGCAGCGCGCTGGAGCTGGTATATATTCTGACAGGAGAGCTCATTTACAGGTGTTATAGTTGAACAATGAGAATTAGTCTTTGTGTCAGTCTTTTCTTGTTTTTGTCTATCCCTTCAGCTTTTGTTGGTATCTAATAGTTTGTTATCCTCCCTTTTGATTAGGATAAATGGTCAAAAGCGAAATTATTTTTTCCTCTAATATATGAATATTTGCACAATTTCTATGTTTTGTGTTATTTTTGGCTGAAATTATCATGTCAGCTTTGCTTTAACATAAGGTTAATTTGAATTTTTTTTTGTTTTCTGACAGTTCATGGACCAAACAATGAATTTCTATGAATTCTAATTCAGCAAGAGAATATTCAACAGAATAATGAAAATAAGCATCAGTTAGTGCCACATCTAGAAATCCTGGCCCTGTAAAAACCATCCAAAGTCTAATTAAGCGTTGCCCCTTCCTTCCTTTTCTTTTCATTATGATTACATAGAAAATTGCCTTATTAATTTCACAGGGCCACGGCAATTTTACTAATCGTAGGTAGCATAATTAAGTCCTGAGTCATAGGGGAATGTAGCTTGTTTGAACAGGAGAGGAAGATTTGCTTGATGTGGATAAGGCAAAGCTCTTAAAAGACCAATCTGCACAAAATGGGTCCTTTAGAATGATAAGATTTTGTCTTCACCTTCTAATTGAAAGAGTTCATGGCCTAAAAGATTAGGAATATAATCAGGCTGGTATCGGTGGACTGTTTTGAGGTTAAGTCAGGACATTATAGGAGAATTGATACAATGGCAATACTCTTGTATGCACTTCTCCTTTTTACAGTTTAACAGCAAATTATTATTATTACCCTCTCTGTACTGCTTTAAGAGTTTTATATGATTGGATTTAGGTGATATAATGGTTATTGGGAATAGTTGGACCAGCAGCTGATCCCCAAAAAAATTTAGTCCCTCAAATTTTCGGTCGACGAAGAGGAAACTGTCTCCGAAATGAGTCAGCTAATGTATTTTAACTCAGTTATACAAAATATAGTTTGTATTCCAGTGTACGTTATGTAAGTGTAACAAGCCCCTTTTTTCTCCATCAGTGAGAATGGCAGATTTAGAGCTTATTGCGGTGAGAGAGAGATGGGTTCATTTCTGTTTGTTTGCCATCATGAGGCTGACTCCTTCCATCCTGCAGTGATGATGCACTATACTGATGAACTCCACCGTTTCCAGTGTTATTTCTCTCCGCTGGTGGGAAGGCAATTACGCCATGAGTCAAGACTGAGTGCCTTGCTGTGGGTGTCTCATCAGTGTGTGGCTGTGAATTACTTGTTTGCACCCTAAATGTCTGGTGTGTATGAGTTTTTTGTTTTTTATGTGCGTGAGCAGTGTCCTTACAGGACGTCTTTCTCTGCCATTGTATAAGTGGGATAGGTCTTGGATTGTTTTCTTTACATTCAGCCATTTTGGGTCTTTGGGTCACTTCACTTTGACAGGTGGGCTGCGTACTTTTGAAGTGTTGTCCCTGTTGTTGTGTGTGTAGGTTTGTTTGTTTTTTTGTAGGAGTTTGTGTAAGTAGGCTTCAGAGCATGTTGAGTGATCCTCCTTGACAGCAGCCTTTTTAATGATGGCTCTGTTTGCTTTGTTTAATTCATTTTCATATATTTTCACAACATTTTGCCAAGAGCTGCAATATCAGAGCAGTGCCACTTTCATAAGGCATAAATACCAAACATGGCATGCCAGACATGTTTGTGCTTTTATAATATCTGCTGTGACCATTGCCAGAAATATATTAAATTACAAGAAAGCGTTCCCCAGTAAATATTTAATACCCTACTTTCAGATTTTGCTCAAACTGTTGAGCAAATCTTTTCCAAATTCATTTTCTGTCAATTCAGCAAACAACTGAAATTATTTCACCTTGATACAGTACTCTTCTCTTTATAACATGCCAATGGTTTTTATGACAACTTCCTAATTTCTGGTTCAGAACTGCGTAACCATCTAACAATAGAAAGAGGAAGAGGTACACATAAAGGTACGTCTACTATTGTTATACACTCAATTAGATAAGCAGAGACATTCAGGTGCATCATAATGCCTCTTCTGCTTCTCTAAAATAACATTTCATGTTTATTTTAAATCAATCTTCGATTATCAGAAAGGAATTTTCATGACTCAAGATTAATATTATTAAGTGTGAATGGTGGAAGATTGCAGACAAAACCAACTGATAATCAAGGCCCATGAATGCCTCATGAATGCGAGCATGATATTTAAGTTTGGGTGTTTTCAGTTTTCCATTTGGTTTGCCAACGCACCCACACTGCAGGCAGTCAGCCTACAAACTCTGCAGTACTACTTTCCTCTTAACACGAGTGCAGTGGATAGATAACATATTATCTCTGACCAGTCAATAGAAATATATTTTGAAGTCAACAGTTTTCGATTCCTTTAATGAACTTTCTTCACATAAAATATTATAGATTTCCACCAACGACGATAAAACAAATCAGCTGAGTTCTTTACAGCCTTTACACACACTAAATGATTGTTTAGTGTGTCACCGTTGCTACTGGTATCCTGTAAGCCCTCCTAAATTAGAAGGGGTTGTCAGACTCATTACAGTGATACTGAATGGGCTAGTGAAGGATTTAAAGGCCAATTTTAAATGTCACATTCTCCGTTTCTGCTGTTGAGCCAAATTTGCTGCTTGGTTTAATGAGCACTGGCAGGAAGGAATGTGGTACCATCACAAGTCTTGCCTTTCTCCCCCCATAAGATTATTTTCTCTTATTTTTTGTTGTTTCTTTGTGTTTCTCCCCTATTTGTCTCCTTTGCCTCTATTGCTCTCTGTGTGTTGCAATAATCTTAGTTGCTAAAAGAAGCTGCTTTGGCTGAGTCATTCTGACCATCTTCCCTCAGGCTCCTCTCTTTCTGGCACTTGTGTCATCAGGCTGCGCCACGAATATGCTATTAGAGTGCCGGAAAGAAATGGGAGAGTCCAACTTTCCATTTACAGACAAAGACTAAAGTCTGCCTGCAGTGTATTGTGGTAAAGGGGGAAAAAGCTGCAAGCTCAGCGTACTGGGGCAGACAGTTTTAATGCATTTTTGTTGAGTCTAAGTCACAAAATCCAACATGTTATTTATTTCATCAGCTTTAATTTACAACAAAAAGCGGCTGAAACTATACTTTTCGAGGGGAATGTGGACATAGAGCTGTTGAGTGGTTCGTTTGTTTTTGACACACAGTCAGACCCATCTCCAGGCAGTATCTGTTGCTAATCTCGACATGGGCCTGGATTTGGTCTGGTGAGCTCATCTTTGCTAGCTGGAATAATGGCTGAAGTCAAGGAGCGATGAAGGGGGAAGAACAGAGTGTGTCAACTTAATACCCTCTGATTTACCTTTTTGTTCTCAATAATGACTTGGATCTGTGTGACTAACCTTATTTAGCATTAGTAGCCTAAACATTAGAGAGATGACCATGAAATTATGTGATTAGTGTATTGGTTTATTCATGACTTTGAAAGAAGAACAGAGGAAGCAAAAGGTTGCCCAGGGGAAGCCGACAAGCCAGAAAAGGAATGAGAGGGTGAGTGAAGCTGGCTGGCCGGCTGGCTGACACTTGATCAGCAGCAGGGATGAATATTTCACTGGTCACAAGGCTGAGACACTTCAGCAACAACGTCTATCTCTAAGTCAAACTGACTGGGTGTGTGCATCCATGCAGCCACATGAGAGAATAGTACTGTTTGTGTTTCGTTACTGTGCTGAGTGTATGTGTGTATGTGCTGCTAACCCTGAATAATTTACAGAGATGGTGAATTAGAGAGGAATCTTACACTGCCAAGGAGAAGGTGTTGAGTGGATAGAAGCAGGAATTTGAAAGAGTGAATAATTTAAACTGTGGGCAGCTGAATCACAAAGCTTTGCTCAATGGACAAAGTTTCTTTCACACTGCTGAGACTGACGCTCGCTCTGTATGCTGATGCTCGTACCCCTCAGTGAAGCCTGGACAGTCTCCCTTAAACCATCCAGTCACTGAGTGCCTCTGTACTCATAGATCACCACTTTTGCATAGATGATAATGCAAATTATCCTAACCACTACAGGTAAACACCCAACTCAGATCAAGTGATCCTTTGGTGCTCGGGCTGTCATATAATATTGCTGCATTGTTGGATGAAAACCAAATCTCCAAATGTACCGGTTGTGTTGCTGGAAATCACACTTGAATACATAATGTGTTGCTGAGCTCTACACATCACATAGTTGAGGTTGTGTGACTCCTGACCGCTAGAGGATGTGAAATCAATACGAACCGTGTTTTCAGAGATTCCATTATGTTGCTCTCTATTTAGTATATGACCACTCTGCTAATTATTAACCAATAATCAAACTTTGAATAGGTGCTTTATTCGTGGACACTGATTTTATGGCCTCAGGTGTATTTACTTAAGTTAAAGAGCAAATAGACTACACACACAAAATCCCTCCATTATCTACACATCTATGTGCATGTGCATATTTTTCGTGAAAACTGTGAAATTATTATCATTATTGGCTCATATCTTTTTACACATATCATTTAATAACTCACCTAAATGCATAGCCCAATCTCACAAAGGCCAATTATCCTGAGATGTATCAGTGTTTTCCATTATCAAAATTCAAACACTCCGCACCTTTGGCCTCTCTCCCCCATGTCTTTATCATATTAAGTGGTAACTCTGGTTACAAAGCAAACAAAGGCAGTTTATAAAGCCCAAATTTACAGGAAAGAGTCATTTACTGACTTAATTGATTATTTGTTTTTAGTCCCAGAGTATGACTTCAACATAGTTAAACAACGTTTAACTCCAATTTCTGGGTTTATTTTCGACTGTACTTTTCAGAGTAGATGTTTTTTATTAGATATAATGCTTTATGAAATTAAAACTTTGGCTTTGCAGAAAATGAAAATGTGTTGTTTGCATGCTTAATTGGAAAGAGGCCTCTCTCTCCTCAGCCAGTACACCAAAAGCCAAACAGTTGGGGTTTGTTTGGCCATCCTTTTGCTTTGCCAAGAACGTCGTTCTATAAATATTCTCAAACTCAAAGTGTCACTTCTCATCTATGTCTTGTAGGTTTGCTAAGAACCTGTCGCCAGACAAGATCAACCTCAGCACGCTGAAGGGGGAGGGACAGCTCACCAACCTGGAGCTGGATGAGGAGGTTCTTCAGAGCCTGCTGGACCTGCCCACCTGGTTGGCCATCAACCGTGTAGAATGCAACAAGGCCGCCATTCGGGTGAGGAATTTAAAGGAACCTTTCTTGTTGGTGGGGTTGGATGAGCGGCTGGAAACATCCCTCTTTTCTCTGCTATAAATATGAATTGTTAACCTTGAAACTGGGAAAAATAAATAGGGAAAATAATTTTTATCCTTTGTTTAATTCGAACAAAACTGAAGTGCATTTTTAGAGTATTATGTGTCTTATGTGAACAGCACCCCTGATTTACTTTAAATGGCTCAAAGCCAAAAAAATAGTGTGGCACATCCCTCTCTCTGAAACAGCAATGTTTTTTTGTTTTTTTCCCACATAAATTTACCATACAAGACCTGACATGTTAATTTAAGACTCATTGACAGGTTGACTTTGTTGACTTTGTTGCCTTCAGGCAGAGCCAGCCTTTTTGTGTAATCTTCACACCCCACTAAGCTAACCTACTTTTGGCTGCAAACTTCTGATTTAACTTTACCAGAAAAAGAATAAATGTCCCAAAATGTTGAAAATTAGCTTTTTTTCCAGAGCTCACTAAATTAATCTATCACTTTCCCTATTGCCGTTTGAAAATCAATACACATAAATAACAGCTGTATGTATTGTTTGATCATATTTGAACTCACATTCAAAACTGGTTTATATGATTTTTGTGTCAGGTCAAAATCAATAAAAAGCAATTTGTTTCTTCACAGATAGGCACGATAAATAGGAAATACTATAGGAGCAAGTAAACGCTGTTGTGAACAATCATGTTGTTTTCTACTAACACCCACTTAGTTTCTGTTGGTGATACCCTCCGTGGTCATGGTCATCAGCCAAGTGCCATGTGTAAGAGCAGGCTCTGACACACCCCGGAAACGATGAATGGAGCTGCATAATTTCCATCACGACTGGACTCTATTCAGACCAAAGTCCACTTACCTCCTCTTCATTTCCTCCTACAAACTCAACACTTTCCCTCTGTCCTTGCTACAGTCGCAGAATTTCTCAACCTGTTGTGTGAATAACATAAACGTAGAGACTTTTACATCCTGTTATGATTTGGTAATTTATATTTGTCCTGTCTTTGTTGACTTATTTCCTCTGTCATTGACAGTGTGTGTAATACTAATGCAGTACTGCAGCTATAATACCCACATCATTTACTGTGTGTGTGCGTGTGTGCATCAGGCATCAGATTTACCAGTAAACAGTGGAGCTAGTGAACTGGCACTGCTTTTCTCCAGCTTAATGTCTCACAGTTTGTCAAACTGGTTAAAAAGAGAGATCTGTATCTCACTTCCTCACTTGTTCAATCCCCGTCTTATCTTTGTGTCTTCCTGTTGCAGAGGAGTTAAACTCAACATTTTCATCTTTGTTGCTTTGTGGATAAAATAAAATTTACACAACTCTGTAGCTTTCACATGCAGTGATAAATGCAGACACGGATGTATGTTGCAATAAATGTTTCAGCTGTGAGGAATCAAAGTGGCATGTGTGAGCTAACAATCGTATTTCTATGACAGAGGCAAATGCAATTAAAGACATAAATCCAAGGCACTTCTTTTTGATTCATAGCGTCTCAAATTTCTCAAAGGGGACAAAAAAAAAACTATGAGTGAACATGAGCATTTGATCCATTTTGCAATATAATTTGACACAGACTAGATTTAGGAGGCTGCATGTGGAGGATTAATGGCGCTCTGGAGCTGAATGAAAGGACCTCCCTGCCAGTCTAGACCCATTGAATTTCATTTTTTCTCCCTTCATCCCTGAGCTACCTTTCCTGTTTTTGACTTATTTTACTTTTTGTGAAGTTCAGTTGCATTTTTTTTTCCTTTTTTGCATTTGTGTTTGTGCCATTGACTGGTCATTTAGTCTGATGTTTTGTTAGGACCGAATGGCCAAAAGCTTGCTTTAGGGATCACAATGCTATGAGTCTGTAAAGCTGAGCCTATGATTCTCTGTCCATTCACAGATACCATGGACAAAGTTGAAGACACACCCAATCTCTTTGGTAAGTTTCACTGTCTACACCTATTCCTCACACAGTTAAATGTTTTTCTATTTTGTAGGCATTTCTTGTTCAAACAGACCCACTGAGCTTCTTAAAGCGACAGTGAAAGCGGTCTGTGACTAACTTGTGGGTGTGATGGAAGCAAGCGTGTTCAGCTGTTTGTCCCGAGCCTGTTTTACCTCCCAGAACTCCGCCACCTGATTTTGTAGGACTGCAAGTTGGCTCTGACGGTGACCATTTTCTGCATCGTTGCGTTGAGGTTTTGCTCAAGCGTGCCTTGTATCTGCGTCATGACTGCAAGCCTCTCCTTCATGGCAGCCACCTTGCTGAGCAGGGTGCAGGTGTCAGGTTGACAGACTGCCAGGCTTGTCCTCATCCCCAGGTAGCTGTAATTCCCAGAGCACAGGCTGCTGGAAACCAACAACAGCAGAAGGAGCACAGTCTCTATTTTCACACTTGTGTTCAACAAATTTTGAGTGTGATGCATAAGCCTCACTCCTTTTATATACTTTCAGTATCCGGTGTTTTGAAATATTTGGGCATACTGTTTTGATTGATATATAATATAAGAAATTCCAACTAAATATTAGTAGACTTAAAAATTATAAAACATTTGTTAAGATTTTCATAACCCTATTATTCAAGAACATTGTATTAGATGGCAGCACAATAGCACTTTGTTGAATTTACTATTAGTCACAATTCTTTTGAACCCAATGGTATCACACCTCTAATAATAGCAAGGCTTTGAAAATATTATACAAAAGAATTAAAGAAGAGAGCACATATGATAACACAGCCTTATTCTTCAGCAGAGGCTCCTGAATGAAGCTGGTATGTATAGTGACAAAAGGCTCATTGTTTCAAGACTTATTAGTTTGAGTATAGTTAGAGTGTAAATCACTGTGTAGGAGGCAGTGCCCACATCTTCATCCTTTCTCTTTCTTCCAAATGAGCCACAACAACCTTCTTTTATATATATTGACACTGAAGTCACAAAATAACTCCTTTTTTCATTCTCATCGTGTAGTTTGTTAACTGACACTTTTGAGAAAACTGTAGATCAATGAGCAGAATAAATGACATGAAACTCCACATCACACCGGTGAACAAGCAGCATATAAAACTTTATATGCTATTTGTAAATATTTTCATTACGGGTTTGTTTGTCCAGACCCTGGATAAAGTTGTGATGGAGATGAGTACCTGTGATGAGCCTCGTCCCCCAAATGGCCCGTCTCCCATAGCAACAGCATCAGGACAAAGGTGAGTGCTATAATAATAATAAAAAAATTCTTATGCATCAATTTTTGCTTCTAAGAGGCTCTTCATGCCTGGCCATACATATAAATTATTATGTTACATAATCATTGACAGTAAAGTGATTTGGGGTTTTTCTAGTCACTGTAATGGTGCTGTGCCATGGTTAATGATATAACGGGGAAAATGTACAATGGAGAACTTAAGGTTGTGTCTGTAGGTGTAAGCCTGCCATCGGGTGGAAATTTAGGGTGGTTTTTCTCTGAACCCCTGTTGCTGTGGAAAATAACAGCAAACTCCAAGTTAGTGGCTGGAATACCAAGGACTCCACTATTTATAGCCTTTTAATGACCGTGCTTACCTCACCCCACGCAGATGTTCCTCAAAAACAAGTTCCCCGCCTTGACATTATCGCTATGTCTGCGATGATTCCAAGACTTTTGTGAGCCAGAGGGGTTTGTTCGCTCTAGCAGAATCATAATGGCTGCAGCTACACCCCCTTCCAGAGCTGGCACAGGCTGCAGAGATAATTCTTGTCATTCAAGCTGGTGTGTTTGGATCACTTTCCACTTTAAATCTGAGACATGACAGCAGAAAGCTTAATGACCAGCAACTCTACTGAAAAGGAACTTGTTGATATCGCAATCCTGCGTCACTGCAGAAAGTGATGTTTTACACCCACATGTTGCAAAGCACCGCTTATCATTTCCTGTACATTATTCTCTCCACCCATGTCCACCTGTCTCTCTCATGCAGTGAATATGGCTTTGCTGAAAAGGTGGTAGAGGGTATGTCCCTGTCCATCAACTCCATAGTGATCAGGATCAGTGCCAAGGCCTTCAATGCCTCCTTTGAGCTCTCCCAACTGCAGGTCTATAGTGTCAACACCAGCTGGAGCATCAGTGACCTGCGGTTCACCCGCATCCAGGACCCTCAGAGGGGGGAGGTCAGTATGTAAACATTATCGAAGGGAAAAAAATCATGATGTCAAATTTAGTTTTGCATAGGTCATGCTTTTCTAATTCACTATCCGTTCTGTTTGGTCCAGATCCTGACATTTAAGGAAATAAGCTGGCAGATGATCCGTATTGAGGCTGACGCTATCCAGAGTGCCGAGCATGAGATGCTGAGCGCCCCCATCCGACTCATCACCAACCAGTCAAAGATACGAGTCACTCTCAAGAGACGGGTCAGAAACAAACACAGATCCCTTGAACAGTTTCCGACAGTTGTCACTTTATGAGATCTCATGTCTCGGACTTGGAGACCCAAACTGCTCTGAGCAATGTCCTCTTGTCTGCTATGAACAATAATCCCTCTGTTCGGCCTCACAGGCTGCCGGCTCCAGAGCAGCCATTTATTATAGGGCTGTTGTTTATTTAAACAGAAATTACTAACGTTTATTTTTAATATTCAATATAATGCAGTGTCAAGTCTACACAAGGCTTTTGTGTTTCCGCTGTAAAACTAATTCATTCCATTTGTTTCTTTAGGCTTCAAAAAAAGAACTGCTGAACAAAGCATTTATTGTTGGCAATAATACATTCAGTCCAGAAAATGCTGTCAGTGTTGGTGCAGTTTCGAGATATTCTGTTTTTGGTTAGCTTAAAAAAAGAACTTGTGTGTTTCAGAAAGTGTGTTTTTATTGAGATCAATACACTTCCAGAAAATTTAGCTGTGCACTGCTGGATATAAAAGAAGGACCTGACACATTAACAAAATTTCAACATAAATTTAACCCCATAATGTAACCACCTTTATCAACGGTTCTGCCTGACACAGATTAAGGATTGTAACGTGGTGGCCTCCAAGCTGATTCTGATCCTGGATGATCTGCTTTGGGTGCTGACTGACTCCCAGCTCAAAGCAATGGTGCAGTATGCCAAGTCTCTCAGTGAGGCCATGGAAAAGTCTGCTCAGCAGAGGAAGAGCATGGCCACAGAGGACCAGGTACACACACTGACAGCACAAATCATTCATACAGATCCCTACAAACACACTGGCTTCATCTAAACATAAAGGACAAATTTAGCATCTTCTTATCTCTGGGTAATTTCCTTTTCTGTCCTTTGCCCTTTTTCCACTTTTACCAATTGCTCACTCTCTCCCTCTGTTCATGCCCTATTTCCTCCGTTTGGATGAGCTATGTTGTGGTCTGTTTCTCCTGGTGTCCATGGAAGTCATGTCTGCCCCTCTCTGTATCACTCCCTTGATGCCAGATGGCGTCTGTGAGCCTTCACCATCTTTGTTTGTCACTGCTGCAGCCATTGCCTTTCAGTTTGTGCCCTATTTTCTTTCTTTTTGAATACACACACTGACAAACATACATAACATACAATCATTGCCATCATTGCTCATCAATTCAAACACCCACATTCTCTCTGATTTACTGCAGAGTGCAGTATCTTTTCTGTAATTTGGTCATAAATGCCACCTGCTGGTTGGCGTGAGTACTGACTTAATCAGTACAGTACAGTACAGGAAATATAATCAACTATTTCCTTGAACAGACTTGATATGAACAGCACCAAATCCAGCAATATGGAGAAGCAAGATTATCAAAACCACAGGCAAAATTGCAGCACCAGTGAGTTTTTCTTTTCTGTGCATTTGTGCTCACCAGGTGTCATCAGCACCACCCTCAGCGCAGCAGGTGCGCACCCAGCAGGCATCGACAGTTGCAGACCAGACTGCATCGATGGCCAAGCTGTTCAGCGCCTACGATGTCTGTGAGACGTCCCACCACCTACAGATCACACATCTCGACCTGCACATCTGTGACGACATCCATGCTAAGGACAAAGGTACCGCAGGCACTGAGTTACATGTACTGTATGTAACCTTTTTTCTTGCATATTTATAACATGATACTATGAGGAGCGCAGAATAGGGCAAAACCTTTAACTTCCTGCAACCAAAGACGCTTTTCTGCAAGGTGATTAAGTAAATCATATAATTATTTCACTAAAAGCTTTCCCCCTTTTCTTCATCCATCCTTTCTTTGTGTAGTAATCAACAAGAGGATAACAGGTGGGGCAATGCAGCTTTCCTTCAGCTCCATCACTCTGGATTACTATCCTTACCACAGAGCAGGTATGAATCCATCCATTATGGCATTTTTACAAGAGCAAATGGACTTACAATGCATTACTTTTGCCGTGCCAACTCGAAGGAATCTGATAATTTTTCCACACGTCATTTTAATGACACAAAGAGGGGTCTTACGTTCCACCTTTGTGTTTTGACTGTATTCTTGGTTGTTCAACATCTGCAGGTGAAAGTTGTGCGCACTGGATGCACTACAGCGAAGCCACTAAAACCAGGGAGGTGTGGGCAAGGAACCTTCTCGATGAGTTCAAGTCTAACGTGGACATGTTAAAGAGTGCAGTACGAGACCAGCAAGGCCCAACACCTGCTCATGGCTCCCCACAGCATGGTAAACAAACACATTCTGGCATATTGTTCCGGGTGTGCGTTTTTGTTGTGTCTCCTGGCGCAAATGCAGCACAGCACCAGCATTTACGTCATCCCTCTGGGTTTTCTGTCCTTCAGTGTCCCTTAGGGACGATGTGTATGGGCCTCTAGGAAGTCAGGAGAGAACAGGAACAGGAGGAGTAGGGCTTAGGGAGGCAGATGGAGAACTCCTAGAGTGGAATCCACACACACAGCCTCCAGCCCAATGCTGCTGGTGCCTAGAGCCAGGTACCGCGGTGTGTGTGCGCACAGTTGGGTGCGGTGATGCACACCTTTTACAAGGCATAGGAGGTTCATGTTGCAGAACGGAGTGGTCGCTGTTTATCTCCTTGTTTGTTCTCTTTTCATTTTATGCCTCTTTTTCTCTACAGGTAAGATAAGCACTTCCTCCAGCAGTTCCTTCAGTCCACCTCCCCCTCAAACCCCCAAGACTCAGCTCATGTCCAGCTCCTTTGTTCTCAGGATGGCTGACTTCAGTATCTACCAGGTCAGAACAGATATGCATTGTCTGACAAAGCTTCATGTGTGCAATCTAGACTAATGTGTTTCTTTCACTAACTTGGAGTGAATGTTTATGTATTTTCCTTGTGTGTTGCAGGTGTCAACGGCAGACCAGCGTCGGTCCAGCCCCAAGACAATGATCTCCTGTAACAAGAAGTCCTTGTACCTTCCCGCAGAGATGCCAGCTATCCATGTGGAGTTCACAGAGTACTACTTCCCCGATGGAAAAGACTACCCCAGTATAACTTCACATTCTTAACACTCATACTGTTGTAAAATTGTGAACAGTAACTGGGTATAGACTCATTAATCTTTATTATCAAGTCATGAGCTGTGTAAGTAGCTGTTTTTCTATGCTGCCCACTGCTTTTGCAGCGACTCTAACACTCCTTTTGGATACATTTAGCGTATTCATTCAGCTGTGGGGAAGTCAATGACTGCTGCGTGGCTGAGAAGCCATTGATTTTCTGAATTACAACCAGTGCTCTGAATGAGGGACCATTTCAATTAATACATATTATGGATTTCCAACAATTCCGTTCCATTAGGAAACATTATACGAATGCTTAAAGGCTCTGCTTTCTGACTGATGAAGCTGTCGAGGGTTAGGAGGAGTTTTTCACAAATTCAGTATAACATTGCTGGGAAAGCATAATTCTAATGCCTCATTTTCCTCCTCTCTGTTTGCCTAAAGAATAATTAATGCCACATCTCATCCCCCTCCTCCTATTCCTCCAGTCCCATGTCCTAACCTGTATGCCCAGCTGAATGCACTGCAACTGGTCCTGGATCCTCGCAGCCTGGTGTGGCTCAACCTTTTTGCCCTGGACCTCAGGCAGAGTTTGGAGCAGTTCATGGAGATCTACAAGCTCAACGACTCACAGAAACCTGATGAGCACGTTGACATCAAGGTTGATGGCTTCATGCTCAAGGTAAACAGGTTGTTCCAGACATGGCCTTTCTTTGGGTCTAAGGTGCGCAATTCATAGTCCACTATTAAATTTATTTCTTGCTTTTTTTTCCCCCATCAGCTGGTGATTCCCACTGATCGAGAGGCTCCCTGCCCTCCTGATCTGCCTCGATCCATCTCGGTGCAGACTTCAGAAATGGTGGCCACTAATACCCGACACCCAGCCAACTGCACCCGTTCACACCTTGAGGCTCTGCTGCAGGCCTTTGAACAGGAGCCCTTCTTTTCTTCATCTTTCTCCTCTTTCCCCCGCTCCTCCTCTTCCTTACCCCTCCTCCATCCTGTCTTCCATCGCCATGCTCATGAACAAGACACCAAGCTTCATGACATCTACCGGGGCCTGGTGGTGCCGACGATGGGCACCAATGCCCTCAAAATGCCAGCTGCTACTGACTTCTGGGCGTTGCATTTCGCCCAGTTCTGGGTGGACTATGAAGGCACCCGTGGAGGCAAAGGGCGTCCGCAGCCCTTTGTGGACTCCTTTCCTCTCACTGTGTGGGCTTGTCAGCCAGCAAAGGTTGTGCAGCACCAGGAAAAGCTGAAAGGATCTGGATCTGGTCTGTCCAGGAGTACATCAGGAGAGGCTGTAGCACGCCTGCAGAGGAAACGCCTGCTAAAGGAGTATTACAGTACTGATGGCACACCGGCATCATCTCAGAGTAATGATGCCACGGTGCCACCCAGTAATGGACTTCATAAACCCCACTCATTGGACAGCCTGCCTTCCTGCTCTTCTTTGTCATCATCAAGTAAAAATGCAAATATACATGTGCTGGTGCATGTGCAGAAGCATTTAAGTGCTCAGGTATGTTTTTTGGACTCTTTACACTTTAATACTTATCTGTTTTTAATTTTTACATTTGTTATGAAATATGAAGTGGTGATCTGGATCACCACTACCAAGGAACAACTGAACAAATGAACTAGCTGTTTTGGTAGCAGTTGCAGGCTGATAAAACACATTTAAAGTATGTCATCAAAAGTTACCCTGGTGTGTGTGTCTGTATGTGTGTGTGCAGGTGAGCCACAGGCAGTATGTGTTTCTGATGCATCTTCAGCGCAGCATCAAAGCTCTACAGCAGACACTGCAGCAGGACCTTGAGGAGATGGGCTCTAAAAGGGAACGCAAGGCTCCTTCTCAATGTCCTACAGACCACCAGCATTTCACTGTCTGCCTGGGCCTGCTGCTGAAAAGTGCTGAAGTGTCCTTGCTCCTGAAGCCCGTACCTCAGCCTGAAGGTTCAGGGTCTCCCCTGGTATCCGAGCTCTCACCCTCAGAGAGCAGAGGAACTCTGGAGCCTGGGAGCGATGCGGGAGAGAGGACAGAGAAAGCAGAGAAAGGGAATGAGGGGTGTGGGTCTGAAGGCGCTGCAGCCAAAGGGCCATGCACTGTAGACCAGCTCTTGTGTAGTGAGGGCTCAGATAGTGGAGCCACACAGGGCCCTACCCCCCTCATACCCACCCACACCTTAACGACACGCCCCGACTCAAATCACAAGAGCTCTTTGGAGGAGAGGACTAAAACTAAGAATCCTGGGAGGTGGAGCTCAGATGAAGGGAGCGAAACGTTGTTGGATGGTTTATCTGTAGGTGATGGAGTAGGAGCTGGACTGGACTCTAAAGCTCAGACAAGCGATGCTTTGTCTGATCCACTCAGCAGCAAAGACTTGAATGACAAAGACAAGGCTGCAGCTGCTCGGATGTCTCAATCAGTGTCCAGGTATTCAGTTCATCCCACACAAACATGTTGTCACTTTACACCACAGTGTGTTTACATTGAAATAATTCCCGTACTGGATTGTTGTCACTGTTACTGTTAGACTGAATCACTGAAGAGAACATGAAGCGATTTAACATTGATCTAACACTAAGTTAGTGAAAAACTTTGTTTACAATCATTTGAAATTAATAAAAGCATTATCGTGGCAGCTTGAGACTGCATTTAAATGAATGATATTGGAATATCATTGCATTTAATTTATCATTGACTGATGGATGAGTTAATCAACTGATGGTTTCAACCTAAACGTGTCATTTTTCACTATTTTGCACATTTTATAGTCAATAATTTATTGGTTTCTTTGAAAGATAATTAGAAAATAATTACACTAGTCCTTAAAATATTACATCTCATCCATATAATGATGTGTCACAATTTTTAAGTATTCTCTTCAGGCTCACTGTGGTTAAATTACATTTAAACTGCCAAATGTTTAGTCTTTCTCTTAATCTGTCTGTTCCTGAACACAAGAGCTGTGTGTCGAACCTTCTCATGACACCATTTGTCAGTATGACTATTCAGTCTTCCACATCATATTTGTCTGACTTTGAGCGTTGGCTGCTCTCTAGCTGACATGTCTTTCTGTGTATTTTCTCATCCACTGTCTGTCACCACTATATATTTCATTGTTTCACTCACTCGCTCACCTTTTCTTCCTCTTGACCGTTGCTTTGATCCATGCGAGGCGTGTGTGTGTGTTTTCTCTCTACCAAGGAAAGGAAGTTTGTCTGTGGTTTCTGATCTCCTCAGCTCCTCAAACTCCAGCAGATCCACCTCCCTTTATTCCATGTCCAACATGTAAGGCACTGGATCTGTGACTAGCTGTACTAATGACTGTGTGTACAGGTGCATATGTCCTGTATGAGTATGTGTACGCGTGTTCTTGTGATCCTTGGATGAGTACAAATCAGAACAAATGTGTATGTGAATCCCCTTTGGGCATGCATTTGCATGTGTGCATGCAACGCTGGTATGTGTCTGTGCTCTGTGTGTACCTATTAAAGGAACTGGTATTTGGTGTTTACCTGATGACTTGTGGTGAAGGAAGAGATGAAAGTGGAAGTTTTCTTTATGTCGACAGTTCTGTTTTTTCCTTCTTCTTCTTCTTTTTTCCAGCCTTGTGTTCAAAGTCTTTTGGGAGTCACTTTGATTTTATCTGTCGTGATCTTTCTTTAGATCGTGCCTGCCACTTGGGAGGATAACACACTTGGTTCTTACATGACCTTAAACAACATCACACAAAGGAATGGAGAAATATTTAATTCATGACTTGTTGAGTCAGCTCAGTCAGCTCTGAGAGTACAATGGTCTCAGCTCCGTAACAGCATAGGAAACAGATGGGCCTGTTTTTGTCTTTTTATTTTCTAGTTTCTGTTTGAGTCAATCTATCAGTCAGTTAAAATTTATAGCACGCATGGTCATTATTTCTGGAACAGATGTGTAAGAAGTAGGGTGATGCAGAAATAGTTGTTACTATATCTTGTTCGCACACATTCTTGTTGTGACTCCATGTTTGTGTGTGTATTGTAGTGGGCGTTTGATGAGGGATCGTTCCCAGTCCAGTTTCTCAGTGTCTTACAAGAACATGAAGAAGAGTCCATCCCTGCAGTCTCTGGACAACATCTCCATTGACAGCTACCTGATGGAAGATGGCGACACGTGCAGTCTGCTGGAGAGAGGTGGAGCAAAACACACATAATATTAATAATCAGATATTATTGAGTGTTTAATTGATGTTCCACAGTGTGTTAGAAACAAAAATTATCATTACAGTACTTGCAGGGATCTGTTTTCACCGGCAGGTGGCAGCATTCTGCTACTTTTGTCCAACCTTGTACAGTATCACTGCAGCAGAGGTATACAGTATAAAGGCAAGGTATCAAAAATGCGTACTCATTTATGAGTCATATGCTTCATGTCTCCACCTACAGATGATGTGTCCATCTCAGGATTCAAGGATGCCATCAGTGAACAGAGCGCCACAGAGAGCGCCACGGAGGCTGCAATTGGTCAGGAGCAGGAGGGGGGCGTGTCCCCTGACACTGTGAGCGCAACATCCCAGAGCATCGACGAGCCCACGAAAGATATAGTAAGATCTGACAACCATTTGAAAAATTAGCAAACTAAAAAAAAAGTCATTCATATCCATTTTTTCTGCTCTGGATGTACTATTAAACTTCTATACGTGATTAAAACCACTGAGGAGGAGCTTACAACATGCGTCGCTGTTTAAGTTGACACAATCTTCTGGTGTGTGTGTCTCCTCCAGGTCTCAGTGCTGGTGTTGAAGGTGAAGTCGGTGTGTGTGGGCATGGAGGTGGAGGGCGAGAGCACGGCTGTGGCTCTGGAGGTGGGCCAGGTCACTCCCAGCCAGCTGGGCAACGTCAGCCTCAGACAGTACCTCAGCAACCGCAGCCTGGGTAAGACGTTGTTCACGTTTGCATGTTATGGTACATGTGACAGAGCATGAAACATGGAGCTTTTTTTTTTTTTTTTTTTTGATCTAATGTGCTGCACACAAGATGCTAATTTGGTTTGTTTTCCGTGGTTGCAAGGACTCACCTACATGTGGCATTGCAGCAACAAGCAGTCAGTGTCACTGATTTGAAAAAGTGCTGTTATTATTGTAAACACACAAAACCTAAAAAAGAAAACTGGCTGAAAACCACTGAAGCAAACAGACATATTCTTACTAATATAAATGAATGATGAAGAAAAAGCTGCTGGAAAAGTCTCCTCCAATATATTCCATTTCATCTGTAACATGAAAAAGAATCACAGAATTGTTCGCTAAAGACTCCACTGCATTGACATTTGTGCCTTCTGTGGTCTTGTTTGTTTGCAGTATTTATATCAAGGTTTAAAAGTTCATTTTATTATGCTTTGAAATGTACTGAAACTATATATGTTATCACTTATTGAATAACCTGCTGATAATTTCAAATATGGAGTTGGGAACAAACTACTGCTATATTTGTTTTGATTACATAAAATAAACGAGCCAAAATTAAAGTGGGACAGCTTCCAAACAAGAGAGAGCTGCACATTGTCTGGAGTGAGTCCAACTCCTCTTCATTTTTAAGTTCATTTTTAGTTGATTTGTTTTTTTACTACTAGAGAGTGAGAACACAAGGACAGAGAGAGGAAGGAAGGGACGAGGTCCTTTGAACCGGCAGGATGGTCTGTAACTGACTGCTCCTGTCACTGTATTCTGCTTGTTCACATTTTTAACACACTAGCAAACAATAATAGGATATACCCCTGAACCCTCAGCTGACACCACCAGAAAACAGAGAACACACTCAGATAAAAAAACAATACACCCAACTCTGAGCGACAACTGTTCGATCACATGAAAACTCATTTCCAATTTTAACTGATCAGATGAAAATTAACATCCAATTATTTCCACACATATTGTTTTCCTGCAAAATGTAAAAATGTGATGGTTTTAAGTAAACAATATCTTTGTATTTTTTATTCTGGGGCTTTTGCTGTTTTAGTGTTCTGAGGTTTTATAGATCAATTAATTGATCAACATAAGAAAATAATTCCCAGTTGCATCCTTTGTCTGAATTTCTAATTTGCTAGAAAAGTTAAACTAACACAAACACACACATTTTCACGCTAACACAGCTCCTCCCTCCTCCTTTTTTATTTACCCTGCCATGACTCCCCACAGGTATGGTGTGTTCAGTACCATTACCTGCTCAAAGCAGCCAAGGTAACTGCTGTGTTAATTCACCATTTGTAACCTCACACGCATGCTTGGCTCAGTGTGTGTGTGTGTTTCCCTTCAGTTGACCTATCAAATGTCATTTCCAGACTCTGGACCTTTGCTCGACAGCATGCTCTGCAAATGCACATATAGATTAAGTGTGTTGCAATGGAAGTGTTTGCATGAAGTGCGTTTGTCTCATTTAACATCTAACAGCGTTAGACACTTGTGTGACATTCAGATTTCTCTCAACATGTGTGTCGCACTTAAAGAGGGGGTAAATTGGACAGTAATGGAGAAAGTGGTCTCATTATTTGCAACATTAGGTCCACAACCTTTGAGTGTGTGCGTTAGTCAGATTAAGTGCAACTATTTTAACCCCTAATGCTCCTCTTCTCTGCTCAGCCTAATTTGCCCTCCCCTTTTTTCCCCTCTTCCTCCCCGCCTTCCTCATCTCTCCACTGCAGCAGTTTCAGTCCAGTGATTCACGCAATCAGAGGAACACCAGCTTTACCCCCCCACAACCCCCTCCTCTTCCTCCCCCTCTTACTCCTCCTCCTCCTCCTCTCCCCTTTCTTCTTTCTTGTTCCCTCCACCTTTCCTCCTCACTCGCCCCTCCAGCTCTTACTCCATCTTCCTACTAATCCTCTGTCATTTAACCCCCTCCCACTCCACCTTTTCCTTCCCTTCATCTCGCTCCCTCTCTAGGCCATCTTTTCTCTCTCCTCCCTGTCTTATCACAGTCACTCAGTTCTTGGCTGCTGGCTCCCTTCCTTTCTTTCCTTTCTCCTTCTCTCACCTCACCCACTCCCATCTCTTGTTTTCATTTAGTTTTTTTTCCCCGCGTTCTCTCCATTTGCTTCAACCACAGCCGCCCAGGATTGAGAGAGAATATGTTATATTATCTGAGAACAGGGATTATGATTGTGTGTGTGTGTTTTTGCTCTATGGTATTAACCCTTTCATTACTTTCCTTCAGAGAACATATGAAGGAGATGAGATGCATTTCTTATATTAAACACATTCTTCCGATAAGTGGCCGTTTTAATGCCTTGCTAATCGTTTTTACGTCATCGTCTCTCATGTGTTACAAACTTGTGCCTGTAACTGTTTGCTTGCCAGTTGAATTATAATTTGTGTATAAAGTGTGTGTGTATGTGAAAAGAGGAATATCTCTTCGTCTCAGCTTTGACTTTCATCGCTTTATGTTTGTATACATTTCTCTCTCCTCACTTTTTTGCCTTTTCTCCCTCTCTTATTAAAAAAACTCTTAACATTTTGCGGGACTGAAAGTCAGGTCATTCAGGGGTGAAACACTTCCTCCGCTGTTGTGCCTTTCATAATTTTTAGCACCTCAGAGCTTATTTTTGTGGAGTGTCTACTTCATAAAAGGAAGGGGGGAAATGATTCAGTGGTTAAATCTTCACACTGAATCCTCAATTCTTAGGTGGTGGTTTCCACCCAACCCTCTAATCCCTGGTTCTGAGAAATAATTAAACATCACTGCAGCAGAGAACCCGTGGGATTGTACAAAATCTCAGTCTCCTTCTTTCCAGCTCAATTTTCCATCTTTTTCAACTTCTGTCTCCAACGCTCTCTGACATTCTGCTTCCTGTCTTTTCTTCTTCATTCCACCTTTTACGTCAGTCTTGTTTAAATCTGGCTTTAACATGCACCCTGAGTGAGAAAAAATATCATAAAATCATTCTGTAATTCCTGATGACAACCTGTAAGATATATGTTTTGTGTTGTCTTTTATTTAAAGTCCACTCTAAAGAAACAGTGAACCAGCTGTTTGATGGTCTTTCGTCTCTCTAATGACACATAAAACCAGATTCACCAGTCTGGGTCATTTATCTGTCTGGTTCCAACACCAATATTTAACTTCACCACGGGGACTCAGTATATCACTGTCTTTTACATCATTACAGCTTCTAAATGAAAAATATGTGATTTGAACTAGTGTTCACTGTCACTGTAAGTAATGTAAAATGATCGTTCATTTTGGGTGTATGTTGATGTCAGTTGTAGGCGTCCTTCAGCTGATTCATCTCTAAATGAACTCCACAGACGCAGGCTGCAGCTAATGCTAACAACAGCGTTTGATTCCTCCTTCACAGCTGGCAGAGAGGTCAGCTCAGCGTCCCATAAGGGCTTCCACAGACCGGAGGTGCAGGCTTGCCTGGAGAGCGGGCCGTGCGCCGCCGCTCACTCCCCACTGGCCGAACGCAACGGCTTCCTGCAGCTGCGACTCCACGGATACCAAGCAAGCTTCCTGATGTCCACGCTGCGCAACCTGGCCCACTTTCTGGAGGACGACTCTGCGCCGCAGGTGCTGCCCATGGAGATCAGCGTCCGCAACACACACATAAACTTAAAAGTGAGTCGCATGCAGCTCTTTTACTCCAGCTCCCTGTTCTCACAGTTTGGGAGTTTTTCTTTTAGTGGAAGGTGGCTGTGACAGAACACCAACTGCAACATTTCAGGAGGAAATTTGTCCTATTTTTTCCAGCCCTCTTGCTGTAATAGAACCAATAACTCACTGCTGTACCAGGCAGCAGTTTCTAAAACCAAGTTAAATATTTTGAACCATGGCCTAATTGGAATTTGGATTTGAACTGAATGTTTAATGGCGTAGAAAGGCCTCTCTGCCTTCTCTCTGGGGTTCCTTCATGGGTGACTAGATTTCCTGTGGAACTGATGTGGATGCGGATGATTTCTGTCTCTCGCTCAGGCTTCACATCAAACTCAACATGTTCTTCGTATCTTGCAGGACGATGGCCCCAGGGACAATCCCCCTGAGTCCGAACCCTCGCCGATCACCTTACATGTGGACAGTCTCATCATACACAGAAGAGACGATGGGTCTTTCTCTATAGGAGGTGACAAATACACAGATTCTTATCTGCCAAATATTTCTGCCTCCTCCTCAGCACTGATTCATAGCAGTTATATAACGTGTCCTTTTAACATGTGCTTTTAAGTCCACTTTTGGTACATCCACACCTCCAAATTTGCTTCTGTTGTCTCTTCCTCCTCTCAGTGGACAGAACAGGAGAGGTCAAACCCAGGAATGAGGGCGCGTTGATTGACAGCGCTCTGAGTGCGGTCCCTGAAGCTGTGGGCGGAGTTAATGGCATACCGAAGGCTACACAGACTGAAGCCCCGCCCCTCAGCCCTCTGCCATCTACCAGGGAAAAGGTTAGATTCACAACAAAGGCACACCTTGGGTGTATAGGAGTGAAAGGCATGCCCACTACATATGTGTAAAATCTTGAAGGTCAAGATTTTATTCTAGTTCATATAACTGCACAAATACGTGATTCTGTTTTTCTCTTCTGTTCCTCCCACAAAAACAACAAAAAAGACTTTTGTGTGATGATTCTGGAGGCTGATGGAGGAAGATGGTAGTGCCAAATTTTGGTTATGCCAAGATTTTCCAGTTAGTTTTTTGGCTTTCATTTAATTTACAGTAGGAGTGATTTTCATCAATTTTATGCAAAATACCATTATTATGTTTTCAGTGAAAAGTACATCAACAAACCGACAATCAAAAGAATTATACAGCAGTCCATAGGAGTGTTTTCTAATCTGACACCTCATTGTTGGCACCTTCTCTGATTACTGATGGATTTCTCATTTTGAACCTCCACAGGTAATGTTTGATAAGAGTTAGGTGGCTACAGCTAAAGTTAAAGTGGAGGGAAGATTGTGGACATGATTCAAAGAAAAGTTTATAGTTTGTAGAAGACAGGAAATGAACAGTAACAAAAAACCTACCTGATCACCAACACTGAAACAGTGAGTTCATTTGTTGATAGACAGATAATTAACAGTTTGGATCTGACTCTGCCGTTTCACTGATGCGTTAATCATTTCAGCCGTTATTCAGAGAAAACACACTGTTCTGTGGTTCCAGCTACGTCTGATGTTTTTCCTTCCTTACGACACGTAATTTGTGTACAGTATCTTAGCGATGCTTATTCTCATTGGACTGTTGATTAAAACCCAGACAGAACAAGCAAATGACAGACGTCACTCTGGGCTCTGGAGTTTTCTCACCCTATCATCATTTCACAGATGATTTATCAAGAAAATAATCAAATAATCAAAATAATTATTTTCCCTCCCAAACTACATGACATGGAAACATAAACATGTGTTTTGCATCATGGTTCTTAAATGTAGTAAAACAGACACCATATTTAATTTAGTGACCTGTAAGGTCTATTATTGACCTTTAGCATGAGACCGTCTCTTTGGACAGATAGTAGTCAAATCTCATGGCCTCCATCGGTGAGTGGATCTCACACAGTTGTTATGGAGACGGGGCAACTGTTTGTACTGGTCGGGGCATTGGGGGGGGACTAGCAGATTAACTGCAGCTGAAAATCTGTATTTTGCAGAACCTCAGAGGTTTAATGTCACATTCTGGTGATATAGAGGTCTGTCAGTGCACCCATTATTCTCTCGATGCTGCTGACACTGTGGCCCTTCTTCATTGTTTCCAGATGCTGATGGACGAGAACGAATGTTTGAAGGTGGAGCTGTCCCGGGCCAAGATGGCGCTGGCCGAGGCTCAGATGGAGAAGGACTCGCTGCTTCACCGCATGAAGAACCTCAAAGTCAACACCAGCTAGGTCTGGCTCCTCTCACCCAGCCTGTTGCTCAGCCCCCGCTGGTCTGCAGTGATGGCAGCCAACGCTGAAGGCCAGCAGCAAGCGAGGGTCGTTAAAACAATTCAAGGCACATCAACAAGGAAAGAAAAAGAGGGATTTGGTATTAGTGGCTCCCTTCACGTGCTTATTTGTCGACTGAGCCACAATGTGACTTTAAACTTCAGAGTAATTTCTTCATAAAGCAATGCAGAGTCTGTGCAAAGACTCTAAAATAAACAGTTTTACATGCTTCTTGTCTGTTTTATGTCCTCCACTTTAGACTGTGGAGGCTTGATACATTTGGAGGGCGTTAAAAAAGGGTGGGATCATATTCAGTAGGACTGAAAGTTTGTGTGTGTGTGTGTGTGTGTGTGTGTGCGCGAGAGAGACAGAGAAAGAGGATGAGTATTCATATCTGTGGTCGTGCCTACAGAAAACCCCTCCCACACTTGTGTTGTGTAAGTTGGAAAAATGAAAAAAAACAAACAAAACATAGTTAATCTTAGTAGAGCTTCATTTAAACCTGTAGATATGAAGGAGCACTGAATGTCGTCTCTTCAGAAGAATGTCTTGAAAAATATTTTGCACTCTGTTGAAAATCAACTTGTAATTACTGCTTTCATATCGGGAGGGGATGAGACAAATTATGCTCCAACTCGTCCTCAGAGTGTGTACAGTGTATATTGTATAAGAATGTGAACACATAACTATTTTCTACAGAACTTTGAATGGTTATGCAGTGTTTATGTATGTTATGTGTGTGTGTGTGTCTGTCTGTCTCTGCCAGAACAAGCATTTCATTACAAGTAGGAGACAAGATTTTAAATGTCAGTTCCACAGCTTTGTCAGCAAAATGCTCCACACTCATCTGTATCCCCCCCCCCCTATTTTTCTACATGTAAATAGCTACTTAACATGTGCAGCACTTTTAAAGCAGAGGAACTGTAAATGCAACGAACTGAACTGTGCAGAAAGAAGTTTGGCTGATGATTTGGAGAGAGCGAGAAATTTGCGTCCTTCCTTCCAAAAAAAAAAAAAAAGAGAGAGAGAGAAAGGAACACATTTAAGCTGCCTCACTTTGTGTGTTATATTTCATGTGTAATTTTCTCACAGTCCAGTGTTGACCATATCTGCTGCTGTTCATGCTTCACGCCTGTGATGACAAATCTGACTAAATGTTTTTTTACTGGACAGCACACGATTAAAGACAGTCTGAGATCTCTATCTATCTAGTAGATACACCAGTCCGCATCAGTCCTCAGAACCGGTTTCGGTCCAGCACAGTTAATTTTACGGCCCGTCATTGAAAAGTTGCTCCTATAAATGACGTAACACAACTAGTTTCTCTGCACAAACATGGTGTTAACACTTGAAATGTTGGGGGGAGGATTTTATTACGATTGTATGTGAAGACTTTTGATGGAGAGGGAAACATTTTTTTTTCTTTTTCCACATTTGTTTTTCATCACAGCCCTCTTCCATCTGAAAAACTGTGGAAGAAGAAAAAGACAAGAAGTAATAAGTCGTATTTTGTCTGTCAAAGCTGCTGAAATACTGATGAAAATAAAAAAGTATCCAGTTTAAAAGTTTCAGTGTTTAGAAGGTTTTGGTGTTTTCTTTCCTCTTTGTCAAGCTCACTTGACTGCAGCTTCAGCAGTTAGTTTTGTAATTGATTAGTTAATTAACAGAAAATAAATCGACTGTTTTGATACTTCATTAAGCCTCAATGTAAAATAAATGGGTCTAGGTTTCACTCTGACGTTTTACTGGGGCAGTAACAGTCGGAGGCTTCAGGTTTCTGAGTTTCCCGTCCTGCTCTTGTGATGTCCTGAGGAAAAGGTCAAAGGTCATGGTTAAGATTGATATGTAGCTGTATTGATAGTTTGATTTGGCGCTGTACTGTGATTGTTTGAAGTCATATTCTCGGTTGGTTGGTTTGTGGCAGTAAAGTTAGAGACCCAGTGAAGTGTGAAACGGCACTTTGCTGATTTTCATATCCAGATAAAAAGTCACAAGGCTTCAAGTAAACACTGAGATTTTCATGTGCAGTTTGTGCAGCTGAAGACAGATAAAAATAGCACTTCTTTCACCACCTGAGGGGATTTACATTTGGTAAAAAAATAAGTTTTTTTAAGTCTGGATTTTAATGAATTTTACATATATTTATATTTGGTTATAGTTTGAGATTTTGCAGAAATGTGAATTTGAATTTCACATGTGCAAATGCCCAAGGAAGAATATTTAACTGAAAACCTCTCGTGTCTTGTTTAAAACACAGCCCATCATGAAAATTAATTTAATGCAGCATTTCTAAATGAATAAGGAGCAATGTTAAAGCTGCTCCTGCATTCTAAGTGCAGGTAAGAGACTCTTCACTTTTAACTGCAGCCTCTTTGTGAGCTCTAATGGTTCCACTCAACCGCTGCAAGAGAGAGTTTGGACTTTGTGCACATAAATGGTCATGACATTTTACGGCTCGAGTAGTGCAGTGAGTCATAGGAGGGCATTAAGTGTTTGAATATATGTGTGTGTGTGTGTGAGAGAGAGAGAGAAGCTCTGCTGTTAATATGAAAGTGTGTTTGCATTACTGAAGCTTAATGTTTCTGTGTTGACGGTTCCATCACAGTGCCGACCTCTTTATGTAAGCAAAGCATGTACACATTCATTTATATACTGTGTGAGTGTGTGTGTGTTTGGCGGAGGGGGGGGGGGTATATCTGACAATGCCAGCAGCATATACAGTTGGATTGTGGGAAATGTGATGAAAGGTTGTGTGTTGGCTCAGTGCAGGGAGCTGAATCTGCAGCCAGGAGTCAGCGGGGCTGCAACTGTCTGTTCTGCTGCTTCCACCAGGTCACATGGACAGCCACAACGGCCCTGAACCAACGTTCAGCATCCCATAATCACTTCAGATTCTCATCTATTCATTCATTAAGCAACCATTTGTTGCCTCAAGCTTTGAAAATGTGAGAATTTTCTGGTTTTCTCTTAGTTCCTTTGGTGGGATTTCTTTCATAGCAGGATGTTTGTGCCTGAAATCATTCAGTCAGTGATGCCTCTCTGCACCCTGTCCGGGGAATATTTGATCAGTAAAACTGAAAAACGCTTCCAGGCACTGCTTGGATAATTGTCTCTGTACGGTTTCTGTCTTTCACTACAAGTGCAAAGCATGATGGTACATTGCTTGGTTAGAGTACATTACACAGGATATAATAAATCTCTGTAAATTTGGACAGCAGCAGAGCAGTCAAGCTTTCAGCTTCAACCTTACTTTAACTTTTGGAAGTCAAAGGTCAAGGTCACTGTGATTACAAACAAAAAAAGTTTGGGCTTTGTGACTGTGACGTCTTTAAGGAATTTCACTACATGTGGCACAAAAACGTATTTGGTTGAAGCGTGAAGTGATGAGAATTTGGTGCCCATAACAAAAAAAAATCAACTTCAGACAATCGAACGCAACGTGCATTTTCTTTTCTGAGAATAAAATTACCACAAAACCACTCTGAAGCAAACACAACCAAAAACGCCTGAGGCACAAGGCGGCACATTTGAGTTTTGATGAATCAACATGAATGTAGTGGCAGAACAACAGCAGACATTTTTACCTGTCAAGGCTCCGTCATGACAGTGTGAACATTCAATACACAATAAATATTTACACCAGTGTGTTTAAAAGTTAAAATTTATTTTAGACATTAAAAATAATAATCAACTATGATTGTAAAATGTTATTTGCTCTTCTTTTTTGTTTGTTGGTATTTAAGCACCGCCCTAATTGTTTTTTTTTTTTTTTTGCTTTGCGTTCTGTATCATCAGGTGCTGCAGACGATTATTGTGATTGTTTATCATGATTACATTTCTGGGTTCCTTCTCTTTCTTCTACTTAAATGCAGAAAAGCTCATCAGCTCCCTGACAGGTTCCCATCTCAGAGCCAGGGTCTGTTTTCCCAGGCTGTCAGTCAGTAAGCAGATCAGAGCTCAATTTAAATCCATCTCTGAGATTCAGTGTCATTCATAAAAACCCTGCTCTGACATGAGTCTATTTCAGGACCCCCCCCCCGGTTTGAACACACACCTGTTTGATGGACTGAGTTTGTGGTCTGAAGCAGCAACAGCTGGCGGGGAGCCGGCTGACTTATGACGGGATCCAAACAAAGGCATGGCCTCCTGTTGGTGCGGAGCATCGGCCTCCACGCCCAGCCAGCACGGAAAGACCGTCCGTGAAGTCAGACAGACTCACAGGTGGGGCCGGTGCGGGGGGGGCTGCCTTCAAAATAAAATCACTCAGGCCGGCCCAGTGGCAGTGCTGCTCCTCTGATGTAGAGAGGACAATATTAAATCCGACACTTTTCTTTAATGTCCAACAGGCTCTGATGCCAAAACATGGCCACCAGTGACAATAAACAGTGATGTTGAACTTGACTTGTTTTATCTATCAATCAATTAATCATTCAATATATTTATCTATCCATCCATCCATCCATCCAGCTCTGTTTCTTGAATTCACTGTGTTCATGCAACTTTGCGCATCAATTTTAAAGCCCCGTAGGAAGTCGGTGATTTATTTTGAAGGCTGTAACCGGAAGCCGGCCCGCTTGCAGTGCCGCTGACTTCACACGTCAGAGAGCAGGCACCGGGCGGAGAGAGGCGGAGAGAGGCGGAGAGCTCGGCCGCGTCGGAGAGCTCGCTGTGGGGGCAGACAGGTTTGAGCTGCCGGACCAACAAAGAGTTTGTGTTGTTGTTTATATGCATTTCTTCTTCTCCTCCGGGGGTTACTCTTCACTTTACAGTTGCCTTCAGTGACTCGCTCCGGCCCCCCCCCCCCACCACCACCACCACCACCACCTCCTCCACCTCCGCCTTCCCCGTCTCTTTGCGCCGAGGTTACGCCGGGGAGCAGCGCTCTTCAGCGGGCAGCACAGGCGGAGGCTCCGGAGCCATGCGTGTGTTTTAAAGGCACCATCGGCATCACCTTTCACACCGAGCACACAGAGGGATCCCTCCCGATGCCTCCCCAGCACGGACACTGACGGAGGGGATATATGGGACATCTGCTGGATCTTCACCACCCAGGCTTTGTAAACTTGTGTCCGGGATGGGGAAGGAGCAGGAGCTGCTGGAAGCCGCCCGGACCGGGAATGTCGCCCTGGTGGAGAAATTGTTGAGTGGGAAGAAGGGGATCCTGGGGTCCGGGTCCGGATCCATCCCTCTGCCCAACCTGCTGAGGTAAGACACCTTCCAGGGCAGCCTGTTTTTTTTTGGGGGGGGGGGGGGGGGGGGGGGGGGTTACAGGGGGATCCCCATGCTGCAATGTTAGACATAATTATGCTTCACCTCAGACCAATGCACCAGAAATAAGCTGGGCAGCTGCAGGGTGGACTGTCCGTCACAAAGCGGACACAGGAGGTGTATCCTCAGGAGAGTCTGCAGTACGCAGGTGTTGGAGCAGCCTGTGCATGGTTGCAACATGCTGCATGTCACAGGGGGAGGAAGAGAAAGGAGAAGAAGTCTGTTATGCAAAGTCAACGGAGTTGTGTGAAGTAAAGTGTTGTTGTTGTTTTTTTTTTAAGACAGGCAGAAATGCTGCAGGCCAAAATACACACAAAGCACCGATCCCAGTCTGTCAGACTTTGTCCTGACTGTCGCCGTCCCTCGTCCCTTTCTGTGCTCGGTTTGGTTTGAGCATCAGGAGCCACATGAGAGCAGACGGCACCTTCAGCTTCAGCGCTCCGGCAGCTGTCCCAATGTTGAGATCTCAGGGCGATGGAAGCACCTGTAGCTAGTTCAGCTTGTCTTTTTCACTCATTAGCTGTGCAGCAGTGAAAACCCTCCGCCTTCTGCTTTTCTTTCGCTCCTACATGTGAAGTTGGTTCACCTCTCTGGCTTCTGAGCACGACATTAGCTCAGTCTGTTCACAGGATGTTGTGGAAGCTCGGATGTCCATGTTGGGAGTTAAACACAACTGCTCTCATGTGCTCTTTTTTGGCAGTAGAGAAAAGATAAACAAAAAGGTGATCTGCGTCATCGTTCCCGGTTTCCTCTCAGGGTCGGTTTGACGGGTGGCACCTCAAACCTCCGGCTCTCCAAATCAACATCACACTCAGTCTGAAGAGCAGCGAGCATTAGAAATGATCTCAGGAGATCGTAACATTAATAATGGAGGTTAATAACCTGCCTGAAGCGTTTTATTCTCCAAACTCAAACCACAAAGGGCTCGGCCCTGCTGTGAGAACAACAGCCGGGGGTGTTATTGTCCCAGCTCCTCCTGCCCCTGCAGCCTCTCCCCCTCTCTGCTGAGGCCAGGTCATTAGAGATCAAAGACGAGGGGGGGCATCCAGGAGTAGTACCGCCTCAGGCCCTCGGGCAAAGTGTCTCGTGACCAGGCTGAGGTCGCACACTGGCAGCGAAAATGCCAACCAGTTGCAGACTCAAGCTGGCCGTTCATAAACTGGCTGCAGTTGGTGGGGTCGGGCGACAAGTGAACGTGTTTGGAATGAAGTCAGTTTCATTTAAACATAGGACGTTGGCTCCAAGAGGAAATTGCAGTTTCCCGCTTCCAACAGAGGAAGCGACAGGAGACTGCAGCGTTTTCAGCTCGCACCTGCAAGATCCAGAAAAGTTCAGCAGCCGTCTGACGCTGGAGTCAGTGATGCTAATTTGGATTTTTTCCTGAAGAAAGAATCTGCCAGATAATTTTACTCTGTGCAGCCGGACTTAAATCATTACACCTGTGGCTTGTGCTGCTTCTCATAGTTGTTCCCTTGTGCTTCTGTTTTCTGCACATTAATTTCCTCTGTAGTTCTGTTGGATCTCTGTAAAAGCAGAAGTGGGTTTGAGGCTCGTCATGTGATGGATGTGATGTGCCCCACTTCCACTGACCCTTTACAGCCTGTGAAATATTATAATCATAACAATAATCTCACTTTCTATAGCTGCTGCCACGGCAGCATCTGTCAAGTGTTTCGCTTTAATTCAAAGAGATCCTTGTCAGAGGCAGTCGGGCTGATTGCTGTGATTGTCTTTTTCTCGTGGTTGTGAGAGGATGAATCCTATCGATCCTCTAACGTTCCCCTTCAGTCGCACCGGCAGGTTCACCATTTCATTTCGGTGTGAATACATGGCGTCACTCTACACTCGATTTGTTTGTGTGCTTCAGACTTCGATCACACTTTAACTCTCGTCTGATAATCTTTGTTTACCCTTCACGGTACATGGAAAGGACTTAACCAAAAATAATCAACCAGCGGTGCACACTGATGCACGCTGTGTTTGCTTTAGGAATCAGGATTGTGTTGAATTTATTGGAGGACAGTGATTATTTACAGAAAACGGAGTTAATGCGGAGCTCAGTGAGGAGCTTAGAGAAGATGTTGGGGGAGCAAAATAGTGTGGCTGCAGCTTCTTTGAAACGTAAACACCCAAACCAGACACAGAGGGTAAAGTCGAGGTTACCCAGATGCATTATGGGTAGAAATATCTCTGCTGTGTTGTGTTATTATCTGTGAGTTATGTCTACTGTGTTACACACACTTGGCTTTTACTGGGTCAAGACAATGGCCCGAGGAGATGTCTGTAAAACACCGGGTGGGCCAAACACACATTCTGTCCATCTGGTTCGAAGTGTGTGTGCTCCTGTGTGCGTTTGTGTCCATGACCCATTGTGTGACACACTTCTTAATACAAAACTGTTTGTCCTTTAGCAGACGAGTGAGTCATCAGAGGGGTCAGAGCCGAGGAGTGTGTGCAGGCTAATGTTATGGGAATGATCTGCGGGAATCAATGCATAGTTTCCCATCTTAAGGCCTCTGAGCCATTCATAGCATTCCTAAGTCATGAGGTTCCTCTCTTCGCAGAAAGAATCACACTAAACCGCCAAGTGGGACACGATCCCGGACACACACATGCAGAAGCGCAGCACGTAGATAAGACGATCCTCCGACTGTAACGCTGCAGCTTTGTGGTGTGGAGCTCTGAACATGAACACAGTGGAAAATCAATACTGGATGATCTCATTGCTGTTTAATGGGTCATATCCTCTGTGGAGATGACCTCGGCCGTACACGGTGTCTGGACGTCTGTCCGTCTGCCCGTCTGCCGGTCTGTGCTCTCTAAAGACACGCCGGCCAAACAATCCTCCGGTAGCTTTAATCACGTGTGAAGGAAAAGAAAACGACCTGCAGCAGACACGAGTTCGCTGAGTTAAATAGGAAACGCTTCTCCACCCAGAGTGTCTGTAATGCAACCATCATCGAAGAAGAGTAAGATGATACATACAGCAGCTTTATAAGACAGAGCAGGCTGTGCCTTTATGAACATCTTTCATTATAACTGCATTGAGAGCTCGTTTCAGCATCAACTGCTGTAAGTCAGGCTCTGATTTCTGCCCCTTTTTACTTTGTTCCTTCATCGTGGTGCTCCCTTTTTGTAAAAGTAAAACTGCACCGTGGCTGTTTTTATATTGAAGATTACACATCATCAGCACCTTCTAAGGTGCCCGGACTTCCTACGAATGAATGGAAGTAACTTCAGTAATGTTAATCACATGGATCGGTCAGGTCTGTCCGGAAACTGATCTGCTTCATCGAGTCACTCGTACTCATCTGTGAGTCAGCATCTGTCACATCCTCTCTTCTTTATGTTCCCACATTTCCATCTAAAGAAACTGAGCTTATTTGAAATATTTGATTCCTCTCTGTTGTGTAAATCACAACAAGCAAAGACCCTAACTGGACCATAAGAGCACACACACCAACTTATATTAACTGCGGCGATGAGTCTGTGATGATCGTCGCACACATTGTGAGTACATTTGTGTTTATTACCACTCACTCAGCTGGAGATGGACTGATTGACAGCTGATAGACTCCTGATTCCGTTTAGGTAGCGGCTCTTCCTTCCTCTCCCTCTCGCTCAATAATCTTCAGGAGAAAGTCTGTCTGGTTGTGTGTAGAAAGGTGAGTTTGCCTCTTTCCTCCTCAACAATCAAACAACCTCTCAGTGCAATGAAGTGACTCCAAGAGGACACACACACTGTTGTTTGGACTCCGTTTTAATTGGCATCCTCTCTGGTCTGCTTGGCATTTCTTGTTTTCTTCCCCTGCTTGTGTTTAAGTCTTCAAGAAGCGCCAGATCTTTGTACCTCACAGCATGGGGCACCGTGTGTGTGTCTGTTAGAGCGAGTGTGTGTGTGTGCTGAGTGACTGGTTTCCAATGAGGATGAACGGCGAGAGAGAAACTCCTTGTTTATTTTTCCCAAGTTGTTTCACGGCCACATGACTTAAGATTGCTGTTTTAAGGGAACGAGCAAATGAGATGACTGAAAACCAAACCTGGCAACAAGCTTTTCCTCTGTGTGTGTGTGTGTGTGTGTGTGTGTGTGTGTGTGTGTGTGTGTGTGTGTGTGTGACATAACTGCTGTCCTTGCATAGCACCACTTGTATTCATGGTTGTGTGTGTCTGTGTGATGGGCAGCAGTTTGAAGAGCGAGAGCTGAGCGGGGTTAAAGGTCAACTGTGGAGATAGTCAGCTACACAAAGGACTGATTTTAGAGGAACACACACACAAATGAAATCAGTATGTTTTCTATTTTTCTCCATTTGTTGCTCAGATTGTTTGGACTTAAACAACACAAACTGATCTGATTGGCCATTGAACACCAACATTTATTGCCAAAACACTGAAGTGTAACTGTATCCAGACTGAAACATGCAGTTCAGTTTAATGTTGGCTGGATAAAATAATCAGTCAGGTGGATTATATCAAAAAATATCAACTCTGAAGTATCTTAGTTTCCTGAATTTTACATGTAGAACAAAGAATCCTTTCAAGAGAAAATAATTGTGAGCTGCAGCTACTACATCTGTGATGTGATGGATTTTAGTAGATGGACCAAAGTGGAAAGATGAGAGCACGTATTTGTGGTAAAATCGGCTGAATCCAACTCTGCTGTGAGCTGAGTTTTACTGTCTTCAGTGGTTTTTACGTTTCACCTTTGATGCTCTGTGCTCTCTCTGCATCCCTGCAGTGTTTTGGTGTGGCTCTCTTACAACCACAGCTACACCCGAAGGCGATGCCACCCGTAAATTATAGATAATACAATGACCAAATCCCTGAAAATGAATATTTTATGCTGTTATTGGGAATATGTTAATGAACTGGCCGGCTCCTGGTGTCTGCTTTTACACCATTGCGGTCCTAATTTTCGTTTTGCATCCTGATGCATTCAAAAGTAGTTTTTTTCTGCTGTAGGTGGTAGTCTACCATAAAATGTCATCCTCTTCAGATAATCGCTGTTCTCACCTTAATCGTTGTATTTGTGTAAGAATTGTATATATATTTTTTATTTTATATGATTTAAAGCTCGAAGGAACTGTGTGAAGTGAAGCAGATGATTTATTGGGTGAACGTTTGTCATCGTTTTTGCTTTACGTTGCTTTTACAGTGGCGTCAGTGCATTGGGCTTGTCTGGAGCCGGATCAGGCGGGGACGAAGGTGTGAAAGTGTGTGTGTGTGTGTGTGTGTGTGTGTGTGTGTGTGTGTGTGTGTGTGTGTGTGTGTGTGTGTGTGTGTGTGTGTGTGTGTGTGTGTGTGAGATCAAACTCCAAGGCTTCTTACATCTACATTACAGTCTGGGCCAAGCTCTGCTGCAGCATCCTGCCAAAGAGCTGAGACCTCCATACTTGCCAACACACACACACACACACACACACACACTCTGCTCTCTCGCTCTCTCAGCCTCTGTCTTTTTGTTCCTAACACACTCTAAATCTTTGTTTTTTGTCTGAGTCTCAAATCTCTTTTCCTTCTCCTCCCCTTCTCCCGTCTCTGTCCATCTGGTGTCCTGGATTCTCTTTCAGTTCCTGTCTGGCTTCCTCTCCATCACTTCACTTCACTCCACAATCCTTCTCCTCCCTCGACTCCTCTCCAGGAGACAAATGATCCGGGCTCCATACTGTCGCCGTTCATCGTTTTCTCCTCCCTCTTCCTGTTTCCCTTTATCTCTCCCTCTCTCTCCTCACACTACGTCTGTCATCACCATGCGGGAGCATCTTTTACCCATCATGCCTCTCGGTGGGGCATCAGCGTTAGATGACGGTGGCAAATTCGGGGAAGCTCCTCTGTAAGCTGCTCTTTCCCAACAACACAACCTGAGATTTATTGGTGTTGCCCAGGTGGAGTTTTCTGCAGGGAGAAGAATGTCACAGCGGCGACGTCCCGGGAAAGGAAGTGATGTGTCAAAGCTTCGACTTACAGATGGTGACAGTGAAACGATCGCAGATACAGACAGAACCAAAGAACGTGTACAAAGTCCTGGATGGGTTTTTGTTGTCATACAAGATATTTAGCAATAATGTTTCCACTCTTGTTTGTTGAATTATTAGCAAGATTACGCAAAAGTATCAAGCTGTTTTACACCAAACCTGGAACAAGGAACCCCGTTGCATTCTGGGGCTGATCTGGATCATTTATTATGGATTATAATCTTTTTGCTCAGAGGTCTGGTTTATTTTATTTGACAGTTTCAGTGTGATAATAAACTGCAGACTGCCAGAACGAACGTACGGATGTTGTGTAGAGTTCGATCTGATGACATGAGGAATACATGAACGAGTTTTTCTTACAGTGTGTGAGGAGTTGGAATGACTTGGCTGCTGGATTTGGACTAATATCGAAGGAAAAGGGGGGAAAACGTGGATTGAGGCAGCCTTATTGTTCATTATTGACTTTGCAGACTCCAACACCAGGCTGTGGTGAAGTCGATGTCGATCACTGCTGTTGTGGGTTGTTGCGTGAATACATAATGAAAAATGGAAATCACGCCGTTGCAGTGCTAAATCCATTGCCAGGACGGCGCTGCTGGGAACTTGCTAATTCAGTCCTCTTGTGATTTTTTTTTTTTTTTTTCCCTTTGTTACCTTCAACCCCACACTTGGTCTTGTTGTGTTGAGGAGGCAAACATGTTGAAGCTGAGTGGAGGAGACACAGAGCCAGAGGAGGAGAGGTGTGACGTCCAGTCTGTCACACTAATCTACAAGTCTGTGACCCCACATAACACTGCAAAGTGTTGCAGACACACACACATTCCACCAGGCCCCCTGCTCTCTGATAGATGGCTGTAGTTAATGAAGCGCTGCTTTTGAAGTAGATAAGATGTGGAGAGAAGAGGGCTAGAAATGCTAATGTCATTATGTGGTTGAGGAGAAGGCTGTGCTGGAAGCCAGTGGAGGGAAGTTATGCGTGTAAGTGTGAGTGTGTGTTTTGGTGGTTTGGACTCTTTTGAAGTCCAATCCTGATACTTTCTGCAATATAAACTGACAGCATTGTGTGCCTGTAGCCAGTATCTCCCCATGTGCTGCTCCCAGTTACTTTTTTTTTTTTTTGTGCCAGATTCTGTCTTCGTGTTATTTGGATCGTAGAGCCTTACAGAAAAATTTGGCCACTATCAGATCTACCGCTACTCCCACTGCCACTAAAAATAATGTTGATGACACAAAGCCATGCAGTCTTGATTTTATATCCAAATATCACTTTCAAATCAATCCGTTTAATGGTCATATTTTTCTGTGTCTGAGTACAACACAGGAAGTTTTGGCCTTTTAATGACATCTGATGAACAACAGGAAATTTCAGCACCCATCCCACACCTTCTGGGTGAACCGGAGCGCCGTTTCCTTATCGTCCAACTTCAGATGACCCGCGCCAATGCTCTTGTGTGTGGAAACCAGAGGAGTGTCCATGTGCCGTCATCTTTCTGTTGAAAGGCAGTATCTTCTCTTAACCTGCCGTCTGCCATTACACACCAGCAGTATGCACAAACGCACACTAAAACACACGCATGAAATATACATGTGAAATGTAAAGCAGACTGAGGGAATCCAGGAGGGACGATCTGTACAGACGGAGCACTTTCAACCACGTTGCGCTGCAGTTTGACACATCCATTGATGAGAAAACCCTGGAAACTCTTTTATCTTCTGTCGATGCGAATGTGGAATTATGCAGCAGTTTCTCTGTGACACACACAGCTAATGACCTCAGATTAAAGTGTGAATGAACACCTCCCCTGCATGTGACAAAGAGACTCCATGCCAATATGAAGTATAACGTGCGTTCGCGCTCTCCTGGCATATGGCTACTTACAGGTGTCCTGTGTCATTTGTCACCAAGTGAGTGAGTAACAACGGCCTTTGCCGGTATGAATGATGGCAGAGTTTGTGTGTGTTTGTGTAGCTGGACTGTGATGGCCTCTGTAATTCCCTTTGTGATTGATTCCCCACTTGTCTTCTCCTCGGCACTGACAGCAAAGGGAGAGTGTGCAGAGCAACCAGGAAGTGAATTACCTTGAGCTGACAGCGTACCACGGGAAACGCAATTCCCAGCAGGCTTTGCCAGTGCAAGCAGAATGCCTCTTGTAGTCTCTTTCTCTCACGATCTCTGTCTCGCTCTGACATTTTTTGCACGGAGCCGATGCACTCAGGCTATGATACGTGCTGCAGGCCTGCAGGTGCAGCATCATGATGTATGGCTGTGATGGACTCAAGGCTCGTATATGCTCCTTATCCACCCACACACAGCTCACACAGCTCATACATGTATGATTTAGTGAGCCCATAGCTGCTCAGGCGTCTTTGTTTACTCATGTTGAAGTGTAAGTCGTGCCAGTAGTTATGCACAAAAACATCACCTTGTCTTCATCAAAAAGAAGAAAAGAAAAAAAAAAAAAACACATTACTGAAGCACATATAATCACACTGCGTTTTAAGTGGTAGTCATAATAATAATATGCAGCATTTTTAATCTGTGTTTGTAGACTACAAAATCAGCGTGAAATCTCTAAACTGCGATAAAAAAAAATGACATTCTGCTGTGAACACTGTGACACTGCTCAAAGTCATTGTTGGCAAAACAGCTGATGAGCTTTGTTACCAGCAAAGAACGGACTATTGACACAAACTATTTCGAATAGAAAAGTCATTTTAATAGTCACAGTAAACTACCATTCACTTGTAGCCGACATACATGTAGCCAACACCTTTTCCAAACAGATTACATCCTATTAAGCCCTCACAGCCAAACAGGGCCATGCAAACTCACTGATGGCACATTATCTTAACACAGTAGAGTTTAGTCATTACTTTAACAATTGCTTTATATAAAGTAATACAATAAGTTTAACATCCACTTTCCCCCGGGCTGTATCCTCAGTTAAATGGGCTCGTACACTGACTGCTGTGGACCCCCCCAGACGCCTGGTTGCTATAATTTATACTCAGCCTGGAGTCTGCTGCAGCAGATCCCCATCAATTTATTCTGTGCATGTTCACCGGGACTGGCTGTTTTGTCTGCCGTACTTCCTCTCCTCTAGAAAAATTTTGAAGACGAGGATAACAGTGAATCTCCTCACACGGCCGCTGTTCAAAGTCACTGTTTGTTTTCCAGCTCATGTGCAGGAGTGTACACTCCCTCCATCACAAATTAACTGAAGTCACCTGGAAGGAAGTAAATTACATTTAATATTGTAATCTGTGCTTGTAGCTTGTATTTAAAGGGCTCCTGTTTGTTCTCTTGTTCTCACCCAAGACTGTCCTCCCTTCTTTCTCCTTTTTTTTCTATTCCTTTTCTGCATGAAGGATGAATTTTTACCCGCAAATTCAAAAAGTTATATTAGTTTCTAGACTAGAAAAACTTTATGACTCAATATATCCTTCTTAAACTGGAACTTCAACCAAAAGTCAGCCCTCTCCTCCTGTTTCTACCTCTATCATCAGTGCACTCTGTCTTCTTCACAATGAGCAAGTCCGTCGGCATAATGTCGTCGTTCGTTTTCGAGTCTTCCCATCGCCAGTGTAACTTCTGTGATGAATGAGTCTTATAGAAAAAAAAAAAAATCAAATATTCATCTGCACCTAAACTCCTGAATAAAAAATTGAGATTATATCATTTACAGAGTGCTTCACTTTGCCTCCCTTCCAAAGTCAGAAATCACTTATCTTCAACAAGCAGTGTGGCTCCGAAAGCAGCTGGTGCTGAATTATCCTACGGATTGTTTTTTTTGCAATGATGGTTGAATGGGAGATTCTTTAGACTGATGCGAATGCAAATCAGTATAAAAAAAGGCTTTTCTGTCATGATCAAACTTGCCTTAGGTGCATTATTTCAGGTTTATATTTAGGAGAGATGAAGATAAAACAGAGGGAGTAGAAACGAATATGGGTGGTGTCTTATTTTGATTCTTTCTTTCCTCTAATCCTTTGAACTTTTTGTTCCAGACTCCAAAGAGGGAACGGTAGTCTTTCCTGACGAGACGAAAACAAAAGAAAAGATAGGGTGGAAGCAGAAAAACATTTCGGGAAAGACCTTTGGAGGAATAAAGAGTGTTTGTGTGCGTTGGGGGAGGAGAGAGAGTGAGTGTGAGGGTGTTGTGTGTCTGTGGCTTCAAGCTGTATGTGATGCACGTTCGCACACCTGACAACCCCGAGGGACAGGCCTGCAATTTAGGACTCTAACCTCTGCCCAACCTTTCTCTCCACCTTTCCTCTTTTGTCTTTTTCTTTGTCGTTTGTTATTTCAACCCAGTCTCCATTTCATATGATGTGCCATTAGCAAAAATCGAAGTGAGTATTACTTATTTAAAATAATGAGGACGTCACGAACAGTGATGTAAGTTGTTTGTCCATCATCACATGGAAACGAAGGCAGGTTAATGTTTGTAATATGTAAAAACCCTCTCTGAGTTTTGGTGAAGCCAGTCCCTGTTTGGTTTCGGGCAGCCGGAAGAGATCAGAACATAAATCTGACGTTAAACGTGTTTGTACCTGCTCTGATGTCATTGTGCTCGTGCACATGAAGGGTATGGAAAGCAGTTGCGTGATGATGAAGGAAGTTCAAAATCTGCTTATTTTCTCGTCTTTGCAGATTTGGCTCTGCTGCATGAAGCGGGTGTGGTGTTGGTGTGGAGACAAAGTGGAAAATCTGTCAGATGCAGCCTTTCTGGATCTGCTGTTGGAAAGGTGTGGGAGGAGAGGGGGGTTTAAGAAGCTGCTAGACAATCCAACAAACGCTTTCTTTAAAGCACGCTGAGGCCCAAAACCTCCAGGGTTCACACAGAGCTGGCTCCAACTTCCTGTAACTCGGTATAATTTGAAAACAGGGATGTTCTCGGCAGATATTTGTCCTTCGTTCGTGTGCCGTTAAGTATAAAATCCTTCCCTCCTCAGCCCCCGTCCCCCTTCCTCTGCTTCTGATTCTCGGTTTGCTCTGGAGACACGCAAGCACTGCTGAGTAAGCACCTTTGAATTGTGAAGTAGTGAATACAGCAGACCCCCTGCAGACTTCGACCTACACACCAACCCTTTGTGTGTCTGATAATGTGTGGCTATCTCTCTAAGCCCCTCCATCTTTTCGTCTTGTCCACCAGCGTCGTTCCTTCTTCCTTTCTTCTTCTTGTCCTCCTCCTGACTTGTCTGCTTGCTTGTCTTTCTTTACTCTTGGTCCGTGCCTTCTTCCTCTTTGCCTCTTTGTCTGTATTTGGCAGCCTTTGTGTGTGTCTGTCTGCTCCCTGTCTGTCTCTCTGGCATCCCCACACAGCCAAAATTATTTTTATAGCTGCTCCCCTGCGTCCCCCCTCCCACGTTTTTCTGTAAATGAAGCTCTTTGTCTTGCACTGTAGTGTAACCGGATAATCAGGCCATTCACTGATTATGCGCTTCACGCTAATCATGTGTGCGCGTGTCGGACTGCGTGCGTATGCAGTGGCTTTGTGATGGCGTGCATGTTCATGTGCGTATCATTGTGTCTGGTATAATTGCGAGGGGCATTCGATGACACTAAGCCTTTTCCACTTTCGTCGTCAGCTAAATGTCCATTGAGACATTCAGGTGCAAAAACTCAAATTGTGACACAGTGAACCTGGAAAATGATGTATTTACTGCAAGACCCCGCTGCGCTTTTTGTTACCTGCCCGTCTTTGTCTAGGAACGTGCATGTGTGTGGGTGCAGGGTACGGCAGAGGAAAAGGATTGTGGGAGCAGGCATGGTAGGAGGGATGCGAGAGGGGGGGAAACCAATTATCGTCCAGATAACAAGCAAGCTATGGATTTTCTACCAGGCCGCTTCTGCAGCGCTTTCATTCTGTTTCTTTCTCAGTCTATTTCTGTTTCTCCGTCTTTATACCAAATTTAAATCACGATTCAGACCAAGCTTTCTTGACATGATAGAAAACCTCGTGGTATAGATCCTTTGATACAGAGTCTTGTTTTTGCTTCGGTGTGTGTGATCTGATTAACTCCAGAAAACGGCCTGTTGAAATGTGTCAGACAGAGACTGACATTTTGTCAATACACCCCTTGCCGCTGTGTGTGAGTCACTGTGACTGGCAGGCAGTCACATTATCTAATCTGCATTGTCATGTTGACCTTTTTCATTAAGGGGTTTTGTGTCCTTGACAGAATGAGTTGCAGTTTACAGCTTTAGATTTCAGAGCTGTTTTAGAGGAGAGAGAGAGAGAGAGAGAGAGCGATTGACTGATTAAATTTTTTCTCTCTTGATCATATATCGTCAATCTGAAAAGTTGCTGCTTGTTTTTAGAAGTCTTTGATTAACTGTTAGCAGTTGTGGCAAAACATTAAAGCTAAATGGGCTCCAAATATTGTGTCTGTTCAATATCAGTTGTGCCACAAGTATCGAATTGATAAAATGGTAAGAAGTTAATGAATTAGTTAGTTGTTAGTTGGGTTATTATTATTATTATTATTAGCCAACTAACATATTCAGTTATTAGTTGAATTGGTTTGCTTTGCCAGTTGAAATAACTTTGATTTAACAAACTGTAGTTACGGGAGCTGCCTCTGAAAGGTTTTAATGGAGCCTATTTATGAAAGCATCCTTTTTGATTTGCCTCAATGTGCTTCTCATCTACATTGTTGTCACCAAGGTGACATTTGGTTCAAACAAGGCCGGCGATGTGTGATGCTAATTTCATTTGAAAGCATCTCAGCACTCACACAACATCTGGAGCAAGTGGAGTGCTCAGTGTCAGACATTTCTGCACGCAACAAACCTGCCAGACAAGAAGGAGGGAGTGAATGAGTACTGATGGCGAATCAACGTATCGTTGTGTGTTTCCCAAAGCAGAAGGTATAGCCTTGTATCTGTGGCAGTGACGGGGCTGGAATTACAAAAAGGCGTCACCTATGTATGCAGACGCTTTTTGTTGATTAGCTCCTTTTGGGAGATCCCTGTATGCTTTCACAGAAATGTCATTTTATCTGCGGTGTGCATATTTAAACTTCCAGAAATGCCACATGTAGAAAAACAAAAAACAAAAAAAACAAAAAGACAAATAAAATTCCTTTTAATTAAGCTTCCTGTTGTAATTATAGTCTATCCTCATGAGTGAAATGTGGATGGGTGCATTGAATGTTAGAGTCAAGAATTAAAGAACAGCATCATTTCTAAGTTTAGAAAAGTTTAGAAAAAACATTACAACCTTCACAAAACAGACAAGGGAGAGGCGGCTGCAGGTTGCAGCTGCTGCCTTACAGTTTTAGAGGTGATTTTCACTGATTGTTGCATTTCAAGGACTGAAATAACGCAGAAATGAAAACCACACGTGTCAATGCTTATAAAATGAGAGGGTTTTATATGAGTTCAGTTTGTTTTTATCGCAGATTTACAACAGACTGAACAGTGACTCAGCATCCTCACTATCTGTTGTCTCATTAGTGTTAATCTTTTTTCCTCCATCATTCCCTTTCTCTCCTCCTTCTGTCCTTCTTGGCCGGTCTCTCCTCTTTCCTCCGTCAGTCCGTCCTTACGGCTGACTCACCCCTCTCTGTCTCTCTCTCCATCTGTCCCCTGGGTCAGCTCTATTTGCACTATTTAAACCCTTTAAACATACACTTAACCTCACTTTTCTCTCATAAGCTGTTCCTGTTTTGGACTTTCACAGCGGCCAGTAGTGTGGCGGTGTTAGTTTTGAGTATGAGGGTGAGTGCTGAGCTCACAAAGAAGAAGAGGCAGAAAGATATGCCGGCCCTCTGTTGGATCTGTTGTTATCACATTACTCTTCATACTATCATCTTTCCGTCTTCCATCCCACTGTAATAATAAACAAACAGCTCATATAGCAGTGGAGTTTTGAATTTTGCAGCGAAACAGACTTAATATTTGAACTTGTTGACAGAATGATGGAGGTTTCATTGGCGCCTACAGGCATCAAACCATCAATTGATTTTCTTAGTGAACATACAGAATAACCCAGCTTTGCTGCTCTTTTCTGTGATCTTTAACTGAACTGGAGGGATGAACAGCAGTCTGACTAATGACATGTTTTTCCATATTCACGTTAGTGATGGAGAGCAGCAACCAATAATTCTTTCTGTGGCACTCAGTGAAGTAGAGATACTGTCAAGATTAACAGCTAATCCACACTGTAGGGTGAAGCTTTTAATACGGTGACATTTCAGCTGGAAATGATGATGATGCATTTCATCTATATGAGAGAACCAGCTTTTACAAAGACAAATTCAAGAGATCCTCAAGAATCTGTTAGATGGGCTTTAAAATGCCAGTTTTAAGCAACTGAAGTTATTCCTTAATTGGGATTGTTCAGCTACTTCAGCAATAAGATTCAATAATGGGAGGAAAAGCACACAGGTCAATTCCACTTTAACTGAGTGCTAAAGAGGAGACGAGCAGGCTCCTGTTTCCACCTCAGATTCAACTTTACAATTACACAGGTTATATATTTTTGGTAAATTATGTATTTCACTTACCATGATGCGATTAATCATTAGTTGCAGGTTTCATGATTCTTTAAATAGCTCACTAATAACACCCAAACCTCGAGGTCTTGGCAACAGAAGTGGTGTGCGTCAGTGTTATTTCTTCTGAAAGTCTGTGTTATTTATGAGCCATTCCAGTCTGTTAGTTGATTAACTTTCACATTGAGAGGATAATTTCATTTGCCAGAGGAGGTGATTGGTGACCCTGCTCCAAACATAAATGAGATTTAGTTTACATTATTCTCATACCTCTCCTCTCCTGTGCGGAAGAATCTGTGTTTGTCGTTTCACCTGGTTTTTCCTTTTACTTCTCCCTCATCTGCATCTGTGCTTGTGAGAGTCATCAGAACGATCTCCAACCTCAGTGCTGTGGATTAAAGTAATCCCCACGTATGTGTGGATTGGATGAGAAATTATTTGTCATGTCTGTGAATGTTCACTTGATAAATTTTGGATTAAACTCAGAGATTCTCTGTTTTCAATTTAATCCTCGTCCTCTATGGCAAAGCTTCACATACTGTCACATTAATCCACATTCACATTTATTTCACACAACGTATACAGTTGGCGGTGCACTGTTCCACTAACAGGAAATGACAGAAGCTACTGACAGATGCCAATCAAACTGCGTCGTTTGGTGTTGAAATCATCAATGAAAGTATTTTCTATGCTTGGAAATGGAACTGTTTTTAAGGAGCTGGGGTGTTTTGGCAAAGCAGCATTTATGACTTCCTCAATGTGAACAAACAAAACATCATTTGACAATTAAAAAAAATGAATCCACTTTATTCAACTCTATGATTTTGGAGCTAACATTAAGCAAATACCTTGAGGTGAAAAAGGGGCTACTCCTGTTGTCCAGTCGTACTCCAGTGGTGTGTGGAGACGGTATTTTTATATGAATGAAACTGTGTATTTGTATACTTTTTATTATATATATATATATAGTTTTGCTTGGATGCCGGAGGAGGAGATGTTTCTAAGAGTGCGTTACTCCAGACAATCCCCTGTGTCTGACCAGGCTGTAAATAGCCATGGGAAAGCCAGAAAGGAACACACACACACTTTTAGGATGTTTGTTTCTTTTCAGCATCCAGCGATGCTTCTGCATTAAGTTCTCTCCCTCCCCATCCCTTTATCCTCTCCCCTCTCCCCTCTCTCTCTCTCTCTCTCTGGTAATGAAGTGGCTCCACTTTCACTGTGTCTGATGAGGTTTTGATGCAAATCCAAAAATCACAAAGAGATTTAGTTTCTAACAGGGGTGGCGGGATAATAGGTGAAGCTTTTTCATGCTAAACTGCTGCTCTCTTTGTGTGCTTGGCTGAATTGCTTTGCTTTTGTGTGTCTGTGTTTCTGCAGACTTCATGATATTGCAAATTTTCGCTGTTATGAAATGTTTTTGTTGACTGTGTGCAAATAGGCACTTGTGCTCATGTTGCCAAAGCGGGAGTCACAGCAGCCTTTCTCGCTTACAATATTTGCTCTGCATTTAAATAATGTCTGAAGTGATGATGTGACATTTAAATTAACCTTTTTAGTATGTATGTTTTCAAAGATAAAAAAAAAAAACAAACACCATTATAAAAATCCTACAGAATGTGCGGTTATGCTTCTGCTAAGGCTCATAAGATGGCAGCCATAGAAATGTGTTGAGACACAGAAAATGATTTTGTCAGCTAATAATGCAGGAGAGTTAAGTTAACTTCTCAAAGTTATGGGTCAGTGTCTTTTTATACTTTAACTTCCTGCTGAACTCTGCATTAGAGCATTTCACAAAACTGGAATACATTTTTTAGATCAAAATAAGTTAAGTGTAGATCTAACATGGTGAGTCTGACACACTTGTGCTCTGAAATCTGCTTGAATCATAGTCAGCGGCTTGTGATTCAGCAGAATAAACTCACTGTATCCCAAAATAACACTTCTTACAGGCGAATTCTTCAAATAAGCGTAAAATGGAAAGAGTTGAATTTATCTCAGCCCTACTGGGAGATTAAGACTGAATTACATGTTGTTAGACTGAATATGTTTTGTACTGATGTTCGTAGATGAGGGAGAGGATGGGAGAGTGCAAAGAGAGATGTGTGGCTGCTGATAAAGGGATGGAGCAATGACAGAATCATTATGGTGATGCCCTCTCAGTTGCTTTCTTTCTCTCACTCCTAAACTGTAATCTGGGCCACAGATTACTGTTTCCCAGGCTGCTCAGACAGCCGTTGCAGACACGCTGATAGTGACTGGCATCCCGGCCATTTTCACAAATGAATGGAGCTCTCACAAATGATCTGTCACTCCTCCTCTCTGTCTCTCTTTGACAGCATCTCGCACGCAGACACATTTAGAAACTCACACCAGTAGCTACACGCGCTCCAGCTCTCATCTGCCACCTCGTCTTGGGAGGTGGGGCGTAAACTCAGATCTCCGGGCTCTGCTTCCTGAAGTGCGTTAGCTGGACGTGGAGGGAAGGGGGGGTGTCTGACCGTCTGTTGCTGGCATGGAGGCTGCCGACACGGGCAGGGCCGGGCACCAGCAGGTCGCAGTGGGCGCCGTCCTGCCTGCCCCTGAACAGAGACTCACTGCGGCGCTGCTCACGTGCCACAGACAGGCCTGGTTGGTACCGTGCACGTGCCCACGGTGCTGTATGTCCTTTTTATTTCTGCACACTGATAGACTGACGGCATCAATGATACAGATAATTCAAAATTCAGGCTCATTAATATACCTTAGTGTGTTAATGCTTGTCATTTATATCATATTCATAGCATGTAAGGTGCAGAAGTGTCCTGTGAAAACATTTTTGAGGGGAATTTTATATCTAATTTGGCATCAGTGATGTTTTTTATAGACTTTGGAACGACTTACCTGAGTAGGTCAGGGTGACTAATGTAGTGCCAGAGCTAAAATATTCTGCTTCAGCTCGGTTTTATAGACTCTTATGTAACAATATTTATGACTTGGCTTTGACCTGCCTCTATTAAAGGTTGCGTTTCACATTACTTTATCATTACTGATCCATATTTATTCAATGAAACTTTACCTAATGCATCATCCTTTCTTAATGCATCATCACTTTATATGAAGAAAAAAAGCATTTATGGTTCCAAATTGTTTAAAGAAGTTCTGAAAATGTTTTTCTAGATTAACTCTGATCCTTGAGTGCAGTAAATGTTGTTGATTATGGAGATGTGAGCCTTGAGGACTGACTTGAATCAGCTATTGAGATTTTTAGTTGCAAGTAAACCAAAAACAAAGCAGTGCACTAACGGATGACTGCATGAGAGAGTCAGTAGATTCATTGTTATCCTGTGAGTCCATAACTGCTTTTGTTGGGTGAAATCCTGAATTGTGTGATTACAGAAATGGAAAAACTGCTGAACTGTTGAATCTTTTGTTTAAATTGGTATTTTAAATTAGTAAGACCTGTCTTGAATCAACTCTTGTCCACTTTAAATTAAAGTTGAACCCAAGAGAGAGGCTTTGTATTTTAACATCCAGTTTTAGTCCAGGATGGCATCAGTAAACTAGTTTGGGCCCATTGGGTGACTGTAAACATCAAAATTTCATCTTGGACACAGACTGTGAGAAAAAATCAACCCAACTGTGTTGCTCAAATCCAACATTTAGTAATTGTTTGGCGTTCTTCCATCCCACAATCCAAAAGGCTCTCCCTTTTCTCCTCCTCCTGTGGTGCTGCTCGTACGGGAGCTAAGTCACAGCTTGGCCCTGGATTTTATCGATCCATAATGGAGGAGTCCTCTCTGCTAGCCTCTCTTGTTACCCATGAATCATCTGGGTAACTGGGTGGTGCATCGGCCTGCCTGACACTGGAATATGTGGATAAAGAGGATATACAGGAAGGAGCGTTGGTAGTTTATTTCATTTCACCTCATACAGCTTTCCGCCCTCTCAAATTTGATTCTTTTACAGGCATTACTGTAGCTCACGAATAATCGCTCTCCTGGTTGGCATGACAAGTTAACACACTCATTCATTTGAAAGATAAAGAATTGATTGTTACTGTGATTTCCCCGTTCGCACCAGCAATTCAAACAGGAAATCCAGATGCAGTATGTTGAACAAATAAAAATAAATATATCATCACATATTCTGGTTGTCCATGAATATCGGCCGTTAGTCCAGGGGGAAGAAATGTCTTTCTCTCTCTCTCTCTCTCTCTCTCTCTCTCTATCTCTGTTTCTCTCTCAGCTCGTTGCTCTCGCCTTCTCACTGCCTGTCACTTTGTCATCCGTGGCCCTCACACATCTGCCTGGTTGTGATAATAGCTACCCATGTCAACAAGAAGCAGGGGCGGGCAGCAGAACACCAAGGGGCCTACACAGCTCACACAGAAACTCACACACGCACACAATGCACAAGCCAGACAGCCTCAATTAAATTACAAAACGTGTTCCCTGCCCTCATGATTGTGGGATCGGTAAATGTTTGCCTGCTCAATAAACGCTTGGATGCTGCCCGAAGCTGGCGAGTTAGTTAGCATGCAGGGTGTTCACGGAAGGCTGAACGGGGAAGTGGGGAAAAGAAAGGAAGAGGAGGATGAGAGCAGCAAAGACAGAATAGAGTGATGGTGCAGAGTGACCACAGCCAAACTTCACCCACAATCCTCAGCGTGCCTCTTTCGCTCTCAGTCCAACACAACACAGGGAGGTTTGTCTTAAAATCACTGATTCTCCACATGAAGCCAGAGCTGCTGGAACGGCACTCATCGCAGACTTCTCTAAACTAAAATCACTGATGATGATGATTTCTGCGTCTGTGTTGGCACAAGGATTTGTCATCTGCCCACATTTCATATATTTTCACTTTCAGCTGTAGCCACACGGGTCCTTTGGCTCTAGCGTTGGCGCTGTTTGTCAATCCACCGCTGTGGCTGAGACAGAGGTATCTGAACTTCTGAATAAATAGCTTCGACATCCGGTGCAGACACTCTTGCCTGCCTCAGGATAAGCTGTAATAACTTTGATCAGCCCTGAACTTCCCATGTTGGACCATGATGAAGCCACAATTTTAAAATGATGCAATATTTGTTTTAATCTTTCACCATGTTTTCACTGAATGATATTCCCATCAGCTCCAGTACCTCCTAATACTCTAATCTAAGATGTTAATCATCATACATGCATTGACCAGTTGAGTCAATGCAAAACTATACTATAGTAATAGGTGAGCATTTTTTAACACATTGATCCAGCAACGACAATATTAGCTACAGCTGAACTGTCTGTATGGGACACATGAGGACTGAAGGTTTGGCCTCCACTTCTTATAGTGTCATTAAGAAGAGCTTACTTCATGGCCAATACAGTGACCAAAAAATATTTATCTGACATGCAAATTCTGTATGAAGGTGGACCTTTCTATCCTTCAGCACAAAAAAGAGTTTATGTCACATTGAACTCTTTAGGACAGATTTTCTGCACTCTGCAAAATCGGTAAGTGATACCATCCATCTTCACTGCTTACTGTCCCTGTGGGTCTTGCTGAGTCACATATTCCAGGATATCTGAGTGTGTGTATGTGTGAGAGAGAGAGAGAGAGACAGAAACGTGAATGAGCAGGCATTCCTACCTTTTGTGTGTGTGTGTGTGTGTGTGTGTGTGTGTGTGTGTGTGTGTGTATCTCTTTCTTCTTAGTGGAAAGGTCTTTGGCATCAGCTGCCACTTCCTGACTAGACAGGCTGTATTGTCTCTTCTGCGTCTCCCAGGCAAGCACAGGGGGTGAAACTGAGGGGTCACAGGGACGCTGTGTGTGTGTGTGTGTGTGTGCGTGTGTGCGCGTTCTGGCCTGTGGATGTTTTGCTGCTGATTCACAGGCTTGATATAGAGCAGAACACGCATGCTTTCTGGATGTGTGGTGTGTTTGTGCTCAGATATTTGGAGATGGAAAGAACAGATTGTTTGGTCTCTTGGTAGAATACTTTCAAAGCTACCAAATTAAGATGTTCACGGTCCCTGGAGGATGGATCCCAATGGCTGTGGTGATCCCCTTACCTTCCTACGTAGCTCTACAGCGAGTAATAAGGCGTATCGGCATGATGATCGGACTGTGTCGGGATAATATTGCCACTGAAAACATGCCTAAGAGAAGCTGAGCCTTACAAAGTACATTCAAAATCTCCTCCAGCTTATCTTATGAAGTTGTAACTTTGCTTTTGCAAAGGCTACTTGAGAGATTTTCCTCATAGTGATAAAGAAGTAATATTAGAAAAGTTGTGTTTCCATTTTTCACCTATCCAACAATTTAGTTTACTACAAGTGTAATCAGTTTACGGCCGCACCGACCTTCCTGCACGGCCGCAGACATTTAGTTTTGTTCTGTTCCGACAACCAAGGAAATTCAGTTAGGAGATGCCACAGTCACACTGAAAAATGTCGATAAAATGAATGAGCTGAAGCTACAGAGAGTGACTGATCGTGTTTTAGGAGAAAATTGCAAAACCATGTGAAGTAAGTTAGTGAGAAAATCTGATAAAATAAAATAAGACGAGACAACTGGAGGAGTGTTTTCCTCTTTGTGTTCGAGTTCAATGATGCACTTTTTTTTTTTTTTGCTGCAGCCAGGTGTTGAATTATATGAGACTGTTTGCCTGAGATGGTGACGCAGCAGTTTTCTGTGCACGTGTGCTCACTGGACACATTATGCACCCCGGAGCTGTAAAGCTGAGCCATGCAAACCTTTTCTCCTACTCTAACAGTGACGTCTGGCACACACTCATATTCTCTCACTGCAGCAAATTCCACGTTTCTGTCCCCGGTTAATTTATACTGGAGGTCAGGAGGAATCCAACAAATGCTGCAGAGGTCAAGCCGTGAGCAGCACACAGAGGGACGTCGCGTTATATCAAGAAGGCTTTGCTTCCACACATACCTTCCCTCCACATGACACAGTGATGAAGGTTTGCTTAGCTCAGAGCCAAATCGTGGTGAGCTGTTAATACTCAGGTCTGTGCTGTTTACAGTGTCTGAAAGTTTTGACTCAGCATGTGCCTCAAATCCCAACATGGTCATGTTCACGCTGTCACAGGTGAATATACCGTCACAGCTTCAGCATTATTTCGTGAGGCCTGTGTTCTAAATGCTCACATTATTGGCTTAGTACCTGCACTATTTACTGTAATTAAGAGTTAAGATCCTATAAAGTCAGATCATTATGTGCTGATGACGCTCTTGGAGGAGGTCAACATGAGAATGAGAAAATAATATAAAGCAATAAAATTCTAGTGTAAAGAAGATCACCAAAGAATTAAAGTATGAAGAAAATACACTTTCATTTTTTTTGATGGAATTTAAGAAAGTCTGGCTAATGTCACACAAGCATCAGCCGTTGTTTTTGTTTTCAATGCCTATTTCTGGAAGTGCTCTATCAGCTGTCCTCTCCATTTGAGGACCCTGTTTACTGCGCTGGTATGTGTTTTCCTGCAGCAGCAGCAGAAGGGCGACATTGTGAGGCCTGTGAGTGAGTAAGAAAGTTAAAATCACTGCAGCCATATTGTCAGAAACGAACATGGATATCGGAGAGCAGCAAAAGATTTTGATTCTTGGGAATATAAAAAATAAACAACTCTTTAAGTCTACGGATTTGTTACGTGTGTGAATGGTTAAAGGAATATTGACAGGGAACCTCCTCATCGCTAAAAACTATAGATTAGCACAATATGTTGTTTATACTTGTGTTATTGTATAGATTGAAGAAATGAGATACAACACTAACATTAGTTGTAGCTTAATTTTTAAAGAACAGGCATACAAAATATTCATCATCTGCTGCAATACTTCAACATTGAAGCATGGAAGCAATGACGCATGGGTAAGGTTAGTTGTCGCCACAGTAAATAAATGGGCATCTGTTAATTATACGTCTATGACACTATGACAATGTGCTACTTGTCATCGGTGGCCCACTGTAATTTGTATAAGCCAAAAATGATTAGACGTCATGACTTCCTTAGCCAAATCTTTTTTCAATAATGAGCTGGTTTTCAGTTTTTCTCCCTGCAGCCACCTGCAGAAACAAAGACGTTGGTGGACTCGCTGACCTTTCAGTCATTCTGTTATCTAAGTTATATGACGGCAGTGACAGGTTGGCCTCATGCTGTTAACCTGACGGTGACCTGAGACCATAAACCCGCAGTGGCCACTTTGCAGCCTTGGCAGAATATTATCACGGTGTCAGATGATGTGCAGCTAAGGGTGTGATTGATTGTGTTTGGCTTAACTGACTGATCAATCGCTCATATGGATTCTACAGGTTTAAGATATGCAAGCAGCTGTTCTAAAGTCGCACAACTGTCATCAACCTGTGAGTTTCACTAAAGTCCCCAGGTTAAGTGTTTCCCTTCAGAATAAAGAGTATTTTCCATCCTAACTCTCATAGTGCATATGAAGTAGGTCATGCTGTATGCACCCTGTAAAATACAGCAGTATGTGTGCATGAATTTTTCATGAGTCTTGCCGTGTGTGTGACTGTGCGTGCTGCCTCTGTCTTTGAGCTTAGCAGGGATGTCTTCCCTGGAAATCTCTCTCATAGTTTCTGTTCCTCTGCCGTTAATTAGAAAGGCCAGCGAGAGAAGAGAGAAGAGAGAGAGAGAGAGAGAGAGAGAGAGAGAGAAAGAGAGGGGAGGAGCGCTGGAGAGCCTGCAGGCTGCTACTGTAAAGCTGAAGGAGGAGGAGGGTGGTGGTGGGAGATAAATAAGAGAGGAAGTGAGAAAAGAACTGGAGGTAGAGAGAGACAGAGGAAGGATCAGAGAGAGAGAGCGATAGAAGGAAATCCCCATGCCAAGCAGATATACACAGATGCTACTCAATGAGGAAAATCACAATCACTAACCTCAGACAACCCGTGTGGTTTGACTCTTTAAAACAGAACTGCTGCTGCTGCTTGTCCTCGTGACAAGAATGAGATGTGACCAGTTCAGCACTCAGGTTTGCTTTCAGAAACCTCAGTTTGTGAAATTATCAAGCAGGAGATGAAAATGAATGAAGAATGAAATGATTAAAGACACATTTTCCCTCAGATCATGTTCCTACAGAGCAGGAAGGTCAGCAGAGCTATTGATCCAGAAGACATCCAGTCGTTTGGACTCATCACAGAAAATTCTGGACATATCTTTGGCATGAAAAGAAGTAAATCCATGTTATAAATACAGCCTCTATCACAAATAGACACAGAAATACCCCCCCTGGTAAACAACCAATAAAACACACTTTTAATATCACAATTATAACATGTGGTGCTATTTAAGTTGTTTCGATCAGTTTACTGCTATTTTTACAAAAAAAAGACTCTTAATTTGGATTTGAATTGATTGGTAGATTAAAATCCATATTTGAGGCAGAAACCTTTGTTCACAAGTGTAATTTTGGATATTAAGATTAATTTTTCATTCATTTTGGACTAAGATTTTCAGAACTGAAAAAGTGAAGAAAGAGTTTCAGTTTTCTGCCGTGTGTTTGTGAAAATTTCAGGCTCCGTCATTAAAACGTCAGGAGTATTTTAACTAGTGGACTTTAGTCTGTTGGAAAAACATGTTTGTGTCTCCTGCAGTTCCAAGCTGCAGGTAATGGAAACAGAAAGTCACTTACAACCTGTTGTTGATATCTTTTTTTTTATTTGAATCAGTGTCAGGGTATTTGTCAATCATATATTTCCCTCTTTTCCTCCTCATTCTTGCTAAATGTGTGATATGTGAGCGTGCCAACATGAGCTTGGCTGCCTGACATTGAGAAAGTATAAATATTGAGGGGCAGCTTATCTCTAAACGAGACGTGTGGTGCATGCTGTGATCTGTTTTAGGGATTTCTCTACTTATTCATTGCAATTGCTATAAGTGGGCAGAGTTTGAAATGAATATGAACAGCTGCTGCAGCTAGCTCCTACTGTAAAAGGACATTTTGGTTCGAATATGTCTCACTGCTGCGTCCAAGGTCAAGAGCAAACTTTGAGAGCAGTTATTTAGAGACATGAATACATTTTCGGTGCTCTGAAAAGACGTACAGAGGGATTTGTTTGGACACTCTTTGTGAACGTAAAGTTGTTCATTGAAACAGATCCGGAAATGTGCTGGAGATCGCTTTGCTCATTTTAAATGCTGGAGGATCATGTTTTGTGAGACAAAGGGGAATGCAGAGGGGCAAGCAGGGTCGGAGGTGGGGGGGCCAACTCAAATGGATCTTTGTCTGTGGGCATACTCAGGCTAAAATTAGCCTGTTTATGTGATTTGTCGCATTCCTACAGGCTTAAATGCAACCACATGACAGGACCGACGCTCAGTGATCTGAGCCGAAACTAATCAGAGCAACTGAAAACAACTTTCTACAGATTCACAAAGTATTGTGGTTCATTCAGTATCAGGCTGTCTTCAGCATCAATCATATGTTGGTGTTATATATTACCTGATTTGAATATGAGAACTATATATCTGCTATGCTGATGTATAAACATATAATGTGTTTCCACTTATGTCTGATCAGCAAAGCATTTGTCACCATTAAAGAAATGCACATACATCAAACAGCCGGGAAAATTGTACAGTGCTAAAAAAAATTAGCTGACAGGAAGTGTGACTATTGGGGGTAAGGTGATGACGATATCTGTTATCAGAACATTCGTTATCAGAAGAGGAAGTGCTACGCACAGCGGTTCCTGTAAGTTGGGACATATTCAGTGTAGAGATCAGTGTCTCACAACTTCTTAAGAGTTTTTGTTTTTGCAGTAATAATGAATGCACGTTGTATCAGATGAGTGTCATAAAGGGAGTTTCCCACGCCACCCTCCTTCTCCCAACCCTCTTCGAACCTGAGCCAAGTGGGCATTTCCCACGATGGGGTCGCATCTGTGTTTGTGTGTGAGAGGGAGAAAAAGGGAGAGTGTGATGCATACGATTGGCCCAAAAAATGTTTGTTCAATTCCCAAAAGTGAGTCAAATATTTCTTTGGGGTTTTCTTTACACAGATGGCTGATTTTCACTGTTTTAGTTTGTCCCCTTAAGAGAGTTTAAAAGTCTCTCAACCACAAGAGCACATTAAACACAGTAACGGCCCGCTCTCTTTGATTCACGGTGCTTCGTAAATACCTTTTAAACCTGTACAGCCCTCCTCTTAGCAGGATTTAGTGAGGCATGGGAACTGATAATGGTTTAATTCATTGAGCAATATGACCCTACTTGTTTTCTCTATTTGTCTCCCTGTCTTTCTTGTGTAACAGTCTGCGGCCTGTACAAACACACAATCTCAGAGCGCATTGTGAATTTTGTGTGTTACTGCTTTAAGTCAACTGGTGCTTTGGTTTTTATGCACACTGCTGTAAGCACTCCATCTTGTTGTGGCCTGAATAACTGTAGAAATGGCCCAGTTACTGTAGGTAGTGGAGTGCGTTGTTTATGAGCTCTGGGTGATCATTGTTTTACAGATACATTTGGATGCCTCTACAGTCGCTTTTATGGTTTTGCCTTGCTGTGTATTTATAGTATGTGTAAAAACTACGTTGCTGTTTGCATTTATAATAACACAGTGTGTTCACACTCCCTCTGTGTGCTCGCACTCAAAATGTGGCTCCCTCTGCTCTGCCTCGATGTGGCCGGCCATAGATTTATGTGTTGCTCTGTAATTGGCCCTTATTTGTCTGCACCTTTTCTTCAGAGCCGTCTTTCTCCCCATAAGTGAGGAGGGCATTTGTGTTGATGAAGCAGACGAGCTGTGTGTTGTGCGTATGCATTGGTGTGCGTGCGAGGCTGCAGAGGTGATCATTATGACTGGCCCGTGTCCTTGTTTTTCTCTTTAAACGACCCTGCACACTCTAAATTACAGTGCGCTCTGTTCCACCATTGTGCCTGTGAGAGCGGTTGTGGGATTACAAGTAGCTGTGTGAATCAGGGCAAAGCCATTTGCTTCCACTGTACACACAGTGTCATGTGTTTGCAGGTGTGTTGCGGCTAAGTAAAGTGTAACTCCATGAAAAAACTCATTAGAGTCATTCACTCTGAAAATAAATGTGTCCCACGGCACACCTGTGGCTCCTAAATCACTGTAGCTCATCTGTATAGGATGAAAAGCTTTTGTTCCCTTTGTTCCCTTTGTTGCCTGGGGCCATTCGTATGATTTTCACCAGCTGAACAAGGCAGAAAACAGATCCTTCAAACACTGTTACAGTCATGAACTGCTATTACTTGCGCTGCTGTGCTAATAATAATAGCAGTAATAAAGTTTGACTCATGAAGCCCGTTGAATAAATCCAAATGGTAGAATAGAAGTAATGAATTGCAGGATGAAGGAGTGAACAAGAATTGTTGCTGCACAGGAACAGGCATCCTCTCATCACTCATGTTACGTCTTTACGAGGTAGGACTCTTTACCAACTCGTTTCAGGCCTAATGAACTGCTTTGGTCATAATCTAATTGCTGGGGACCAAACAAACGAATGAAGTCCAGGAGTTAGTGCCGATAACAGCCTGTTGTGTTTACGACGTGTGTTTGTGTAAAATGGTGAAATTTGAATCCAAGAAAGCCGCCATATGTTACTGTATTTATTATTGCTGACAACTAAGGAAGGAATAAAAGTGTCCACAGCGAGGTTTGCATCCCGGCCTCACTTCGGTGAGTAGAGATGAGCCGTAAAGCTGTAGCTTTAAATAACCAAATATGTGTTGCGGCATGCCTGGGAAATACAGTCGTCCTCCACAGACTCACAAACCTGGACGGATTTCTATTTGCTTCACTTTTTTTGTTGTTGTTGTTTTGTTTTTATCACTCCCTAACAGAAGCGGAAACACACTGATACTCTGCTGCTGGAGGGAAATCGTGGTTGATCTTGCTCGTGTTTTCTTTTTTTTTTTTTTTCTGAAAGGATCTTGCAACAATTATCTTGGACATATACCTGACATGCTGCAAGAAGATGATACCGCCAAAAGATCTTGTTGGCAGCAAGTACAAATATAGTTAAACAGAAAATGGTCTTTATTCATTTTTAATTAGGCAGATTTACGTTGATTTATTCTTCATCCCACGTCCTCATGCATTTTTTATTTGCTTTTGATTCCACCAACTCTAAATCAGCTAATCATAGCCTGTCTAATAATCAACTGACTAATCAACCAGACAATCAGAGCTCAATAATTCACACTTGTACCAGTATGCTGGTGGCCTACAATAGCAAAGTGCTGATTCTGATTTATTTCCTCTCATTATGTTTCTTGCTTTTTGCTTGTTTCTCTATAACGTGTACATCTATTATTTATATTTTGTTAAAATATATAATCACGGGGTTGAATACAGAAATAACAAATTCCCACGTTACAAAAACAAATTTTAGTCTTAGAAGAAACAAGACAGAATCACTGTTCAACTATTCTGGCTGTCATTTGCGCTCTGAGCTGTTTATCACCTGGGAAATGGCCCGAGGTGCAGAGGAAAGATGAACCTACCTCCCCTGTGTGCGCGTTTCTGTGCATGTTCAAGGACAAAACGGAGAAAAGCAACAAATAAGGGGCAACGCAGACACTCACATATGAATTTATCCCATCGACCTTCATCAGGTTCCCACATATGTTAAGTGATGCAGCAATCAAGATGTTCTTTCCAGATGATTTGTATGGATAGCTGAGCGTCTGAGCTGCAGCTGATGTGCTCCTGAAAGCCGCTGCACGTTTGTTTCTGGAAGCATAATTGGGGCAAATTAATTGCCTCTCATGCAATAACCTTCAAGATTGAATGAGCTTCTTGCTCTTCAGTGCTGTTGGGAGCTCTGATTTCAAAAGCAGTTTTCAATGCGGCCTGTGCAGATGATTTAAAGAATTGAAGGTTTTATATTTCTTTCCTTTGTAGGGACTTGTTATTAAAAAAAAAAGAACTGACCTCACTGAATAACCAAACTAGTCATTACACTTGATTTGATTTGGCATCTTGCATTTTTAATGAGTCACTAATAACAGTTAAAGAAGTGCGTCTACTTAACAGTCAAATAATGTGGAATTAGTGTCGTAAATGATTCAAAGTTAGAACAGACTACACATTCGCAGCTGTTTGTGCAAACAGGTTGCCAAAAATTCACAAGATCCAGGACAGTCTGAGGTGACGATTGATGCCGATTTTTCAGAGCTCTGGTGCTGCAGGATGTCACTTGCTGCATGTATGTACGCACACTCACATGCAGACACACACTTGGCAGGTCGTTAGACATTCATGGACAAGCTATTTTGATAGATCTGATGAATTACGCGGACCGTGGTTAAAATACCTTCTTGTGGTGGATAATTGCATGCAGCTGTGTGTGAACACAACTTGGCAGCATGTGCATCTGTGTGTGTACTTTTGTGCGTGTGTGTGTGTGTGTGTGTGTGTGTGTGATTGGCTAAGAGGAATTGCAACTGAGATGGGGAAAAAAGAAAAACTTGTGAAAGAGATTGTATAGTTTTGTTTCAAGTTAGAGAGCAACAGATGGAGAAGGCAAGAACGTGACTGAGATAGAAGCAGACAGATCGTGAAAGATGCATCAACGGTATCAGGATCAGCAGGACACACATATTTATACACAAATGAGGTTTAAATAATGAGCTGTCAGAATCAGTGAAGTCGCCAATGTAATGAATCTGGGCTCAACTACAACCTGAGAATGTACCAGCTGCACCAGCACTTCACTTATGAGTCAGCATATTTTCAGAGCCTGAATATAAATCTCTGCATTGTGTCTCAAGTGAAACGAAGTTCATGTGTAGTAGTTGCGTGTTTATTTTTCCAGTCTGAGGGATTGTTGCGGTTTGTTAAAGCATTTCTCGAGCCTCAGCTGCTGCTGTAACAGATCTTATTTCAATCTTTTATCTGGACAGTATGAACTTGAAACTGGGAGACAGTTATCCTAGCTTAGCATACGATACAGGAGAAAGAGATAGCTTTGTCAAACTGTTAAAAAAGAAACTGACTACACTGATCAATGCATTTTAGTGAAACTGATGTGAGGGCCCTTGCGATGTTAGCTACTTCCCTTTGCTCCCATTCGTTATGCTAAGCTAAGCTAACCACTTCAGGCTGCAGTTTACGTTTCCTAAAAAAAATTATCTCCCAAAATGCCAGCGTATTCTTGTATCTTCTAAACAAATGATTTTGCTTCACAGCGCATAGAAAGCTGTGCAAAAAACATGTTGATGACCCGCTGACCTATAGATTCAGCTCTGCAGCGACTTTCGGATATTGATCCCCCAGTTCCCACTTTGGGGATCATCCAAGTTTCATTTCACCTCATTATAGAGCATCAGAGGCAGAGAATATCTGTAATACGAAAATCTAACAGACTTGTTTTTGTGCCCTTTCACACTAAAAGGAAAACACTATTTGGAAAAGAGTCAGCAACAGTGAATCCTGCCGCATCAGGTTTGCACTTTCCCACTGTGCAGAGAAAGTATTTAGTAATTACAGGGTGTAAACTGGGTTGTTGATCAATACCAACGAATTCTCAATGAATCAACAGGAATGTCTCCATATAATGACTTTTTTTCCTTTTTCTGGCCCCAGATATATACACTTACTAACTATTCAATGAAACGCATTCAGAATAGGTAAAATTTTTAGTGAGCAGCTCTGGTTCTGAGTTTGAGCACAAATATTTAACTGCAGTTGCAATTTGTCAACTGTTTATATATGTTGATAAAAAGCCACAATTTAGGTTAATGTCCCTTAAAAGCTTTTTATTCTCCAGCCTTTTGAACAGAGGGGGTTTATTTTTCACACAGCTCAACACTTCAAACTGTTTTATACAAACTCACGTCATAACAGTGGGACGAGTGCCCGGTGATATTTGAGGAGCTGCCCAGTTACTGTACCAGCACAGGGACTTACTCTGTCTCTGTTTTAGAGCCAGCAGAAAAGCACGTTTTTAACACCAACAACCGCACTAACATTTATGTGGACACTTATTAGGGAAACAGAAGTTATTAGCTGACTCAAGTCACTCCTTAAATGTGTATAGTAATTGAGACCAGGGGAAAGGATTTATAGATTTATATTTCTTCTTCTTTGTGCTTTTGACAACATGTACTTGACTTGGCACATTTCTGATAATCTCTCTATACACTCACATTTAAACATTTACAGTATTTCTTATTATGTGATTGCTGCAAAAATGGTTTGTGTCCAAAACTATGGAACTATGGAAGCAACCGTTTTTTCAGCTTTGTCACAATATTTTTTTTACAGTTTTTGACAAGTAACTGTGAAGTGAAAGTATTTTCCCTGCCCCTGACACATCATTTAATGCCGCAGTTCTTCCACATAATAAAGGTTTTACCAGAATGACACACAAACTGGAAGCCTATAAGATTTTTCCCTAAATAATTTCTTTTCCCAAGGATATTCTGCAAATCTACTCTGATCTTTGCATCTCAGTGTCGGCTTGAATTGTGTTTACCTGCGCGGTCTTGCCACAGCAGATGTGAGAGCCTGTGGTGAGAGCAGCTAAATGGGATGCGGCAGGCCTGCTGACAGGCCCATTACACTCGCAGAGGGGAGAAAAAGTACTTGCATGCCATAAGGAGACACAGATGTCCAGCACAGGATTTGTCAGACGTGAAAAATCTCTTTCCTTGTAAAAAATACCCCCCCAAAAAAATTTTAATAAAAATATAACCAGGTCAGCTGTTCACACACTGAACATGCAAGGCTCTCGGTAGCAGCTGTCATGAATTCATCCCAGGACGGCTGTAAGGCAGACTGGTTGCCATGGTGAAACACACTGCAGACAGATGTGCAAATGTGGAAGTTTGCCTGCCTGATCCATTACAGGCTTGTAAATGGTGTGCATCTATTCAGGTGGCTATGCGTGGATGAGTTAAGTGTGTTTTCTGTTTTAATGTCTACATTTCCCTCCAAACAAAGCCAATGTAATTAACATTGGTACTGAATACTAAGTTGAAACTGTACACGGCAAAAAAAAAAAAAAAAAGCTAATTTTAATCAGTCACAAATTTTAAATCCTGTGCTGAAAGATTTTCCAAACACAACTCAACAACACAACTGACTTTTATGCCTTGTGTGACATCATTGCAGGTGGTCACCGATTGTTTAGAAATTTGTAAAACTGAAGGAGCGAGACAGAAACTTGGAGAAGTCTCTGGATAAACCAGAGCCTCCTGGTATACCGTATATGGCCATGGCTCTCTGCTGCTGCCCTGATGCTGTACACACAAACACAGACACACATACACATGTAAACATAGACAAACACACCACCTTCACAGGACAGATGCACACAACAGATCTCTGATCAGCAGAGACACAGTTCAGAGATGTTCCTATGTGTAACACGGACACTGAGCAGTAAAGTAAATGTTTAGTTGGAGCTGTTTCTTTGTTTCTGTTGTGCGCCTCTGAGAGCTGCACAGAAGTAAACACTTTACTTCCAGTGCCTTCCCTGCTTTTCATCGTAATGACTCTCACACTGATATTGTTTTATCATGATTTTCACCACGCCCGCAGGGCTAATTTCCTCATGGCAGAGTGGATAATGAAGATTGACTTGGTGTGGCTCTAACTAACCTGATGAGTTGCCAGATGATATTTAGCCTAAAGTGATTCAGAGAATCTCCATATTTGCCAGCTTGGAGAAAATCAGCTCAGAGTAAAATACATTTGCCGAGTTGAACTGACCTCAGTGCTATGAGTGAATTATCATGAACAGAGTAAATATTTCTCCCTGCGAACAGATGCAGACAGCTGGTCTGACAGTTTTCTGAATAATTGTTTCTTGTATATTCTGAGAAAACCTCTGGCTGGGGAACTGGAGATGAGGAAACATGAGTGGGATGGAAGGTTATTGGTCAAAATCTGAAAATATCAGCGCAACAAATGCAACCGATCCCCCTTGATGCTACCCGGCAGCTGTCACATGAGACATGTAGAAGAGCAGAAGTGATTGATTAATCACATGAGAAATATTTTAATGACTGATTAAACCAAACATGACCTCTCCCCGGCCTCTTACCTGGAAAACTCTCAGCTGCTTTTATGACAGTATTTTGACCTGATTGAGAAAAGTTTTAATTTCACTGGTCTGTAAAATGGGAAAAAAATACCACAATTTAGAACTCAAGGTGAAAATAGTTTCATCTTCTGATTTCAGTGGCTGAAACTAGCAAATATTCAGCCTGATACTTTTTCTCGTGCATAATTATTATTATTATTTTTTAATCAAAATGGCTGTTTCCTTGTTGTGTGATCTACACTGCTATGAAAATGTGTTTTGTTTGATCACGTCTCAAAGGTCAAGACAGTGCATGGATCCCAAGACCTTCACTGGAGTTCTACTCAGTAGATGTACAGCAAAAATGCATTGACTCCCACCATCCACTCTATAGATTAGTTATCCCATTTAGATAGGGACATTTCCCATCCCTGGTGTTACAGATCTGGGCTGGATCGATGCTGGGCCAGATGGATTTGTGGCTGGCTGCTGTTAAGTGGAAATCTAAAGCTTTCTGTCACTTACTTACTGTGAGCAGGATTGCCTTAGGAAGGCACACATGCGGTTTATACACACACTTAACAGATTGTTTGCAGCTCTGCAGATTGGGACTGATTGGAAAGACTGCACTGGAAATCAATAGGAGCAGTGGTGATGCAGGCCACAGCCATTTCTTCACCCCGGTTTCTCCCAGTTTGATAAAAGACAGGAGCAAATGTCTCTCTGGCTGTCTCTTTTGTTGCATCCACCAGTTTGCCCAGTATTGTGTTCAGGATTGTGCCTGTTGTGTATCTTACTGTCTTTATCGCTTTTAATAATACAAGCTGGGGCTAAACAATTGGTCTTATAATTTTGAGATGAATTGAATAGAATTTTATAGATTTAAACCTGAGGCTTGTATTTCTGGATTAAATGCTCAGACAGCAGAAAGTACTAGTGGAAGAAAGTTTTATTTTGAAGTCTCAGGATTACTGTCAGTTGTCGTCACGCAGAATTAGCAAATCGTCAAACATGATGCTACTTAAATCTCCATATAATTTCAATTGTGACCAAGATCTCTGAACGGGGCGTTTTGAATGGCCTTACTACTTCTATACTTCTAACATATCTTAGGTATTTCTGCCATTATCATCATGTACAGATTTTGCTAAGATAACAAATTTTGAAAGTCAAAAAAAAAAAAAAACAAACCCTGATTATTTGCCAAGATAGCAGTTTCTATTGAAGTGAAAAGTTTTTCAGCCTTAGCAGTTATTCACATGTGGGTGCTCATATCAGGGCCGCTTTTACAGTATTTCATCAGAAGTTGCCTTTGGCAAAAGGTTAGAAATTAAGTAGCACTCTTGGGTCTCAGCGTATTTATAGGCATCTAGCCATGCTCCTCTTAAAAAAAATAAATGATTAAAAAAAAATCTAAAATTTTAGAGAAGTCACAGGGGTGTTTTCATATAAAATCCCTGCAAAACTTTGAGCTGCTTGGAAGCAAAACCTGCCAGTTTGAAGTGGAGTTTGTATTCCAGTGTCCTTGTGCTGAGTATGAGGAGTCAGGCCAGGATTGAGGAGAGATGTTTCCATCTCTATTTAAGGAGGTGGACTGAGAGACAAACTGCCAAATTGTTCAAGACTTGGAATAGGCGAGTTGTTCTGATGAAGCTTTGTGAGTTTAAATGGAAAGTGTCTTCAGAGGCGAGTATCATCTGGTTGTCTAACCCTGTAACTGCATCTTTCTTTTCCATTTTGTTTTTCTATACACCTCTGTTGTCCTGCATATTCCAAATTTTTGGGCATTGAATTTTTCTCTTGCTGCTTCTCACCTTCATACTTGACACTTTTTCATCCTAATAATGCCGGCATTAATCTCCCCTACAGTGTGTAGAGGGATAACTAGGACACCGATTACTTTAGCTTCTCTATTCTGATTGCCCCCAACCTGGATTCAGATCCCAAACCGGTCCCATCATGTTCTCAACACCTCACTTCCTGGACATATTTGAATCCATTTGTTGTGTATTTCCCGAAGCTCTGTCTATGCAGCCAAGTAACGAGCCCACAGGACAACCAAATGATCAATGTTCACACTTCATCAATAGACTCTCCAAATCCCAATGGGGAGGGCTGCAGCTATTGATTACATGTGTCTTGTTTTAATTATTGGTGCATGTGTATGAAGAGAGAGGGGTCAGCCTCTACACATGTGTGTGTGTTTAACCCCCCTGCACCCCCACAGAAAGCCCCCCATGTTCTGTTGTGCAGCAGAGGACAGTTTGACCCAAAGATTAATTACTTCCTGTGATGAGAGTAGTGGCCTCTTCACCTATTGAACGTGTCAGCTGATGTTTGTTCCTTTGAGGGCATTTGTCACTGACTGACTGGCCCTCCTGGATATGCATTCATTCATTCATTCATTCACACTCTGCATGTTTATTTTCATTCACTTATACAGTGAACAGCCTTTCGGCATATTTGAGCAGTCTCCACAGATATCTGTGCGAAGATTTTTTTTTAACAAGCCAATGTGTCACCATCATTGTGTTGTATCAATCAGTTTGTGAAGCTGATAAATACTGAGCTGAAAAGGAGAAGTCTGACAATTTGAGATGTGCTCTTTGAATGAAAGGTTAAAAAGAGGGTTACAGCGAGTAGCATGTTAGGAAAGCTCATTCCTATTAGGTTAGCTAGTCCTTTAAGTTCAATGTAATCAATCTGCTGCATTTATTCTCTGCCGACAGCCTACTTTGGTATTTGGGTTTTAATGTTCATTTGCTTTGGTGATGATTTGTAATGTAATTTCTGTAAATATCCCTTCAGATAAACAAACAAGGAGAAAACTGTGGAACTGAAGAAATGCTTTGTCCTTTCGGTCTGTGACCAGTTTGTCAGAACGCCTGTTTTTGGTTTGTCCAGACTCACTGACATGTCTCTGTGAAGGCCTCCACAGTTCAGCTGAATCTAGTGGAGCCTTTCCACATCCAGTTTTCCACTTTAACAGTCCATCATAATTTGCCAATTGTGTCTTTCCCCAAACACTTAAACTCTATTTTGAGGATTGTTAGCTGGAATGACCCTCACAAAGACATCCAGAAAAGGAAGCTCCGTTCATTCAGTGTGTTTTCTGTTTTTCAGCAGAAATAGATCTAATTTGCATCTTGGATGTGCTCCCATGCTGGAGGATACCACCGTACAGCCCATTCAGATGAACAAAATTGCTAATGATGAGTTTTGTAGAGTGGAGCTGCAATTTTGTTTAAGATGCAAAAAAACATGAAGCAATTTTATGAGATTTCCCGATGAGTAGAGCGAGATCACAGAATAGCTGGAACTCCACCCTGTCTGTTACTGGATTGTTTTCATGTGTGTTCCAACATTGGAAGAAAAAAAAAATCTATATTTTTTTGTTATATTGAAATATCCAGCAAATATCTAAATGTAGTAATGATAACTCTTTCATGGTCACAAGCCCACAAATAAACGTACCTATTTATTTTTCCTTGCATAGTGGGACTTGTTTTGACTTTTTCTCCCTGTATGAACCGTTCTGTGGATTTACCCGTCACCATAATTGGTGCAGCAATAGAGCTGTAAAGTGACATCTGTGAAGAACGTGAGAAGGCAGGAGAAGGAAGCACTGAAAGATTGCTAGTGGAGCTGTTGGGGGGGAATGGGGTTTTCTTCATGATGTCATGGGAATAAGAAGTGAAAATGAGATTGCTGTTCATCAAAAAGCCTGACTAACACATTCACAAGGATGACATAACTCGATGATACTGGTTTATTTATTGCAATACAGATAAAACAACCTAATTGTTCTTAATTCAGTTGATTTGTTTTTAAGCTATCTGAATAGATTTTATTGTTTTCATATTTAATTCATTTATTAAGAAAAAGGGCACTCAGGGACATCCTAGAAATTTGCAGAAATATGTATAGAGGTCTCTTTTAAGGCTACTTTCCTCTGATTTTGCAAGTAAGTTCTCTTATCAGAAGGATGACCTAGTGAGGGGAAGACAGTTTTATAATGTCTGTTGTTTCTGGAGGTGTTAAAAAAATGTAATGTCGTCAGAGTTCATTCTGACAGGGTTTGGGCTCCGAAGCTCCACTAGCTGTCAAAACCAACGCAGAGCAACTTTAAATTACTAAATTTTAAAATGATCATTTGTCTTTTTCATTCATGTAAAAACAAACAAAAGCTATATCTCAAAAGCTACACTCATGACTAAGCAACCTGCTAACATATAAACTCCGTTGTTTCTTCTCCCTTTGCTCTCCGCAGCTCTGTGTATCTATAAATTTGTGATATTTTGTACTTTTTCACAGATTATGTGGTAGAAGCTGAGAACAGAAAAGAAGGAAACGGTGAAAGAATTAAAAAGATAGAGGGAGTAAGAAAATGTCATCTGATTCTCACTTCTCTGCACAATTTCATTGGCCTTTTGAGAGGTTCAACACAGCTTGCATGATAATTGTCTCTGTGGTAGAGCTGAACACACCTATGACAACACACAGCGTTCCACACACACAGATACATTGACTTTATCCATACACCCACTCAAATGCACTTAACATGCAGAGCAGTATATTCATGCCACAAAGCATCATGGGGGAAGGACTGTCTCCATAAGAGTCAGGATTTAAACATCAAAGGCCAGCGCCAAAGAAAAGTATAAGCATGTCTGTGTGTGTCTCAGTGTGCGCATGTGTGTGTTGTCATTCTGCTGGTCATATCAATATGTGCTCTCACAACACTGCTCTTCATCAGCAGGTATCTATTCAGTTTCTTGCTCAAAACATTTTATGAAATGACTTCCTGTCTGATGTTATCTGCTCTGATAGAAATCATACCTAGTTTCATATTGATTCTCTTTATGATTTCCTGTGAAGTTATTGCTGTTTTGCGACATCCATTTCAGTGGAATTTAAGCCTTTGATTTTATTATCATTAGGTGGTGGTAATTTTGACAGGTTGTCAGCTTCCCTTCCAGTGAAAAAAAAAGAAATCGTTTTAAGGACTACGAAGTTCTTTTCCAGTTTCTTTGTCTCTTTTCCTTTGAACAAAGTGCTCTGCTTTGAAGTGTCCTGAACTTTGCTGCAACTTTATTATCCATGGTGAGGACAATTAAATGAATGCTTTCATTTCATTTTCAAATACTGAATGAAATGTTTGTGTCCAAAATGATTTGCATGTCCTCTTTTGAAAAAATACACATCTTGTTCAATGTGCAACAACATGCAACAAACAACTTTATGTGATCTTTTTTCAAAATGGGTTATATAAAAGAGTGTCAACGTCCTATTGTATGATTTATTTTTTTGCCTGGGTCTGTCAATCAGTGAAAGGCCATATCAGTTTTCACTTTAAAGGCTTTCTGCTTCCTGCCATATTGTCATGCATGTTAAGA